>NC_044383.1:141469882-142094882 GCF_006542625.1 Nomascus leucogenys | reverse complement strand
TCACGCAGCCGTTTATTATCATTATCACATATTGTGTACTCTACATATTGATGTGTGCTGGACTTTCATACAACTGGCAGTACAGGAAGTTTGTTTGCGCCAGCATCATCCCAAGCCCATGAGCAAGGTTTTGCACTATAGCAGTTTGATGGCTATGACGCCACCAGGCCATAGGAATTTTTCAGTGCCATCATCATTTTATGGGACTACTGTGTAATATGTAGTCCATCATTGACTGAAATGTCATTATGTGGTTACATGACTGTATCACAGAGGCAGGACTCTGAAACATAAAGAAGTGTCAGGCAAATAACATTTAAAGTGTTTAATTAAATCCTTATATGACTCTACATTGCTCTGTGTATACCCAGTCTGAGTTATGTTGGGTTAGATATTGGTTAAACTCACACTCAAATGGTAGATTAGAGGGCAACTGAGTTGTAAACAGGGGTGAGCATGCATCTGGAAGAGCCCTCTTGTGGGTAAGCAACTCGCCTAGACTTTGAAGCAGTAGGAAAAGAATAAGGAAAGATCAATTCTAGGCTTTGGGAGATATTAGGTTGCATTCTTCTGGAGGGCGATGCTACTGGTTATCTTTTTCTTAGAAAGTGTGTGAGTAAGTGAGTTTCTCTATAGCATTCACCGATTCACCATTTGCTTTCTTCCTTTCCCTCTGTGTCTTCAGGATGTAGAACTGAATATAAGATACATCTACAGCCTGAGGTTAAATACATTTGGGTGCCCAAATCTTGTCATACGTATCTAGCCAAATAATATGATAACAACAATAATAGACATTTATTGGGCATATACCAAGTACCAAGCTAAAAGCTTTCATTGGATTATCTCATTTATTAGGTTGGTGCAAAAGTAAGTGTGGTTTTTGCCATTACTTTCAATGACAAAAACCACATAACTTTTGCACCAACCTAATAGTAATATAATTTTCCTCAAACACTTAAGCTGTTGTTATTATCATGCCTATTTTTACATAGGATGTAACTGGCTTGTTCCTCCACTTCCTGTAAGCACCTGACTTCCAGCTGAATGAACAAATGGATCAATGAGTTTGCAGGAGTGCAATTCTTAGTGTCTCCTCTGTGCCTACCTCTCATTGCCACCTCTAACTACAGAAGCTGTGGGGTTGAATCTTCTGTTTATGTGTTTCTGGTACACCTGGGCCAGACATGTAACCACATAAGTTCTTCCTATCCATGCTGTCTCCCCAGAATTTGGTCAAACAATGCAAAAGCCTTTTGGGAGAAGAGATTCATTGCAGCAGAGTTGCAGATTGGTCTGTGATCCAAATCGTCCAAATGTTAGTATTCCTTTGGCTCTTACCTGCTTTCCAACTCCAGGTGTTGTGATTTTCATTGATTCCAGGCACCCCAGGTATCCTTTTTCTTTTCTCTCTCTTTTTTAAGGCTCCTTTTCCATCATAGCCAGAGAACAGCTGATATCTTGATTCTGCAGTCCAGGACACCAATTCATTCTCCAACCAAAAGGAGGTCCTCATTCTTAGGTCATGATTTGGTGATATGATTTTTTTCATTTCTTTGCTGTCCCCATATAAATCCTCTCTACTAGTCAAGTTCCAGATCAAATCTCAAATCCTCTCATGATGTCTTATTTACTTATTTTTTTATTGTTTATTTTTTGAGACAGAATCTCGCTCTCTCGCCCAGGCTGGAGTGCAGTGGCATGTTCTCAGCTCTTGGCAATCTCTGCCTCCTGGGTCCAAGCAATTCTCCTGCCTCAGCCTCCCAAGTAGCTGGGATTACAGGCGTGTGCCACCACACTCAACTAACTTTTGTATTTTTAGTAGAGACGTGGTTTCACCATGTTGGCCAGGCAGGTCTTGAACTCCTGACCTCAGATGATCTGCCCACCTCGGTCTCCTAAAGTGCTGGGATTACATGAGTGAGCCACCGTGCCTGGCCTCATGATGCCTTTTTTTAACATTCGAGTTCACAAGAACTTTCTATTACTATAATCTATTGTGCCCTAAGAAGAGCCTGATCTGTTCGGCATCAATGCTCTGCCTCTTAGACTCTCCAATGCAGGCATTCTTAAGCTTATTGATTCAGTTATTTATTCAACAATATTAATTATGTGACAGAACTCTACTAGGTGCCAGTGCCAAAGCAGGAAATGCACACTTTGAACATATGATACGTGTTTCTCCAAAGAGGAAGTAAATGTGCTATGGGAAAGCGTGATTGGAAGTCTAACCTCATCTGGGGCCATAGAGGGGTCCGTGAGAGATGCAGAATTTCTGAAATGTGGTAAAGATTTGAATTTTTCTATAACAGACCTCTGTAACTGGCACTGGATTCTCTAAGAGCTCCACGACCCCAAAAATGTTAAGAACCAACCTCTGAGTGCACACGCTTCTCTGTCTTTTCAATTAGTGAAATCTCCTTGAGTTAGGGAACTGTCTGGTAATTCTCATCTGCGCCCAGATGACCTACTTCAACAGTGCTAAGTGTACAGTATTTTCTCCATACATTCTTATCGATTACTGAGAAACTCTAAGAAATGAAAGCTTGCCTCAAAATGTAGGTCGAGTTTCTCCTTCCAGTTGTATGTTTTTCTAAAACTCAAATTTAGTTGTCATGTATGTTGTTTAAAATCACATTCTTCGGAACTGTATTGCCTGAGATAAAAGCCTGGCAGTGAGAAACGAGGATGATTTTTAACTTTTTGATCATAAGGTTAACCTGAAAGCCGCACTTTACGATGACGGCTGACCCTCTATTTGGGTGTCGGGCTGCTGCCCAGCGTCTTCTGTGATCTGTCCAAGATGCATAGCAGGTAGAAGTGTTTTAATTTCAGCATTGCCTCTGTAGGTAACCAGCCCTGCTCCTTCTGTCTGCGAGCAAGCTGGGGAGAATACAAAACGCCTTTTCTCATTCATAATGATTGCTATCAGGCCTCTGGGAGATCGGACTGAAAAACTGAGTCCTTCTGGCCAGATGGGGAATCTGGAAATTAGCTTTTTATAGTTTCGAGAAGACTTGGAATGAAAGAAGATGTTAGGAGAACAAGTGGCAACCAGGTCAGAATCAATATTTATTGGCTTATTAAAGAAAGGGGGATGTTGGGAACAAGTGTCTCTCCACTTGTGTGGGCTTATATGTACCAACTGCTGCCTGCCTGCCTGCCTGTGAATCCCAACTGTTAGGGTCGAATGTTCTCATTTTTCTTATATTTATAGTCTTTGAAATTTCTCATTTAATGTGCCTCAGGGCATGCATGTTAGCCATTCAGGTGTTAATATAGGAATTATGACACAAATGATTTCTAGTTTTTGTTTCTTGTCTCTCTTCAACTCTACCCTCCCCTGCATGCTTGTCTTTTTCTCTCTTTCAGCATGAATCTCTTTGGGCGACATGCTAGTAGGATGTTAATCTTCAAAGACATTCCTTCTCTGTGTTACAGGAGTCACGGATGAGCTCTTGAATCAGCCTCTCACTCTATTATGGCACATGTAGGCACAGTGGGTTCTGAAGAGAGTGGTTTTCCATGAGGTGTGAGGAGTCCCTGGAGAGTGCTCTTCCTACCCCATGTCTCTCCTTTTGTCTTTCCTTTTCAACACCAATGAAAATCTCCTTCGTTACTGCTGATACTAGAAATTTTCCCTGTAAGATTCTATCCTTTGCATCAAAGTGCTCTCTTGGGGAAAGAGGATGATATACTGAACCTTATATGAGTCCTAGCACACCTGAATACTTCATGCAATTCAAACATCCAGAATGACTTTTACTGAGCAGCTAGTCTGACCTGACACTGTGCTACATCCTTTATGTAAATCCAAGCTCATCATTTTCTTTCAAAAAACTTAAATAGCAGGCTCCCTCATTACATCAATTTCATAATTGGCTCAAAAAATTTTCTGAAGACTCTTCAGGTGATAAGCAGCACTACCAGAATTTGATATCAGTCCAACGTGGCTTCAAATCTAAGGCCTTTCCACTGTTCAAAATGAGATAAAACCATATTCACGACATATAAAATACTTAGATTAAAACATTAGTTTCTTCAAACATCTATCCCCCCAATTTATATTAAGGCAGATAATCATAAAGTATCATACCTGAATATTATTGGGCAATAGGGAAGGAATTCAGTTATTCAGTGACATCGAGTGCCCACTATGTGCCAGGAACTTTTCTAGTTGCTGAAGATATAGCAGTCAACAAAACAGAGACTCAGTCTTTACAAAGCTTACGTTCTAGTGAGACCAAATAGTGTAATAACATAGGGTATTATTATACCCTATAATAGGGTAAAATAGTATAATAGGGTAAATAGTATAAATATGTAGTATATTAGAAGTATAGTATATTAGGGTCACTATTGGTAGTATACTAGAATATTACTATTATAAGGTTACTATTGCTAGTATATGGGAAGGTTACTATTAGAAGGCTACTATTGCTAGTATATTCAAAGGTTACTATTATTATAAAGTTACTACCGTAGAATATTAGAAATATATTCAAAGGTTACTATTAGAAAGTTACTAGTGTAGTATATTAAAAGGTTACTATTGTTATGGGAAAAAATGAACTGGGTATGGGCAATGGAGCAAAGGAGTGGATTGTAATTACCAATTATAAGTAGCAAGCCATGTAGCCATTACTGGGAAAGTGACATTTGAACAAATACATGAAAAATACATAGCAGCAAGCCAGGGACACAGTGTTGCAGCAAAGGGCATAGCTGGTACAAGGCCTGGAGGTAAGCAAGGTGCCCAGTGTGGGGGTCGACATGGCAAGTAGTTAGAGCTTAGTGAGAAATGGGGAGGAGATACTAGAAGATGAGATCAGTGAATTAATGATGAAGAGGGAGATTACTTGGTTGCTGGTAGCTGAAAGAGAAGATTTTGGTTTCTAATCTGAATGAGATGACAAGTTTTGCAAGATTTCAGACAGGGGAAGGACCTCATCTACGTTATCTCATAATAGAATCAGTTTGGTTACTGTATTGGCCATGGTGTGTAGAGAGCAAAGATAGAAGCAGAAAAGCCTGCAGGAAGGCAGTGGCAGTCACTCAACTGAGACATGATCTTATATCAGATCAGGGTGATTGTGGGAGAGGGTCTGAGAAATGATTCTATTCTCAGTATATTTAGAAGGTAAAACTAATGAGATTGGTTGACTGATCATATGTGGACAGTGAGAGAAAGAGAGCGGTCAAGGAAAACTCCATGATTTTTGATTAAACATCTGAAAGGATGAAGTAGCCTGTACTGAGATGGTACAGATTTAAGTACAAACATCAGGAATTTAGTTTTGGACATGCTCAATCTGTAATTCTGCTATATTTCTAAATATTAACAGGCAGCTTAATATTAGAGTCTAGAGTTTAGGGGAGGTATCTCAGCTGGTGATTAAAAAAATCAGAAGTTGTTAGCATGTATGTGATATTTAAAGTAAAGTAAAAGCATAGATAAGAACAATTCAAGGACTGAGCCTTAGAGCACACCAAAAATAGAGGGTTGAAGAGATGATCGAAAAGATGTGGAAGAACTAGCAAAGGACCATGGGGTATTAGAAAAACCAAGGTAGTCTTGTGTCATGGATGCCAAATGAAGAAAGTGTTTCAAGCAGGAGGAGGAGGAGCTGAAGAATCAAGTAAGATGAAAACTGAGGATTGATTATAGGATTTAGCAATGCGAAAGTCTTTGTTGGCCTTGACAAAAGAAACTTGAGTGGAATGGATGCATTGATACAGGTGGAAGCCTAATTAGGCTGATTTTAAGACAGAATAAGAGAAGAGGATTTGGAGACAGTAAGTATAGCCAAGTCTTTCAAGGAGTTTTGCTGTAAAGAAGAGCAAAGAAATAGTATGTCGAGAGAAAAGTGGGGTTTTGTGAGTATTTTTTTGTTTTCTTTCATAAGATGGTGAAAATAATTGTGTGCTAAAGGCAATAATCCATGAAACAGGAAAACAACTGGAAAAAACAGCTGACAGCTGGGAAAATTGCTGAAGAAATGCCTTTGTGTAGGTGAGAAGGGTTGAGATTTAGTGGAAACATGGAGGGCTTGGTCTTCAGAGAGCTGCATTCTCCCATGCTATGAGGAAAGGAAGCAAGATAACGTGGGCATTGCGGCAGGTTGGTAGGTGAATATAGCGGTAAGAACTTGTTGAAGTACCCAACTAACGGCTTCCATTTTCTACCTAGTGCAGGAAGCAAACTTATCAGATGAGAGTGAAGAGATGAGGGAGGAAGCATTGGTGCTTTGAGAAGATATGAAATAATTGGGGGAGTAAAAAGTTAATGGAATGGAGCATCTAGAATGACTTTCAGACAGCATTTAGGGCCTTTTTGAGATTAGTGATCATGAATTTGGAGTGAAAACAGTCTGCAAGAAAAATATTAATGTAAAAAACATCATGTGACAATTCCAATCTGCCCCAAACACATTCTCACACTAAATGTCCTGGAAACTTGGAAGGCGAGTAAAGTGAGGAAGAGGTGCAGGAGAGGTGGTGGGCCAAAATTAAGATTTATTCACCTCAAAATTATCTCCAGAGTTGGTGCTACACACACATGATGAAACAGTGAGCAACTTCCTGAACTTTCGTTGAGAGTCCTAGTTTCCCCCTCACCACTATCACCGAGTCAAGTCAACTCCTTTGTGGGCGTAACTCAAGTAGTTCCTGTCAGCATGCTGACCAGCTGGTCACCTTTGGTTCATATCTGTTTGAAAAGATTCCAAAAATTCTGTAGGCTTTCATGGTCCACCACAATCTCTGTGACTTCCCGCATAAGTACCATAGAATGCTAATAGCATCACAGAATGTTAAAACTGGAGAGCCCTTAGCAAATGTCTGGCCTCATCTTGCCGGTAAGACAACAGAAGCCCAGAGAAGAAAAGTGATTTACATAAATCCATCTAATTTAGAATAGAAATGGAGCTGGTACCCAGATTTTTGTCTCCTGCCCACTACTCCTTCTGGCATGTCTCTCAGCTGGTTTCTTGGACTCAAGACAACCACGCAACTTCTCTCAATTATGAAGTGAAAGTTGTTCTTGTGATGAATTTTGCAATGTCACTTTCTGCCAGACAAATAGGGCCATGCTGATATGAAATTAATTTCTTTTGATTGTCGATGCTCTAATAATGAATGATTTAAATACTGACATCTTGAGAGAACTAGCCAAGGTGTCAGATTTTAAGGTTTCATCACTAATAAGAAAATAGTGAGAATTTTCAAACTGATAATCAGGCTCTTCTCCTTTCCATAGGATGCCATGTTATAAGGCTACATCCTAAAATTAGGATTTGTGCTTCCAACACATCCAGTGCCCAGTCAAGTTGTCAGGTTGGCAGTGTGAATTCTAGACATTCCATTAGGCTGGTGATTGCTAAATATAAAAAATAGGAGACTAGCAGTCTATCCATTATATAATAACTTTAATTCCCCAGTAATAATGGTGCCTGTACGTGGAAGATGACAAAAGGAGGGAAAAATAGTTATGGGAACTAGTTATGCAAACCACTTCTGCTTGGTCTCCTATAATTAGGTAGTTCATTTATGCCATCCCAGCCAAGGGATTGAAATTTTCTGCGATGCACTTTTTTTCTTCAGTCCATAGTGTAGCTGTTTTAATTGCTTCAACAAGTTGGGATTTGTGTGGGCTGAAGCATGGAGCAATACGTTGTTCCCTGAATGCGATAGCCAATTACCTGATGGGACTTGACTATCTTCATGATGACCTGAAATGAACTATGGGTAGTTCAGCTTGGATGCAAAGTTTCCAAAGAAACATGGCTTGGAAGTTTGAAGCAGAATGAATGAGCATGATTTCATTGGTTAGTGAAGACATTTGAAACAACAATGATGGTTTGGTCTTGAGTGAGTATGATTACGGATCTGTCTGGGGTGGGAGCACCCACACTAGTTTGTTTCTATAGGATGCACATTGGGAGTATGTTTGTTAAAGAAAGTAGAGCTGAACTCTACGTTTGGCTTTCTCATGAATCTGTAGTTCTTGTGGTGAGAAAGCTCTAGGGATCCAAGGATATTACGGTGTAGCTTGCATGTGCACATGGGGGCACTGGTTGGTTTAGGGGGCAGAAGGTAGGGTGGAAGAAAGGCAATTATTTAACTACAATATTCTATGAAGGAATGCAATTTTTAGGTTATGGGGCAGAAGTTGAAGGATAGTTGTTTCCTCACTCCAAACCTCTGAAAAGTTTTATAAAGCATATTTTTATAGAGCACAGAAGTACCTGGACGATGTATTTGGAGGACTTAATGCCACTAGAGGCAAGGCACGGTGGCTCATGCCTGTAATCCCAGCACTTTGGGAGCCAGATAATCTGAGGTCAGGAGTTTGAGACCAGCCTGGCCAACATGGCAAAATAAATACAAAATACTAAAATACTACATTAGCCGGGCATGGTGGCGGGCACCTGTAATCCCAGCTACTCAGGAGGCCGAGGCAGGAGAATTACTTGAACCCGGGAGGCGGAGGTTGCAGTGAGCCGAGATCCTGATGCTGCACTCCAGCCTGGGCTACAGAATGAAACTCTGTATCAATAAATAAATAAATAAATAAAGCCACCAGAGCCCCTTGCTTTTCCTTCCCATCTCATACTATGTATCTAAGAGAATGGCCAGAATTAATGGTTGCTTTATAAATGCAGATTGCTTAACTATTCCTAGCATCCAAATCCTTTCTCCAAAGCATGTCATCCTTCCAACTCTGTAAAACCTTCAGCATGCACATCACTGCTCACTGTGAATTTGAGGCAAATATTTGAACATAATGGTGATATGATAATCTGTACACATGGGAGATCACGTACTCTTAAAGTTCTCTAACTCATTCTGACATGATGAACTGACTAACAAAGCAGTGTTAGAAAAGCATCTCATATTGGGCAGAAGGCATTGGGCAAGGGAAATTGATTTGATTCTACATTGGCCAACTAGTAACTTGGGGTACTCTCAGGGAAGATAATGTGCTTTTTTGGGCCCACATGGGAATATTTAATATATTCTGTTACCAGTTTTAGTGTCTTCCAAAATTCTTAATTGATTTTAATAGGATTTGACAAGGCAGAAAGAGATAATCTCCTTTTAAATGGTCATCTTTTTGCTTTGAAAAGATATAAATAGAAATAAGAAAGATTACTAACTGGTGTTAAGTAAAAGGCTTTATGCCAACTTGGAGGCAAAGGAGATCTTTAATGTTTTACCGGTTCGGTTAGTCATTACTGTAACTGTTCAGAGGCCTGGGTCTTGTGCTACAGTTACTGAAATGATGTATGGGGACCTTTCCTTGGTGAAGAATTTAACCATTGTTATCTCGGAGGAATGACTTTACAAAGAGAACTGAAAGAGTCCTTCTCTGGTAGCAATGAGACCGACTGCATGTTAATTTGAATAAAAAGGCATCAATTAATCAAAGGACATTCTTGTTATTGCCATTGTTGTAGGTGTTCAGCATAGACAAAGATAATTCAGATAGGCTTTTGCATGTAATGAGCTTAGAGTCTGCAGAGGAAAGCAGGCTTTATAAATACAGTGTTTTTATAATTTTAATACAAAGTAAAAATAAGTGGTGTGAAAGGTGTCAACGAAAAGCAGTGCAAATGATGTGTTGGCTAAGCTTTAACTGAGTACCTCTAAGCACATGCATGACATGGGCCTCCTGCTTTCAGAGGTTGCAGCCCAGATGCTGCAATAACAAGTTTCCTTGCTGTTATAAGGCAGTAAAGGCCACTGAGTTGGCATAGCAATAATTGCAGTGAGTCTTCATAAAACAAAGATATCCAGTCCAGCTGGGGTGATCAGAGAAGCCTTTATCACTGAGGAAGGACTTGAATCTACTCCTGGAATTCATCTTGCTGACAGGTGAAGGGGATGGAATAAAGGGCATCTCTAGCGGGGCAAAGAGAGCAGCAGCAGCGAGGTTCTGGAATTAAAAAAATTAAAAGGCATATTCTGGGCTCCATATATGTGATTCCCACAAGGGATCCTCCTGAAATCCTAGCCAAGGTTCCTCTGAAAACTTTTGAGTGTGGGTGGCTTTCTCGGGTCTTCTGAGAAACAGCGGACACTTCTCAAGTGTCCTTAGTGCTCTGTTTACTGGCCAGGGCTTCCCAACCCTTAAAGGATGGCTTGCAGAGAAGACTGAAGAAAAGGCATGTGACAGAGATTGATTGGGTCAGATTTGAAGAGCCTTGAGTGACAGGCTGGAGCTTTTGGTGAAGGATTTGCTGCCCCCACGCCCCTCTTTCTAGAGGCCACTCTGGAGCTGTCCTGGTTGGTCACAATAGGCCTGACAGAAGTTGTTTTAATTCAGACAGGTAATGGAACATTGTCTTTCCCAGCCCTGGTAAGCTTAGGGACATATCTGGAGCACTCTCGTGTGGCCTCATGAATGGGTATTGGGGTATTTAGCCCTTGTGAGCCTCCCCATGTTTGCTGCAAAGGGTCTGAGCTGCTGCTTAGCAGGTGACCATGACCTAGTGTCCTTAGGATCTCAGGGACCACCTGCAGGTCATTGTGAGCCACAAAGGGCACCCAAGGAATGAGTGAACACTTGAGGCAGCCCAGAGTTTTGTCAGAACCAGCCAGGTAGTGGGCAAGGCATCTTATCATAGCTCTTTTATATCCTCTTTCTTCCCCTCCAGCCTCCCTTCCTAACCCCTTTCTCTGCCTCCATCACTTTCTCCTTATAAGAGCATACACACAATCGCACCACCCCCGCTTCATCTCTAAGACAATGAATGCTGCTGTCAGTTCAGATAAGAGCACCCGCTGGATAGAAAGGCAATATTTTCAGTCTTGGCAAACACGATCATAAGTTCAGTTTATTAATATTGCAACAGTTGCACTAAATGAGATCACTTGGCTAACAAAACATTTATCAACAAAACGCTGCCACCTACTGAAGTTTTGCAAACAGCCCGGATGATTGGATAAGATCACAAATTCACTCTGCCACAAGCTTATGGTCTTTTCTGAAATCATTCTGAAACAAGAATGATAACCAGCCAAAGCAGACAGGATACACCTTTCATGCAATCTGTGTAGAAGGTGTCAGAGTGGACCCCACAGAATGGCATCCGTACAGAGAAGGAGGTTTGGGTCCCTTGATGTTAAGTTTCTAGAGGGTTTGGGGAATGCTTCCAAACAACTGCAAAGAGGGCTGTGTGTATTAGGAACACATTCTCTACAAACTCATTTGCAACACTGGTGTTCAAACTGCAGTGAAGGCATGTAAAAACATGGTTTTTATTGTTGTTCTCTAGAAAATAAATATATTTGGTACCAAAAAACATCCCATGAAACTTATGATGATGATAACAATAGCGATTTTTCTATGTGAATATACAGCTGTGAAAATATACTTTCATTCAAAGACTCTTTAAACTGTGGAAATCACTTTAGAAAGGGATAATTAAGTTGTATTGTGTTTATAAAGTTCAGAGTACTTTAGTAAGTAATGTGAGAACTAATTTGTAATGCCAGGGGGGAGTTCAGGGGGAAAATGTAATGCAACATTGGTGATTTATGTGTGATTTTCTTCCAAAGCTAATAGTTACTCTTCTTCTAAAATTCTTAGGACATAATTTTGAAATGCTGAATGACAAAATAGGGCTCTCAATTCCATCGCTCACCTCCCTCAGCTCAATTCTGCAGCAGGCTGGGGTTGGCTGGGAAAGAAGCCTGTGGCAAGTGTTCACTCTATTTCCCATACATGTAGAAAGATTATTTTCCTGCTGTACTGTGAGGTTCTAAAGGGAGGACCTTGGCTCTCAGGATCTAGACAGTGCCTTGGACATTGCAGGGACCAATGAGACAGACATTTAAGATGTTAGTATGTCTGAGCTCTATTTAGCAAGCCACACCAATTTTCAATAACTAATGTTCTAGATTCCTAACATTAGGGAGTTTTTAAAGATAGACTTATCTTTTTTTCCTCTGGAAATTACTGTACCTCCCTAACAGCTATAAGATTGGGAATACTGGTTGAATGACTTTCATTGGATAAATGCAGCCTTTCTCATGTAAGAGCAGAAAGGTGAAGAGGAGGGGCCCTGCCCCCGGTGTACATTTATGATTAGGGTAGGAAAACTCCTAGCCTGGGCTTTTCTTGGGCAGGTCTATGCTTCTGCTCTGCCACTTTTCTAAATTCTCACCAAAGTGAGTTAAAAGAGAGAAAATGGCAGAGTACGAATGGAAGAAAAGAAGCAGGCTTGATATTGGGCTTTGGCTCAACTAAATATATAATAAACACAAGTGATACTATTTATTGAACATCAAGTATACGTCAACCATTGTTTGAGGCATTTTGCCTGTATTAGTTCTATTTCACATAACAATACTTCAGGGAAGGAGTCACTGTACCCATTTTATAGACAAAGAAACCGAGGCCCAGAACGGTTAAATGACTCGGCCAACTAAACCCAGATGAAAAATGGCAGAGCAAGCCCGGATCAAGAACCTGTCTTCTGGCTTGAAAGGCCCTGCTGTTTTCATGACACTGGTTTGGGCACGGCCAGCATATTTTCCTCTTTGCTTGTCCAGAGACAGTTAAATAGAGAGAAGGGAATAGAGGAAGTTCCTCTCTCTCTTCTACCCAGGGAAGTGGCACTTCTCTTGCACGTGGGAGAACAGAGTTCACAGTTTGCCAGTAAATGAGATCATGGGTAGGAAGCCCTTGGACCTCCTTAGAAGTAAGTGACTGTAAAAAATCCAAGCCATTTGTATTACTCTTGTAGGTGATGTGATTTCAAATGGACAGAGAGCACAGTTTGTCTTCTGTTCAAATTGGCATCCCTTCATGCCATTCTGGGAATTAGTTCAGAACTGACTACAGGAAACAGAAATCACCTTTGATACCCAGTACTATTTCCTAGCAGGCCCATATTTTCCCAGGAGGTTCTTTCTCTGTAGTAGATAAAAGTTTGCCTTCATTTCATGTGATCTCATTTCATTTTCCTCTTCAGTAGATACCAGCCTATGTCCATCATTCTGGACTAAGCAGGATCCTGTCCCGGGCACTTACATTCATGGTGGTCCTACTGGAACCTCACTTTTGCCGTTGAATACCTCCATCACTCCTATTGTTATCGGGGGAATAATTCTCATTCTCATTGAAAGGAAAAGCACATTCTGAATATGTAACAATAACCTGCATGTAGCTCTCTGATTATAAATATCAAGTGTTATAAAAGCCCCATCAGTGTAGTGATCAAAGGCATGAGGGACTCTCTGCTGAAGCAGCAGGTGACCCAGTACAATTGGAATAAAGGGAAATGCTGAGTAGACATGGGGTCCCAGGAAATTCACATTAAAGATTTTTTTTCTGATGTATTTTCAGTTGTGCCTTTTAAAAGGATTTCACTAAAAGCTAACAAGGCAGTTGATTTTGCATTCAATTCTGATAATTAAAAATAAATTTGAGATTTACTAATCAGTAATAATTTTTATTTTTAACCACTAATAAAGCCAATAATAATCCCTTTCAGCTCTGGGGGTAAAAAAAAAAAAAGGAGTTACTAAAACTGTTTTCATTGACTCCTTCCTTCAGAAAGATGTTGTTCTATGAGCCCAGGAGAGATGTGGGTCAAGGAAAAAAACTTCAAAAGAGTTGGTGGCCAATTAGTTAATGGAGGACATGTGTTTGGGCAACACATTCTTTTTCTTTCTGAGAGCAAATAATACGTTCTGAGATCTGGGTCATAGTATTAACACTGTAGAGTGTGGTTGCACAAACCTGGATGGTGTAACCTACTACACGCCTGGGCTATACGGTCTAGCTTATTGCTCCTAGGGTACAAACCTGTATGGCATGTGACTGTACTGAATACTGTAGGCAATTATAACACAATGGTATTGCATATCTAAACATAGAAAAGGTCCAGTAAATATATGGCATAAGAGATTAAGAAATGCTACACCTGATTAGGACACCTGAATGGAGTTCGTAGGACTGGAAGTTGCTCTGGGTGAGTCAGTGAGTGAGTGGCGAGTGAATGTGAAGGCCGAGGACGTTACTGTACACTCCTGTCAACTTTATCAACACTGTACACTTAGGCTACACTAAATATATGAACGTTTTTATTTCTTTAATCGTAAATTAACCTTATCTTCCTGTAGCTTTTTAACTTTATGAACATTTCAATTTTTTAAAAACTTTTTGACTCTTTTATAACAACACTTACTTAAAACATAAGTACATTATACGCTAAAAAATTATTTTCTTTGTATCCTTATTCTGTAACCTTTTTTCAACTTTTTCATTGTTTTTAACTTAAAATTTTTTTGTTGTTAAAAACTTAGATGCAAACATACCCATTAGCCTAGGCCTATACAGAGTCAGGGTCATCCATATCATTGTCTTCCACCTCTACACCTTGTCCCACTGACAGTTCTTCAGGGGCAATAAGAAGCATGGAGCTGTCAGCTCCTATGACAACGACGCCTTCTTCTGGATGCCTCCCGAAGGACCTGCCTGAGGCTATTTACAGTTAACTTAAAAAAATAATATTTAGAAGGAGTACACTCTAAAACAATGATTTAAAAGTATAGGGTAGTAAATACACAAACCATTCACATAGTTGTTTATTATCATTATTCAGTATTATGTACTGTGTATAATTGTATGCACTAGACTTTCATATGACCAGCTGTGCAGTCAGCTCGTTTGCACCGTCATCACCACAAACATGAGTAATGCAGTGTGTTACGACATTATGGCAGCTGTCCATCATTAGGTGATGGGAATTTTTTGGCTCCATTATAATCTTGTAGGACCCTCATTGTATATGTGGCCCATCGCTGATGCAAACATCCTTATGTGGTGCATGACTGTGTTACTAAATACCAGGAATTATGAATAACCATTTTTATATCTGAAAATTTGAATTGGTTACTTTTGAAAAATGCTATTTTGTTTCTTATGAGTGAAAACTGAATAAAACTATTTCTTCATAAGTGAAGAAAACCATCAGATTCTGTTCTGGCTATTTGCCCGTTCCTTCTGGGATCCTTTCCTGGCCCTTCCCTGCTGTGTGCTGGATTTCAGGGGGTCCAATTCCCCGGTTTCCCCAACTTCTGGTTATGCGGGAGGTTCAACCAATGGGTGGTGCTGGCAGAAAAGTGGCAGGTGGGATGGGGGAGAAGCCAGGGGGTCCCTCCCTCTTTCTCTCTGTTGCAGGTGGCACTTCCAGCAGCACCTCTGCTTCCTTCAAGGCCTGTCCCATGCTGGCCAGCCTCCCTTTTGGGGGCAGGCGCCAAGTCTTGATTCCAGTGAGGATATCACCTCCTCCTTTAGCTCTGTGGCTCCAAGAGTGATGGTCACTTCCTGAGTGCAGTTACTTCACTGTAGCTTATTTGACTTTTCAGTTCATTTGTCATCTATGGAACTCATTTCCTCTATTAAATCTCTTGTGTTTGACACACCTAGAATGTGTTCCATTTCTCCGGGTAGACACTCACAGACACAGTGTCATGCTGGATTAATATTCTATTCATCTATGTTTCACATTTTACTGTCTTTTAATTTATTGTCTTCTGACCTTATGCCTCACAGGCTTTTGTGGTTGTTGTTGTTACCAGTATTGTGATTATTCTTTATTCCATAAGACAGTCCCCTTGTTATTCTGCAGAAGCATGTTTTTTTTTGGCGGGGGGGTTGGTAGGAGAAATATCCAGAGATATTCTTAACTTTAAGAATCGTAAATCTAAAAGGTTGCAAATTTTTGAATCCTGAAAGTCTTTTATTTTATTTTTTATTTTTTTTTGAGACGGAATCTTGCTGTCGCCCAGGCTGGAGTGCAGTGGCGTGATCTCGGCTCACTGCAGGCTCTGCCTGCCGGGGTTCACGCCATTCTCCTGCCTCAGCCTCCCGAGTAGCTGGGACTACAGGCTGCTGCCACCGCACCCCGCTAATTTTTTGTATTTTTAGTAGAGACGGGGTTTTACCATGTTAGCCAGGATGGTCTCGATCTCCTGACCTCGTGATCCGCCCACCTCAGCCTCCCAAAGTGCTGGGATTACAGGCGTGAGCCACCGCGCCCGGCCTGAATCCTGAAAGTCTTAAAAGATTCTCGGCTGTTTATCTTTCAATCTGTGGTCCATATAAAGGCCATGTGCAGGCTCTTTTCTTTTTTTTCTTTGACACGTCTTTCCCAATCAAGGGCAAAGTGTGCACTCAACCCGGAGTACATTTTCTTCCTCTCAGAGCAACAGAAGCCTGTGAAACTCTTGTTGGCCAAGCCCAGCAGTAAATATTCAGAAATAAAAGGAGAGCAAACATTTGCATGTGCACTTTCTACTTTGTACACTAAAAGGTGAAGCTTTCCAAATAGCCAGATCAGGGAAAACCTGTGAGTGAGCCATGCTGGTAAATACATGGTCCTTTAACTGATAATGAAATTAGACCCTAGAAGAGCATAAGTAATATTTGTCAGTTGGGGACCATGTGGAACCATGATCCACAAATAACTTTAGTGATCAGCATGTCAACAAAAGATCCATAGGGATTGAAAAAAAAAACAACAACAAGTATCCATAAAATATGAATGTTGCCACTTGGTATATATTGTAGATTTAGAAAAGATATAAAAGTATAGATTCTAAAGCTATGTTCATGATTCTTTTTGTTTTTTCATGGTATCATCAGCCACACTGCAATGTTTTGCGGGAAGTTTATGTTTCCAGTGTAGTGTATCCTTATACCTAGGATGGGGACTCCTAGGATGTACTCCTGGGATTCATCTCAGGCTACCTGAGACCTAGGTCAATAAAGGTGTCTGGATCAGACCATCTTTAGATCCAGTAGTGGGAGCCAGCACACACACACACACCACACACACACACACACACATATTTTTTTTTGAGACAGGGTCTCACTCTGTTGTCCAGGCTGGAGTACAGTGGCATGATGTGGCTCACTGAAGCCTCGACTTCCTGGGCTCAAGTGATCCTCCCACCTCTGCCTCCCAGGTAGCTGGGACCACAGGTGCATACCAACATACCCAGCCAATTTTTTGTATGTTTTGTAGAGACAGGGTTTCGCCTTGTTGCCCAGGCTCATCTTGAACTCCTGGGCTCAAGTGATCTGCCCGCGTAAGCCTCCCAAAGTACTGGGATTACAAGTATGAGCCACCATGTCCGGTCCAGCACATATTCTTTGACTCCAAGGTATGGTGTTTATGGGCACGGGTTTTGGAGCCAGACCAACTGGATTTGAAACACTGCTCTAGCCATTGCTATTCATGGTGCGATCATGGATAAGTTACTCTACCCCCTAAGTTGCACTTTGTTTTTCTGAAAAAAATAAAAATAATAATTACATCATAGCATTGGTGAAATATTAAATCAGATAACACATAAAAGATGTTCAACATTATTTCCAGCACAAAATTAGTATTCAACAGCACATGGGTTGAGGGTCTGGAGAGCTGGACCCTACTCTAGGACCCTTCTGGGGCCACCCCTTCTGGCTTGTGTCCACAGACTTTAAAGTCTCCTTTTTTGTTTGTTTGTTTCTTTAGACCAAAGAGACCTGCCATATTTTGCATGTGAGATATAGGACAGACTCTGATCATCTCAAAGTTTCCTAAGGACTCTGAGTGCATCTGAAACAAAGCTGCTACTAGGAGCACATTCTAAGACATTTATGTCTCCCTAGGAAGTGTCTTGGTTTAAAATTCTTGTTCTGAACTTAATGTTTCTGTCCAGTCTACCAAAACTAAGTTGCATCATTCTTTCTTTAACTCTACTGCCAATTTTAGGGTGCATGTGCTATTTATTCTACTTACTATCTGTTCAAGCATTTAATTAAGCATTCCTGGCAACTGAGAAGGTCACTGTGAACTTACTGACTAGAAGTTAGCCCAGCTGGTAAGGAACTGCCAGGAAATAACCTGATTAGGAGAACATTGTTTCTCTAAGCCTGATGGAATTGTTCCTTCACTTACTTTTCTCTGTGGCTCAGTACTGAGTCCGGTGGGCTGCTTCCAGGGGTTTGGGAGCTTGCAAGATAGTGTATTCTGTGACTTGAAATGAGAGAAGAAACCGTAAATAGGAATATGGGCCTTATTGCTCAACACCTCATTAAGCTTGCATGAGGGTAGGGTATCCTCTCTAGACGTTGCAAACAAGCCATTCCTAATGGTCTAATGCTGGAGCTGGGGGAACCCAGGGCTGGAGTGTGAGAGGAAAAGCTGTCCCTTGGGATGAAACGCAATGGCTGTCGTTTCTGCAGAGGTTCTAGGCAATAGTCCTGTGAGTTGGGGAGGAGGGGCCAGGCCACATTTTGGTTTTCTTTTCTGTTTATTTTTGTATTGCTTGGCTTTTCGGAAATGAAATATTTTCCCTAATAGTGTTTTCCCTTCTATTTGTGCCAGTTTCTCCTTCCTTCACCTGATTTTACAATTCCAATTCTAACTACTATTTTCTTTCTATAACTTCACCTTTTCCCTGTACTCCTTAAGAGGCCTGAACAGTCCCTTCACTCACAGGCTGAGCAGTTACCTTGGCCATTCGTGACCCAGAGAGCCAAGGTCCAGCATAATTGAGGGCCTTTCATTGTGCCATTGTTAGGCATTCACAGCCCTGTACTGGGTCTACTCTCTAATGTTGCTCCATTAGAAAATGCCGTGTCCTGCATACGAGTGAACTGCACTTTGCTGTAACTTTGGCTGTCTTGCAATCCCACTAATAGCCTTTTACTGTAGGGAGACTATCTACAGCAGCATCTAAAAATGCCCATCCATCCAATACCTCCCAGGGAAGAAGCAAATAGGGGAGCTAAGAGAAGGATAAACGTTTTGGTCTCTCACTGTAATTGCAGTTAAGTAAAGGAATTGATTGTCTGCAGGAGTAGTGCGCTTTCTACTTTCAACCATGTGTTTCCACCCCCTGGTCTAGTAACTGCAGCAGGCATCAGAAATGAGTGCAAAGCAGAGAACATGTGTTTCCTTGACATCTGTGACACTAAAGATAAAGAACATTTCATCATCAATATTGTTAATAAAATCTAGCATTTAAACGCTTATTTAAAAAACATCAGACCAGAACCAGGTGGTGTCTACAGATATTTATCACAGGTCTATTATATGCAGTGGAGCTGATGCCACATTGAGATGAGTTTTCATCTCAAAAGAAAGTGTACTTTCCTTGATTTTCTATAATTTATCTCACCTTATGCTTGGGGCCTTATTCTTCTGTGGATGGAGAAAAAACTGCCCATGATACGTAAATCAATTTCTTTCCTATAAAAGGATATCTTTGGGGTGAATTTATTCTCTTAGGTAAATGCTTAGACTTCTATGGCTTCTCTCCCTTTGCCTTCTTGACAGGATGGTACCTGGGTAGAGGGAGAAGACTGCCTGTCCTCATAACAGAGTGTCCTCTCCTGGTCCTCTCTGGCCAGGGGAGCAGTGTCCCTCTGGCCTTGCCACAGAGTAGGGCCCATGCTGGCATCTCAACTGGGGAAACATGACCCTTTCCTCACAACACCCTTGACCTTGGCATTAGTTGGCTCTCCTCTGAATCACCTTCATGCCTTCCATCCAGATCCTGGATTAGCTGAACTCCCCGTGGTACCTGCTACAGGGTGCTTCACTGTCTGCAGGCTTCGTCCTGGCAGTCCTGCTGCACCTCAACTCTGCAACTCCCTTCTCCTACTGGGGACTTTCAAGGATTTCCCTAAAATTGGTAGCAGAGTTAAAGAAGGAATGATGTTGGGAGTATTGGACAGACACATTAAGTCCAGGACAAGTATTTCAAACCAGGAATGTTTCCTAGAGAAACATAAATGTCTTAGAATGTGCCCATTTGTAGCTTCATACCAGCAGCTTTGTATCAGCTGCACTGAGGGTCTTCAGTTCACAGCCCAAGTCCTGGGGGAACTTTGGGATTCTCAGAGACTATCTTATGCATCCATGGCAAAGCAGGAAAAGTGTCTTTGGCCTGAAGAACCAGATCCCTTCCATCTACATGTGAACTGGGGTGACACAAGGGACACTATCTCCAGTCTTTTCTATGATGAGCGTCTTCCAGCAGTGAGGGTGACCTACTGTGTGGCTGGTGCCATGTTGGGTATGGCTCATGTGAGGACACTTAACATTCTCACAGTCTGTGCCAGAGGAAGTTGTAGAGTGACGACAGCTCTGGGGTGTTCTCCCTTCTTCCCCACCCTCTACTCCTCCAGCCGGAGAAATTAGATGTAAGTCTTGGTCCTCTTCAGCTTTTTCTCTTTTCTCCTTTTGCTACATTGAAGATTAGAAAAGCTCTTCACTTTTTTCCAAGTTGGGGTGGAAACGTCTATCATTTAAGTGGGTTAGTTATCCTCTTGACATTGCAAAAGGGAGATTTTGGAACCTAGAAACCATTTTTTTCTTAACAAACTCTAGTTCCCAAGACAAGTGTTTCACTTTACACTTAAAAGAAAATTCTAATTTGAAACCAAAGCTGCGTGGTACCTGCCTTGTTTTAGCTGAAGTTACCCATTTCTGGAGTCCACTCCTTTCCTGAAGCATGGAAAGATAGCAGCTGAGTATGGGGGGAACCCCGCAGCATGGTGATTTTAAGGGGAATGAAGAATGCACTGCTTTATTAAAGTCCTAAATGTCAAAAAGAAAACTTTTAGAATAATTTTTTTTTTTTTTTGAGACGAAGTTTCACTCTCATAGCTCAGGCTGGAGTGCAATGGCGCAGTCTCGGCTCACTGCAACCTCTGCCTTCTGGGTTCAGGCAAGTCTCCTGCCTCAGCCTCCTGAGTAGCTGGGATTACAGGTGTGTGCCACCATGCCTGGCTAATTTTGTACTTTTAGTAGAGACAGGGTTTCTCCAGGCTGGTCAGGCTGGTCTTGAACTCCCAACCTCAGGTTATCCACCTGCCTCGGCCTCCCAAATAAAACAAATATTTTTATGGCAGGCATTGGGGTAGGAAAAGTTGTTTTTGTCTTTGTTTTGAGATGGAGTTTTGCTTGGTCGCCCAGGCTGGAGTGCAGCGGTGCAATCTCGGCTCACTGCAACCTCCGCCTCCCGGATTCAAGCGATTCTCCTACCTAGAAAAGATTTCTTAAATAAGATCACCAAAACCATGCCAAAAAGGAAACCTCAAAGTTATAAAAAGGTTGAGGTAAGAAGTGAGATGCAGGAAGGGTAGCCTCCTTACTTCAAGTCAGCTAAGGGGACCGCTTGGATAGTCTGACATGTTTCCCTTGGAATTTGGTGGGAACACAAGGGGCTGGTGTTTGAACGCTGTCTGAGAAATGCAAAGATTTAAAAAGGCTCTGGTTAGAGTGAGGAAAGGTGGCTACACTGGGAGCAAGCCATGCTTTCCCCAAAGGTGGCTTAAGGTTTGTTTTTTGTTTACTTGGTTGCTTTGTAAATTCTTTTACCCGTGGGTCAATTAGATCTGCCACCTGGCCTGGAGCTTACAAGGGATTTGGCCCAGGAAGGCTTCCTAGACACTAATGGTTCCCAACAAAGAAAGCCTGTGTGAGGGCCCCAAGCCAGGGGGTGGAGTCTTCAGTTGTGCCTGTTCGTCACAGAAATTGCAGCCAGAGGTTTGCAGTTGAAACTCAGAAAAATCCATCAAAGGTCCCCATGTGTCAAAAATGCACACTGAGAATATACCACATTCAGCAGGCACCACCACAAGATGACATCTGTGCCCATCAAATACCATTTCTCTTGTTTCTAATATTTACTCTCTGCATCTACTTCCCCCAACCCCACCCCACCAACAGGGCATGTGTCAGAAACTGGGGGCCGGGGCCCTGCGGGGTGGGTGCATAAGAGGAGATGAGGCTAGGAAAGAAGTACTTAATTGCATAATGACTCTTCCTCCAAGGGGAACTGCCCAGCTCAAATAGATAAAGTAGCAGGAATTCTCAAGTACAAAGATAAACAAATAAAAATTACCAACCACTGGAAATAGAGGAATTAAAGAAAAAATATAGCAGACCTAATGCCCAGAGAAATGGAGTTAATAGAAAGAGGGTGTCTTAGTTTGGGCTACCCTAGAAAGCAGACCCTGAGACAAGGTTTCAAGTGCAAATAATTCACTTGGGAGGTGAAAGCAACAGCAGGAGGGGAGTGAGAAAGTGAACCTGGGAAGGGAAGTCAGCCAGGAAGGGCAGCAACCACTGCAGGAAGCTGGGATTCGGTCCCGCTGGGGAAACTCTGGGAACCCGTGGAGAACACATGAGTCAGAGTCTCCCATCTGACGGTGAAGGAGCTGGGGGTAATTTTATACCTACCTCTGCCAGTATTTGTTTGAGGGCTGCTTCTATGGGACATTAATTCCTCATTCCCTCAAGCCTGCGATTTTGGCAGCAATGTGGGCTTCAGAGGCAGAAGAAAGCCCTCAGGCAAAGAAATACAGGTGCTGGCAATTGGCTTGGGTGCATGTTGTGTTAAGAATGAGGAGACATATATGGGCATGGAGACAGAGCCTGGTAGAGGCATGCCCATGACTTATACAAGAAGTTAATATCCTTGGAAAGATGTGCAAAGAAGTTATATTCACTCACTTGTAAAAGAAAATCAAGTATTATAGGATTTGGAAATGGACAAAATCACAAATAAAGAATAAATTAATGTGAAGATTACATTGAAGAATTCTCCCAGAAAACAATAGAAAAGCACTGAGGGTTAGAGAGCATGAGACAAAGGGGAGGATAAGGGATGTATCCAGAAGTTTCATAGTTATATCTTCTGGAAGAAGAGAAGAGAGATGATGGAGGAGAGGAATTACTCAGAAGGCAATGTTATTGCTGAAAAAAGAGTAAGTTTGTAGACCAAAATGTCTTAGTGCTAGCAAGGGTAATGTCACAAGGATAAACACTCAGATATAAAGCTTTCCAAATAGAAATTCTTAAACAGAGCTATGTAGAATGCTGCATGTGGTAAAGTAAAATTTCAAGTTAGTGAGAAAAGAGAATCCATTATTCAAACATGATATTGTCACAATTAGCCATCAATTTAGAAAATAAAGCAGACCTTTACCTGACATCATACTTCAAAATAAATCTAAATGAAACAAAAAAATCTATAAAAACATGAGAACAAAATATAGGGGTCTTGCTTTTCATAATTTTGACAAGAGAGCTAAAGCAATTATATAGGTAAAGAAAAATCTTTTTAACAAACGGTGCTGGGACAACTAGATATTTAGATATTTATACGCAAAGAGTGAGTTTTGACCCCCCACCTTAAGGCATATACAAAAATTAATTCAAAATGGATCAAAGACCTAAATGTAAGAGCTAAAACTACAAAACTCTTAGAGGAGAATATAGGAGTAAATTTTTGTGATCTCAAATTTGGTGATGGTTTCTCAGAGGTGACACCAAACGCACAAGTGACAAAACCAAACCACCGAAGCAAAAAAAGTATACGCAGATATATTGGGCTTTATCAAAATTAAAAACTTGTATGTATCAAAGGATACTATCTAGAAAGTGGAAAGACAACCTCATGAATGGAAGAAAATATTTGCAAATCATGTCTGATAAGAGACTTGTGTTTAGAAGATATAAAGAATTCTCACAACTCAATAATAAAAAGATAAATAACCCAATTAAAAAATGGGCAGGGGGCTCATGTAGAGGTTTCTCCAAGGAAGATATGCAGGTAAGCAATAGGCATTTGAAAAAAATGCTTGACATCATTAGTTATTATGAAAATGCAAATCAAAACTACAATGAAACACTCCTTAACACCCACTAGGGTGGCTATAATTAAAAAGTCAGATAATAACAGGTATTAGCAAGGATGTAGAGAAATTGGAACTCTCATACACTGGTTGTGCAGCCATTTTGGAAATCAACCTAACAGTTCTTTAGAAAGTTTAACATAGAGTTACGATTTGATCCAGCAATTCCCAGATATACACCCAAGAAAATAAAAAATATGTGTCCAACCAAAAATTTGCACACAAATGTTCACAGTGTAACATTCATAATAGCAAAAGGTGGAAACAACCCAAATGTCTATGAACTAATGAATGTATAAATAAAATGTGGTATATCCATACAATGGAATATTATTCAGCCATAAAAAGGAACAAAGTGCTGACACATGCTACAATATGGGCAAACCTTGAAAACCCTATGCTAAGGGAAAGAAGCCAGTTTTAAACGACTATATATTACATGATTCCATTTGTATGAAATGTCCAAATCAGGCAAATCCATAGAGGTAGAAAGTAGATTAGTGGTTGCCCAGGACTGGTAGGAATGGGAGGACTGGGGGGTGATGGCTAAAGGGTATGGAGTTTCTTTTACATGAGATAAAAATATTCTAAAATTGATTATGTTGATGATTGTACAATTCTGTGAATATATTAAAATTATTGAATTGTATACTCTAATGGGAGAATTGTAATACATGTGAATTATATCTCAATAATGCTGTTACAAAAATAAAAATAGGAGTCTATTTCTGTAATCTTGAAGTATAGAAAGCTTTGCTAAGAACACAAACTGCAGAACTTAAAAGAACAGCTTGATAAATCAACATTCAAAATCTATATTTGGTAAAAGATATGATAAAGTTAAAAAAAAAGAAGTGACAGGCTGGGAGAAAATAGTTTCAATGTACATATCAGACAAAGAATTTTTTGTGCAGAATACATAGAGAGCTTCTTCTACCCACATCAAGAAAAGAACCCAAACAACTAATAAAGTAAGTATAAGGGTAGGGGGTGAGGAGGAAGCTACCAGCTCCTCCTCCATTGGGTCTGGGAGGAAAGGAAGGGAAAATGTTTGAGCCTGGATAGGCTCAGCTGGAGGACAGATCAGCTTCAAGTTGGATAAAGTAAAGAATGACCCATGTGCTTGAGTCTGGACTGGACATTTTAGTTCTTGAAGCAAGAGGGTTCCTATGACAGGAAGAGATGAGAAGACTTTGACTTCCGTTAGTCCTGGAAAACACAAAAAGATTTTCTGAGGTTTCATTCGTAAAGCGAGGACACAGAAGGAAATGTGAAAAAGTCTAGGTCCCAGATTGGGTTTTCAACAGAAAGTCTGAAGATGGATGAAGTTGTTTGCTGTTTAGTGATTGTACTAGTTATAACCAAGTGAAAAAATACTTAACCTCAGCAGTTATCAGCGAAAACCAAATGTAAATGATATAAATTGCATCCATCAGATTGGATACAATTGAAAAAACTTGGCAAAGATGTGAAAAATTTATATTTTCAGACTAGCTGGTAATATAATTTGATGATTACTTTTTAGAAAACAATTTGGTAGTCTCTATCAAAATTAAAAATTTTCATACTCTTTGACTCAGCAATTCCAATAAGAGGTCAGTGATGTTATTATAAAGGGGGAAAAAAGGAAAAAGCTTAAGTTCCATAAATAAGGGAATGTTATATGGATTTGGGGAGCATCAATGCAACATCCGTGCAGCAAGTATGAAGAACGAGAGAAATGTTGCTGTGCCAACATTGAAGCACCTCCTGTATATATTATTAGGTGAAAGACAAAACCAATTTCAGTAAAATACATGTAAAATGGTCCTATTTTGGTTTTTACTGTGTATGTATCAAAGAAGTTCTGATGAATACACAAAATGTTATGAGTGTTTTTTCTGAGGACCGGAATGCTCAGGACTAAAGACTTTGGTTTTGTATTCTGTGTTCGCTGTGTTCAATAGAAGGAATAATGAGAGCCACAAATCTGAACCACATATTTAATTTTAAATTTTCTAGTAGCCACGTTAAAAAAAGTAAAAACAAATGGATGCATTAACTTTAATGGTATATATATATATATATATATGTAATCTAGTCTACACAAATATTATCATTTCAACCTATAATCAATATACAGTAATTATTCATGTAATCTTTTTTCATCATTTTCTGATCCAGAGACTTTGAAGTCCAGGTGTGTCATAGACTTACAGCACTTCCCAATTTGGAGTAACCACATTTCAAGTGCTCGAAAGCCACATGTAGCTAGTGACTACTGTATTGGATAGTTCAGTTCTATATTTTATGTACTTCTGCCTTTCTTTTGAATTATTTATTGTACTTTTATAAATACAGAAACAAAAAAATGCAAAGAACCGAAACCTTTAAACTATTTCTAAGAAAAAGAAAAGGAAAAAATAAAGGAAACTCCCTAAGCACCTGCCTTGGGCCCATGATTTGCCCAAAGCCTGTGTTTCTTTTCTGGGCTCTGGGACGTCGTTGTTGATGCAGTTATTTGGCACAGGGCTGCTGTGGGGTGGGTCAGCGGAGGAGTGAGAACGCCATTCTTGTCTTAAGGGACTGTGACTCGTGGGCAGATGGCTCCCGAGGGGCTTGGGCAGCCCTTACTGATTTCGGGGGTCTTGACCTCCTCTGCACAGCCAGTCATCAAATCACCTCTTCCTGGGTGATGGCCTTCCCCAAGCATGTGAACGAGTGATTATTTCTGGAACCAGCGTAACCCAAATCCCCATGCTGATGCCTGACCCTTTCACCTTGTCTAGTGTCCCTACCTATGATTCTCTTTTTTATGCTCACACAGCGACTGGAAACTGTCTCTGAGCTTTCTTCTGACAGCATCAATATCCCCAGTGCCCCTAGACTGTGGGGTACCATCGTTGCCTTCCTCTGGATCCTTTCCAAGTGGTCCACCTCGCATTTTAGTGCAAAGCCCAAAGAGCGTCGTCTAATTAGTGGAGTCAGGGGATTCACTTGAGGTTCCCACGGTCTCTATCTTTGTTTGTACATTCTGCCATTTGCTTCACTTTGTTTTTTCTGTTTGTTTGTTTGGTTGGTTGGTTTTTTCTTTCTCACACAGCAACATTTTCCTCCCCAGCTCTTGCCACGTTGCATTCAGAAAGCCCTGAACCAGAGTCCTTCCTCTGTTCACAGGCTAATTGACTCCCCTGGCAGAAATAAGATACATTATCCTTCCTTGAATTATTCCATACTTCTTTAAACCTCCAACCTGACAACAATTGAAATTAAAATTTGAGCGAGGCCTAGGATAACTATTCAGATTAGAGGAAGATTCCCTAATTTGAACAATACACATAGCACCCGTGGGGAATGTTCAGTACTAGTTTTCACTGTGGATACATGATCCTGTAAGCCAGTTCACACCTCAGTCTCCCCTAAGTCGCTGGGGTTGGGTTAGGAACCTCCTCTGTGAATTTCTGCTTTATCCGTGCGTGCTCTATCTTGGCCCTTAAAAGCGAAATCTTAATTGACTATTTACTGTATTGATTTCTCCTGGAACTTGGGGGCATATCTTAGAAGTGCACTGAGGCCGGGTTCTGGTGTAGAGTAGGGATTGCTAGAGGTTAGAGGGCCTTTGAAATGGCCTGTTCCATCGATTAGTGATAAATAGGCACTTTGCATTTACGAAGAAGACGAGGACCACTCCCAATACCTGCCCAAACCGTATCAGAGGAACCCAGAAGTTCCTCTGGCTGCACAGAAATTAAATATTTCGTGTTTCTACTACTACTGAATTGAGGCTCAACCAAATATTAATAATGATACTACTCTTACTGCAACTAATAAAAATAAAACTGGTTAAACTCATGTAGATATTCCACCCAGCTCTTAGCTTCTTGAAGATGGGGTCTCTTTTAGGTCCTCTGTTGGTCAGCAGCTCCTAGCACAGTGCCTGGAACACAGTCAGTGCTCAAAACACAGTTGTTGAATAAATGAGGTGGGTTAAATGAAATCATAGTAAGAAATGAAACCATTCTCTGAAGAATCCGATATCTGGGCTATTGAATGTCCCTTGGCATCTTTGATAGTTTTACTCATCTGGTTCTAATGTTTGTTTTCCACGTGCAGAAAGAGTAAAAATAATAATGTTTATGTTCACTTTTTTTTGCAAAATGTTAATAAGATATGTACTATTTACCCTTGTGAAACTTACTACAAATTCCTCTATTGCTAGTTTCAATTAATTTCTTATAGTAATAATTGCTAATAATGCTATTGCTTTGTACTCAGCTGACAATTTTCATCAAAGAATTTCAAAAGCTTTCAAGTCAAGGTATTTTCAAGAACAAATTCATATTATTTATAGAGTCTTACGAGAATGCTTCAAGAATGCTTGCAGATATTTTTCATTTCTTTGCCATTTTATTTTAAATCTTCCTGATTCTTCTTTTCACAATTCAATTGAGTAATCTCTCACCCTTTCAAGTCCTCCCTTACCCCTACTCCACACCCTCAAGACACTTTATACTGTATTTTAGGTAATCCAAAGTTTCCTACTAGATGCCAGTTTGAAATAGCTCTTAATAAGTGTATGATCATTTCCATTGAAAGTACCAATCTACCTTCCAAATGAAGCAAACAAGGATTAAGACATAAGGTCTATTATACCCACTGGATGCAAACATGCAGTGATGATTAAACCCTGAAAACAAAGTTGCTGTTAGTTCTAACTGGACACTTTCATGATGCAAACTCTTATAATTCCAGTGAGTGATTTCAGGTAAGAATCTCTGGTCAACTACAGCTGGAACTATGATCCTGTAGGCATTTAATGAATATCAGGATATACATTTTCATGTTTTACAATGCATTTACTTTTCCACATAATGTATATATAAAGTATCATTTTCTGGAAGACTCCAGCTGGATCTACAAAAATGGCTCTTTTTATATTTACTCAATTTGGAATATGAAAGGGTATTTGAAACTGGAAGGATCATATGCATATTAAGCATTATTTTATGTTAGTATCTGTGAGATTTACCTGTCCTATGCCATATATAAAGCAAGAAGTCAGAGTTGTGGAGAGAGATGAACTAAATGACTAATGGGTATTTTTACTCTGTTGATAAATCAAATCAAAGCATGTTGTGCGAAAGTACACTTTAAAAGCACTGCTTCTTCTCTAAAAGTTGCAATAACGTTGACTAAAAAACCTCTGAATGAGAAAAGAAAAATGCAGTCAGTCATTCAGATGTTTTATTTGCACAATGCCAACACACGTGAATAATTGGAAACGTTCAGGTGACTAACTGGCTGAAGTATGTGAAGTCATGAGCTTTCCATACCAAATGCTTTCGTATTATTACTGTTATTATTATTAGTTATCATCCATTTTCCTCTTGAAGTTTGGCAGACTCTAATCAAACTTAGTTTTAAACAATTTTCTGAATCTAAATTTTTACCTTTAGAAATATTATTTCAAGAGGGAAAAGAAGTAAATTATTCCAGTGGCGTATTTATCCAATAGTGATGAGAATAAAACACTTTTATTGAGGGATCAGTATAGTTATTTACACATCTGCATTGATGTATTAATGCTATAGGGTCTCACACAGTCACATTTATGAAGGGGTGTGCCATTATGAATTATTTGGTTTTATGAATTAGCTTGTAAAAATAATGCAATTGCTATTGAGGCTATAATGCCTCCTGGAATTTACTTTGCTTGTTTTGACAAGTGCTGTTTAGTTTTATGATAATATTTCAGAGCACACAAGTAAATGCCCTGTAGTCTGTTTTGTAAAGGTAATGAAGTCTTCGCGATCTACAATCTTACTGCCGCTTCCAGATACTAAATCTTCGCTTGAAAGTAGAGTGAGACTGCTGGCATGTTCACTGAGAATTCTCAAGCCAATGAAAATTATAAGAACCCCCACCATAGACACTGTTTCAGTAAATTTACCCTGGTTGGGATCTTGATGCGTAAAAGTAAGCAGGCCAAGACCATTATTCAGAGGGCTGATGATCTTACCTCACGATAACAAGTATTTGTTGAGTTCCACCTCCTGCATTCCAGGCACTGTCAGGCCCTTGGTGTATGGCCATGAACAAAATCAGACAGAAGTAGTTCCCTTGCAAGGAGCTTACATCCTAGTGGGGAATGAGGTGGGTGGATTCCAAAGAAAATAAAGCAATGAAAATGCAGAGGCCGGGACACCACCATCCCTCACTTGGGCTGCACCTAAATGGCATCCCTAATTCATGCTCCACAGAGCAGCAAAGGCAGTCTTCCTATGGCAGAGTTCAGATCTTGTCACTTCCCTAATTACGTCAAACACAAAGAAAAGCCTGAAAATAAATGAACACCCAACCAAAATCCTAAACTCATTGCCAAGGCCTGGGAAGCAACTGCCCAAGTCCCAAATCTCACATTGTTTTTTCAGCCAGTGGTTTTCCAAATTCATCCCTTGCTTTGCTTATGCTGTTCCTTTTGGTCACAATGCTTCTCCTTCCATTTTATTGTACAATCCATTCTTTCTCATCTTTTCAGACTCCATTTAAATGTTCCCTTCTCAAAGAAGCGTTACCTGACCACCCTGCTTAAAGTGGTTCCCCCACCATGTTATTCTCTATTTAAGCCTTAGTTGGTTTCTTTCATAGCTCCTACAATATTTGCCAATATTTTTTTTCTTGTGTTTTTGTTTCTGTACTTGTGTTTTACTGTTTTTCTCCACTAGGACGTAAGCTCCATATAGGTAAGGGCCATGTGTGTCTTGTTCATCATTATACCCCTAGTGCCTAACACTGTGCCAGGCACATAGTAGATGTTCAACAAAATTGATTGACTGACTGACTGACTGAATGAATGAATGAATGGGAAAGAAAGGAAATGAGGTCATCTATCCCATTACTTCTCCCCTGGATAACTTCGTACACATTGTCAGACTGGCAGAAGAACACTCACTTCCAGTTCACCACTGCCCTCCCCAGCACACACCACACACTCACATTTGGGACTACGTCAGCTTTCCCTGCTATTTGCTAAAGTAGCACCATACTCCTTTCACTGTTTGGAATTCACCTACTATGTTTTCATGCTGAAGTTTTACGTTACTTTGAATACTCTTTGCTCAATATTGGCGCCTCTCGAGAGAGTGCTCACAAGGGCCAAAGCTATGTAATTTTTGCTAATGCTTGTATCTGCAAAGCTATTAGGTTGGTGCAATTACTTTTGCACCAACCTAATAGTACAAAGCCTTACAAATTATAGACACTCAACAAACATGTATTGAATGAATGAATGAAAAGGAGGAATTCAGGCAACCTACCAAATCTAGGTCAGAATATGCTAGGTGCACAAACATGCCAGTTTGATCATACTGGAATTGTATAAAATGATTTAGGATTAAGTAATCAGAGGAAAATGCCCCTCAAATGTACTGAATAAAACCTCAAATGTCTGAAGTGCTCAAGGAATAGATGTTTTACTTTAAGGTTTACCAAAACTACCAAATAGAAGTTAAGTAGAAACTTCTTCCCTGGTTTAATTCTTGACTTCTAATATGTATTATTCTTATTTCTGCCTTAGCAAGTAGAATATAATCAGCAAAATTTAATCTTCATAGAAAGACACGGAAAGAAGGAGTAAATGATTAAGCTGGGTGAGGAGTCAGGACAGAGCGGGTGAGGGTGAAAAATTAGAGAAGATGTGCCCTATCTAAAGACATGCAAAATGAATTAAACAGAATAAAACAAACACACAAAAAATCCTAGACAGTACATGCCATCAAAACCAAATGTGACCCAGGTGGCCTCTGAGGGATGAATGGGTAACCAAAACGTGGTATACACATTTAGTGGAATATTATTCAGCCTCAAAAAAGAAGGAAATTCTGACACTTGCTGCAACATGGGTGAACCTTGAGGACATCATGCTAAGTGAAATAAACCTGTCACAAAAGAACACATACTGTACGAGTCCACTCTTGTGAGGAGCTTAACGTAATCAAAATCACAAATACAGAAAGTAGAATGGTGGATGCTGGGGCTAGGGGAAGGGGAATTGGGGAGCTATCTTTAATGGGTACAGAGTTTCCATTTTGCAAGATGAAAAAGTTCTGGAGATGGATGATGGAGATAGTAACACAACATCATATATGTGCTTAATGCCCCTGAACTGTATACTGAAAAATGATTAAAATGGTACATTTTATGTTGTGTCTATTTTGCTACAGTTAAGAAAACCAAGCAAACAATCAGATTACAAATGTGTCTTTGGGCCAGTGGGGGCCTGGGGTCATGATGATGTCATTTCTTACTGGCCATGCAGATCCTAAGTCTGTGGTATACACTGAGCTGGAGAGACTGCTCATCCATGCCTTTATGCAACTGAATGACTTGAGCACCAGAAGAGGTAGACACTGCTCTAGTCAGGGGGAAACAGTGGAGACAAGAGCAGGAAGGCCTCGATTTCCAAAGTGTACATTCTAGCTGGGGGTAGAGATGATGAACAAGCACATTAAACAGGAAAATAACTTGTGGTGGCACTATGCCAAGAGAATTAAAGATTTTCTGCATGCTGGCCTATTTTGTTTTATTTTTACTTTTACTGATTAAAAAAATATCCTCTCTTTCTCTAATCACACGTCTGTGCATCTATACACACCCTTGGTACATCTGGACTCCTAGCTTGACGGTGTCCTGGTTAACCAAAGTTTTCCTGTAACTGGTTTGAATTGTGGCAATGCTGATATTTTGCAACACATGTCTTATTGTTTTGGTTATAGAAAATAAGATGCATGAATAATAAATTAAAGTGTGTAATAATATAACTAAATCACATTTATGTGATGTTCTTTGTTTTGCAAATTAAAGTGCACAAACAGCTGAATCCTTTTGTCTTTATTAAACAGTTTGTTGGATTGCCTCAACTTGGAGCATGTACATAAATATTCAAATTGAGTTTTTCACTCCAAGGCAATTTTGACATTTCCATATTGGGTTCCTCGGTGTTTTATCTAAGAAAAATTAACCACATGTGACCAAAATATGATGATCACTTATATTTGTATTGCAATTTTCCCAGTTATATACCTAACAAGTGGATGATTTTACCAAGTCCTAAATGAAAGCATTATAAAGGGTTTCATATTAACCATTTATGGAATTAATAATAAAATGTTTATAGGGAGCTAAAACGACCATTAGCTCAAATAGTCCAACTGTTATCTCTTCGGCTCTGGGTCTATTTGCTATCGTTTTGAGATGTCCTGGGTGTGAAGCACTTTTATTTAAAAAGCAGCTTGTGCCAGCTCACTGCTCAGACTGATTTCCATTGGGTATGGGAGCAGCTCAGAGAAAGGAACTGTGGCAGCCTGGTGCATATGGATGGAGAAACAAAACCTGCCCTATTCTAGTCCTCCTCGAAACTCTAATGAATTCCTTGGGGACAGTGCCCTTTGCATTTCACTCTCAACTCTAGGCCTTTGCTACTTCACAGGTGGCACCAAAGGAAGGAACCGCATGTCTTGGCACAGTGGGGACTTGCATGTGGACGGCAGAATTGGACAAAATGTACATAATGCAACACGGGTAAGTGAAAATGCAGGTGGTCAGGCGGGAGGAAGGTGACGTCTTGGCTACCAGCTCACGAGCTGAGCACCACGCTAGCACCTCCCCTAACTCAGTCTTGGCTCCTTCATCCCGGAAAGAGACAGGGGTAGTGAAACTTCATAGTGTTGAGGTAAGGAAATGACCATCTGGCATTCGGAAAAAAACATCCCATAAATATCTGTTGAACCTCAGAGCCCGCTATGATTTCACTGTTATTGGCAAGGTTTCACCATCACCCCTGCCCCTGTTTTTGCTGGAAACCTCAGACTTCAATCTATCCTGGCTGTGAGTTCCAGTTGAAAGGGTGGGCTCCTGAAGACCATCAGTGTCAACGAGCACTCCCCAGAGACACTGGCAGAGAAAGGCAAATGGGAGTTAGGCTTATTAGCAAAGAAAAACATCTTTAGCCAGGAAGAAAACACAAATTGGGCACCTCCAACCTGTTATGTATCTGTGCCTTCAGATATTGGAATAAATTCCGTTTTCAGGGATTCTCAGTATAATGCTGGGTCAAATTCTCCCTTGCTGACAGCATTTTTTGGAGCAAGTCCAAGGGCGGCTTTTGACCTGAGGTTATTAACCCATCATTACTGAAAGTTTCATTGGACAATGTTACATCATTTTATCCTGAGTTAGAGTTATCTGTGTGCTTGCTCTCTCTCTTTCTCTCTCTTTCTGTCTCTGTCTCTTGCTATGCATAAATATGCATATACAAAAGATACTATTTATTTCACCTGCACTGACTAAATTTTTAGGCTCTGTAGGTTTATATTTCTTGAGCTTAATGTTGCATTAATGCATTTTTGTTTGCCTGAATGAGTTATTCCCAGCCCTTGCTTGAATCTGTTCATTAAGATTTCATGAAGTCAGCTCTTGATGAATTCACAAGCCAGAACTGCAACTTTCTCACAGTTTTTGTCGTGTTAAAAAGCGCAGCACCAGCTTTTCATACTGGTGGATGGTAGAGATAAATCCTCCAATGCCAACTCATCACCTAGGGATGACAGAACTCCTGCTGAATTTACACAAGTCCTTTATTATGTGAAGTGATTTGAGTGAAACAAATGGGTTATTTACTGTGCAGCAGGCTAAGAAGTGACTCTTTTAAAATGGTAAACATTACAGTACATCATATCTGGGAAGACTTTTTTTTGCCCATGTTTGTCTGAGATTTCCACAGTTAATGTGAAAGTTGCAAATCTGAAGTACAGATTTTTTTAAAGGGAAAGTTAGAAAGAGGAGGGAAACCGTCCCCAGGGATTTTTGGAGGACTTGTGCGGCACTGGTCTTGTTCCAGCTGAGAAGCTATTTTCAGGCATTTCCTCGTTGAGGGTTTTAAAACCATAGAAATCCTATTTGGAGGATCATGGAGGTATTGCTTTGTCTTCAGTTTTTAGCTTTTTCAGCTAAAGAGAAAGCACGTGACTGAGAGCAGGATGCAGTGCATTGTCACTGGGGCTTCTGTGAAGTGATTGATTGGGGATGGAAAATGACTTTACTTAAGTAAGATTAAGAAAACTGGAGAGGGCCAAGGGAAGCCATGAAGACTTCCCATCCTAGCCTATGACGATGTCTTCATCTGGTATAGAATGCGTAGTGGTGAGTGCCACACCTTAAGAACTCAGGAAGGATGGTAGGGGCAAGCTGGGCAGATAGACCCAAAGACCTTGCTGCCTCTTCTCTCCTTTACCCCTTCCTTTCCTGACATGCTGTCACTTCTGGTAGGCATTTGTGTATGGCCAATACAATTAATAATAAGTCTAGGCTGGGCACGGTGGCTCACGCCTGTAATCCCGGCACTTTGGGAGGCCAAGGCGGGCAGATCACCTGAGGTCGGAAGTTCGAGACTAGCCTGGCCAACACGGTGAAACCCCATCTCTACTAAAAATACAAAAATTAGTCGGGCATGGTGGCAGGTGCCTGTAATCCCAGATACTAGGGAGGCTGAGACAGGAGAATTGCTTGAACCCAGGAGGCGGAGATTTCAGCTAGCTGAGATCATGCCACCGCACTCCAGCCTGGGCAACAAAGAGCAAAACTCCGTCTTAATAATAATAATAATAATAATAATAATAATAATAAGTCTAGCACTTTACTGAGTGAATACCAAGGATGAGACACTATTGGTGTTTCTAAAGTTGTAAACATGTAACCCCTTGCAAGGCAGGTTTTATTATCACTCTTTTATTTTGCAGAAACAAGGTTTGGAAACACTTGCCTAGTGAGTAGCAGGTGTGGGCCGTGAACTAGGGAATTTCTGACTCTAGATTCTATACCTTTTCCTCTATGCCATTGCACCAGTGCAGTATTTAGGATGTCAGCGACATAATTGTAGCAAAGGGACCTAAAGAGAAGGTTCATTTCTCTCTTGTTAAACAGACCAGGGTAGATATGAAGGTTTTCCTCCACAAAGTCATCTAGGGATCCAGGCTGGCCAGGTGGCATTGCTATGCTCCAGATGGCAGGAAAGGGCCAGTGCATGGTGAATATGCCTAAGAAGATCACACAGGATTTGGACAGGTCAGTTCCACTGGAATCCCACTGTTGTGAAATCAGTCACAAATCCATCCCTAGACTCAACTGGGACAAAGCATTGTAGTCTATAGTTGGGTAGTCAGGTGCCGAGGTGAAACCCAGAGGGGTCCTCAATGAAAGGGAAGAGGCGGAAAATGGATATTGGGAAACAACAGTCTCCACTTCAACCAAGGTACCTCCATGGTGCCTCTGCCCTACATTGGTGGGAAAATAAGTCAGGAGGGCTTCAGGAAGAAAGGTGATAGAGGAAGCAGAGCTGAGGATGGCTTCTTGAACTGTGAATTTTAAGGTCTTTTTTTTAATTATACTTTAAGTTTCAGGGTACATGTGCACAACGTGCAGGTTTGTTACATATGTATACATGTGCCATGTTGGTGTGCTGCACCCAGTAACTCGTCATTTATCATTAGGTATATCTCCAAATGCTATTCTTCCCCCCTCCCCCCACCCCACAACAGGCCCCGGTGTGTGACGTTCCCCTTCCTGTGTCCATGTGTTCTTGTTGTTCAATTCCCACCTATGAGTGAGAACATGTGGTGTTTGGTTTTTTTGTCCTTGCGATAGTTTACTGAGAATGATGGTTTCCAGCTTCATCCATGTCCCTAAAAAGGACACGGACTCATCATTTTTTATGGCTGCACAGTATTCCATGGTGTGTACGTGCCACATTTTCTTAATCCAGTCTATCATTGTTGGACATTTGGGTTGGTTCCAAGTCTTTGCTATTTTGAATAGTGCCGCAATAAACATACGTGTGTATGTGTCTTTATAGCAGGATGATTTATAATCCTTTAGGTATATACCCAGTAATGGGATTGCTGGGTCAAATGGTATTTCTAGTTCTAGATCCCTGAGGAATTGCCACACTGACTTTAAAAAAAAAAAAAATTTGCTATGATCAGAACATAATCTGCCCCCAACTCCCCATTTTACCTCAGTTAACTTTCTCTTTTACATAACTCACCTTCTCCTCATGGTAACCCAGAAATTAGTCAGTTTCAGAGTAATTACGGTTTCTTCAGGTAGTACCAAATCTATTCCTGCACTATTTTGTTTTGTGTTTTGAGGGTCTGCTCAACCTGACCATGTACTGCAAGCAGAGCTGCTTAGATAGCTGTAAACTTTCTCTCTCCGCTTAACCCTGGAATATTTCTTCAGTGCCCTCTCATTAGCTGACCCAGACTGTGAGCTTTTGAACACTCTCTGGAGCTGCCATGATCTTGTGATAAACCTCAATTTTTTGCCCCCATTTTCTTTTCCTTTTGCATTTCTCCTCTTTTGAATTTTGGCCTCATTTTAACTTCTCACGTTCCTGTTTTCCCAGTCTGATAAAATACAGAGGTTTATTTACACATTCAACGTATTTCATGAGTACCTACCACATTCTAGGTGTTTTTCCAGGCTTTAGGGATTATATGAATAGAACAAAGTTGCCACTTTGATGGATCTTACTTTCTAGTGTGTGGAGTGGAAAGAGGAGGCAACAGGATAAACGAGCAGACATGTAGATGTGCAGTGTGTCACGTGGTGATATGTGCTGCAGAGATAAGCAATACAGTGTTCAGAGTTATGGGGGACTGGGTTATTTTAGACATGTAGTCAGGATGAACTCCCTGTTAATGGGACATTTATGTAATCTGAGATCAGAGACAAGTCAGGGGGCAAACAATGCTGATTTCAAGGTCAAGGCAGATTCAAGCAACAGTGAAGGCCACGTGCTGACAAAGTAAGGGAGAGAGGTGTGGAAGATGGAGTCAGAGAAGTATTCATCAAAGATGTTATTAAGCCAACGTGAGGACTTCTAATTGTATTGGGTGAGACAGAAAGCTATTGAAATACTTTCAACAGGGGAGAAAAATGATCTGATTTCCATATTGTGAGGGCCACTCCTGCTTAGAAGTCATATTCTCTCAGTTCTATATTCTATTGGTCACATAAATCTGCTCCAATTCAATGGGAGGGTACTACACAAAGCTCTGAATACCTAGGAGCAAAGATTATTGGGGGGCATCTTGCAGGCTGGCTAGCACATAGACATCCAGTTCTTCCAGCACCATTTGTTAAAGAAAATGATCCTTTTCCCCTTTTAATTACATCATCACCCTTGCCAAAATTAACTAGCCATATATGGTAGGTTTATTACTGGACTTCTCTCTTTTGTAGTACAGACTTAGATGTCTAAATTATGCCAATACCACACTTAAATTGTTAAATAAGGTAGCATAAGGCTTACAATTTTGTTCTTATTTTTAAAATTTTGGAGTTTTAAAATTTTAAAAGTTTAGGATTTTGATTGAGATTGTGGTGAACAATTTGATTGTATAGATCAATTTTGGCAGAATTCATATCTTAGCATTATTGAGACTTTCAATCCTTAAACATGCTGTATTTCTGTATTTGTTTAGACCTTTTTAAATGTCTCACAACTATGGTTTGTAATCCAAAAATAAAGGATTTTCCTCATGCTTGGTAAGTTTATCTCTAAGTATTCTATGTTTTTGACACTGTTATAGTTCTTTCTTTATTTTGCTTTTCAACAATTTCCATTTTATTTTTCAATTCCAATTTCAGTTACAGGATGTGAGAACAGGATTGAATTTTTATACTGATATTTTATCTTATGACCTTGCTAAACTTATTTATTCTCCTAGAACTTATTGGTTCTCTTAGCTTCTTTGTGGATTCCTTTTTAAAAGATTCTTTAGGATTTTGTACAAATACAATCATATCATCTCTGAATAAAGGCAGTTTTACTTCTTTCTTTCCAGTTTGATGTATTTTTTTTCTTTTTCTTGCATTATTGCACTGACAAAGTCCTCTAGTACAATGGTGAATACAAGTGCTAAAAGCATTCTTACCTTGAAAGGGGAAAGCTTTAACCTTTTAAAAGTGTGGCATTAGGTGTATGCTCTTTTTTAGATTGAAGAAGTTATCCTCTGTTCCCAGTTTACTAAGAGTTTTTAATTTAAACAGACATTGAATTTTGTTAAATTCTTTTGCTGCATTCATTGAAATGAACATATATTTCTTCTTTTTTAGTCTGTTGATATGGTGAATCAAGTTGATTTTTTAAAAATGTCAGTTCAATCTTTGATTCCTCAGATAAGCCAAAATTAGACATAATACTTTTTCATTTATTGAATCCAATTTTTAGAAATTTCTGAAGGATTTTTGCCACTATGTTTCTTGGAATATTAGCCTAGAGTTCTCTTGTCATATCTTTCTCTGGTTCTAATATCAAGGCAGCACGAGCTTTATAAAATGGGATGGAAAGTGTTCTTGCCTCTTCTATTTTCCAGAAGAATTTCTGCAGAATTGCTTCATGGCTTCTTTAAATGTTTGGTAGATTCACCAAAGAAGACCTCTGGAACTGGAGTTTCCTTTGTGGGAGGATTTTAACCACTAATTCAATTTTTTTTAATAGATGTAGAGCTATTTAATGTATCTGTTTCTTTCTCAGTGAGCTTTGGCAGTTTGTGTCTTTCAGGAATTTTCTCATTTCATTTAAGTTGTCAAGTTTATTGGCATTAAATTGCTCATTACAGTCTCTGATTATGCTTTTAAATCATGTAGAAACTGTAGCAATATTCTTTCTGTTACAATGATAATTTTTGTCTATTTTTGTACTTTCTCATTGGAAGTTTATCAGTTTTATTGATCTTTTTTAAAAAACCTCCAGCTTTTTATGTTATTGAATGAATTTTCTGTATTTTTTTTTTTGGTTTTCTATTTCATTACCTTGCCTTCTCATTTCTTCTGCTTACTTTGGCTTTCAATTACCCTTCTTTTTTGAATTTCTTTATGAATAAGCTTAAACAATTGATTTAGAGAGTTTTCAATTTTCTAATAGAAGAATGTAATGCAATAAATCTTCCTTTAGACACTTTATTAGCTGCTTCCTACAGGTTTTGATATAATGTATATTTTAAATTTAATTTAGTTTAATATTTTTGATAATTTTGTAATGGGTTTAAAATTTTTTTCCAATATTTGGAAACTTTTTAGGAATCTCTTTTATTGATTTTTAATTTACCTTTAGTATTGTCAGGTGACATGCTTTGTATGATTTTAATCTTTTAAACTTTACTGAGTTTTGTTTACAGTCCCAAGTGTGGTCTAGCTTGGTGAATCTTTTATGTGCACTTAAAAATAATGTGTTTTCTGCTATTGGATGGAGTGTTCTACAAAAACAAATTAGATTAAAAAAATTAAAAAGTTCAAATATGGCCGGGCACGGTAGCTCACACCTGTAATCCTAGCACTTTGGGAGGCCGAGGTGGGAGGATCACGAGGTCAGGAGATCGAGACTACGGTGAAACCCCTTCTCTACTAAAAATACAAAAAATCAGCTGGGCGTAGTGGCAGGGGCCTGTAGTCCCAGCTACTCGAGAGGCTGAGGCAGGAGAATGGCATGAACCCCGGAGGCAGAGCTTGCAGTGAGCTGAGATTGCATCACTGTGCTCCAGCCTGGGCGACAGAGCGAGACTCCGTCTCAAAAAAAAAAAAAAAAAAGTTCAAATACTTTGTATTTTCATTTTTTGTTTAATTGTTCTATTGATTACTGAACAAATTAGACACCATAAGAAGAAAAAAGATCAGGGACTTTGAAGTACTAGCAATAGAAACTATTGACAATAAACACACAGAGGAAAAAAAGACCAAAAAGACCAAACTGTAAGTGTGGGATGTAGGGAGTGAAGAAAAAATATTTGAAAGGAAAGGCCTGAAAATTTATTTTAATTGATGAAAACAAAAAATCCACAGATCCAGGAAGGTCAGTGGATCCTAAGCAGAAGAAATATTTTTAAAAAAAAGCACAAGAGGGCATATCATAATCAAATTTTCTGAACACGTATGATAAGGCGACATTTTAAAAAGCAGTCAGAGAGAAAAGACATTTGCACAGAGAAACAAAAAAAAAGAATGACAGCATATTTCTCACTTGAAACTATGCAGGCCATTAAACCATGGAAAGACATCTTTAAAGTGATGGGAGTCAAATATGTCAACACAGAATTTTATATCCAGAGAAAATACCTCTTGAAAATGAAGGCAAAATACAGACTTTAAGACAAAATCTGAGATAATTCATCACTGAATACAAGCATTAAAAGAAATGTTAAGAAACACTTATCTAAGCATAAGGCAAATTATGCCAGATGGTTATATGGACCCACAAAAAGGAATAATTAGTGCCCCAAATAATAGATATGTGTGTAAATATAAAAGGCATTTCTTTTCTTGTTTTTAAATTTCTTTAAAAGATAATCGATTCTTAAAAGAAAAAAATAGCAATGAATAGTGGAGTTAATTATCTATGTAGCAGTGTATAGCAAAGATGAGGGGTTAGAAGTATACTCTTGCAGATTCTTACACTGTACATGAAAAGGTGTGATATTTGAAGGTAAACTCTGATAAGTTAAAGATGTATATTAACCAGTCCCAAGTAATTTTGAGTTCAGATAATTTGCTTTATCACTAGAATTTAAATTTGTATACTTTGTATGTATCTCCTGTTTTTCTCCTTGTCATGTTTATGTGTTCTTTTACATACTTGAATGTATTTTACAATTTGTGAGCACAGAAATATTCAGCCGCAGACTCAAGGTGGCCCTTTGCAGACCTTAGCTTTCTCTCTGTGAAGCTCCCTTTTTGCTCATACTTGGACCTACAATTCTAGCTGCTTCGGCCTTTTTTGACTCCAATGTCTATATCCTCCACTCAAAAATACAACCAGTCTCCTCCTAGTGCTTTGACCTGGATCTGCTTGCAGATGTTAGGTTAGAACACTTGCAAAAATCACCTTGTTTGTTTTTCTTCTCTCTGGGATCACAGTTCCATGCTGATTGTTGTTTAATGCCTGAAAAACACTGTTTCATATATTTTGTCCATTTGTATAGTTGTATACAACATGAGGGAAATTGGAGTAGCACATGATCTTTTATATGAGAAAGTGGGGTCCCCCTAAGATTCTTTTGTCTCTGTCCCACACTGGAGTATGTTAGTTGCCACCTCTTTGCACTCTCAAAGTTCTATGTTTACACTCCATCACTGAACACAGTATTTATCTGAGAATTTGCCAGTCCATGTCTCCTTCTGGTCTGTAAATATCTTGAAAGCAGTGGCTGCCTTATTAATTGTTTTATTTTGACACTTAGAATAATATCTGCCACATAAGTGTTCTCAAAAAATATTTATTCAAGCTTTCTAGTCTTCTGACCCATTTCCTTGGGTTCTTGGAATATGTTAGGTTGCAAAAATCATATGCATAACAGCAATAGCAGACACAGGGCACATGTCTTTCCATTTCCTCTGTGAGAATCCACGGCAGACATTCATCAATCACCAGGTTCTACTTTTCACCTCAGCCCAATTGTGGGTTTGGACTCCTTCCTCACATGGTTTCAGATATCTCCTGCCAATGAATATAAGTTCACTCTTACGCTGAATTGTATTTGCCATCTATGAATTAGTATTACCCTTTCTTAGAAATAGCATTTGATTTATTTCATAGACATTTATATGGCACTTGTTATGTACTAGCATCATTCTAAGCACTTTAAAATATTAACTACTTTATCCTTACTGCAATTGTATGATACTGGTACTTGTATTATGTCCATTTTACAGATGAGGAAACTGAAGCACAGAAAGGCTAAGTATCTTGTTCAAGGTCACACAGCAAGTAAGTGGTGTTCAGGGATACTACTCCAGAAAATTTGGGGCTCTGGAGTCCACGCTCTTCTCTGTTAATGCTATGACTCTTGGCCTAAACCAACTAAACTGTGTCTCTTTATGAAGAAGCTAAGAAAGTAGTTAACACCTCTATTCTAACAAGCAGGAGTAAGGGGCAGGCTAAAACAGGTGGGGCTTAGAGTTAAAAGTACCTTGGGCCTCTTAGCACTCAAGGGAATGATACCAATATCCCTCTCGATTTATTGCTTTAACAAATATCTATTCTGTCCCTCTATGTTCTAGGCATTGCTGGGGAGGAAAAGCAAATGTTAAGCCAAGTGAAGCATAAAATAGTTCCACGTTGCCAGGTGTCACCCAGACACACAATCACATTTATGAGAGCTCAGCTTAACTCCAGGACGTGCCAGCTAAAACAACACATATAGTTTATGCCCTGGATGGGATTTTTTGGGAAACCAGAATCGCAAAAGTGCTGGGACTACAGCTGGGAAGGACTGGGAGAAGCCAGGGTTGACTTGTATCTTTATTTTCCAATACCCACTGACTGTCATTGGTGTATCCTTGGACAAGGTCTTCTTTACCCTCCTAAAGGTGTTTTCTAGGGCACACAGATTGTGTCTGGTCCCCCACAGACCACAGCAGAGAAGCAACAAGAGATTGAGTAGTAAAAGAACTGAATATCCTATATTTGAATATCCTATATTTCAGACAGAAGAGTCAGAAAATACATAACAAACAAACAAACAAAAGACTGCTTAACTCTTCTACAACAGAGCAAGTAGCCCCTCTCTTTTTTGATGTGTTTTTTGTTTGTTTTAAATACCTAGCTGCCCCAGAGCAATGGAATAAAACAATACTGGAGGAATCTTGTTTCTCTCGTTAGTAGCTATCTTGGGTTCTATTGTGGGAGGCTGGAACTCTTAGGATGAAAAGAAGTGGAAGATTTCTTTCACTCGAATTTTGAGAGCTGGCTAGTCAACCTAACCCTCATACACAAGTCACCTGTGGATGCCCCCCAGAATTCAGCAGAAATGCTGAACACAAATTTAGACCACATGCTTAATTATTAAATATGGTAATTATCCAGGCTGATTGCTGGGGGTGTGATATTGTTTGTCATTGCCCAAGGTCATTCATGCTGTGCTTCGGTCGTGGTTGGGGGGCAAGGAGCTGCTTCATCAGATAATTTGGAAAAATCTCATTTCACAGGAATTGCACTTTTCACTTCAAAGCCTATTAGATACTATGGTTTTCCGCTGTCCCAGGGCAAAACGTTGTGAGAACATACATTTTTAATGGGTTGCTCTGCTTCTCTTTGTTTTCAGGTGGCAGGTTTCCCGTGAATATACAGGCTTTCTGAGGTGCAGGAAATTTTGTGGGGTGATGTTTCTACCAAAAGAACACTGACACCCCTTTCTTCTCTTTCCCTCTGGGGTGGACCATGGAACATAAGGTGGGTGGAGGAAATCTCCACCAACCTCAATAAGTAACTCATGCTTCTAGAACTGGGGACAATTGGTTGGATTTTGAGGAAGCTGTGCCTTACTTAGATTTCCCTCTTCAAACAACAGTTAAGAGTGAATGTATATTTATATATCTGTGTAGTTAGGATTATTGGGATCTAAGTCAAACAAAATTAGGTTTTGTTGTATTTTTTCAAGGGCAGAACACACATACGGTAAAACAAAACGAGACAAAAAGAAGGACGAATGAAGTAAAAAATAAGTCCCTTTCCAGAGCCCAATTTCTGGTATCAGTTCTCTGCCTCAGAGATAATCAGTATCAGTTTTTGTAATAATTGGTAATTTTTGCACATACAACCATATAGGCATATATACAATTTAACTTTTTTAGGTTACTGTAATCATTCATTTTACACAAATAGATATGACCATGGTTGGTGGAGGTGGTAGTAGGGGTTCTTAGTTAAGACCATCAGTCAAGAGGTTGTCCCGCTCAGAAGCAAAAGAAAAGCTACTAGCTTGGATTTCATAATTTTAAGTTGAAGGTAGATGGGGAGGAGAACATTCTAATTATTTTGCGTCTACTATGGAACAGGCATCAAGCAAAGAGTTTTATATACACAGGAGTGGCTATATAATTTGTGTACTCTGGTGGGAAATAAAAAATGCAGGTGTCCTTGTTCAAAAATTAAGAATTTCAAGACAGGAGAGAAGCGCCTTGTACCAGGCAAGGACTTGCTAATGCTGGGTACCACTCGTGAAGCCAGCCCTGTGTGTACATTTTCAGATTTATCCATAAAACCGGACAATGGAAGCATCTTTGTCTTTACTGTGCAGAAGGAAAGCTGAGATTTGAAGTTTCAATCTTCAATCTTCTTTCCAGTGCATTTACCTATAGGATATCATGATTTGAAAACAGCATTCCTACCAAAACAATGTAAGTTCCCCAAAGAAAGAAAATATTTGACCCTGATATTGGTTATCTGGACAATGTGAATTTTATATGTGAGAGCTGTTCCAACTTCCAGCTACCAGATGTCTGTAAAAATTCATAGCAGGCTATTAAATTTAGCAGATCCTGTCTTAATTAGATTAGCTTTTGCACAGCACGATGGCAGAGTGTCTCTCTGATTGAGGGCTTATAAAGATTTCTGGTGGGAATTCTTTATGGAAGATGGAGTCTTTTATCCACAGAGACTGACAAATAGAAAAAAAAATAGCCCACCACGTAACAGTATAAAAATGTGGTCATGGTGTGTCACAGCAGAAACGTGGGTCTTTATTTCAGTGATTTTTTTTTTTTTATTTGGCTTAAGAACAGGAATGGTTGGGGGATAAAGATGGGGAAGGAGTATTCAAAATGACTGGCTAAGAAAATAGCACAGGGAAGGTGGAAAACTACAAGCAAATTCTTGTCGTCAAATCCTCCAATAAATCTAGCACCAAAGGAGTGTTCAGCGTTCAGTTCCTGTTAGTGCATGAGTTATTTTTTTTTTCTTTTCAGACAGGAAACAAAACTGCGCCGTTTGTCTTGAGCTGGTCTTACGTGATTAAACTCAGCATCTAGTCTCTCTCCCCATTAAAGGTCACTAAAAAAGCTTACATGATGCAAAACCAACAGTCCAAAGCCCCCTCTTTATTTTGCCTTCTCTATCCTGCCATGAGCAGAGGCCCTAACCTGCAGTGTTTTGTGGAAACATTACTTGTTTATCCACGTAGGTATCTATACGACAGCAGTTTTGAGAGCTGAACGGCTCTTCTTGGTGTGTAGGTCACTCCATAAAGAAAACTGATGTGGGGAATTTTTCTGGTCATCTGATTCACCAGCTGAAAGGTCGTGTTCATGCAAAGATCTTCTTCACTTGGCCGTGGGGTCTGTGGAGACTGATAAGACAAGAAAAAAGAGAATGAGAATTTGTTTCCACCTCACAACCTCCATGCTAGGGGGCAGGAGGCGGAATTTGGATTTTCCAAACCTCAAAGCACACGGAAGCAGGCTGGGAGCACTGGTGGCTGGGAGAAAAAAATGGCCCATCATTTGCTGCCGCGGCAGGCTAATCAGATTCACGTCATACACAGACAGGGTTACTAGGCAACTGATTAAATAAACGTGCTGGTCCTACAAGCGAGCTTGCAATTAATTAACTTAACCATTTTCATTTCAACTGTTTTCTTCCCTTCTCCACCTCAACCTGCTTTGAAATACTGAAATGTGAGAGGCATTGGGGAGCTTCTTGTGTTCCGGGGAAGGATGCTGAGGACCTATTTTTGCCTTCGTTGGGAAATGCCCAATTCCTGTTAGTTCTTCCCACACATTGAATAGAAGAACCTGATCAGCAGGTAATTAACATTTTAAGCAAATAAGAAAACATGCATGAAAAGGCCTGAAAGAGTGCCAGGCGTATATCTTCAATATATTCAAAACCTACATATTCAAATTGTGTATCTTCAATATATTCAAAACTTATATATTCAAACATATATCTTCAATATATTCAAAGCCTGTTATGCTTCCTAATCACGCTAGTCACAGAGTGGAATGAGATAAAAAAGAACTTATACTATGGAAAATTATTTTAATAGACAGACCATTTCCCTGTAATAGGCGTGTGCTGAGGGAGAACCATGTCTGTGCTCCATGCATATCCCCTCCACATGCTTTGAGGTGGAGAGATGAATCCTTTAACCAGCCCAGGTGGTCATGGAAGCATTCCTGGAGGACATGAGGCCTGGAGGCATGTCTTGAAGGTCAAGAGAAGGTCAGGAGAGGAAGAAATGTGAGTGGGCATTCCATGAGAGGGTCTAGTGTGGACGAAGACCCAGTTACATTGGTAACATTGTGACCAATTGGGTTTGGATGAAGTAAAAAATGAAAGGCACAGAGTAGGGCTGGAGAAATTTTGCAGGGCCAGGTTATAAAGTGACATTCATGTCCATCTGAGGAGTTTAGACTTTATTCTATGGTCATGGAAGCCACAGAAGGATTTCACAAGGGAAGTGGCATAGCATACTTTACCTATAGATTGTTTACTCTTAGTCATGTGGAATTAAAATTTAACAGGACATTAGAAGGGAGAAGACACTGTGGGCCGTTTTGTGATAATTCAGAAGAGAAATGAGGAAGTGAAGTGGAGCCTGGGTGGAAGGATGGGGTGGGAGAAGCAAGTGTCAGATCTATTTGTGCCTTGAAGGGATGGGGTTAGGGGCCCAGTTTGATGGAAACAAGGGGCCCAGTTTGAGAAATGGAGTTGGGGTAGGGGCTTTAACTCAAAGCAGGAGTACAGAAGCAGCCTGCTCATGGGAGAGGGAGAAAATTGAAATTCTGTTTTGCTCTTGCCAAGTTTGTGCTTCCTGTGTCCAGCAGGCTATCAGTTAAATAAAGCAATTTCTTAATAATTCCTCAAGACTGGGATTAGAAGAAATTCCTTGCAGAACCTGCATTCCAAACAGACTCCTTATAGGACTGCACTTCCATAGTAATTTTTAAAACAAGATAGAGAACAAGTAGACAGAAGGGATGGGGGCCAAACCTCATGCAGAGCCTCTTGCTTCTAAATGTATTATAGTAACAGCCAAAAAAAAAAAAGTCCACTAGCACTGATAACATTATTATTATTCATCATAACTACACCATCCATCCTAATCTGTCCTTCTAATTATGGAACAGAGTTGCCATATTCAAATGCGGAATGGGCTGAAGTTACCCATGACAAAGATATTGTCCTCGATGAGCTGATGTTCCCTGTGCACTTATCAAAGGCCACTGTCAGCCTCTGCTGCGAGATCACTTCTGATGACATGTGGGACCCAGGGAGAAGCTCCTAGCCGCCATGTACGAGTGCCACATGGAGAAGAATAATTTCTCTTGGCCCTGGGAACCAAAATTCTGTTTTCTTTTGTAACAATCAGAAGATTTACAGTCTTGCTTTCCCATTTGCCTTAAACTGGCTATGTCTCTGTGTAGCTGTAATTTCAGGCATTTCTCAGTGACATGTGAATGATTATGCTGTGTATGAAGGTGTGGATCCAACACAGCTGGGGAAATGTCACAGTGCACAAGAACAACAGGCTCTGAGATAGATGCTTTAGCATTTAGGGGTAACCTAGGACATAAACGTGTCATAGTCAGCGTTTGGTACCCATTCCCTCACTTTTAAAAAAACATCTTTAATCTATACTTTATATACATAGATACACACACATAAAGTATATATACATATATAAAGTATGTATATTTACACATATGTATACTTACATATATGCATATTTACATATATGTTAATAAGCATACATATATAACTATGTATATATTTATATACATACACATAAAGTATATATACATATATTATATATATGTATATTTATTTATTCATAGACTACCTCATAAACTATAGTAATTTTATCTGTGGAGGTGGTATGATGGACCAATGCTAGTGAAATAGTTCACTGGAAACTTGAACATTTTGTCTTAGTCCTTTTGGGCTACTGTAACAGAATACCATACACTGGGTGGCTTATAACCAGCAGGCATTTATTTCCTACAGTTCTAGGGGCTGGGAAGTCCAAGATCAAGGTGCTGGCAGATTCAGTGTTTGGGGAGGGCCTGCTTTCTGGTTCATAGATGGTGTTTTCTAGCTGTGTCCTCACATGGTGGAGGGGGAGGGTGATATGGTTTGGATATTTGTCCCCTCCAAATCTCTTGTCAAAATGTGACTCAAAATGTTGGAGGTGGGTCCTACTGGGAGGTGTTGGGTCATTGGGACAGATCCTCTATGAATGGCTTGGTGCCCTCCCTGTGGTCATGAGTTCACATGAGATCCGTTTGTTAAAAAGAGTTTGCTGCCTCCCTTGCATCTCTCTTGCTCCCTTTCTCACCATATGATATGCTAGCTCCCCCTTTGCCTTCTGCCATGATTGTAAGCTCTCTGAGGCCTCACCAGAAGCAGATGCTGGCACTATGTTTCCAGTAGAGCCTGCAGAACCATGAGCCAAATAAACCTCTTTTCTTCATAGATCACTCAGCCTTGGGTATTTCTTTATAGCAAGACAAAACAGACTAACATGGAGGGAGTTTGCTGGAGGCACTCATCCTCTTCATGGGGGTTCTGTCTTCAAGATCTCATCTAAACCTAATTATCTCCTAAAGGCCCCATATCCTAATACCATCACATTGGTGATTAAGTTTTAACACAGGAATTTTCAGGGGACACAAACATTCAGACCGTAGAATATATGTTTTTGATTATTTGCTGAGCTTGTTGCTTGTGACTTTGTTTCTTTAATATTGCCTTTTTTTTTCCCCCTAAATAATTATTTTTTCCTGATTGATTCTTTTCAGGCAGAATCTGAAATGTTGAAATTGCTTTGAAGGAACCCTTATTTCCAGGCTGTACTGTCAGTCCTTGGTGACCAAGCCCTCACTACCCTGGCCATCTGAGATTAATTTTACCTTCTATTGAGTCCAGTTGGCCCAGCCTTTCACTATTCAAATAGCTTTCTCCCCCCTCTCCTGATAGAGAACTGGATGAAAGGGTGAATGAATTTTGCAGTTTCCATGGGCATGGAGCTATATAAAGGAAGGCAAATATCACTGGCAATATAACAGGTTGAAAAACTTGTTGCTTGTTTCTTAACCTTATATTAAAAATATCATAGTTTATTTATTTTATTGCAATTTGCCTTTTTCCCCTACATGATTAAGTTTTGGACATCTCTACCTTTATATATGTTGTTCTAGTTCAGTGATTTTAATGACTGCATAGTATTCCTATATTTATTTATAATTTTAATGATAAATATTTAGGTTGTTTCAAGTTTTTCACTAATACAAAAATACTGATTATGATTTACCTTAAGATTTTTATTGTCTGATATACATATGGCTCCACTAACTTTATTTTGGTTAATATTTTCCTTTTACTTTCAAACTTTCTGTGTCTTTATGTTTCAGTTGGGACTTCCATAAATAGAACGTGGCTGGAGTTTATGTTTTTATGTATGTAGTTGTTATAATTATCAAATCTGATTATCTCTAATCTTTACCTGGGGAATTTATTCCATTTATATTTAGTATGATCATGAATAACTGGATTCATTTCTACTAACTTATTTTGTTCCTTTTACTCCTCCTTTCCCCTTCCTCTCCTGTCTTCTTTTGGTTTGTTCATGTTTTTTTTCCTAGCGTTTACCCCTTAAATGTTAACTTGAATAATTGAGCGAATAAAGTCTAACATCAGTTATTATCTCTAGTTTCCTCTAGGCTGTTGTATAAATCTTAAAATTCTTTATTTTGGATAAATCTTTTTCCATCTTACATGTTACTATAGTACTTCATTTCTACCTTAGTATCATAACACTCAAAATTAGATAGTATTATTGTTATTCTTTGAAATAGTCGATTCTTGTTAAATTCATTTACATGTATACCAGGTTTTTTTGTTAATAATTGCTTTTTTCCCTCTAAGATAATTTTCCTTTCTCAAGAAATATATCCAGTAAATATAAATATATCCAATATTTCCTTTCTCTGGAAATAGATCGTCAGTGAGGATCTGCTAGTGGTAAATACATATTTTTTTTCTGTTCTAAACATGCTTTAATTCTACTTTGATTTCTTCTATGCTATGTTTTTAATGCTATGTTATTATTATTTTATTATTTTAATATACTTTATTGTTAAAATTATTAGTATAATTTTTATTATTATGTTTTAGTTGTAGATTTACAGGAAGTTGCAAGGATAGCACAGAGAGGTCCTGTGCACCCTTCACCCAGCCTCCCTCTGTGGAACATTTTCTTCGGGTATAGTACAGTTTCAATTCCAGGAAATTGGTGTTGATAGAAACCAGAGTTCATTCATATTTCACTCCCTAGATACACATTAATTTCTCTCTCTCCCCTCCAATCCCCTTTCAATTATTGTCACATGGATAACTCCATGACACTACACTAGGTCAAGATACTTACCTGTACTGTCATCACAGGTTCCCTTATGCTACCCTTTAAAGATACCCACTCCTTACCCCTCCATCCCTAACCCCTGGCAGCCAGATCTCCATGTTCTCTCTCTCATTTTATTTCAACAGTGTTATATAAATGAAGTCATGCAGTATGTAGCCTTTTGAGATTGGCTTTTTCACTCAGCATTCTTCTGTGGAGATTCAGGTTTTTGTATGTATCAATAGCTCACTTCTTTTTGTTGCTGAGTAGTATTCCGTGGTGTGGATATACGATAGTTTGTTTAACCATTCACATATTGAAGAACATTTGGGTAATTAACAGCTTTTGGCTATTACAAATGGCTATGGACATTCATGTACAAATTTTTATGTGGACATAAGTTTCTCTGGGACAAATGCCCAAGGGTACAACTGGTGGGTCATATTCATCCTCAAATTTTTAAAACATAGTTTAGCTGTTTATAAATTAAAAAAAAAAATAGAAGTTCACTGCTGCATTCTACCTTCATTGTTGCTGTTAAGAAGTTAGTTACCCTTCTTTTCATTATTTTTCTGTTTTAGATAGGTTCTTTTTTCTTCTGCTTGCTTTTAAGATCTTTTTGTTTTGGTGACCTGTAGGCACACTTTTCCTGTGTTGAATCTTTTACTTCTGTGAATCACAGGATTCATATATTTCATCGTTCCTAGAAAATCCTCAGTCATTATCACTTGCAACTTTTCCTCTCCCCAATTCTTCCCTTGTCTTCTAATTAATAAAGTTTGAGTTTTCTCATTTGATGTCCCAAGTCTTTAATCCCTCTTTAAATTTTTTCATCTCTTTATTCTGGGTGTTTTCTTTCTTAGTTCTATTGTCTGGTTTCCAAAGTTCTCGTTCTCTGTATCTAGTTTAGATACAATTTTTTAAAATAGATAATAAAAGAGATGTTCTCTAAAGAGAAAGAAATTTCAAATTTTTAAATAATATATAAACAGTTTTTTCATATATGTTGATCCCTTTAATAGTTTCTGTTGCCTTTTTCATTTTATTTTATAAATAATTCTTAATGCCTTAAGCAATAGATATCCCTTTTATGATCTATTTTTTTTTAAAGTTGATTACATGGGTTTCTTAGGTGTTGAATTCTTTCTTTCTTTTTTTTTTGAGATGGAGTCTCACTCTGTCACCCAGGCTGAAATGCAGTGGCTCGATCTTGGCTCATGGCAACCTCCGCCTCCCGCGTTCAAGCGATTCTCCTGCCTCAGCCTCCTTTAATTTTTCTACTTGTTATTTTTGCTTATGGCAGATTACTTTTCCATGTCTTTATTTTGTATTGCAAGCTCATGCTTTCTGGGGCCCTGTCTATGGAACTCTTGCTTCCTGGGTTGAATATATACCCTTCCAGAGAGATTTTTCTGTTTACTTAAGCCAGATACCCCGGGGTATTACTAGTCTGGAAATGCTTTAAAGTGATTCATTTGCTTGGGAGTTCACAGACCAATTAAATAGTGTGAATTAAAACCTGAAAGCCATGTGAGGGCAGACATTTTTGTTAATAGTTCTAGGAATTTATTTTTTAGTTTTGGTCTACTCAGGCTGAGAGTGACAAATTAAAACACTGTAATATATGCTAGGATGTGCTCCACAATCCCAGGAAATTGGCACTGATAGAAACCACAGAGATTACTCAGATTTCTTCACTTATACACTGCCTTTCAGGCCTGAAGGACTTATTTTCCCAGCTACTGGGAGTTCTACCCGCTGACAGCTGACGCCTGGGGACTTTCCTTTGCTAAAGGTCAGGCCTGTTTCTTAGGAGCAGCCTGCATTCAATGGTACAAAAGCTGGGCTCCCTGGACCCCAGCTGAGGACAACTCTGAAGTGCTATCCAGCTTCAGAACTCCCTGTGGGGCTGGACAAGGCCTTGCTATGGGTATGTGGCATTTCTGCTTCTCCTGCCCAATCCTGCTCCCATTCTTCCCCACACAGGCATCAATCCTAAGAGCACCACTAGTAAACTGTCCTGCATGCTAAGCTGTGCCTCATAGTCTTATTTCCAGGGAGAAGAACCTGTGACAACAGGCATGCCCTCTTCCCCGACCGTGTCATCCATTTGGGCATTTGGGGTCCTGGATTAATGCAGGTAGCTGTAGTTACACTTCCCACCTTCTGCAAGCACAAATCCTCATTTTCTGTCTTTGCTTGGCTTTTCGTTTCTTATTTGCCCCTGATAATTTTTCTGAGTGGCTTACAAGTTCAGCTTTGCATGAAAGGAATGTTTACTATATTTGATTCAATATTTCTCGCTGCTGTGTAGCAACAGGGTTTTTCAGTTATATAGATCACTGCAATGCCAGAACAGATGATTGGCATGAGGACTTCAGATGAGACTACTTGATAGCATTGTTACCATTATTGGCATGAGAGATCACTGTTGTTCTTTCTGTGAAAGTAGAAATTTGTGAATTCGCCCTTTCCCTATTTGTGGATGTTTTGCGTTTTTGCATCTATTTATTGCCTCTTTGTGGGTGATTTTTGGACACACTGACTTCTCAGTTAACAAAGCTCTCTTATCCCCAGAGAATGGAGGATGTGGACGAATGAAGTGTGCTATGCTGACTGGCACTGGGGATAGAATATTTGCTCCCTCACTCCAGTTAGTCTCAGGGTAGCCAATCTACTTCATCTTTTCCAAAGCAGAGAAAAAAGTCCCATGAATACTATTCTAAGGAATGAATATTAGTACCCCTCAAAGAGATAACACACACTTAAAAAAAATCAATTTCATTGGGGTATAATTTGCATGTAATAAAAGGCACCCATTTTAAATGTACCTTCTGGTGTACTTGGACAAATTTATACACACATAACCACCCCAGCATCAAGCTATAGAAGATTTTCATCATTCTCAAAATGTTCCCCGTGCTCTTTCTTCTTAATACCCCTGATGCCCCTGGCCACAGGCAACCACAGATGTATTTCCTTTCAGCATAGGTTATATTTATCTTTCTTATCCATTCTGTAAATGAAATCATACAGAATGCGTGCACTTGAGTCTGCTTTCCCTCACTCAGCGTAATGTTTTGGAGATCCATTGATTCTGTTGTGTGTATCAGCAGTTCATTCTTCTTTACTGCTGAGTATTTTTCAATTATATGGATGCACCATAATTTGTTTATCCATTAGTCAGTTGATGGACATTAGGGTGGTTCCTAATTTGGGCTATTATGAATAAAGCTGCTTATAAACATTCAAAGACATAGGACTTTTAATTTTCTTATAAACTCTCCTGCCTTCTGTCCCAAAAGATTTGGGATTCTAAAGCCTTTAACCTCTTAGATATCATAAGGTATTTATGAGATGAGATAAATTGAGCCCCACTATGCCACTGGGTTTTCATTTTATTCTGGTAATAAATATATAAGTCAAATGGGAAAAAACAGTAACAAAGACATGAATTCTTTAGAAGATTTGTACAAATCTTATTTTGCTTATTGTCCTTATTATTTTTGGCTAATTCTTCCACATTTCTGCATACTTGATTATGCATGTCTATCTGTGGTTGGTGCCAAATGTTTTAAACCCTATTTTCTTCCTTATTTCCCTTCCTATTTCTCATTGATTTTAGCCCTTCTAACAAAAATATAATAAAATATTTCTTGCTCTTGGAAATCCTCTTCTTTCTGTTACATCCATGACTCTTTATCAACTGTGCTTAGATAAGGGCTGGACACTCAGGTTTCCTCACTGAGAAATGGATGAAGGCCAGGTCTAGTGGGAGAAAAGAGAACAGGATGTAAAAGAAAGAAAGGAAGAAGGCAGGGAACTGTGAGCGAGAAAAATAGAGCACCAATCAGAGGAGACATGAAAACCTGAGGGCAGTAGGCATTGGGAAAATATTATTCAGAGATGTTTGCAAGTGAAGAAGAAGCACAGAACTTAACTCCAAAGTTCATTTTCTTTTCAAATTTATCTTTATAATGTAGTGATTGCAATCCATCACCAAATTATACTTCATAAATGTAACTATGTTTTTATGTAGCTTTTAAAAAAGTATGAAACTCTCTGTTTCTATTAGTACTTCCTCATGGTCCATTTCTCCTCAACACTCTTAAGTGGGGCTTCCCCCATAGTGGAATGCACTGGAATGCTCTGACCATGTCCACCAGCAGACTTCTAACTGCTCGATATGAGCTGCTCTTTAAATTCTTCCCTTTCTTATTATCTTTGCAGCATTTGATGACCTTGACCACATTTTCTTCTTTTTTCAAAAAATAATTACTTTCTTTTTTTTTTTTTTTTTTTAAGTTCCAGGGCACATGTGCAGGATCTGCAGGTTTGTTACATAGGTAAACGTGTGCCATGGTGGTTTGCTGCACCTATCAACCCATTACCTAGGTATTAAGCCCAGCAGGCATTAGCTGTTTTCCCTAATGTTTCCCCCCACCAAAAAGTTCAACATCACTGGTCTTTAGAGAAATGCAAATCAAAACCACAATGAGATACCATCTCATGCCAGTCAGATTGCGATTATTAAAAAGTCAAGAGACAACAGATGCTGGTGAGGTTGCAGAGAAATAGGAATGCTTTTACCTTGTTGGAGGGAATGTAAATTAGTTCAACCATTGTGGAAGACAGTGTGGTGATTCCTCAAAGTTTTAGAACCAGAAATACCATTTGACCCAGCCATCCCATTTCTGGGTATATAACCAAAGGAATGTAAATCATTCTATTATAAAGGTACACATACGCATATGTTCATTGCAGCACTATTCACAATAGCACACTCTCTTCTTAAAAGCTTCTTCTTCCTTTATTTCCAAATCATTTTAATTACCCTCTATGGTAGGCTAAAATATGGCCTGCAAAGGTGTTCATGTCCTAACTCTTCAAGAGAAGGGGTGTATCTTTGCAGGTGTGATTAATTTAATGGTCCTAAGATGGAGAGTGTTTCCTGGATTTTCCTGGTGGGCCCTAAATGCAATCACAAGTGTCTTTAAGAGAGCTAAAGAGAGACAGCCAGAGAGGGATTTGACAACACACCCATAGGATAGGTCATTCAAAGACAGAGCAGAGAGAGCTTTGAAGATGCTGGTCTTGAAGAGAAGAGTGATGCAGCCACCACCCAAGCCAGCAGCCACCAGGAACTGAAGGAGGCATGAGGATTCTCCCCTAGAGCCTCCAGGCAGAATATGACCCTGCTGACACCTTTATTTCAGTCCAGTGATACTGACTTTGGGCTTCTGGCCTTCTGGACTCTGAGAGAATAAGCTTCTGTTGTGTTAAGACAGCCAGTTTGTGGTCTTTTGTTACAGCAGCCACAATAAACTCATGCACATTCTCTGACAGTTTCCTCTCCATTTTTCACTTTTCTTTCTCTCTTTGTTTTGTGTTTTTTTTTTTTTGAGGGTACCCAAATAGCAATGAGAATTTAAGTTCCTCATCTCATCTGACTTCTCTTTTTCTATATTCTCTTATTGAGTGTCTATGTCTCATCCTCTGAATCTTCTGAGTTGCTAAGTCAGTATCTCTGGTCACAGCATTCCAGTGGCCATTTAGTTAACATGAGGATCTTCCACATTCTAAACCCTCTGCTCACTGTTTCCATTGACTTAGTAGGATCTGAGGAGGTGTTACACATATCGCCTAGAAGATTTCTGTGGTTAAATTACCTTGGGAATTTCTGGGTTAAACAAAGTGAAAGAATGTTAGTCTTTTACTATAGGGCTTCTCCTTTACTGATTATAGAATACTCCTTGGGACATGGCTCCTATAGTGGTTATTTCATTGTAGATCAAACCTAATTCCTTCCTAAAAGCTTCTTTATGCATGGGCTTTGCCTACAGAAGGTCTGTCCTTCCCAGTCGCACCTCCCTGTTCCCTGTTCTCTGCTGGAGCCGCTCCTCTTCCACCCTTCTGCCACACACGCTCTGAGCCAACAGTGGGCTCCTGTAGGTCACAGGGTTCCTCCCTTTCCAGTTCTGTACTTCAGTTAGTCCAAAGTCCAATTTGTGAGGCTACTGGGAGTTGAAATAAGACATACACAAATGTCTTTCTTTTTTCCCTTTCTAGTATACAGGTTACAATCAAACCCAGAGCAGGAACAGAGGGATCTAAATTTGAAAGCAATAATGGCAAACTTACATATGTCAATTCTTTACAAGAATACTAAGTCACTGTTTCACTAAAAAGAGACCAACAGGTGGGCATAGTGGCTCAAGCCTGTAATCCTACCATTTTGCAAGGCCAAGGCGGGTGGATCACTTGAGGTCAGGAGTTCGAGACCAGCCTGGACAATATGGTGAAACCCCATCTCTACTAAAAATACAAAAATTAGCCAGGCATGGTGGCAGGCACCTGTAATTCTAGCTACCTGGGAGGCTGAGGCAGGAGAATTGCTTGAACCTGGGAAATGGAGGTTGCAGCGAGCTGAGATCACACCATTGCACTCCAGCCTAGGTAACAAGAGCAAAACTCCATCTCAAAAAAAAAATGAAGGAAAAAACAGAGACCAACAACTTCTTAATGTGATTAGTGAAGGTAACACTAGGAAAGGTAACGAAAGATAGATTCGAGGAGCTATTAAGAAATAAAACTCGGCCGGGCGCGGTGGCTCACGCTTGTAATCCCAGCACTTTGGGAGGCCGAGGCGGGCAGATCACGAGGTCAGGAGATCGAGACCATGGTGAAACCCCATCTCTACTAAAAATACAAAAAAATTAGCCGGGCGTGGTGGCGGGCGCCTGTAGTCCCAGCTACTCGGAGAGGCTGAGGCAGGAGAATGGCGTGAACCCGGGAGGCGGAGCTTGCAGTGAGCCGAGATTGCGCCACTGCACTCCAGCCTGGGCGACAGAGCGAGACTCTGTCTCAAAAAAAACAAAAAAAAAAAAACGAAATAAAACTCATCCACATAGAGGTTCCATCTGCCTCTCACCAGACTTCCTGGGCCTCCTAGCCATTTGCTGATGCCCACTAGTGCCTGTGAGTCTTTCCATGGGACTCATAATCCTCTTCCTCTGAGCAAACTTACCACATGCAAGCCCAGTGCCTTCCAACCTGAGTCTGCTTTTGAGGGTCCCTGGTCTTCTTGGCTACTGCAGACCTTGAGAATTTCCACCCCAGGGTCCCTTACACCTTGCAATACTCTGATCATAATAGACTCTTGAGCTATTTTCAGTATTTCAAAAAGCTTAGCAGGAATCTGCAGTGAGGCTGTGATGACTAAATGCAAAGTCATTGTTTTGGGGGGTGAAAATCATTTTACATCAGTTGTGCTAATGTAAGTTAGTTTGTAATGATTAAAAGCTCCGATTGGCAATTCTGGATGTTGTCAGTGAACCCAAATGATGAAACAAATTAATCAGTAAGCAATAAATGTTTTGTGGTTAGTAGACAAAAATTTGTGAAGATGTGCATCCTACTGAGAAAAGTAATAAAGGTGGCCCTCGGTGGTGAAAAAAATTAGGGATTACTGCTGTAAATCTTTCTGGAGCTGTCTTTGTACAAATTCTTTCTCAACCTAATTACTCACTTTCTGGTTTACTTATTTTTTTAATCCTTTCATAAATATTATTCTGCCATCTACTTTCCTCCCTCTCCTTTCTTACCATACAGTGTGTCCCAGTGAATGATTTACAGCATTGTTCTGTAGTCCTTCTTAAAAATGATGCCATAAAGAGCATGGTTCTTAAGTTACAAAAGTGATTCAGCTTCCACAGACATCATGTGGGAAATAGTGCACCTTGCATCAGCACAGCTCACCTCTTTCCAGTCTTCTAAGACTGGCAACCCTGCCACTGTCCCCCACATTCAACTATGAGCTCTCCCTTACTTGATGGATGTGGCCAAAGACAGAAATCTTTCTCCTTTTAGTTCTTTCAGGTCCCTGGCAGTACCTGGTACCATTCTGAGAACGTGGCAACGTATTCAAACATTTCTTGAACTGATTTAAAATGGTCTGTATAGAAATTAACATGATGTTAAGTAAGTCTGGTCATTAATAAATGATGCAGATATGGCTTGATATCTGCACACTCACTCACGAAAGGCTTGGCATTTCAACCCTTGGTGGGCTGAAAAGGTAGCAGAGGACAAATGCCTCTGTTCTGGTATAAATGTTGGGATAAAGTAAGTGTCTTGGTCTATTGTGTGTTGCTCTAAAGGAACACCTGAGGCTGTGTAATTTATAAAGAAAAGAGGTTTATTTGGCTCATGGTTCTGCAGGATGCACAAGACATATGACACTAGCATCTGCTTCTGATGAGGACCTCAGGCTGCTTCCACTTGTGGCAGGAGTGGCAGTGAAGGGGAGCTGGCATGTGCAGAGAGGACATGGTAAGAGAGGAAGCAAGAGGGAATCAGAGGTGTCAGGCTCTTTTTAACAACCAGCTCCCGTGGGAACTAACAGAGTTAGAACTCAGCCATTACCACAAGGATGATGGCATCAAGCCATTCATGAGGGATCCACCCCCATGACCCAAACATCTCCCATGAGGCCCATCTCCAATACTGGTGATCAAACTTCATCATGAGGTTTGGAGGGACAATATCCACACTACGGCAGCAAGAAGGAGCATGAATATGAAGGGCTTTGAAGTCAGTTATTTCAGTAGTTACAGTTGCAGGATTGGTGGGGTGGTTAGTGAGTTACATTTACAGTAGGTCAGTATATGTGTAGGTTTGAGGAAACTGAACTGCAAGTTCAGCTCACAACAGGACTAACTTTAGTATGTAGCTTCCTGGGATCAGACAGTTCATTTATTTTCTGTGTTGCACAAATAACATTGTAATATGTTAATGAAAATTGAAATGAAGGAAAATCTTTGCCCATGACTCACCATCACAATAAATGGCCATTTTTGTGTTTTTCATGTTCTGTGTTCTCTTACCAAATAAATACATTTTATGTAGTTATAGCTGTAATGTAGGCACAGTTCCATATTCTGTTTTCTATGTAACATTTTATTTCATAACCATTTTTCTATGTCATTACTGCAGCTTCAGGCTTTGCAGCCCAGAGCGTGTGCTCCACCCACTTTTGCCATTTCTCTTGAGGAAGCATCAGATAGAGCTGGGTGAGGTCTCTCCTTTGGGGTCAGTGGGGGCTTCCCACTGCCCCTCTGGCTGAGTGCATGGTGGGAGCTTAAGGTATCATAGGGGCTGAGAGTTGTGGGGAAAAGACCCTTGAAGTTGCATGGAAAGATCAACTTAAAAATTATTTTTCCAGCATAGGTCCTGTTGGAGTTTGCTGGGATTATAACACCGATGGGTCTGATGGACAGATGGAGAAGAGGGAACTCAGAACTTGGAGCTACTTTGTTAATCAGCAGATCTGGGCCTCGGGAGTATAGTACTCACCATAGGGCCGAGAACAAAGCTTGAGTTGCCAGGTGTTCTTTGCAGCCAAGGAGGGGAGCCCATATTGAGGTTCAGGCTAACTCAGGCCAATAGAAGAGCCCAGAACACCTGGCACATGTCTAGGGCTGACAGGATCCCTGGAGGCTTGGGAACCACTCTCATTTTTGCTTATTTATCCTGGTTTCAGTCTACACTGCATAGCCCATTCAATTTATTTATTCTGGATTCTTACTCTGCCTCCTTCTGTAAAAGATTTGAGATGTCTTGACACTGCAGAGTCAAGTGATTCCAGCTTGGGGTCTTAGCATTTTTGTCCCTTTTATTTAGATCTGCATAGTATGGAGTGCATAGAAAGAAGAATAGGAACCGGGGAAAGACAAACAAAGCTTAAGGAGGGTTGTAAAATACACAGAAGTAAGCAGGTGATCTTGGCTATTATTTCTTAGACAGGACACACCGGGAATAAAAAATACACAGCCTACTATTCCTCTGAGGAAATGATGCATGAAATAAATGTTATTAGAGGCCCAGGAGGATGCTTTTCCTTATTTGTTAATGTACCTTGTGCTGAAAATATGCCGAGGGCTGTCAGCGCTGGGCAGCAGAATTCTACGAAGCCTTTCCTGCTGACTCCTCTGTTTCATGGAGGCACTCTCACTTCCACCTCACAGAGAGCCATCAGAAGGAAAGTCTACGTTCCCTTTTCTCTTCCCATGTCTTTTTATTCCTCTCCTACCTGGCCAGCATTTGACAATGGAATGCCTTCCCAGGATGAACACATTTTCCCCAATAACCTTGAACACTTCCCATTTACCTCTGGAGCATCTTTCTTGTCCTGAATAAGGTGGTATCCTTCTCTTGCTCTCTCTCAGTTGAGGTTATTTTATAGGAAAAAATGATTGCAGCCAGGGCTTGAAAGTGGCAGGGAATAAGTTTGAGTATCCCCTATCTTTCCTCATGACAGTGCTGGAGCATTAGCACAAAGCCTGTCTATCATCATGGGAAATAATCCCACCCAAACACACTGGGAAGACGTGAGGGTGTCCCCTTGGTCTTATTAGCCTAGCAGAGGGAGAGAGATGAAGGCACGTGGGGTGGGGGGAATGAGAAGCACTGAACACCTGGAATTTGTTCCCTTGGGCCGACGGGTTGCAGCTTGCTTGCTGTTCTCCCTCTGTCTGAGAACACTTCGTATTTAACACTCTCTAATTCTGCTTGCACTTCCTCTACTTCCTTCCTTCTTTCCATCTTTCAAGGTTTGTGCCCAAATATGGCTCTATTTCAGCTCTTATTTTCCACTTCACTTCAGATTCTCAATCCTGTGGGTTGGGCAGAAAAGGCAATTTGCCAAGTCTAGGGCAGGACTTGTGTCTAAGGGAATAAATGAGCACCTTGCTGCTGCTGCTGCTGCAGTGTGTGTGTGTGTATGTGTGTGTGTGTGTGTGTGTATGTGTGTGTGTGTGTGTGTGTGAAAGAGAAAGAGAGAGAGAGAAAAGGGAGAGAGAGAGATCCTCCAGGAAGTACTTTGGAAACTGCTTCTTCAAAAATGGCAATAGTGATTCCACCATATAGACATATTCTAGAAAACTTAGGGTCTAAGGGTCACAATATTTATCAGGGCATTCATGTATTTGTCTGCATTAATTCAACCAATATTTAGTAATGACAACTCTTAAGTATGCAGTGTACTTGATGATCAATTCTCTTCTCTTGGATTTGCTCTGGTTCTGCCCAGGACTTAATACAGTGCTACACTCTTAGTGGATGGTCATTAAGTGATAGATAGTTGTTCAACCATCCAATCCTTTCTTTGCAGCCCAAGAAATAGCTAGGCACTGTCTTCATGTCTTGAAGCAGGATTCTCATAAAGGATGCTTCAGTCTCACATGGCATGGAAAATTCTAACTAGTTATGTATAAACACTGATTTTGGGTGTTTTGAATCCTGAATCTGTCACATTTTTGTGTGTGACTGTCCCGCCAACCTTGGACAAATTACTTGGCACCTCTAAGCCTCCATTTTTGCACCTATAATAACTCAATTCCTGCTGTGGTTATGATTATGCTGCTATTTCTGGTAACCACTCCACCTTCCTTTTCATTTCAGATCACCAACCACTTCTCCACATGATCTCTGCTATGTCTAGAGTTAGGTATTTCTCATCCTTAGCCATTGGCTGGTAAAGCACCAGACAGATGTTATTCAGTAAATACTTGTTTATGAGTCAAGTTTTGAGTCTAATTTTCCAAAAGTTTGTGCATGTGAAATTCCTCCCCAGTTCCTCCCACACATCCCAGTGGTTTCAGTGGCTGGTAATAGAACAAGTGGAAGGTGCATTAAAGCATTAGCAAGAGATTGGCTTTATGTGGTGCGACTTGAGAGCAAATGCCAAGGAGCCTATTTTTTAATATCATAGGAAATTGCTGGCTAGTTTTTGTAATTAAAATTCTATTCACGTTAAGTGTTTGTAGACTTAATCAAATGCTTTTAGAAAGTAAATTATTTTAGTTTAAAATAATTTTCCCTAGTATAAAGTTTTTTTGAAATAAAAACAAAGAAATACATTATTATGGAGAATGTGGAATATTTGAAAAATCAAAAGGTATCATTCTGGTCAGTGTACTTCTTTAAGTGTTATTTTGATATTTCCATCAGTAATATATGTTGTCTTTGGGTCTAACTTACAGGAAAATGCTGTGTATATTTTCACAAGTAGCCAATTGTTTCACCCTAATTTCTGCACCTGAATTTGAAAAAAATTCACTGGTTTAAGTAATTTTATTCCGATGGTCTTTTTATTACAAATGTCCTGTAAAGTGAGTAGGTCTACTTATACGTGTATGGTTTCTCTGTTTTTCTATTTTCTAAAAACAAACAAGCAAACAAGCAAAACACAGCTCAGCCCTGTTATTGGAAAGTCAGAGGGTCAGACACTCAATCTTAAATTAATTAAAAAATATTTGGCTGGTAGGAAAACAGTGCTTCTGAACATGGTCCTTTCTGAGAGGTCCTGTGAAGCCCCACAAGTGCCTAAGCAGGGTAAGAATAAGATGAGCATACAGGGGAAAGGCTGCACTGGCTAGCTTTCAAATCTTTCCCCCTTCGGTTCAAGACTAGTTATTCATAGATGAGTCTTCTACCAATTGTTCGCTTTGACATCATTGCCCTATTTTTAGGGGTACAGTTTACACAGATAGTATTTCATAATAGCCATACTCATGATAAGTCATTCAAGGTATAGCTAAGGTGCAGCAATTATCTCTATAATAATTATTCACTCCAGTTCTTTGGAGTCCATTGTATTAGTCTGTTCTCACACTGCTAATAAAGACATACCTGAGATTGGGTAACTTATAAAGGAAAGAAGTTTAAAGGACTCACAGTTCCACATGGCTGAAGAGGCCTTGCAACCATGGCAGAAGGTGAATGAGGAGCAGATTCATGTCTTACTTAGTGGCAGGCAGGAGAGAGCATGTGCAGGGAAACTCCTTTTTATAAAACCATCAGATCTCATGAGACATGAGACATATTCACTATCATGAGAACAGCATGGGAAAAATCCACCCCCATGATTTGGTCACCTCCCACCAGGTCCCTCCCATGACACATGGGGATTACTACAATTCAAGATGAGATTTGGGTGGGGACATAGAGCTAAACTGTATCACCATGTATAGATTGTTGAACTTATTATGTGTTAACGACTCTCCCCAGAACAGCATATCCAAGCTTTTTTGGTTGTTGTTCTTCTTACCTGGGTCATCTTTTTTAGGCTAATTCTGAATTCTGCTGTGTCTTGTGTAAAATAACTTGGCTAAAACTAAACTTGGTCCTTCGAATCAAGGGAGTCTGTGCTTTTGCTACATGTAATGGCATCTGCCTAACATCTCTTATTCACTTTAAGGGATTTGGGGAAGATTATTGAAAATGATTTCCAGTGGGGCATCACTTTCCCTTAGCTAAGCCGAATTTCTTTCCTTGGCTATCTTTGTGACTTATTTTTTCCCTGCTCACAATTTCTCTGAGCCTTGACAGGCTGCGTAATTATTTTTTATCAGCACATTTTACACTTCCAAGTTGTTAATAAATATACTGAAGAAAATTAACACTAGAGGATTAACTATAATCAGATTCTTAAGGCAGTAACTATTAACTTTGTCTGAAGCTGAGAAATGACCATTGATTTCTGCTTCTTAGTTTCTATCTCTTAACCAGTTCTAAAAATCCATATTGGGATTTTCAATTTGGCCTTATGTAGTCACCAAGTTTTCCCTCAAAAAAGTCACTAAAATCATTTGGAGGCCCACATTTATTTTGTGCATTCGTTTTTTCCTTTATCTATCTTTTCTTAAAGCCCCTTTCAGAAAATTCTCTAAGTTAAACAGTCAAAATCTTCCTAATTACGTTATTATAGGAAACTTATTTGTGGCAGGTATGTCATAGTATCGTAGTTAGTATCCCCATGTTCCTAGACCCCTTCCCCATTGCAGAAGAAGTTGAGGCCGGGAAAATCCCGTCTTGTAACATGCTTCCAGAGGGGGTAGTTTGTGTATTCCTAAACCCTGAGCTAAGGAAGCAGAAAAATTGATTAATAGACATCACACTTTCCCCAAAGATACTTGGAAATCAACACAGCCTAGGGCATTTGGAAAGTTGGATTTACTAAACCTTAAAAAACGTGTCTGAGAAATCATGTCTATATAATTTTAGATTCTATCAGACCTGTATTTCTTTCATCTTTGTCACTTTTAAGCTAAAGACATCTCACACACGAGCTCCTGGGTTTAGAAAAAGAAGTGTTTAGGCTGGAAACAATCTTGGCATGGCTTTATAACAAGCAATATCTCTTTCTAGGCATCAAAGTGATTTGAATTAGAGCCAAAAGACATTTCCCATGACAGATCAACCCAGGTACACATACAAATATGTGGTTTGCTGAGCCTGATGGACAGCAGGACCGGGAAAATGGGTTAGGTGAAATAAGAAGCCCCTTAGGCCTTCTATCGAAGCTTTCCCTTGCACCATGCTTCTTCCTGGTTTCAGAAAGAATTAGAGAACAGGAGCTTCCTATTATCTCTTATTTTGGGACTTGCCAAGAAAACCTGCCCACTCTGATTTCCATTTTTCTCTAACCAGTGGAGCCCCAACGACATTCCTGGTAAGACCAGTTCTCCTCTCTCTTGTCAGCTTTGTATGGTGGCTCTGAATTCTTATCCTGATTTTACTACAGAACATTAATGAGCTGATATGTGTCTCTCTTCTCAGAGCCTACAGGTTTAGCAGCAGGCTGTGACTGGACTGTTTAATACTCTAGTCTCTAGCAGATGGGGTAGCAGTAACAGCCAATGCTGTGCTCTCATCCATCCACTCATCTTTATTCCTCCTGATCTATTAAAGCTTCCTTATAAAATTACTAGGTATGTGCTCATGGCTTTCTCTGAGGCAAGTCCATAAGAATAATTACTTTTATTTTAATAATAAAAGAAACTAGGGTTAGGAAAAGTGAGAGATTTATTCCACAAATCACTGCAGACATATAGTGAAGAGTACCACCATGCCTTCTAAGTTGAGTCCCAGGAATCTATCGCATGGGTCTTCCTGGGTTTTCTTCGAAGGGTGTTTGTTGTGAGTGTGCTGCTATTCCTTGGCAGTTCCAGAATTGGAACAATCCAAAATTCATGCCAGAATAATAAGGTTTAAGACAAAATTACTAGACAAATAATGGAGATGGTCAGTAAAATCTCTACAAGTCTCAATTCTGCAAACTAGATGGTGTGGCCTTAGTACCGCTTTATTTCTTTGCTTTTGAGTGCAGTTTCCAATAAAAGGATTTTTTGGAGGTCCTTATCTGAGCCTTACCATTCATCATTCCCTTATGACTATCACAGCCTTCTGCGTGTTCATTTTTATAATCATATATGTTCTTAGGGACTTGGAGATACATATTAGAGATTAATAACTGTGGCTGCCTCGGCTTCAAGATCCCTAAACATATAGGTCGCCTCCTCTCTCTCTTTCTCTTTCCTTCTCCCTCTTTTTCTCTTCCCCTTCCTCCTTCTTTATCTCCCTCTCTAAATATGCAATGAAATGGACATCAACGTAATACATACAGTTAATAAATACTTCTAACTAATTCAAATCATGACCAATCCAGCAAATCATCACCTATCTTTTATGGTAGTGTTGTTAGATAAGGTTAGGAGTCTGACAAAGAGAGATTATTTTTGGCATATAATAGACAATAAATATCTGCTAACTGAACAAAAAGATATTCATTTTAGATTGCTTAATAGCTACATATAGAGTTTTTTGACCTCCTCTTTTATGTTTATTCTCTGTACTCTTTCATTCCTAGTGCATGCCAAGTGGACTGAGTGGATCAGGGGACTGTGGGAAGGGTGCTCTTTGGATTTGGCTGCTGGTGGTAAATAGCTACCATTGTGAGCCCTGTTTTGAGAAATTTTCATTGTCTCATTGGCTCAAAAACCTGTAAAGTCTACATTATTATTTGCATTTTAAAGATAAGGAAGTATGGCCAGAAACTGCTTAGGAAATTACAGATATGAAGTCACAGAAATGCAATGCAAGCGTCCATTGATGTCATTCCAGATTCTGTGCTCTTCCTTCCTCACTGCACCCTCTCCATGTGTCACATTCCAACATCTCAGGTGTGTCAGTGGACTTTTTTGAGCCTGTTGATGGTCATGGTAGAAAAGCGGGGAAGTGATGGAGAAGATGGAATAGTTTCTTCCTGCTGTGCCCTGATTCTATGGTCTTTCCCATGATGTAGGGAATTTGATAACAACAGACACATCATGGGTCCTGTGCTATAATCTATATTAGATGCCCAATCCCATCATCATATGGATATTATTTAATATCTGTGACTATTCTTCATAGAGATATGCGAGAGCACCTTATTTTGAATGATGGCCTGAGGAGAGATGTAAGGGATGATACATGTCTAGTTTTAATCCTTCTTCTACCTGTTTATCATATGATTCTTTGGCTCATGCATTTGCATGCAGTTTTGTACATTTACATTTAGAAAGTTTTTGTTTGATGGTATTTCCTTCTCTGTGGTTATAGCAAGATCTGTCATGTCATGTCTTCCTGAGCCATTGGTGATTTATTGTATCTGTGCTGTTTGGAATTTTCTAAAAATATTCAGACAAGCTTGCCAAGGTTGCAATGCTATTTCTGCCTCTTATTTATTTGATTTTATTTTTTTGCTGTCACTCTTTTTCTCCAGAGGGAGACACAGAGTTGAGTGTGTGACAGGATGAGGGTGGGGGAGGTACACTTAGTCTCCGTAAAGTTTTAGTTCATGAGGAAGGAGAATTGCTTTAATTAATGTGTCTCCTAGGAAATCTGATACAGAGTGGGACAATCTCATCACAATCAGAACTGTCCCTTACCTAATTAGTGAAATATTAAAACAAAATTGCTTAAGTCAACCAATCTCATGTTCATAATCAAATGTGTACCCCGAATTTGCATGTATTCTGACCCAGCCTTTCTACTCTTAATTTATCCTGTGGTCTGGGGGTGAAAATTACTTCAAAAAGAATTGCCGTCCCCAAGAATTATATAAGTAGGCCTGGTGCTACGTTAGTTACCTGAACAGATTTGTGCTATCTTGGATTTTACCTTTTCCAAAACATCAGTCCAAGATGTTTTCATCAAAATTATTTTGTTTGTTTTCTTAGTTTGGTTTGTAAAGCAAAAACTAGGGTCTCATGAATTTATTAAATACGGTTGAACATTAAAGTCTTACATACAAAGATGCAGATAATTCTTGTTCTTAATTTTTTTTTGCTCTTTGACATAATTTACTAAATAACTCCCATTCAAAAGAGATTTATAGTTTCGAGTAGAGTCTTGGCATTTTTTTAAATGTCTACACATGGAATTGTTTTGGTTAGAAAAGTAGACATCTCATGATAGTAAAGTCCTATGAGATTTTGAAGTTATGTTTTTTTCCCAGGCCATAGGGCTGTTCAGTTAAAGTATGTCAAATTGCAATTTTACATTTCTTCTTCTGGTTTTAGAAGCAAAAAAAAGTAATATTGAAATAAAAATTGGGAATTTTATGTAATAATTTATGAAGTATATGTTAAGGATGAATGTAGATACGTTAGACCACAAAAAAGTCTTAAAAAGTTTGAGAAGACGGAAATCATATTAGGAATCTTTGCTGATCTCAATGATATGAAACTAAAAATCAATGGGAGGAGAATAGAAAAATTTAGAAATATGTAGAAATTAAACAACATATTCCTGAACAATCAATGGGTTATGGAAAAAGTCAAAAGGAAAATAAAGATATATTTTGAGACAAATAAAAATGGAAACACAACACAGAAAACTTATGGGATGCAGCCAAAGCAGTTCTAAGAGGGAAAGAGGGAAGTTTAAACAATAGATGTCTACATCAAGGAAAAAGAAAGATCTCAAATCGACAACTAGCTTTACACCTCAAGTAACTAGGAAAAGCTAAGCCCAAAGCTAGCAGAAGGAAGGAAATAATAAAGATTAGAGCAAAAATAAATAAATAAATAAATACAAACTACAAATACAATAGAAAAGATCAGCAAGGCCGGCCACAGTGGCCCATGCTGATAATCCTAATGCTTTGGGAGGCCAAAGTGGGTGGATTGCCTCAGCCAAGGAGTTTGGGACCACCCTGGGCAACATAGTGAGATCTCTACAAAAAAAGCTTTTTTAATTATCCAGGTGTGGTGATGCATGCCTGTAGTCCCAGTTACTTGGAAGGATGAGGTGGGAAGATTGCTCGAAGTTGAACTACAGTGAGTTGTGATCATGCCACTGCACTCCAGCTGGGTGACAGAGTGAGACCATCAAAAAAAACAAAAACAACAAAACAAAAAAAAAGAAAATATCAGCAAAACTTAGTTTTTGTTTTTTTTTTTTATATGTGGAAATCTTAGTTTTATTTATTTATTTATTTTTATTATTATACTTTAGGTTTTAGGGTACATGTGCACAATGTGCAGGTTTGTCACATATGTATCCATGTGCCATGTTGTTTTGCTGCACCCATTAACTCGTCATTTAGCACTAGGTATATCTCCCAATGCTGTCCCTCCCCCTACCCCCACCCCACAACAGTCCCCAGAGTGCGATGCTCCCCTTCCTGTGTCCATGAGTTCTCACTGTTCAATTCCCACCTATGAGTGAGAACATGTGGTGTTTGGTTCTTTGTCCTTGTGATAGTTTGCTAGGAATGATGTTTTCCAGTTTCATCCATGTCCCTACAAAGGATATGAACTCATCATTTTTTATGGCTGCATAGTATTCCATGGTGTATATGTGCCACATTTTCTTAATCCAGTCTATCGTTGTTGGACATTTGGGTTGGTTCCAATTCTTTGCTATTGTGAATAGTGCCGCAATAAACATACGTGTGCATGTGTCTTTATAGCAGCATGATTTATAGTCCTTTGGGTATATACCCAGTAATGGGATGGCTGGGTCAAATGGTATTTCTAGTTCTAGATCCCTGAGGAATCGCCACACTGACTTCCACAATGGTTGAACTAGTTTACAGTCCCACCAACAGTGTAAAAGTGTTCCTATTTCTCCACATCTTCTCCAGCACCTGTTGTTTCCTGACTTTTTAATGATGGCCATTCTAACTGGTGTGAGATGTTATCTCACTGTGGTTTTGATTTGCATTTCTCTGATGGCCAGTGATGATGAGTGTTTTTTCATGTGTTTTTTGGCTGCATAAATGTCTCCTTTTGAGAAGTGTCTGTTCATGTCCTTTGCCCACTTTTTGATGGGGTTGTTTGTTTTTTTCTTGTAAATTTGTTTGAGTTCATTGTAGATTCTGGATATTAGCCCTTTGTCAGATGAGTAGGTTGCAAAAATTTTCTCCCATTCTGTAGGTTGCCTGTTCACTCTGATGGTAGTTTCTTTTGCTGTGCAGAAGCTCTTTAGTTTAATTAGATCCCATTTGTCAATTTTGGCTTTTGTTGCCATTGCTTTTGGTGTTTTAGACATGAAGTCCTTGCCCATGCCTATGTCCTGAATGGTATTGCCTAGGTTTTCTTGTAGGATTTTAATGGTTTTAGGTCTAACATTTAAGTCTTTAATCCATCTTGAATTAATTTTTGTATAAGGTGCAAGGAAGGCATCCAGTTTCAGCTGTCTACATATGGCTAGCCAGTTTTCCCAGCACCATTTATTAAATAGGGAATCCTTTCCCCATTTCTTGTTTTTGTCAGGTTTGTCAAAGATCAGATAGTTGTAGATATGCGGCATCATTTCTGAAGGCTCTGTTCTGTTCCATTGATCTATGTCTCTGTTGTGGTACCAGTACCATGCTGTTTTGGTTACTGTAGCCTTGTAGTATAGTTTGAAGTCAGGTAGCGTGATGCCTCCAGCTTTGTTCTTTTGGCTTAGGATTGACGTGGCAACACGGGCTCTTTTTTGGTTCCATATGAACTTTAAAGTAGTTTTTTCCAATTCCATGAAGAAAGTCACTGGTAGCTTGATGGGGATGGCATTGAATCTATAAATTACCTTGGGCAGTATGGCCATTTTCACGATATTGATTCTTCCAACCCATGAGCATGGAATGTTCTTCCATTTGTTTGTATCCTCTTTTATTTCATTGATCAGTGGTTTGTAGTTCTCCTTGAAGAGGTCCTTCACATCCCTTGTAAGTTGGATTCGTAGGTATTTTATTCTCTTTGAAGCAATTGTGAATGGGAGTTCACTCATGATTTGGCTCTCTGTTTGTCTGTGATTGGTGTACAAGAATGCTTGTGATTTTTGTACATTGATTTTGTATCCTGAGACTTTGCTGAAGTTGCTAATCAGCTTAAGGAGATTTTGGGCTGAGACAATGGGGTTTTCTAGATATACAATCATGTCATCTGCAAACAGGGACAATTTGACTTCCTCTTTTCCTAATTGAATACCCTTTATTTCCTTCTCCTGCCTGATTGCTCTGGTCAGAACTTCCAGCACTATGTTGAATAGGAGTGGTGAGAGAGGGCATCCCTGTCTTGTGCCAGTTTTCAAAGGGAATGCTTCCAGTTTTTGCCCATTCAGTATGATATTGGCTGTGGGTTTGTCATAGATAGCTCTTATTATTTTGAGATACGTCCCATCAATACGTAATTTATTGAGAGTTTTTAGCATGAAGGGTTGTTGAATTTTGTCAAAGGCCTTTTCTGCATCTATTGAGATAATCATGTGGTTTTTGTCTTTGGTTCTGTTTATATGCTGGATTACATTTATTGATTTGTGTATGTTGAACAGCCTTGCATCCCAGGGATGAAGACCACTTGATTATGGTGGATAAGCTTTTTGATGTGCTGCTGGATTCGGTTTGCCAGTATTTTATTGAGGATTTTTGCATCAATGTTCATCAAGGATATTGCTCTGAAATTCTCTTTTTTGGTTATGTCTCTGCCAGGCTTTGGTATCAGGATGAGCTGGCTTCATAAAATGTGTTAGGGAGGATTCCCTCTTTTTCTATCGATTGGAATAGTTTCAGAAGGAATGGTACCAGTTCCTCCTTTTACCTCTGGTAGAATTCAGCTGTGAATCCATCAGGTCCTGGACTCTTTTTGGTTGGTAAGCTATTGATTATTGCCACAATTTCAGAACCTGTTATTGGTCTATTCGGAGATTCAACTTCTTCCTGGTTTAGTCTTGGGAGGGTGTATTTGTCGAGGAATTTATCCATTTCTTCTAGATTTTCTAGTTTATTTGCATAGAGGTGTTTGTAGTATTCTCTGATGGTAGATTATATTTCTGTGGGATCAGTGGTGATATCCCCTTTTTCATTTTTTATTGCATCTGTTGGATTCTTCTCTCTTTTCTTCTTTATTAGGCTTGCTAGCGGTCTATCAATTTTGTTGATCTTTTCAAAAAACCAGCTCCTGGATTCATTAATTTTTTGAATGGTGTTTTGTGTCTCTATTTCCTTCAGTTCTGCTCTGATTTTAGTTATTTCTAGCCTTCTGCTAGCTTTTGAATGTGTTTGCTCTTGCTTTTCTAGTTCTTTTAATTGTGATGTTAGGGTGTCAATTTTGGATCTTTCCTGCTTTCTCTTGTGGGCATTTAGTGCTATAAATTCCCCTCTACACACTGCTTTGAATGTGTCCCAGAGATTCTGGTATGTTGTGTCTTTGTTCTCGTTGGTTTCAAAGAACATCTTTATTTCTGCCTTCATTTCATTATGTACCCAGTAGTCATTCAGGAGCAGGTTGTTCAGTTTCCATGTAGTTGAGTGGTTTTGAGTGAGTTTCTTAATCCTGAGTTCTAGTTTGATTGCACTGTGGTCTGAGAGACAGTTTGTTATAATTTCTGTTCTTTTACATTTGCTGAGGAGAGCTTTACTTCCAAATATGTGGTCAATTTTGGAATAGGTGTGGTGTGGTGCTGAAAAAAATGTATATTCTGTTGATTTGGGGTGGAGAGTTCTGTAGATGTCTATTAGGTCCACTTGGTGCAGAGCTGAGTTCAATTCCTGGCTATCCTTGTTAACTTTCTGTCTCGTTGATCTGTCTAATGTTGACAGTGGGGTGTTAAAATCTCCCATTATTATTGTGTGGGAGTTTAAGTCCCTTTGTAGGTCACTCAGGACTTGCTTTATGAATCTGGGTGCTCCTGTGTTGGGTGCATATATATTTAGGATAGTTAGCTCTTCTTGTTGAATTGATCCCTTTACCATTATGTAATGGCCTTCTTTGTCTCTTTTGATCTTTGTTGGTTTAAAGTCTATTTTATCAGAGACTAGGATTGCAACCCCTGCCTTTTTTTGTTTTCCATTTGCTTGATAGATCTTCCTCCGTCCCTTTATTTTGAGTCTATGTGTGTCTCTGCACGTGAGATAGGTTTCCTGAATACAGCACACTGATGTGTCCTGACTCCTTATCCAGTTTGCCAGTCTGTGTCTTTTAATTGGAGCAATTTAGCCCATTTACACTTAAAGTTAATATTGTTATGTGTGAATCTGATCCTGTCATTATGATGTTAGTTGGTTATTTTGCTCGTTAGTTGATGCAGTTTCTTCCTAGCTTTGATGGTCTTTACAATTTGGCATGTTTTTGCAGGGGCTGGTACTGGTTGTTCTTTTCCATATTTAGTGCTTCCTTCAGGAGCTCTTTTAGGGCAGGCCTGGTGGTGACAAAATCACTCAGCGTTTGCTTGTCTGTAAAGTATTTTATTTCTCCTTCACTTATGAAGCTTAGTTTGGCTGGATATGAAATTCTGGGTTGAAAATTCTTTTCTTTAAGAATGTCGAATATCGGCCCCCACTCTCTTCTGGCTTGTAGAGTTTCTGCCGAGAGATCAGCTGTTAGTCTGATGGGCTTCCCTTTGTGGGTAACCCGACCTTTCTCTCTGGCTGCCCTTAACATTTTTTCCTTCATTTCAACTTTGGTGAATTGGACAGTTATGTGTCTTGGAGTTGCTATTCTTGAGGAGTATCTTTGTGGCATTCTCTGTATTTCCTGAATCTGAATGTTGGCCTGCCTTGCTAGATTGGGGAAGTTCTCCTGGATGATATCTTGCAGAGTGTTTTCCAACTTGGTTCCATTCTCCCCGTCATTTTCAGGTACACCAATCAGATGTAGGTTTGGTCTTTTCACATAGTCCCAAATTTCTTGGAGGCTTTGTTCATTTCTTTTTATTCTTTTTTCTCTAAACTTCCCTTCTCGCTTCATTTCATTCATTTCATCTTCCATCAGCGATACCCTTTCTTCCAGTTGATCGCATCTGCTACCGAGGCTTCTGCATTCTTCGTGTAGTTCTCGATACTTTGCTTTCAGCTCCATCCTTTACGCCCTTCTCTCCATTGGTTATTCTAGTTATCCATTCGTCTAATTTTTTTTCAAAGTTTTTAACTTCTTTGCTGTTGTTTTCAATTTCCTCCCGTAGCTCGGAGTAGTTTGATTGTCTGAAGCCTTCTTCTCTCAACTCGTCAAAGTCATCCTCCATCCAGTTTTGTTCTGTTGCTGGTGAGGAACTGCGTTCCTTTGGAGGAGGAGAGGTGCTCTGCTTTTTAGAGTTTCCAGTTTTTCTGCTCTGTTTTTTCCCCATCTTTGTGGTTTTATCTACTTTTGGTCTTTGATGATGGTGATGTACAGATGGTTTTTTGGTGTGGATGTCCTTTCTGTTTGTTAGTTTTTCTTCTACCAGACAGGACCCTCAGCTGCAGGTCTGTTGGACTTTACTAGATGTCCACTTCAGACCCTGTTTGGCTGGGTGTCAGCAGTGGTGGCTGCAGAACAGTGGATTTTCGTGAGACCACAAATTCAGCTGTCTAATAGTTCCTCTGGAAGTTTTCTTTCAGAGGAGTACCCAGCCGAGTGAGGTGTCAGTCTGTCCCTACTGGGGGGTGCCTCCCAGTTAGGCTGCTTGGGGGTGAGGGACCCACTTTAGGAGGCAGTCTGTCTGTTCTCAGATCTCCAGCTGTGTGCTGGGAGAACCACTACTCTCTTCAAAGCTGTCAGTCAGACAGGGACATTTAAGTCTGCAGGGATTCCTGCTGAATTTTTGTTTGTCTGTGCCCTGCCCCCAGAGGTGGAGCCTACAGAGGCAGGCAGGCCTCCTTGAGCTGTGGTGGGCTCCACCCAGTTTGAGCTTCCTGGCTGCTTTGTTTACCTAAGCAAGCCTGGGCAATGGCGGGCGCCCCTCCCCCAGCCTTGCTGAGGCCTTGCAGTTTGATTTCAGACTGCTGTGCTAGCAATCAGCGAGACTCCGTGGGCATAGGACCCTCTGAGCCAGGTGCAGGACACAATCTCCTAGTGTGCCGTTTTCCAGGCCCATTGGAAAAGCGCAGTATTAGGGTGGGACTGACCCGATTTTCCAGGTGCCCTCTGTTACCCCTTTCTTTGACTAGGAAAGGGAACTCCCTGACCCCTTGCGCTTCCCGAGTGAGGCAATGCCTCGCCCTGCTTTGGCTCCCGCACAGTGCACGTCACCGACTGTCCTGCACCCACTGTTTGGCACTCCCTAGTGAGATGAAACCGGTACCTCAAACAGAAATGCAGAAATCACCCGTCTTCTGTGTTGCTCAGGCTGGGAGCTGTAGACTGGAGCAGTTCCTATTTGGCCATCTTGGCTCCACCCCCAAAACTTAGTTTTTTTTAAAGCTAAACAAAATTGACAAACCCTTACACAGACTAAGAAAAACAGAAGACTCAAATAAAATAGGAAATGAAAGAGGAGCCATTACAATGGATAACGCAGAAGTACAAAGGATCATAAGAAACTACTATGAAAAATTATATGTGAACAAATTCGATAACCTAGAAAAAATAAATAATTTCCTAGAAACATACAATCTACCAAGTCTGAATCATGAAGACACAGATAATCTGAACATACCAATAATGAGTACGGAGATTTAATTGGTAATCAAAAACCTCCCAGTGAAGAAAAGCCTAGGACCAGATAATTTTACAGGTAAATTCCACCAAGTATGTAAATAAGAATTAACACCAATCCTTCTCAAACTTTCTCAGAAAACTGAAGAGAAGGGAACACTTCCAAACTCATTTTATGGGGCCAGCATTACTCTCATACCCAAGTTAGATAAGGACACCACAGGGAAAGAAAATTATAGGCCAAAATACTTGATAAACAGAGATCCAAACATCTTCAACAAAATACCAAATTCAACATCACATTAAAAATATAATACACCATGGTCAAGGGGGATTTATTCCTGGGATGTAAAGATGGTTTAACAAGGAAATCAGTACATGTGATACACTACATTAACAGAATGAAAGATAACAATTCATATGATCATCTCAATAGATGCAGAAAAAGCATTAGATAAAATTCAACATCTTTCCCTGATAAAAACTCTCAACAAAGTCAGTATAGAAGGAATGTACCTCAACATAATAAAACCACATATAACAAGACCACAGCTGACATTACACTCAACAGTGGAAAGCTAAAAGCTTTTCCTCCAGGGTGGGGAGCAAGACAAGGGTGTTGACTCTTACCACGTCTATTCAACATAGTAGTAGCCAGAGCGATAGGCAAGAAAAAAGAAATAGAAGGCATCAAAATCAGAAAGAAAGAAGTTAAATTGTCTCTGTTTTCAGATGACATGATCTTTTATATAGAAACCCCTAAAAAGTCCACCAAAAACCTCTTAGAACTAATAAATGAATTAAGTAAAGTTTCAGGATACAAATCAACATAAAAAATTTGTTGTTTCTATACACTAACAATTAAGTATTGAAAAAAACTTTAAAAATCCTATTTACAATATCATCAACAAGAATAAAATACTTGGGAATAAATTTAACAAAGGAGGTGAAAGACCTGTGTGCTGAAAACTATGACATTGCTGAAAGAAATTGAAGAAGACACACACAAATGAAAAGCTATCCATTGTCTATGGATTGGAAGAATTAATATTGTTTAAATGCCTATACTACACACATATACAGATTTAATACAATCCTTATAAAAATTTCAATAACATTTTCATAGAAATAGAAAAAAAAGTTCTAAAATTTGTATGAAATCACAAAAGGCCCTAAATAACCCAGTAAATTTTGAAGAAAAAAGAATAAAGTTGAAGACATTTCATTTCCTGGTTTCAAACTACATTATGAAGTATAGTAAACAGTATGGTACTGATATAAAAACAGGCACACAGACCAGTTCAACATAGTAGAGAGCTCAGACATAAACTCACACATACACAGTCAACTAATCTTTGACAAGAGTGCCAAGAATACACAATGGGGAAAGGACAATCCTTCAATTAGTATTGGGAAAACTGGATATCCACATGGAAAAATAATTTAATTGGACTCTTATCTTACACCATACACAAAAATGAAATGGGCAAAAGACTTAAATGTAAGACCAGAAACCATAAACCTCCTAGAATAAAACATAAGAAAAAAGCTCCTTGACATTGGTCTTAGTAATTATTTTTTGGATATGACACAAAAAGCACAGGCAACAAAAGCAAAAAATAAATAAGTGGTACTACATCAAACTAAAAAGCTTCTGCACAGGAAAAGAAACAACAAAATCAAAAGAAAACCTACTAAATGAGAGACAAAATATATAAACCATATATCTGATAAGGAGTTAATATCCAAAATATGTAAGGAACTTACAACTCAATAGCAAAAAACACACATAACACATTAAATAATGGACAAAGGACCTGAATAGACATTTTTTCCAAAGAAGATATACAAACGCCCAAGAGATGTATGAAAATGTGCTCAGTATCACTAATCATTAGGAAAATGCAAATCAAAACCACAATGAGGTATGTATCATCTCATTATGTTAAAAAAGGCAAGAGATAACAATTGTTAGTGAGGGTGTGGAGAAAAGGGAACCCTAGTATATTGTTGGTAGAAATGTAAAATGGTGCAGCAGCTATTGAAAACAGTATGGAGGCTGAGGTGCGAGGATCACTTGAGGTCAAGAGTTCGAGACCAGGCTGGCCAACATGGTGAAACCCCATCTGTACTAAAAATACAAAAAAATACCTGGGTGTGGTGGTGAACGCCTGTTGTCCTAGCTACTTGGGAGACTGAGGCAGAAGAATCACTTGAACCCGGGAGGCAGAGATTGCAGTGAGCTGAGATTGCACCACTGCACTGCAGCCTGGGTGACAGAGTGAGATTCTGTCTCAAAAACAAAAACAAACAGTATGGAGGTTTCTCAAAAAATTAAAAATAGAAGTACCATATGATCCAACAATACCACTTGTGGGTATATATCCAGAAGAAATGTAATCAGTGTCTTGAAGAGAGATCTACACCCCATGTTCATTGCAGCGTTACACTGAATAGCCAAGATACAGAAATGGCCTAAGTGTCTGTGGACAGATGAATGGATAAAGAAAATGTGGTACACACACACACACACACACACACACACACGTATACCATGGAATCTTATTCAACCATAATAAATGAGAGGGGAGCCCTGCCATTTGTGACAACATGAATGAACCTGGAGGACATTATACTAAGCAAAAGAAACTAAACACAGAAAGACAAGTATTGTTATGATCTTACTATATGTGGACTCTGAAAGAGTGGAACTCACAGAAGCAGAGAGTAGAATGGTGGTTGCCAGGGGCTGGGGTTGGGGGAAACAGAGACATGTTAGTTAAAGTATACAAACTTTTAGTTATAAGATTAATAAGTTCTGGGATTTAGAGTACAGCATGGTGACTATAATGAATAAAATTGTATTTTATACTTGAAATTTGCTTAAAAAAGTAGATATTTGTTGTTTTCATCACACAAAAAAGTGGTAACTATGTGAGGTGATGGATGTGTTAATTAACTTGATTGTGGTAATTGTTCCAAAGTGTGTACATATATCAAATAATCACATTGTACATTTTAAATAGACACAATTTTGATTTGTCAATTACACCTCAATAAAGCTGGAAAAAAACCTAAAATAAATAAATGTCAACCTCTTAAACAATAAAAATGTCTAATGTAGAATGGAATTTTATGTTCTTTAATTAACAGGTATTTATTGAGTAACTAATTTGTTCTACGTTAGTTGTCAGCCATTCAACCATGAATGAAAGCAAAGTCTCTGATATCCTGATGTTTACATTCTAATCTGGGTGGAGGAACACAAACTATGAATAAACAAAATGCAGCCTGTCTCAGGTGGTGATATTAAATAAACAAAATATAAGCTGAATAAAAGGCGTGGGGAATGATGGAGATTGCGATTTTATGAAGAGTGATCATGGTGCGTTGGCTCATGCATGTGATCTCAGCACTTTGGGAGGCTGAGGCAGAAGGTTGGGGATTGCTTGAGCTCAGGAGTTCAAGACCAGCCTGGGCAACATAGGGAAACTCCATCTTTACAAGAAATACAAAAATTAGCTGGGTGTGGTGGCATGCACCTGTGGTCTCAGCTACTCAGGAGGCTGAGGTAGAAGGATCTGCCTGAGCCTAGGAGATCAGGCTGCAGTGACCCATGATTGCACCACTGCACTCCAGTCTGGGTGACAGAATGAGTACCTGCCTAAACAAACAAACAAACAAACAAACAAAGGTGATCCAGGATACTTGAGAAGATGCCCATTAAACAGATTTAAAACATTCTTAATTTATAGACACTCAGTTTACAAATTAGAGGCACATGTGTTTAGTTGGTCCCGCCACTCTTCTAGCATAAATGGCTGTCTTCTCTGTTTTTGACAAAGGGCCAGCTAGCTTCCTGAATGCCAAGACTGTCTTCCAATACTTGAAATGTATGCAATTTCCAGGGATCGACTCCCCTTCTATACAAATCTCCATATTTCACAGAATTCTGATGGAATCAAAACTCAAGACTTTGGCCGTAGAATTGATCAGAGTTCACATAAAACATTTTTCACCATTGCCTCGGACAGAGAGTCAAAATTTCCTGGTAAATGTCTGCTTCCCTTGGAATTATTAATACCTATTCCCTCTACTTTTACATATTGTTTCATTTATTTTTCTGTAAGCTTCTCATTAATCAATAAACTATGCACACAAGTGTAAACTCTTCTCAATACATCGGCAAATCTATCTCTTCAACTGTTTCCCTCAGAAAGTCATTCTGTCCCAGTGCAGACCACTGGGTCTCAGGGCCTGATGTGCAGTGGTCCTCCTGAGTCCTCCTTGGGCCTTCCTCCAGGAAATTGCCAGTGCAATTGTTCACTGAATCTTGTGTCTTCTTCTCTTTTGGTTTATTTCATATTTGGTGAAGCACAGCCTTTAGAAGCATACTAAGATCCCATGAATATATTTGTACCAACTGAAGACATTTTTATGCTACCCTTACACTCTGTTAATAATTTGGCTGAATTAAAATTCTAGGTTAGAAATAATTTTCCACAGATCCCTGAAGGAATTTTTTTATTGTCGTCCAGCTTCCATGGTTGCTTTGGAAAAGTCAGTTACTACTTCTATTCCAGGTCTCTTTGCATATGGGCTGTTTATTTTTTCCCCAGACATTTCTAAGACTCTTTTTTTTTTTCCCAGTGTATATTTCAAAAATAATGTCAAAATTATATAAACAGGTGAAGGCATCTTCTAATTTAATGGGATGGATGCTTGATGGTATTTCTCAGGGTAGAAATCAATATCCAAGTGCCTTTATTAAATTTCCCCTTTTTTCTCTGTCCTTTCAGAAGTCCTAATATTTAGACATTGAACGCTCTGGCTTGATTTTCTAATTTCATGTCCTTTAATGTTGGCCATCTCTACCTTTTTATTCTACTTTCTGAGAGATTTACTAAGCTTATTTTTCATACCTTCTATTCATATGTTTTCGAATTTTCTGCCGTCATAATTTAATGTATAAAATATTTTTCTTACTGAATATTATTTTTATAGTTTCTTGTTCTTGTTTTAAGGATTAATGTCCTCTTATCTCACTAAGACTATTTCGGAAGTATTTTCCCCCCTCTCTGTATTCATTACGTCTTTATGGCAAATCTCCTTTCAAGTCGTTTGGTTTCTCTCTTACTTTCATGTTGCAGCTTCCCTCAAATGTCTTTTTCTTCTTGAGCTCATAATTTCCCTTGGAGAGAAACCCTCCCATCTTCTGCCTGCAAAATATAAGCTTCTCTACCAGTATCCTGGGAGCCAACTGGGGAAGGGTCTGGGATTCTCACTGTTGGTGTGCAGGCTTTCATTGAAACCTCATTTCTGAGATGTCCCCCAGTCCGGGCCCAAGAGGTGCCTGGTGTCCCTGAGTCCAGAGAATACTCGGTTCCAAACTCTTTCCAAGAGTGTCTCTTCAGTCCTCTACCAGGGTAGGGGTGTGGTTGCCTGGCATAGAATTTGGTGTTAATTACAATTCCTTTTAGAACATAATAGGCTAAGCTCCATTATATTCTTGTATACAGTATTCCCAGTGAGACAACAGATACTGATCTAATTCCCATTTCTGTGACCTGCTTTTTTCCCCTGGAAGCTACTGAAATGGTCTCTTCACTTTTGGTGTTCTGACGAGACTGTGTGGATGTGTTGGAATTTATTCTGCTGGGGTTCTCAGAGAACCCTTTCACCCCGGAGACTCATGTCTTTCTACAGCTCCGAGAAACCTTTATTGTATCATTTCTTCAGTGTCTTCCTTTTTGCTTTCTCTCTTCTCATTCTGAAATTCCTCTTGGCTATTTTACCTCTTGAAGAGATCAACTCTGTTACTTGTTTTTTACCTAATATGCTTTCATTTTGTTTTTTATTTTGTGTGAGAATGCTTTTATCTTTTAACCGTCATATGAGATTCTTTGTTTCTTTTTATTTTTTTGAGACAGAGTCTGGCTCTCTTGCCCAGGCTGGAGTGCAATGGTGTGATCTCAGCTCACTGCAACCTCTGCCTCCCCACTTCAAGCAATTCTCCCACCTCAGCCTCCCAAGTAGCTGGGATTAAAGGCACACAACACCATGCCTGGCTAATTTTTGTATTTCTTGGTAGAGATGGAGTTTGGTTGCCCAAACCGTGTTGCCTAGGCTGATCTTGAACTCCTGAGCTCAAGTGATCCACGTGCCTCCGCCTCCCAAAGTGCTGGGATTATAGGCATGAGCCCTGCCAAGAGATCTTTCTCATTTTCCCATCATATTTTTTTCTCTTCCTATTTTTTTTTGTCATGCTGTTGTTGTTTTGTAAATTAACATCATCTTAATTTCTTTGAGGGTACTAATGAGAGGCTATTGTTCCTCTCAACACTTCTTTTTCTTTTATTTTTTCCTTCATCCTATGTTCTATGTTGCTATCTTGCCTTTCTCTTTTAAGTTCCACCCTTTCTCAAGTTACCTGCCCCTGTCCCGGATCGAGCATTTGTGAAGTTGACTTCAGTCTTTGTTTGTCTTGTACATGGGCAAGGCTTGTGGACTAGCAGCTTTAGATGAAATGGGGAAGTAGTGATTAAGCTTTGAGACCACTGACATGAGGATATATTTGTTTTGCAACCAACATCCATGCATTCTTCTTATTTAATCAAGAGCCATCCTTTATGAAGGGATGGTGGCATTCAATGCCTGGTTGTCAGAGATTCCTCTTGCCAGAATAGGAGTAAGGGGTAAGAAAAGTCACTGTTGTATATTCTTTCAATTAATCTTCCTGTGTTCAGCTTTTATGTCCTATTTCTAACTCCTGTTCCTGAGTTTTGGAATTGTGAGACTCTCCAGGGTTTTCCAAGAAAGCTTTCTCTGCTGTTCTAGCCTTCTTCTATTTCTTTGTACTTGTCCATATTTGTACTAACATTGTTAAAGTGAATAGAATGCTTTTAAAACATATCATACTTTCCTGTTAGCTTAACAATAATTCTTACTAATTTTAGTTATTATTTTGGATTTTCTAGGCATATAATCATATAACTTATAAATGATATCTCCTATTATTCATGCTTATGTTTATTTGATGCTTTCTTCTGTTTCATTACATTAGCCAGTACTTCCAAAACAACAGTGACCGACAGGCTAGAATAGACACCTTTTCTTATTCCTGATTTGAATATAACATTACCAGTATTTCACTCATACGCCTGGTGTTGGTTTCAAATAGGCATTGTTTTTCTAGCTAGCTATATTATATTCATTATGATTTCTTGTGACAACATTTTCCTGGGAAATACTATTGATATAGAATTAGGAGAAAAAGGCAGTTTCAATTCAATCCTAGAATCTTTCATTGACTCACACTGGAGATGTAGGAAAGGAGACAAAAGAGAAGTCTTACGTCGGAGGACCACTTGATGTATGTCAGTGGGGAGATACGCATCTGTGAGAGATGCTGACTTGCTGATTCATCTATGGAATTCAAATTTTCACTAATCTCCTGGGGCTGACAAGCATAACTTAAAAATTAGGGCACCATGTTTTGATCAGCTACAGAATAAATAAGGAACTGAAATCAGTTGTTTGAAAGAAATATGACTACAGGGCTTGTGTTTGATCAGCAATCTTCAAATTTTTACGTGAATGCAATTTATCTGCATAAAATTCCTTATTTGTTCTTTGTAAATTTTTTTCTTAAAGAGTAGCAACATTCTTTAAAATGAGATTATCAAACTTTGGTTCATTAGCAGGTTAACCTCTGATAATCCAAATCAGCAGTTTGTTGTCAGGTAGGTTTCCTTCTTGGAGACTGGAAAGTTTTAAGGGACCAAGGGATGCTACACAGGCCCAAGAGTGGCCTATGCTCAGTATCACTCACATTTTGTTATTTCTAGGCAGAGATATTGGATATCCAGAGTGACTACTCAAATATACTTCTTCCCCCTTTCTTAAGACTTTCTTGTATTTTTCCTTGGTTTTTCTGATACTGCTTGCTTTCTTTCCCTTTCTTTCTTTCTTTCTTTCTTTCTTTCTTTCTTTCTTTCTTTCTTTCTTTCTTTCTTTCTTTCTTTCTTTCTTTCTTTCTTTCATCTCAGCTGTGCAACGTGCTGTGACTGTCCTGTGTAATCTAAGCCACACTCGGGTTTGACTCATGATAGAAGGGGGGATCTAGTTGGGACACTAAGATGAAACATGCAAAGATATTATAGAAAAAGTTTTCTGGGCTCTGGTAAAATTTTTAATTTGAATTGGCCCAAACAATCGTATTTACAACATTTTGGAAGAGTCCAGAATTGAGAGTATTTTCAGCCTGGGAAAAGAAGAAAGAAAAAAACCTCACAAACCTTTCTAGATTGAGTCCCAGATGGAACCCCAGCCTCCAGGGGGACTTGGACTAGGCTGGGGACACATTCTGCTTTGCAGCCTTGATATTGCCATAGGAATACAACCCTCCTTAGACTATTGCTCGCCAAATTCATTCCCACCATGTTTTACTGTGATTGCCTAGGCTGTGGGCAATTTCAGAGTGTTATTTAGGTGGAGAAAATGGGAACCGTCACGCCTGGGTGCAGTTTCAGCTTCCTTCTTTGGATTTCCTAGCATGACACATGCTGAAAGGGGATCAGGAGTGTGTGGTTTCCTGGGTGTGGGTCGGAGGCCCAGATCATTCCCACTTGGGTTTTCCTTAGAGAAGCAGCAGGTGGAAAGACGGTGTTTGCCAGTCACTCCCTCATCCAGCTTCTACCTCTACCCTGCCCTTCACGAGACACGAAAGCCAAACGCCAACTTGGTGTGTCATTGGATATTTTCCCCTTTCCACTTTGCTCAGGGGCACAAAATGCTGATGCAGTTGGGAACGGAGAAGTAAGTGATTTATAACTAAAATGGCCCTCTGCAGTGAAAGGTCTATGAGAGATGGAAGAATTTATTTGCTGAGTTACTATGCAAATTTCACAATTAAATCTTAACTCAGCTCCTGAGGGAACATCAGGGATTACTGAAAGAAAGGGGCTTTGACTCGATTTTTAAAAAGGAAAGAGAGCAAAGAAACAGCAGAATACCCTACAGTTGCTCGGCGCAGCCCTGCCAAGCCGATCTCGCAGTGGGAATCACCATGGAGAGAATCGGAAAGGACAGGGAACAGGGAAGATGTAATTAGGGAAAATGCAAATAAACTCACTTTCTTATTTGTAAAATGGAATTAATGAATTTTAAAAAAATACGCATCGCTACAGTATGCTGTCCGGGGGGAAATCCGCTTGGAGACACATCGCCAGTTGTCTGTTTTTTGTTTTTTTTTTTAAGTTCCTCCCCCTGTGTCCTGCTCCCCCTTCCCTGTGTCTGCATGTCACCCAGACTCCATGCCTGTGGTGGGTTTGCCCTTCCTGCATGGCCCCCCTTCTCCTGTCCCAGCCCCTCTTGACTGCCCAGGCCTTCGCACTTAGGGAGTTTTAGTAAGAGACTTCTGTTTTGACAGGCTGTCTCTTGGGTCTCTCCACTGAAAAGGCCAAAGCTTCCAGTGCAGCTAAAATCTTTGCCTTTAAACAGCTTCTTCCTTTCCTGAACTGCATGCAAATAGGAGGAGTCTCAGAGCTCCATCGCTCACCCAGGCTTCCTTGTGATTTTCTCAGTCCCGAAAAACCATCACTCTGTGGAAGGCTTTAGAAGGAAGCACATTTATTCCTTATACCCTGGTCCACAGAGGACTACCGGGCTGTTCTCAGGGCCCAGCTCCAAATGCATCCAGCAGCTCACCATCTTCTGCTTCACATAGGAGCAAAAACCCTTCTTGCTTTTCTCTGTGTTCAGCTATATATGCCAAAGGCAGCTGGCTTGTCCATGCTGGCTGATAACTAACAATGCCATGACAACAACCCTCACTCATTAGTTCAGTGTCATCTTTACAAGGGAAGTGAATTTCCTTTCCCAGGAAAGAGTACAGCAGCCAGCTCTGTGCACAGGCTGGTTATTGAACAACTCGCACACTGACATACAGTTAGTTTTCTGTATCTTAGAACAGTGGCCCCCAGCCTTTTTGGCACCAGGTACTGGTTTCATGGAAGACGATTTTTCCATGGACGAGGGTGTGTGGGGATGGTAGGAGTGGGGAATAATTTCAGGATAAAACTGTTCCACATCAGATCGTCAGGCATTACTTAGATTGTCATACGGGGCACGCAACCTAGATCCCTCACATGCGCAGTTCACAATAGGGTTCGCCCTCCTAGGAGAATCTAATGCTGCCGCTGATGCGACAGGAGGCGGAGCTCAGGTGTTAATGTTCACAGGCCCACTGCTCACCTCCTGCTGTTCGGCCCAGTTCCTAACAGATAGTGAGATCATGGACCAGTACCACCTTAGAAGATTTACAAAGTGAAGTTGAAAATTCCCACTACTCCCAAGTACACATTTTTAGTTCCTTTCTTTGAGCGCCTTCCCTGATAGAAGTAAGTTTGCAAATCTTGGTAAAGTTTATCCAGATTAATATTGATATTTTATTATCATTAATCTTATATTGAAGGGCATTAAGTCAACTGAGATGTTATTTATGGTAACAGCAACAAACTACCATCCACAATTTTCCTCATCCCAGGGAACACAATGAGCATTCTCTTTCAGTAAATACCATCTTTTTCCACTCCAGTTTTGGTATGAAAAATTTCATAATTATGCCTTAATGTAGATGAAGTCTCATTTTATGGTATTACTGTAAAGAAGTTATATAGAACAAAACATACATTGAACATCGAACATAATTTTTTTGTTGCCATGTCTATGCTGTGTTTCTAGAGTTACTTTTTCAAAGTGCTTTTCATAAGTATCCTATCTGATGCTTCCCATAGGCCTTGGAGGCAGATTGGACAGGCAGTCTATAAGTGTATTATTTGTAACTCATATGTGGTAGAATGTATTTTTTATTATAATCACTTTCCTATACTGCTAAATAGTTACAAGAAAGTGGCTATTAACCTTTTCTGAGGAATCAAAGGAAATAGTAGGAAATTCAACACAAACAGGAATAAAAGATTTCCATTCCATGGGGAAAGGATTCCCTATTTAATAAATGGTGCTGGGAAAACTGGCTAGCCATATGCAGGAAACTGAAACTGGACCCCTTCCTTGCACCTTATACAAAAATTAACTCAAGATGGATTAAAGAAGACCTAAAACCATAAAAATTCTAGAAGAAAACCTAGGCAATACCATTCAGGACATAGGCATGGGCAAAGACTTCATGATTAAACAACAAAAGCAATTGCAACAAAAGCCAAAATTGACAAATGGAATCTAATTAAACTAAAGAGCTTCTGCACAGCAAAAGAAACTATCATCAGAGTGAACAGGCAACCTACAGAATCGGAGAAAATTTTTGCAATCTATGCATCTGACAAAGGTCTAATATCCAGAATCTATGAGAAACTTCCAGAAAAAAAAGAAATGACCCCATCAAAAAGTGGATGAAGGATATGAACAGACACTTCTCAAAAGAAGACATTTATATGGCCAACAAACATGAAAAAAAGCTTATCATCACTGGTCATTAAAGAAATGCAAATCAAAACCACAATGAGATACTATCTCAACGCCAGTTAAAATGGTGATCATTAAAAGGTCTGGAAACAACAGATGCTGGCGAGGATGTGGAGAAATAGGAACGCTTTTACACTGTTGGTGCGTGTGTAAATTAGTTCAATCATTGTGGAAGACAGTGTGGCGATCCCTCAAGAATCTAGAACCAGAAATACCATTTGACCCAGAAATCTCATTACTGGATATATACCCAAAGAATTATAAATCATGCTACTCTAAAGACACATGCACATGTATGTTTACTGCAGCACTATTTACAATAGCAAAGACTTGGAACGAACCCGAATGCCCATCAATGATAGACTGGATAAGGAAAATGTGGCACATATACACCATGGAATACTATGCAGCCATAAGAAAGAATGAGTTCATGTCCTTTGCAGGGACATAGATGAAGGTGGAAACCATCATTCTCAGCAAACTAACACAGGAACAGAAAACCAAACACTGCATGTTCTCACTCATAAGTGAGAGTTGAATAATGAGAAGACATGGACACAGGAAGGGAACATCATGTATTGGGGCCTGTTGGGGGTTTGGGGGCAAGGGGAGGGAGAGCATTAGGACAAATACCTAATGAATGTGGGGCTTAAAACCTAGATGATGGGTTGATGGGTGCAGCAAACCACCATGGCACATGCATACCTATGTAACAAACCTGCACGTTCTGCACATGTATCCCAGAACTTAAAATAAAAAACATAGGCTTGTGGAATCACACACAGAACTTAAAGTATAATAATAATAATAATAATAATAATAATAATAATAATAATAAAAGACTTTCATTGCACAAAGAGACCTAAGACCTTGTTTATGCTTGGGTGCAATACGATACACCAACCCAGTGTCCATACCACCTATTCATGGTGTGGGGGAACTCTGCCCCCACCCCTTAAACACTTTGAATAACAGAGAACTAGAAAGCTCTCTAGTTTTTTCCAGTCTTGTGAAACACACTGGATGATTGAATTATTATTTCTTAGATTGAGCCTCTTTGTAACTTCTGCTCATTGGTCCTCCTGATTCCTGTTTTACCTCACACAAAGAGACCAATCCCTCAGCTTATTTATTCAACCAATATTTATTGTTCATACACTAGATGCCAAGCATTGCTCTAGAAGCTGGGGATGCAGCTTCTAGAGCCGACAAAAATCCCTGTGTTTAGGAGACATAGTCCAATGGAGGGAGGGGGAGGAGGGAGGTAACAAAACAAGAAACAAATGTAAGAAGATAAAAATTATAATTCTATTCAGAAAAATATAGCAGGGAAGGGGACTGGCAATACTTGGTTTAAGTGTAAAGAATGTGCTGAGGCCGAGAGCAGTGGCTCACGCCTGTAATCCCAGCACTTTGGGAGACCAAGGCGGATCACAAGGTCAGGAGATCAAGACCATCCTGGCTAACACGGTGAAACCCCGTCTCTACTAAAATACAAAAAAATTAGCTGGGCATGGTGGTGGGCACCTGTAGTACCAGCTACTCGGGAGGCTGAGGAAGGAGAAGGGTGTGAACCCGGGAGTTGGAGCTTGCAGTGAGCCGAGATTGCGCCAGTGCACTCTAGCCTGGGTGACAGAGTGAGATTTTGTCTCAAAAAAAAAAAAAAAAAAAAAAAAATGTGCTGAGAAGACGACATTTGAGCAAAAACTTGGAATAAGAGATTGAGCCAGCCATATAGACACCTTGGTGAATCCCATTTCAGCAGGGGGGCAGCCAGAGCAAAAACTTTGAAGAAAGAATGTGTCTGCCATGTGTGAGAAAGGGCAAGTGGCAGGCAGGGCCGCTGGGGTGGTGTGAACCAGAGGAAGAGGGATAGAAGGAGATTCTGGGGAGGAACCTCAGGTGGGTTGGGGCAGGTGGGCTATGCAGGTCCAGTGCACCTCCAGCTCTCACCTGGAGTTGGATGGGAAGCCACTGGAGTGCTGTGGAGAAGTGGCATGATGTGACTTATGGCTTAAAAAGAGCACCTTGGCTCTTGGGTTTAGAATAGATGTGAATGAAGAAAGTGGGTCAGGCAAAAGTCAAGAAAGGAGACATGTGTAGAGGCTATTAGAGTAACCCAGTGACTTGGGAGCAGTGGGATGTTGAAAAATTGATACATCAGAATCGATACATCAGACAGAGCCATCAGAATGTGGGGTAAGACAAAGAGAAGAGTTAAGGATAACTGCTGGGTTTTTAGACTGAGTCAATGAAAGGATGGAGCCACCTATTCACGCACCTGGTAAGGACTGTGGGTGAAGAAAACTATGGGAAAATAATCAGGAATTTAGCTCTGGGCATGCTAGATGTGAAATCTCTAACCCATCATCATATTTGAAATACTTGAAGACCACGGCAATGCCGAGATAAGAATCAATTGTAGTCAGTTCTGCTATAACAGACATATGTATCCCCAAAAAATCATTGTGCCATAAAAAATTGCACAATAAAATCCACAAAGCTTATGGAAAAAGTAGGGTTGGGGCATAATACTCAAAAACTTTTTCAGTGATATGTCAAAAATAAAAGTACAGTTTCATACATGTTTCATGCTTGTGGAATACATAAATACAATAAATACAGCACTTTGCCCAGAAAAAAACAAACAAACTGGAAATTAGCTTGTGCAATCAGGCTTTGGAAGAACTGCACTGTGTTGAGTTATTGTGAAGTGGTCGAAGGAGGGCTATCTGAAATCAGGTGGAAAGTTGTAGAAGCAGATGTGGATGGGTGTGGTTCATTGTTCTTGGTTCAGCGTTGGTACTGAACATCACAGTAGAGCCATCTTTTGCATGCTGAAATTCTGGGGCATATTTTTCTGCCATTGAGATGAAAGTCCTTTAAGGCATGCATTTAAAGGGATATCTGTTTCATCAAAACCAGGAACATGATGCAGCTTATAGCCTTCTTCTTTAATTAACTTCTGGATCACTGCTGGAAATTCCTTCATGGATTTGAAATTGTAGCAATGTTTTTGAAACCACTAAACAGCCACTACTGACATCAAAAGGGCCACTTTTGGACTTGGCAATTTCTATGAAAGATCTTTGAATACAGATAGTGCTTGCTTTTTTGCAGGCACTGCTTGGCATTTTGAGCCAGGACATACAGAACGTTTAGGATGCTCAATGAGTGTGTGTTTTTTGTTCTGCTTTGCTTTCGTGTTTTGTTTGAATGAAAAAGCTCACAAACATGAGAGCATTACAGAACGTAAGCAGGAGTCTAACAATGAGAACACATGGACACAGGGAAGGCAACAACACACACCGGGGCCTGTCAGGTTGGGGATGTGAGGGGGAGAGCATTAGGACAAATACCTAATGTATGCAGGGCTTAAAACCTAGATTATGAATTAACAGGTGCAGCAAGCAATCATGGCACATGTATACCTATGTAACAAACCTGCATGTTCTGCACATGTATCCTGGAACTTAAAGTAGAATACAATAAAAAACATAGGCTTGTGGAATCACACACACTGTAAGCCAGAGTGGCTGATAGATGGTGGAGTTGTGTGCATGTGTATTTCTATGCAGCTCAGTTCAGCTGCATGCAGTTTGCTGTTTCTCATGGACAAAACTGAGCATCAGCAAATGCAAAATTCACGTCATGCTTGAATTGTTCCCTGGTATATCCATTGCACTGGAACAAATGCACAATTTCAGAACAAGTGTTATGGAAGACTTACCTATACGATAGTAACATAGGAAAATTTTTAAATACTGAAAATTTAAATTGTGTGGAAAGCAAACTTAACAGTGTTTTTAATCTCTGGTATAAGCTTGTTGTAGAAGAGAGGCATCCGTGGTTTAAAGCCAAAGGTAGCTTCAGCGGGACGTCAACCTGTGGGAATAGAGATTAGCGAGAAATCTGCATTCGACATTGCATGGTACAAGAGTTCCAATAACTCCCAGTCTCATACCCTGGAACATACCCTGGAACAGAGTCCTGGGCAGCTAAGAAGGCTCCCCTTTCAAAGGCATCTCCCATGGCCTCCTGGCTCAGCAGGGCTGAGGAGGAGGGATTGCCTAGTAATTTCTTGCCCTGTACAGAGCTTTACCTTGACCCCAACTGGGCACATTATCTTAGGCTCAGAGGCCCAGAACCTAAACGAAATGTGGCTCAGCTCACAAGGAGCCTGGGCCTCGGCAAAGCAGAATCACATATCAAAATGAAAACTTGGTCCCATATGTCTTTAAACCCATGATGGTTACTGCTGATATGATACTGCAGGGGAAAATGACTTAGATTTCTGTTGGGTAGATGGATTTTTGGGGTCTCTCTGTGCAATTTTCTTTAACATAGTGGGGTCTTTGTCACTGTAATGAAAACTGCCTTCAGCTGAAAGGAAAAGAGAGCGGAAGAGACAGAAACAATAGAAGCCTAGAAGCAGAATTTTCCAAATAAATTAAACAACTTTTGAGACACAAGATTTATATTAGAAACACGGATAAAACCTTATCCTTGAAGGTGTGAAGATCTAGGCTCTTAAAATTAATGTAAATAGCAGTATTACTGCTGCAGGCATCCACTGAGATCTTGGAGTGTATGAAAAGACATGTCTCAAAAGAGAGACACAAAAGAAAGGGTCGCATCTCATCAAGAGTGTTTGCAAAGTCTTGGGGAAATTTGTGCAGCTTTGAATAATAACACCTTGCACTCTTACTTCTTCATAGATAGCACATAAAATGAAGCAAAAGGAAAAGAATGAACAGAGATCATTTTGTGCCTGTTCATTTCCGTGAGCAAATGTGGATGTCTCAGCGTGTGTGAACACCGAGTTCTGTGGGTTGGCCTAAGCCCAGGGCTCAAAACCAAGAGGTCTGAGATCCACTCTTAGCCAGTCATAGACATGACCTGTGCTGGGCCTCCTACCTACAAATATAAAACCATTCACCTTTCAGGTTTAGGGGTAAGATTAGATGAACTGATGCATAGGAAAATATTTTTGAAGTAATAATACGCTGATTGAAGATTATTATTAATGTGGGAACAGGGAAGGAGGGAAAATGGTGAAGGAAAGGGGAAAACTGTTTGAGTTCACCCAGTTCCCATGGGAAATGTGTTTTGCTAGTGGGGGGACTGGGGCAGCAGGGTATGTGAGTAACAGAGAAAGACAGCGTGCACATGTTCAAGTGCTTGTAAATGCAAGGAGGACAACCCTTTATTAGGCAGGAGATATGCTGAGTTTCAGGTTTACATTACCAGGAGACTTGGAAAAGTTGAAACTCAGCCTAACTAGGGCTGCCAATGGCCTCTAATGAAAATTTCCATTTGGAGAGACTAGATGTTGACTTGGCATGACACCAAACAAGCAGCCTGCTGCAGAATTTTACACCAATTGTATTTCTCCTAATTAAACCCTGTCTGACCTCAGCATTAAGAAACAATTTGTTTCAGGATATAACCAGCACACATAAGCAATTACATTCTGTTTGCCCCATTAGCATTATTTGGCTCCTTTGCTATCCAGGGCTGCTACTGCAGCAAAAGCCGCCCATGAGCCAGAGCTATAAAAAGCCTGGAGCGCTCAGAGGCTTTTTCCACCCCCCATATGAAGAACTAAGAATATCATCATATTTCAGCCAAGCCAAAGATTCTGGGAACAGTGTGCTTCTGTGTTTATTATAAGGGAGTGTCTATATATATGTATATATATATATATATGAATATTTCTTATGAGTTAAAAAAAACTCTACTTATAAAAAACCTGAAGAAGCTATAATAATCTAGGTTTATAATAATCTAAGCTTATCTGATATGTTATGTTTCATGTTCCTGTTCAGCTATACCCCTTATACTTTTACTTTTTTGTAGCTCTTGGACTTGAATTTTGGATTTTAAAAGGAACACACATTGGGTCCTGAAAAGTTTTTGAGGTGGGGGCATATGTTCTTTTATAAAAGACGCATCATATCCATATAACAGAGAGAGAAATGAGAGAAAGACCTTCAAACCTGACAGCTCTCCCCAGACCCACTGGTAAAGTTCATTCCAGCGATGGGAGCTCTGAAGCTGGGGCCAAGAAGGGGGCTTTGTCCTCCAGGCCCGGAAGCTTTCATCTCCTGTATCTCAGGCTCATCCCCTACCTCTGAGTCTCTGTTTCTTCTTATATAAAATGAAACAGATGAGGCCAGGCACGGTGGCTCACATCTGTAATCCCAGCACTTTGGGAGGCCGAGGTGGGCAGAATACGAGATCAGGAGATCGAGACCATCCTGGCCAACATGGTGAAACCCCGTCTCTACTAAAAATACAAGAATTAGCTGGGTGTGGTGGTGCATGCCTGTAGTCCCAGCTACTTGGGAGGCTGAGGCAGGAGAATTGCTTGAACCCAGGAGGTGGAGGTTGTAGTGAGTTGAGATCGTGTCACTGCACACTAGCCTGGCAACAGAGCCAGACTCCATCTCAAAAAAAATAAAAAAAGAATAAAGAAACAGATGATACCTGAGGTATTTCTTTTGTTAGGTTATTGTTGAGGTTAGTTGAATCCTAGGTTCTGTTTATCCTTGGCGCATGAAAGTCACAGAGCACTGACTCACTATTAGAGTGTTCTTTATTCGAACTTCCTTCTGAACCTTTTCTTTGCAAACTTCTGTCTTCTGCCATCTTTGATTTGGGAGCTGAAGTGGGACAGTTAGGAAGGAGGTTGCAATGTATTCCATGTAGGAAGGAGATAGATAGAAATGAGAAAATAATTCCATGTAATCTATTGGAGGAAGCAAAAGAGTGGATGTTTGTTCTCAGTTTTTATCTAATTTTGACTTCTAGTGCCTTGGAAAAAAAATTACCATTGATTTCTCTCCTTTACTTTTTCTAGCTATAAAATGGGAATAAATCCATCTCCCTTCTTTTTATTTCACAGAGATATGGCAGGGTTGAGCCAGGTTGCCAACTAAGGGCTTTAAGCATCTCCCAATGCAAGTGCTGTTGAATGCAGTGTGATTCACTTCTGTGTGCTATGGCGAGGTGTGTCAGGACGGGATTGTGACATGCACTCTTCAGAGCACAGTTTCTCTCTGTGAATCAAGAGCACCTTCTGTTGGCAGCTAAGTCGCATGAGCCTTAGAAATAAAGGTACATTTCAGCATTGAATCAAACTTACAGAAGGCTGAGAATAAAGAATCAGTGCCTCTTGACCTTCCTAAGCCATAAGGATGAGTGACTGTCCCTTTCTTCTGGCAGGGTTGAAGCCCACTGTCACAATGTGGCCTCATCACAGTGGTCTTTACTAAGTCCTTAGAAGGGCATGGTGCCAAAGTGGTGCACGCATGCACACACACACAGCAGATGTGTGCTCACAAATGCACATGTGTAACAGATACACTCATTTTGAGGTATGGGGTCTGGAATGTAGGGAAATAAGAGCTGTACTTTGAAATGGAAATCTTGTATGTCAGTTCCATCTCAGACATTTACTAGCTAAAAGGCTTGGGCAAGTCCTGTATTGTCACCTGGTACCAGCCTATGCACATTTAATTTTGCAGATATCATTATCTGCATTTTGTTTTTTCTCCTATGTATTTCTCATAAGTTGAAGGTACTGACATACCTGCTTGTATTAAACAGTCGGTACATCAGTGATTCTAAAAATTTAGGAATCCTCTGAAGCATTTATGAAAGTGAAGATTCCCCGATTCCCTTAGAGATTTTCACAGCTGGCATAGAGTCCAGGAATTTGCATTCTTAAGATTCAATCCTAGTGAATTTGATGTAATAGAGCTACTTCTAAAATACACTAGATGAACATATAAGGCACACAGAACACTGGGTGACACATAGTAAGCATTCGGTATATATTTATTGACTCTGTGCATAAATGGCGGCCTAGTCTATCCATATCAAGAAAGACTACCTGCCCAGTAGGACTTATAAAAGCTTACTTGTTGCGTTCTCTGTTCCTGTAAATGACGAGTTAATGGATGCAGCACACCAACATGGCACATGTATACATATATAATAAACCTGCACGTTGTGCACATGTACCCTAGAACTTAAAGTATAATAAAAAAAATAATAAAAAATAAAAGCTTACTTGTTGGGGTAACTCTTTATCTAAATTTCAAGGTGTCTGTTTTCTGTTAGGAGGAGAGAGAAGGTGAAATTGCTAAGAATCAGGGTGGAAAGCCCTGGAGCCTCAAAGAAAACCCATGACAAGAAGATCCTCTGACAAGCTTTAGGGTGAAGCATCCACTTCTTGATACACATTGCCTGCTCTCTATGTGCTTTTCTGGGTTCTGGTTTTGACTTCACATTCACAACTCTGAGGCTGATGTCTACTGCCTCCTGTTCTTGGCATCTACAACTATAATTGATCTTACTTTTCTCCTTTGTTTCTGCAATTCCTTGCTATTCACTTCTTTTTCTAACATCTCACTAATATTGATCTGGTTTTGCCATAAACTACTTAATGACTAGTGAATTAACTAGCTATCTAGATAGAGTTGACAGTAACAAACAGGATGCTCAGTTAAATATGAATTTCAGATAAACCAGTTATCATTGTAGTATAAGTATGCCCCAAGTATTGCGCAGGCCATATTTATTATATTTATTAAGGCAATTATTTTTGGTTCATCTGAAATTTGAATGTAACTTGGTCTCCTTATTTGCTACATCTGGTAGACCTACCTCTGGGAAATCTTGCTTTGCACCTCTGGTTCTTGTTAACCTCTTATTCCCGGTTCTTCAAGTTAGCTGAGCCTACTGGTGACTTATTTTGCCTTATCTTTTGATATCTGTATCTACTGTAAGTTTTCATCTTTGTATGTTTCTAGTCCTTCAATTTGCATATTTCTACTGCAAATTGAAATAGAAATTTCTTATTGGCTTTCTGGGTTTTAATCCATGATTTCTCTCTAACCAGTAATGCCTGGACTGGAGACTGTTCCAGGTCCATTTCTGGTTTAACACAGTTTCTAAAATATACTAGGGTGCTCTGGTGCAGGTTTCTTCCCTCTGACTTCTACCTGTCTCTTAGTTCTAGAAAAACACAGAAGGAGGTTAGAAGCAGCACTCTAGTTGCAAAAGGGGATGAAAGCTACCAGCACTTAATAGGATTCTGGCTTAGTGATGGCTGCTCCTAAACAGGAGGGCTCACAAATACACACAGGGATGCCCATCCTTCCATTCTGTTTCTTACGTCTTGGAAATCAGGAAAGGAGAACCTGGACATCAGTGGAAGATCTTTTTCAAAATCTCGCAGATGTCTCTTTTCCACTTTTTTATTTTTATTCTTCTGACTCTTGCCATCTATCTTATTATTTTCATCTCATCACAGCCTCTATCATTTCACATTTTCTTTATTCATTTTTGATATGTGACATGTGTGTGATCCATATAAGACTTGGTAATTTGTTATATATTTTCTTGCTGTCAGAGACTATTCTGTTTTTAAATAATAATAATAGCCAGTATTTTTTCACCATATTCTACATGCAACCACCATGCCAAGCATTATATTATCTACATTATTGCATTCTGGTCTTGTAACAGTCTTACCTTCAAGATACAGCAAAAGAAAGGAAGATGCATAAAAGTTAAACTCTTTGTGCCAATTGACGTAGTTTGGTGAAGCCAAAATTTGAACCCAGCTTTCACTGATATCACAGTTCTGCTTTTAACACTATTATGTACTTTCCTCCATATGACATATACACGATTCTAAGACGAGCTATACTCCTTCATAGTTGGGGTTATAAAAAAAATTCAGCTGTAGTCTGGGTTTGGAAATCCGAACTAGAGAAATCCATAGCGAGCTTCTTCCCTTCCTTGATTTCCGCCATAAACCTTTCCCTGACACACTTTTTTGACCCTGTGATCTCCACCTAGCACCATTCCTGCAATCTGCCACTCATACCTACACCTGGGATGGTATCAACTGCTGTCCCAATCATTGCTGGATATTTTTTATCAGGTGTAACTGAAATAGGCTCCCCTCCAAAAAAAGGATTTTTCCCGGCCGGGCACCGTGGCTCACGCTTGTAATCCCAGCACTTTGGGAGGCCGAGGCGGGCGGATCACGAGGTCAGGAGATCGAGACCACGGTGAAACCCCGTCTCTACTAAAAATACAAAAAATTAGCCGGGCGTGGTGGCGGACGCCTGTGGTCCCAGCTACTCGGAGAGGCTGAGGCAGGAGAATGGCGTGAACCCGGGAGGCGGAGCTTGCAGTGAGCCGAGATCGCGCCACTGCACTCCAGCCTGGGCGACAGAGCGAGACTCCGTCTCAAAAAAAAAAAGGATTTTTCCCTCCATTATGGGACTTATAAACTTCTTGAGGATCAGATCTAAATTTGGAGCAGTGAACATGCTGAGACAGCTCACGTCAGTCTGGAATGTTTGTAAGGTAATGGGATTTTGTTGTAATTCTACCAAAGTAAAAAAACAAAACAAAACAAAGCTTTTCCCTGTTTCATAAGCACTACTTCTGGAAGAAATTAACCCTAGATCTACCCTGATGGGAAGCATGATAAGGGTGGGGATGGGCTAGAGTTGCATTTGCCAAATTACTGTCCTAGCCCAAATCTGTTTGCATTTGCCCTTTCTCTGCTCAGAGGGTTATCGTACTTCCAAGAAGCTGTGTGATTTGTTGACTTTGCTTGAATCAAGGAAGGGTGGGGAATGTCTAAAGTCACAAGGGTATTTTATTTTTACTACTAAACATTTATCAGTGAAAAATGCTGCTATAGACTTGCATGCTGGAAAATAATGCTGAAACATCTTGCATATTTTCCAGGGAGTATCTTTATATTTGGGGTTCTCACTGTTTAAAAGCTGAAGGACTTATTACTCTCAAGGGATACTGCAGCATGTACTTTTAAAATGCCCTTTAGGACTTGCCTTTCTGGGTAGCTCCAGATTTAGATGTCAAAGCCCAGCATGAAGAGCATGTGTGATTTGTAAAAACCAAGATGCAGAAAGCTTTTAGGAAGCAATAGTGTTTGCTTATTAAACACACACACGTGAGTGCATATGCATACACACACACTCTCTCTCCTTCTCCCTCTGTCTCTCAAGATGTGGGTATGGCCATGCATCCCTTTTAGTTTTACTGTGTGAGCATCACACCACAAGGACAGGTCTGCGATTTGAAAACAAAGTCTCTAATGGCTTCTCTGGCATTTGAACTTATGATCTGAATTCGCTTGAAATTGCCAGGATGTCCAGATTCCTATTATTACATCCTCCCTGGTGATATAGCAGAAGGTGAAAGCCAGGCTTTGAGTGATGCATTGAAAGATCCATCACTTCTTAAGTGCTGTTATCCTCACCCAGACATTTTAACTTTTTTTCTAGCTCATCGTGGACATAGCTCTTGGGGGATGAGGAACTAGGCAGGAGTTCACCTGGGAAAAGTCATGATCCAATTAGGTAATTAGAAGAAAGAAATATACCCAGTTAGGATCTGAGGAGGAAGAGTTTTGTGTAAAAACCACAGGGTGGGACCTGACACATGGTAATTGAAGGAGGCAGAAAAACATACTGGTTAAGGGCACTGGCTCTGGGCACATGCTGTCTGGATTTGAATTATGGTTCTACCACTTACTATATATACATCTAGACTTCACACTAAACACCTCTGTGACCTTTAAAATGAGGATATTTGTATTATCCAAGTAGTGGTTGGTGCCAGGATTAGATGAGATAATCATGTAAAGTGCTTAGCACAGGGCCTGGGACACGCTAAGTGATGAAAATGATGGTAACTGTATTAGTTTTCTATTGCTGTGTAAGGAATTACCACAACTGTGGCAGCTTAAAGCAACACAAATGTATTACTCACAGTTCTGTGGGTCACACATCTGGCACGGCTCACCTAGGTTCTCTGCTCTGGGTCTCTCAAGGCCAACATCAAGATGTTGGCTAGGCTGAGTTCTTATCTGGAGGCTCTCAGGAAGAAACTGCTTCTTAGCTCATTCAGGTTGCTGGCCAACTGTAGTTCCCTGCAGCCGTAGGGCTGACACCCTTGTTTCCTTGCCTGCTATGAGCTGGAGTCTTCCATCAGCCCAAGGCCACTGCATTCCTTCTTGTGGGTGAGTCCATCTTCAAGTCAGCAATGGTGTGTTCAATCTCCCTTGTGCTTTGAACTTCTTTGACTTCCTCACCAGCTAGTAGCCAGAGAAAATGCTCTGATTCAGAGAAAATGCTCTGATTCAGAGAAAATGCTCTGATTCTAAAGGGCATACCTATTTGGGTCAGGCCCACCCAGATAATCTCTGAATCTTAAGGTCAACTGACTTGGGCTTTAACTACATCTTCCAAACCTCTTCCCAGCAGAGCCTTCATTAGTGTTTGACTGAATAACCGGAGGACGGGAATCTTGGAGGAGGGCTTCTGTAGAATTCTGCCTGCTGCTGTGATGATGAGGGTGAGGACTCAGGCCTTTGACTATTCTTCCCATATAGGAAGATAGGACTAGAGTCAAGTTGGGAGGCAGACAGGGAAACTGCCTAATTGTTCTGCGTCAGAAAGCAGAATTCATTCCCTTGCCCCTGAGAAGGCAGGAAAGAGTGGTAAAATGGGAAACGGAGAGAAGGGAGAGAGGAGATAAGAGCTTAGCCACGTGGCAGGGAAATTGAGCAGCTGGAGTTTTTTTGCTTGTCTTCTCAGACCTCTCCATAGCACTGCATGTGAGTAGCTTTCTGTGAACATTAGGGAAACTTGAACTCCAGGGCTGAATGGATGTGCCCTGAAGAAAAAAGCATGAGATTATTCATACACCACACACACTGACTCAGTGGAAGAAGAAGGAGCTCAGAGCCAGAGGCGGCCCTGGGAATTTGTGGAATTTTAAAGTGGGCATTGCGCTGTGCATAAATTTAGAGTAAGAGTTTGCTGCAATCTTCCCTAATCTTAAAAGGGACAGCAGTTGCAAAATAATATTTCACTTACATATAAAATGTACACTGCTACTGGATATCTAGGTACCTATGGTCTGGGACTGGGTAGTGCAGGTATTTCTTCCTCCATTTAACAGATTTCCCCATCATCCATCCATCTACTCAGTCATTCAACCTAATGGTGATATATACAAGGCATTCTTTTGGGTATTAAGGATTGAGGGACTAAACAAAGTTGCTGACCTCCTGGAGCTTATGACCTATTGAAACATAAAGACAATTTATAAATAAATACAAAATAATCTAATGTTGGTTACTTATAATTGCTAAAAGAGGAAGAAGAAGAGGAGGAGGAGGAGGAGGAGGAGGAGAAGGAAAAAGCAGGGTAAGGAAGAGAGGCTGATGACGCATGCTACTTTAGATGAGATCAGAGAAAGTGTCACTCAGAACTGATAATGGAACCAATTCTGCTTGAAGTCAAGAAAGATGGAGAGGTTAGCTGTGACTGAGTGCAGAGTGAGTCCTGCCCCCAGAAAGAGGGTGAGCAGAGGGGAGCTCTAGACAATTTTGTGACTTGTATTATTTCCCTTCTTCCTAAGCCGGCTTTGAAATTGCTTCGGTAAATGTTTTAAGGACTCTTAATTATAAATAAAAACATGTTCTAAATAGGTGCATAGAAAAAAACTTACAACTGCTGTGATTTCCAAGTATGGCCAGCATTGCCTGGGGGATCAGAGCGGGCAGTGTCTGAAGTATGCTCTGCGCAATGTTCCGAAAAGACCTCTCACCTAAATTGTTTGCAGCCTGAGTTTAGACCCCATTCACTAATATTGTCAAAAGGGGATTGATTGTATCAGTTAAGTCTAGCCATTCTTCAACCCTGGCCACACCTTTCTTCCTCTGCTGTTTCAGAACAAGGTAGAGTAGGTTTTCCTTCACATAAATGAAATCATAGACCATCATGAGAATGCTGTGAATGCTGGATTAGGCTGAAATGCTAGAAGAAACACAAGTGAGACAAATGTGAAGATCTGTGTCCGTTTCGCAGCAGCACGTATCAATTGCATCGTGGTTAGAGAAGGTATCCAGAGGGTGAAGCATGATGCTATATTTGGAAAGCATTTAAGGACATGAAACATTATCTCTAGAGGGGAGTAAATCAAGGCAAATGTGGCATTTAGTATAGTTCCAATCCTAGATTAAAACTCCTGCCTAGGGCCAGGCACGGTGACTCACACCTGTAATCCCAGCACTCTGCGGGGGCGAGACAGGCAGATCACAAGGTCAAGAGATCTAGACCATCCTGGCCAACATGGTGAAACCCCGTCTCTACTAAAAATAAAAAAAATTTAGCCAGTTGTGGTGGCACATGCTTGTAGTCCCAGCTACTAGGGAGGCTGAGGCAGGAGAATTGCTTGAACCCAGGAGGCAGAGGTTGCGGTGAGCTGACATTGTGCCACTGCACTCCAGCCTGGCAACAGAGTGAGACTCCGTCTCAAAAAAAAAAAGAAGAAAAACCCAAAAACAAACAAAAAACTCCTCCCTGGATTCTGAGTTTCGGGAGGAGAGAGACACAACCATCACGTCCCCAGCACCCAGCCCAGGCCTGGCATATTAGTAGCACTTAATGGGTATTTTTGGAATGCATGAATGGTGAACAAACATCAAATGTGTACTTCTTTTGGTGGAGAAGCTATTTTTGTCAGAATAAGAGTAAATACTTGTCTACTACTCCAAAAGAGAGACTGAAACCATGATAACGCTGGCAGTAGAACTCAGTTCCTAGAAGGGAGAATCTTACAATCATTCGGACTGTTAAATGACGGGACACCACTGCCTTAAAAGAAGGTGGACTTCTAGGAGTGGAGAGCATTCAAAGAAAGGATACTCCTGCTCTTTGCCCCCGCTCTATCAGTTGTGTAACAGGGGACATTCCTCCACGGAATAGGGAGTTTTTCAGGAGATATTTAGGACCACTTTAACTGTAAGAGTCCCAGATTCTAAACGTTGGAGGTGGGCAGTATGTATTCTGGGAAGAGGGAAATTCCCAAAGGTGTGGGCTGCAGCTATTACAGTTGTGGAGTTGACAAGAGACTCTAATTAACTGAGGACAGATCATGCAGCCATCTAACACCCAAGAAATTCATACTCCCCTCATTCATTTCTGGAATCCCTTGATAACCCTCCCTTGACGTGATTTCTGTTCTTGAGGTCCCAAAGTATGGTCCACTAAAATAAGAATATGCCAGAATGTGGTGGTTAGCCCTGTTGGGAATCTCCTGTCCCACTGAAGGATAGCAGGCGTTTCCTCTCCCTCTTCCTGCTCATGGCCTGTGAAGGAGGAACTAATGAAATGAGTTTGGGGGCAGATGAATACCCCTGAGGTGCGCTGGCCCTATCCTTTCCCTTAGACCATTTGCCTTTAACTCTCTCTTGAACAACTGTTCAGTAAAGTTAATAGCTGCAAGCTCTTCAGGGGAAGGTTTGTTAAAATCATGTCCAAGAAAATAAATACAATGAATGAACAATCTCTGGAGAAAGCCTTGACATTTAAAAAAATGTAAATTAGTCTCACAAGGATCCGCTATGAAATAGGCAAAGTGCATTCGTACAAATGAGATATTTTTACAGCGATTATAGGAGCCATCTCCTGGGGACCACACCTGAACTCTTAAAGGCTAAACCAAAAGCCAGTTGTGTACCCAGGAATCTAGCGTGACAGATTTGAATGTATTCCACTAATAACTCTCCTCACCCCATGCCTGAATTTCAGTGCACGGTTCCCCTGTTGCTCAATGAGCTTTGATACAAGGATGCCGGAGCATGGCTTTGAACTCCTCTGAACCCAATTATACCCAACCATTTGGAAGTGCCATGGTGAGATGATGGTAGAACAGTGCTCTCTGAACTAGCATACAGAGAGTTCACGAAGTAGCTGACTGTGGCGCATGTGGCAGCCAATTCATACATAGAAGTGGGCTGCCAGTGGCACCGCTGCCTGCCAGCCTGAAGCAAGCATGGAGAATATAAAAGGAAAATTCAATTAGTTAACCAAAAACGGATTGAGCAAAGTGAAGGGGCAGCTGGTGGCAGCTTCCAGGCTTTGATTTGCAAGAGAGACATCTTGCTCCAGCACGGGCTCCTTGCACTAGGTCAATGTGTCAAAGGAGAGAGCTTCCTCGCAGTGAGGGGGAGGCATTTCCCCTCCCCGGAGTAATTCCCTGCTCTTCAATCACAATGGAAGTCCCTTCTCCAGGTGGGAATCCCAGGCTTTTTCTCTCCAAATCAGCTTGGGACCAATTAAGGCGGCCCCAATAGAAAAAAAGAGGGCTCAGCAGTCAGGCTATTGCTCTTTCCCCATAGGGTGGGAGGCTGACGCACTTTCTTATCAGACAACGTGTATGGTACTCAGGATTTAAAAAAAAAAAAGGAGGCTTTTGTGACCAGGCTCTAAGGAACGGAGCTGTATTTTATTTCTATCATAAATCTGTTTTGTTTTATGGCCTGAACATAAAACCTTAAAATGACATTTTAAATCTGGACTCTCTACCATGGATCCGTTTTTGTGGATTGCAGCCGACGTGACCTGCAGGCCCCTGATGTGGGGTTGCCATTCACACTTGTCATCTTTAAAGTTTGGAGAGTTCACAAGGTGAGGAGCTAGAGTGGTTAATTTCTCAACTTTGCTGGAGGTCAGAAATCACCAAATGTTTCCAATGCAGCAGTCCGTTTTGTTAGGCTCCTTGACTTTTCAAACAATGTGTCGGCCAATGGTTCTCCTTAAGCATCCAAAATATGTTATTAAAGGAGGTTTCGTTGTTTAGATGGAGTGAGATGAACAGGTAAGTGAATTGACCCCTCCCAGCATCTGGCAGGACGGATGTGCTGTTGTCTGAGGATTTTGCATCTGACATGGTGGGGTGGTGGGTCCTGCCCCAGCCTGCCCCTGGGTCGCATGGGAGCCAGGGATTAAATAAATGCCCCTGGCCCGATGCAGTGGCTCACACCTGTAATCCCAGCACTTTGGGAGGCTGAGGTGGGTGGATCATCTGAAGTCAGGAGTTCGAGACCAGCCAGGCCAACATAGTGAAACTCCTTCTCTACTAAAAATACAAAAAATAGTCGGGCATGGTGGTGTGCACCTTGTAGTCCCAGCTACTCTGGAGGCTGAGGCAGGAGAATCACTTGAACCTGGGAGGTGGAGCTTGCAGTGAGCCGAGATGGCACCACTGCACTCCAGCCTGGGCAACAAAGCAAGACTCCGTCTCATAAAAAAAAAAAAAAAATGCCCCCACCTCTGCCATGCTGTGTCATCTCTGAGAGGGGGGCCCCCTAACCCACACCTCCTCGGCACCCCCTCTATTTGCTAAGACCACCCTGCTGCCTGGTCTCTCTGCTCTGCATCCCACCTATTAGTTTTGTCAACCTTCCTCTTCCTGATTTTGTGTCAAACCAAAAGAAAACTCTTTTTTTTGTGGGCTTCTGGAGGACAGAGGTGCCCATCCCTCCAGAAGCCACCGGAACCTCACTAAGTCTTAGGCAAATAAACCTTTCTCATCTTCTTTTTGGCCTTTTATCCCCTTCCACTCCCAGTCCAAGCTTTCCTTAATAGATCTAAGCTCCCCAAATCACAGCCTGAGTGGGAGATCTCCTTGTGGGTACTTTCAATTTCTGTTTTTAGCCTTTCAATAAGAAGTCATTAACTACCTTGGTAGTTCAGAAAGGCTAGGCTCAGAACACAAAGGGCTTTTGGTACAGAGGTGGAAAAAATACCTCTGATTTATTTCTGCCTAGGTTAAAATAAAACACAAATTAATATATGGAATGACATTTTCTGCCACACCGATGTCAGTGTTCATTTAGAACATGGATCACAGCAAACATCTTAGGTGCTTCCTCCCCCTCCCTTCCAGTATATGAGAAGCAGCCTCATTCTTTTACTTTTCCAGTGGCTCTCATGTGTTTGCTGTAAGATGAAAACCTTCCTTTCATCCAGCCTGCTTCTGGCCCTCTGTTCCTCTTTGTGCTCTGGGAAAGCTTCCCAACTGAGCTCCCTACCTGTGGTCTTTCTCCATTTTAGTGTATCATGTAATAATGGTATTCATTCTTCTGTGTGCCAGGAACTGGGCTAAGCACTTTGCACAAATTAGCTCAGTGTGTCTTTACTAGGGCCCTGAGCGCTGGAGATTGTTATTGTGCAGGCATCTATTGATTTTCCTTAATTCTCTTGAATTTGCAGTGGTGTTAGTTTGCCTGTTGCATGAAGTCCAAATGCCTTTAGCACCTTCATGCCCTGACTTAAACCAACCTTCTGGATTTATCTAATAGTTACTATTCCTAAAACTGAGCCAGCTGGATGGCACAGACTTCTCTGATGATCCCATGATCCCGTCTTTTTTTTGAATACCTATACTGTTTTTAACCCTTCATTCTTGTCTTCTGCCTCCCCTTTCTCTTGAATGATTTCACCTTCCATGTGTTCCTCATCTGTGGAAATCCTACCGTTCATGGTCGACACTGCTGGTTCCTTACCAAATAGCAATTTTCTCTTTTTTCTTACCAATAGAGTCCCAACTTTGTTTGTGGTAGAAATGAGCCTCATTAAAAATATTCCCATCTTTGGAATCTCTTGCCTCCTGGGTTAGTCATGTCATCCAAGTCAGACCAATACAACAGATGCAAGAGCTTTCCTGATAGAAGCACTGCTCCTGTTTCCTGGACGTTTCCGTATTCTTCCTGTCTGGAATGTGGCTGCTATGCCTGGACGTGAAGCTGCCATCTTGCAACCAAGAGGACGAGGAGCACATGCTAAGGATAGTGTTGTAGGAAGCAAAAGGGAGCCCGTGTTTTTGGTGACTTCTTTGAGCAGCTGCACTTGTTCTGAACTGCATATTTCCAGGCTTTTTTTCCATAGAAAAATAATCTAATTCCTTATATGGCTTAATCATGGCAATCACATTTCTCCTCAGATGAATATAATCCTGACACACCATCCTTCAAGGCTAAATTCCAATGCTACATAATGTATGAAGACAACCACTCTCATCTAAGTCATCATCCTCTCTAACATGGAATAGGGAAGTAACCTCTTAATCTTTGCTGCTTCGACTTTTCTCACGAACATTTATATTACACATTTTTTTTTTTTTTTTGCTCCACAGCCAGAGTGATACTTTTAAAATATTTACAAGATCTTGACATTCCCAGTTAGCAGGCCAATCCTCCAATGACATCCCATAATCATGCTTAAAATAAAACCCAACATCTCTCCACCTATGACAAGGCCCTGCATAAACTGAATCTTGCTTATATCCTCCCCTGCCACTCTCCCCACTCCTCTCTCCTCGCAGTTCCTTGAATAATCCAAATATATTTCAACACCAGATTCCTCATACTTGTTCCCCTTTTTCAAATATTGGAACCCTCACTCCCTCAATTCCTTCAGGTCTCTACTTAAATTGCAATCCACACAGTCTTCCTTGATTATCCCTTCTAAAAAACCATATGAATCTTCACTCTTCCTGCTCATACAATATTATTTTATAGCACTTAACACTACCTCTATTTATATTATATTATATTATAATTTATTCACATATTTATTAACTGTCTTTCTCATTAGAATGTGAGCTTCATGAATCCGGAGTTTTGGCTGCATTATCTACCACAATATCTCCGGCATTTAGAATAGTTCTAACACATAGTAGGTGGTCAATACATAACTGAGAAATAAATAATTGAAGGGAAGGAAGGAAACACGGAAGAAAGGAAGGAAGATCACAGATCTTGGCTAGGGATTTAAAATAGTCAGTGTTCCTTAAGTGAGAGAAAATGAAGGACTGATTTAGGAACTGCTATTCCTCTGAGAATGTTTTCCGAAGAATAAGTGACAATTACTTGAGATTACGTCTCCCTGGATTCCTCCTTACATCAGAAGATGGTAAAATCACTAAAGCGTGTTCTGTCCACACCTTGCTCTGACAGTTAGTAGAGGGAGTGGTGTTAATGTTGCCACAGCAACGGTACATCTTATGTCAAAGCTCCAACTTGCTTTAGATGTGGTAGCTGGTTTGAAAGTTTTCTTGGGGATTCAAAAATATATGTTGCTTTCCGATTTTCTTAACCAGTTGCTTATTGTTAATCACAAACTCTACATGTAGTGCTGAAACTGCTTTTGACCTCTGTCCCTTCGAGAGAGGACCAAAGAGCGCACTGCCACTTGCATGCAACTGTGCGGCATGTGTAAATGCTATCATAGTTCTAGTGCCATTGATCTCAGATTGGGAAGACAAGCTTCGTAAAATACTAAATAGAAAATGACCGTGTCCCTCCTTGTGGCACTTGTTTTTCACCAGGGCTCACACAGCCCATCATGCTCTGTCTCCACTCTCTTTTTCCTGTTTGGTGTGGTCTGGATACACAGAATATCTTTCTGTCATCTAACACACCATATTGCATCCCTCTGTGAGGTCTTTGAACTTTCTGTTTTCTCTGCCCAGACACGCCCAGACATTTTCTTAGCTTACTTCTTTCCTTTCTTCATTGCTGTGCTGAAATAGCACATACTCATGTGCTATTTGACAACCCACCCTAAAATGTTGGAAAATCTCAACTCTTGCCTTCTCCCACTCTTTTGCTTTCTGTTCGTGATCATCTTTATTTTTCCTTATAATATTATTTACTACCTGCCACTATTCTTATATTTATTTGCTTACTTGTCTTCTTCATAAGAATGTACACTCAAAGATGGGTGAGAAAACTTTGTTTTGTTAACTATGTATGAATAATATAGAGTTCTATAACCATGTATTTATCCATTTAACAGTGGGTGGACATTTGGGTTTTGGCCAGATTGGGGCTCTATTACAAAGTTGCTAATGACATTTATGTAAAGGTCTTTGTGTGTACTTACATTTTCATTTCTCTTAGATAAATACCCTGGAATGAAATTGCTTTGTCGTATGATAAGGGTATTTATATTTATGAAAAACTGTCAAACTCTTTCCCCAAATTCTTCTACCATTTTGCATTCCCACCTGCAATATATGAAAGTTCAAGGTGTTCCACATCTTCATCAATCCTTGGAATTTCAGTCATTAACTTTAACCATTCTAATGAGTGTAAAGCACTATTTCACTGAAGTTGAAATTTGCATTTCCTTGATCATTAATGATGTTAAACATCTTTTTGTGTGCTTATTATTTGTATATTTTTTGATGAAATGTCTGTACATATCTTTTTCCTATTTTTATTGAATTGTCTTTTTCTCAATGTTTATTCAGACTCGGTGTAAGAACAATCACATAGAAAACATTCCTGTGCATTTTATAAGATGGTTGCTGAAATTACATTCCTTATGTTATTCAAACATAGATCCTTGTACAAGGAAAATTTTTCTCTCCAAAATAGGGAGTATAAGATTTTCCATTATGAAATGGGAATTGTATTCTTATCATATTTCCAATTTTCCTTTGAACAATGGGGGTTAGTTCAGTGCTGAATTTAACACTTAATCACAGAAATTATGTTATTTTAGGTTTTTAATATATGTGTTCACTTTCTGACATGCTTCTCTGTTTTTCTATTAAATGCTCGTGTTTTTATTATGTATCTGCTTTTAATTTAAGCAGCTTCACATTTCTTTTGAAAGTAGATGACATATATCTCAGTTTCTACACATTTGAGTTCAGATAATGATGCTTCTGATCCAACTTACAGGGATGCTAGAAATTTCATTAGTGTCCTGGCATTGTTCAGACATCTTTGGTTTCTTGGATTAGTTTAATCCAAAATAGTCTTTCTATAAAACATGGTCACTGAAGTAATTATTTTCCTGTGTTTTTCCAAATACTTTTTACCTTGAAGATACACAAGTGTTTATACTGAGAGCAGCATTCTCATCCTAGTAGTTTTATGCTATTTTATGAAAATATGACAATTTTCTAAAACAGAATGCATAAACTTTTTTTTAAACTCATGTCTACCTTTACCTATGTTTTTGATGTCAGGAGCCACATTTTATACATGTTTGTACTCCTCATAACCCCAAAAGGTATTTAATCAATGTTGCTTAAATAAGTGCTAGATAAGGGAATAGCAGGAATTTTAAATTTTTGTACATCATTCATATTCAGGCAAGCATCCATCTCCTATAGGGCAGACATACGTGAATTACTTTTGGAGACCTGAAGAGGGACAGAGGACTGGAAGTTGCAGCAATAATGTTTTCCAAAGTAGTTTTCTTTCTGGAAATATCATGTCCACTTAGTGATCAAACGAATGAAATTAAAAGAACGAAAATGATGAGGAAATGGAGTGGCCTGGTGGGGAGGCCATTGCTGGAGAAGAGCTCGTGGGGGATGGTGAGCTCAAGAAACAGAACTCTCCATTTGGAGGGGCCCTGGAGTCTGCAGCTGTACTGAGCTCTCCTGGAGTTGAATATCAAGGGTTAATTTGCCATAATAAAATCAGCATGAACACTGCCAAAGAGGCCTGAGCAGACCCTCAAGTAAGTAATTAATTCTGGCTGCTTTCCGCTCTCTAGCTTTCATCATCCTTAATGTTATCTAATTGTAAAATTATTCTTCAAACCTTCCTTCTATAAAGGAAGAAAATGCCCAGATCTAGCCTGCTTTTCTTGAGGGCACGGGTGCCTCCTGCATCTTGGTGGAAGTACCCAAGATGCTACTAATTAAGGATGTGTGAACACTTGAAAACTTTTGATCAACTTTCATAAAATAGCCTACAAAGGAGTTCTAGAAAAGCTTTTCACTGAGCTTTCCTTTGGAGGGAAGCACGGGGTTTTCTCCACAGCTCCTCTGACCTGGAGACCCTCACAGTGACTCTGTGGGATTCTGAGATAGGGATGCACCTCTATTAGTCTGTTGTCGCATTGCTATAAAGAGCTACCTGAGATGGGGTAATTTATAAAGCAAAGACTGGGTAATTTATAATTGCCTCACGGTTCTGCAGGCTGTACAGGAAGCAAGGCTGGGGAGGCCTCAGGAAACTTATAATCATGGCGGAAGGAGGAGGGGAAGCAGGCGCATCTTACATGGCCAGAGAAGGAGGAAGAGAGAGCGGGGGCGGTGCCACGCACTTTTAAACAGCCAGATCTCCTGGAAACTCACTCTCGTGAGAACAGCAAGGGGGAAATCTGCCCCCACGATCTAGTCACCTCCTACCAGGCCTCTCCTCCAACACTGGGAATCACAATTCCATATGAGATTTGGGCAGAGACACAAATCCAAACCTCATCGGCACCTAAAAGGCAAGTAGCAGCAGAGCACAGAGAAGTTCCTGGCCTGGCCCCTAGTTACTTCTGCTGTTGGGGACGATACTAAGGAAAAGGTTGGGGACCATCCCACCTCACAATCTCCTGAGCCTCCCAATGCCAAGGGCTTTTCATTCATGGCAATGCAGCCAGATACGCTGAATTTTCACCTTTAAAGGACACGTTTATCCTGTGTGTCTTTCTCCTTAAAACAACAAGGTTTTGCAGGCAAAGTCATTTCTCGATTCACAGCCATGGCAAGGGAAACCAAGCTGTCTTTTCTGCTGTGATTACCTGCCCAGGCTTCAGGTCTTGGGGTCACTAGGTAACCTTAGCAACCTAAGTGCAATGCACTATTAAAATAATGACTATTTCTCCAGTCTAGTTAAAAAATAGAAGAAACAGCTTTGGATGGCATCCTGGTCAGGGGGGAAATTTCTCATGTGTCTCTGGGGTGAGATATAAAACTGAGGGCTTGACCTCTTTTGGCCATTAAAGACCTTCGAGTCCTCTCCTGTCTCTTTGTTTCCTACCAGAGTAGTGGTAGTATGAATTCTGTGGCTGGCTAAATTCTAACTGGGGTAATTATACTGTCACCCTGTATTTCCCTGGAGATTCACTTGGAAAAGTTACTCTTTGATCATGCTCTTAAATCCTACTGTGCTAGGCTTTGTAACATGGCAGGTGAAGAACGGCTATTGGATTCCACATGCCTCCCTCCGCTGGGTGAGTGATGCTAATTCTATATACGTGCTCTGCTGAGTGCTTGGGGATCCTTCTGGGGGGAGCTGCTGCAGTAAGCATGAGCTATTATTAGTCTACTCTCAAAAAAAGAACTTGTTGTTCTACGCTATATTCCTTGGAAAATTTTTAGTCAAAACTCCAGACAATTAGCAAAATAATGGAGAAGATTGCTAGAGGTTTGAATTTCATGATACATGTGTCTATATGCATCTTTACAAATATATGATAAAATACACATGTATGTGTATACACACAGAGATAAAAATGAATTCCCTTACACATATAACATGTTTGATCATTGTCGTTTACTTTTACATAACATCTCTCAGGCTGACACGACCAGTGAAATGGGGGTCTTGGAGGAACTATGCAGGCTGGGCACCTTTCAGGTGGTTTGGATTTAGAGCCAAAAATTATGACTGAAGATGCTTTAAAATTATTGTAAGGGAATCATGGAAACAGTAATCTTATGCTTGCCATTTATAGCTGAAATCCAGGTTGACCATTATAATACAAAGATTAGTCTAGGAACCTATTCAGCATCCTTATGTCACAGTCCTGATGCTGAATTATTAAACTCTTATAAAAAACAACCTAAATACAGAGTGTGTGCACAGCTTAAGGGCTTCATGTGTCCTGAGCACTTAAATCAAATGTGTGGCTGAATAAGGAGCCATGTAAGTAACTCCACCCTTAGAGCACGACACAACTACAGAAGGAATTTTAGGGGTAAACCTAATCATATGAATGCTTGTATTTTTTATTCTCTTCTTTTGTGTCTCCTCTTGCCTTAGATTTATTTTGGTAACTAAATTCAAAGAAATATGTTCACAGAGTTTATAATCCTATGTGGAAAAAAATCTAAATGTGTATTAAGAAGGAATTGTTTTAAAAATCAAAGTATATGGCAAAAATGATCATGTAGAGCACCATTTGTGATCATGGAAAGATGCTAAATAAGAAATCTGGATACAAAATCCTAATTTATATAGTTCCTAATTTATATAATTTATATGATTATACACATTTGTGAAAATATGTATTTCTGATTGCATGTGGTGCAAGAAGTAATTCGGGACATCTATACCAAATCTAACAGTGATTGCCTCCTGGTGGTTTCATTTTTATCTTTTTTAAGTTGTGGTGGACAGTGTAAGTTATATTTTATAATTAATGTCAAATGAATTATAAAGGGTCACTGAAAATTAATTAACAACCAGACCATAGAAAAAAATGTAATCCTGACCGCAAGGTACACTAGTACAACAGCTTAGGAAATAATTCACTGTATAGAGTTCTATCAACTCTCTGTTGTAAAGGTCAATGCAGGCCAGGTGCGGTGGCTCATGCTTGTAATCCCAGCACTTTGGGAGGCCGAGGCGGGCGGATCATGAGGTCAGGAGATCGAGACCACGGTGAAACCCTGTCTCTACTAAAAATACAAAAAATTGGCCGGGTGTGGTGGCGGGTGCCTGTAGTCCCAGCTACTCAGAGAGGCTGAGGCAGGAGAACGGTGTGAACCCGGGAGGCGGAGCTTGCAGTGAGCCGAGATCGCGCCACTGCACTCCAGCTTGGGTGATAGAGCGAAACTCCGTCTCAAAAAAAAAAAAGTCAATGCAGTGGAACAGTTTATTTAAAATACAGTATTTTGTTGGTTGGAGGGGGGAAATTGCTTAAAAAAATTGCTGTGAGGTGATACCTGTCACATAAATTTAAATTCTGAGGCTTTAAGCAGAAATTTTGGCAATACCCTCTAACTTGATGTATCATTTGATGACCAAGAGACTGACGTCCCTCCCACAGGAGACCTGCGTGGTGCTGTGCCTGCAGGTGATAAGCCCTCCTTGGAGTCAGGGAGCCCGAGAAGGACCCAGAAGGGCCAAGGCAGAGAATGCAGGGCCGTTTGAGGCTCAAGGTGTTTGGGGATCCTGCCACTCCTCATTGCTGCTGGCACTAAATAATAAATGAAATACCAAGGAGACAATAAAATGTTAATCAAATACATATCACTACAGAGAATCTTATCTAAACTTCTGTAAGAGACCAAATAATATTTTCAAGTATTACCTTTTAGAATATCCCCTTAATCTGAGTCTGAAAGCAGTTAGGACTGTTGGATTTCAACGTGTGCTTGCTGTGTGTCAGGCATTCTTCCAGGAGCATCACACGTATTCACTCATGTAAAAGTCACAGTGAGCCCAGGAGGTAGATGTTGTTGTTATTTTCCAGATACAAACACAAGAGCACAGGGGAATTAAGTCATTTGCCCAAAGTTAGATACCTAAAATAAATGCCAGAGTCAAAATAGAAGCCGTTACCTTTTCACTCATGTGAAACGCCCATGCATTCCACTATCATTCTAGAAATTGAGAATAGTCTTTGCAGATTTTTCTGATATTCTGTATCTTTATGTATGAAATAAGTCCTATGATGTCAACTTCAGAATGGTGAACATTGCAGCAAAGACTTACGTAAGCGTTGGAGGAAGTATGAGCTCTTTGTCACTCTTAGTTGAGTGGACCCTTAGAGACTAAGCAAGCTATGGTTATTGGCTGCAGAAACATCATATTCGTATCTTCCCAGTTTCTTTCCGCAAAAACTGAGATGGATATAAGTACTTGTATAGGCTTCCAATCCATTTTTCCTACCTTTCTAAGCCATGGCTACCACCAGTAAAATGAGCATGTTTTCCAAATAAAAACTAAACACATGATCTGATGAATTATTTTCTCCAAGTTTTGAATTTATGTGTGTGTATAATATATAACTATAGAGTATTTAATTTTATATCATCTAATTATTTATAGAATGTTACAGAAACACATAACACATTTTTTCATATGTAAAATGAATTGCATTTATTAAAAACAATAATATTGCATGAAATATAAAATCACCCTGGAAAAATTTCCAGCATATGATTACCAGACATTGAGCAGATATTATTCATTATGTAGTAGGGTTGGAGGATATATTAATAGCTGGCGTCAGCCTTCCCCTTGTAAAAAAATATCTTTACTGGGAAATGGTCTGGATGGATCCTGCTTGGGGAGGGGAGAACCAGCTGTGATAACCAGCAAAGGGGTTCGCTGCATGAGACTGAAGAAGAAATGGATTTGTTTTACATCTCAAATGGAGGGGAAAAGAGGATGACTGCTCCTGAGCGTGAGGAAAGAAGATAGAGAAGCCAAAAAGATCAATCAATTCTGAGACTGCTCAACCTTGCCTTGCCCTGGGAATCTTAATGAAGTCTGTATTCTTAAATATGCTTTGCGTGGGCTGAGATATTTAAAAAATTCAAAGTGGCTGAATGAAACACTAGTGTCAATCAGAGCTGAACAGAAAACAGACATGAAGAAGCAGAAGCCCAGAGAGTAGAGGAATCCATGAACAGAGTTGACCTTTCCCTCACCTTGCCTTGGGGATTCAGAAATATGAGGGAAGGTCTTAGGTAATGGAATTAAGTATGTACAAGAGTGAGAAGACTGAGGTGAGAACAGCTAGCATTTAAGGGTAGCGAGGCCCATGTGATACTTGAATTACATTTATAAGGACATTTTATTTGGATCTTTGCAACATTTAACATACAACATAGGATAAAGAAGAATCTTTATTCCATGGCTTGGAGGTTTAAGTTTGTATGATTTCGTGGCTTCTGTACACAATAAAACAAAGCACCCCACTCATGAGCAGAAAGAAGTTTGGTCACAGTTGGAATGATTTTTTTAGGTAATTGGAATGAAGCATTTACTTAGCAATATGGCTTCCTTGTGTCACAGTCCTGATGCTGAATAGGTTCCTGGACTAATCTTTGTATTATAATGGTCAACCTGGATGTCAGCTATAAATGGCAAGCATAAGATATAACAGATAATAGATATATTAATGGCACAAGTAACTTCTACACCTCCTCCATCTTTCGAATAGCCCTTGATTTTCTCTTTGAAAAATTTCTCATTTTCTTTCTCTTATCCCCTTTCTCTTTCTCTCTCCTTCATTAAACTATAGCTGTTTAGATTAATAAGAGACATCTTGTAATAGGAGATATAATCAGTGTGAGAGCTTAATCCTCCAGCTATTGGATGCCTGACTGGGCGTGTGACCTTAGGACCACATTCCAAACAACTTGACATTTGGTGGATAGACTTGATCTCAGTGTTCACAGAGCCATATGGACACGACTGACAGCCACCAGTGGCTGCTGGATTCAGAGGATGTTAGGAAAATCCAAAGAGGTATTATCTCTACTTCTTTATACCTCACTCATTCCAGTTCACTATAATTTGTTACCATCCTGAAGCACTCAACTATCAACCGTAAAGAATATCATTGGCATCCTAATTACCAACACGATGACAAATTTTCATCTTTATTTTACTTGACATCAAATTTGACAATACAGTAATTCCCCCTTGTCCTTCAGGGATAAGTTCCAGTGTTCCTAGTGGATGCCTGAAACTGCAGATGGTACTGAGCCCTGTATATACTGTTTTTTCCTATACATACATACCTATCATAAAGTTTAATTTATAAATTAGGCACAGTAGGATATTAAACTAACAACAAAATAGAACAATCATAATAACATATTATTATCAAAGTTATGTGAATATTTACTTCTGCAATTTTCCACTTAATATTTGTGGACCACTGTTGATTGCGGGTAACTGAAACCGAGGAAAGGGAAACCACAGATATGGGAGGACTACTGTATTGATCTCTCAGTTTTTTATCTTATCCTGAGTTCCAAATGAGACTATTCTCATTGGGTTTTTATGTTGCTAACCATTTGCCTTAATCTCTTTTGATGGTTACTTCTCTTTTCTGTGATCTGATGTATTACCCTGGCTTTAGCTGTCATTCCCAAAACACTATCTCTACTTTTAAAATACCCCCAGACAGAATATGCAAGTCTACTAGATGTCTCCAACTAAGCTATTTACTCTGTCTCTCTCTCTCCTGCTTTCTAACTCCTCACATCAAGTAAGTCATCAATATTTTTATTCTATATATATCATATATTTATTCTACTTTAGCAATGGTTCTTGCCTTAATTTTATCCTATATGCTAGAATATAGTCACCCTTTATCTTTTTCATAAAACATAGTAACAGCTTTTAAATGATGCCCCTGTTCACTCTTCCACACCATCCTCCATACTATGAGAAGGTTTCCTTCTCACACTGTGGTAGACTTTCACATTGGTGGCTCCTCAATGAGTTATGTCTCCCAGAAGTCATACCCTTGAGAAATCACAACCTACATTGACTCTGGGCTTGACCAGATGACTTGCTTTGACTAATCAGGTATTAACAATAATGATGCAATTGGAGATTTCATAAGTGCTGGCATGTCCGAGATTGTCCCCTAGAAATCTTCCCTTCTGGATTCCAGCCACCATGCTGTAAGGAGGATGGTTTATGAGCGACTGTTGGAGGAAGAGGGGCTGTGTGGGAGGAATGAGGCACCTTAGCCAATAGCCAGCACCAAGGCCCCAACATGAGTGAGGCATCTTGGATTTTCAGCCCCTGCTGAGTTCCCAGTTGAATGCAGCTGCATGGGAGACCCCAGTTGACCTGACACGGAGAACTGCCCTGCTGCCCATTGAATCGTTACAAATTGAAAATTGCTGTTATTTTAAGCCTCTAAATTTTGAAGTGCTTTGTTATGCAGTAATAGAAAACAGAAACATCATGTGTAAGCTTAAAATCCTTTGTTGGTTTCTAATTTACCCAGAGTGAATTTGAAATTCCTCCCCATGTCGTATCATCCAGGACACAACTTTTGTAGTCCTGTCTCCCATCCTTCCTCTCCTCAGACAACTCACTCCACCATCCTCAAGTGGTTCATTGTGACAGTGCACAGCAACGTCCTCTGTGTGACAACGCTCCACTGCTTTCTCGTGTGGTCGATGCCTCGCCCTTCAAAACCTTATCCAACTTCTTTATGACTTCTTCCAGGCAAAGCTAGCACCGACTCTCCTATGCTCTCGTAGCACTTGGTCTTTGCCATTTCTTTACGGCAATTAACATGTTTGTTTGTGTTAGTTTTGATTTTATATTTGTTTATGTATTTGTTTCTCCAATGGAACTTAGAGATTACATCATCTAGTCCTCACTGACCTCTCTGGCATAGTTTTATTCTCCTACTCTGGATACTGTAGCCATATTGAATCATTCTCACTCTCCCTGGGGTATCTTCCAGCCTTGTCCTTCCCCCGCCCGTCAGCCACATTTCTGTTTTCTACACTTCTCCTCAACCATCACTCTCCCTCTTGGGCATTAACTTCTTCAGGGCAGCCTTTCTTAACCCTTCAACACTGTAGCACATGTTTGTCAACTAAAGAAAGAAACTGAGGCAAAATTAATACAGAGTTTATTTAGGCCAAGATTGAGGACTGCAGCCTGGAAACACTTCCAAGTTACATTGGGACGTGATCTGGGAACAAACAAGAGTCTTGAGTTTTTAAAGAAAAAAGAACCAATAAGGAGGGCAGGTGATGACAAAAGTTGTTTTCAGGAATTCTCATTGGTCTATGAAAATAACGTAGATTAGTGATTGGCTATGCATTGTTGAACTATAGAGTATGAGTTATGGTGTCCAGCGTATGCAGTGTATGGCATTGAGAAGATAATTTATGTCTGTTTGGCATCAGTGTAGAGCCAGCAGAGCAAGTAGCTTCAAGAGGTGATTACCTAGCTCAAGGGTGAGTGAGAGGGGACTGCTGTCACGTTTCCACACCTCTCAAGGGGGTTGATCATTTAAAGGGGATTAATGTTTCTCAGACAGAGTTTCTTTTCTCATGCTCTCTCTATAAACTACATTCGTAGCAACTCTACTTACCCACAAAGCTCACCTTTTCATAAATGTCTCTTTATCTGTAATTCCCAGGAGAATAAAACCTCCTAGAATCAGAGAACAATTCTTTTTTACCCTTGTATCTAGAACAAGGCCTAGTACAGAGTGTGTATTCAAGAGACATTTTCTTCAACAAAGGAACAAATGAGTGGCTGAATGAATAAGTGGCTGCCCTTTATGTATGCCAACCACACATCCTGGCTTTTTAAGGACAGTTATATTTTCAAATGCTCCATGCCAGAGTCTCTGCATGCACAATTGTACTTGCCAAATGTTGGTTGAGAAAAATACGATCCATGTACCTATAAGAGTAAGGCATATCGGCAATATTGCCGTTCTTTATTTAGACTATTCACTTAATGTAGGCTAAACTTGCATTAACTTTTATTAGCAGCCCTATCATACTGTTAGCTTATAATGAAATTGTGGTCAAATAAAATCTCCAGGTCTCTTTCACATGAACAATTGTCAAAATGTATAAACAAACTGGTTGAATTAATAGCTGGGAACAGCTAATAGGGAAACCCTACTGCTTAAAATGCAATTCTTTCCGGGCCAAATGTTCACCCATCTTAACAGTAATTGCACAATGCATTTGCAGCGAAGGCCTCATTAAAACTTCATGCTCACCTGTGTGCAAGCAGCACTAAGGATGCATATGGGTTAGGGCAATGGCCAGGTGATTGCCTCCTGGGCTTGCCCAATTGTGAATTTCAGTTAGAGCCACAAAAGTCTGTGCCTTTGTGCCATGATTTATTATAGGGAGTTTGTATCCCAGGGGAGTTCAAGCAATTCAGAAGCAGCAGGAAGAGACAAGGAGGCAGGTGAGCAAAGAATTGAGTGACTGTGAGACGTATTGTGACACCTTGTTAATTATTAACTCTGGCAGCAGGTTGTCAAGTTAACCGGAAGGGGAGGGTGGACTTCATTAAGTATCCAAACAGCATTTCTAAAGAGCCGATACTGTCCAGAAACAGTTTCCATGGGGTTGGGCACAAATAAGTTGTCCATCTTGAGTCCAGGGGAACCTGGTTGTATTCCAGAAATCCTTGCGGTCTAAGCTGTGTGTATCTGCACTCACTGGCTGTTGAAGGTGAGGCATAGAGTTGCCTCTAGTAGAGGAGACATAGTAGGTTTGATGGCCAATTTTTAACCCAAGGCAAAATGAATGGCACATAGAGAAGAAGAAAGGCATACTTATTCAGACTACATTGGGGTACTTGTTTAAATCACTTTTCTGTTCAGTGTAAAGTCATTTAGAGAGCACTCTATGATATATTTTGTAAGGATTCAACTATTAAGTGACTCTTCTCCAGGATAATTTTGGAGAAATTCTACTACATGTCAGAAAGAAGGTCTGAATAGATCAAGGGAAATCAAAATCAAGAGCCTGGGTGAATACAAAAATGCAGCCCTGATATGCTTTGGCTCTGTGTCCCCACCCTAGACTCATCTTGAATTGTAACCTCCACATGTTGAAAGAGGGACTTGAGGGGAGGTGATTGGATCACGGGGGCAGTTTCCCCATGACAGTAAGGGAGTTCTTACAAGATATAGTTGATAAGTGTCTAGTATTTCCCCTGTGCTCTCTCTTTCCTGTCACCTTGTGAAGAAGGTGCTGCTTCCCCTTCTGCCATGATTGTAAGTCTCCTGAGGCCTGCCCAGCCATGAGGAACTGTGAGTCAATTAAACCTCTTTTAAATTACCTAGTCTCAGGTAGTATCTTTATAGCAGTGTGAGAATGAACTAATACAAGCCCCTGGGAGGAGGCAGAGAAAAAGGGCCCCTGTGGGGATGCACAGAGAGAAAGGAGATTTTCGCCTGCAGGTCTTCCTGGGGGGCTCTCCGTGATCCTAGAGGTGCTGAGGATCCTGCAAAGTTCTTCCTTAGCCAAGTCACCTAATCTTGGATCCACATGTATAAAATAAAGAATACTTCACAGAGTTGTCATGAAGATTAAATGACGTAACATAAATTAATTTCCTAGGACAACTCTCTTCTCCATAGCAGGAGCTCAATACATAGCAGGTACACTATCCATGCCTCCCTTTAAGCCAGGTAGGGACCAACAAGTTGGAGGACTCTCCCAGAAGAGGACTCACCTAAAATGCCTGGAGACTACTTCTTGAGGCAATCAGAGAGCTTTAGGTTGTGTTAATGTGCTTGGCCGGGTGCCATGCTACATTTCTGCAGTATCCCTGTGTGGGACGACCCCAGGTGTACCCTTTACAACTGGAATCAGCCCTTCTCATAGACTCTGATGTGAAGGATGCCTCCCACAGCTCTGCAGTGTGCACTCTGCAGAAAAAAAATGTCTACTTGAGCACCTCTTATAAATTTCTCTGTTTGTAGATTTTATATTTCTGCTTATGAAAGTGAAATGTACCATATATATATTTATATGGAAAGTGAAATGTACTCTCTCTATATATATAATATTATATATATTTAATATATAGAGAGTACATTTCATATATAATGTATATATATAATTTATATATATATTTGTATATATTATATATAAATATTATATATTTTTAAATATATATTATATTTATAATATTATATATAAAATAATATATTATATATTTATATATTATATATAAAATTATATATTATATATTTAATATATTTATATATATAAAAAAAAAAAAAAAAAAAAAAAAAAAAAAAAAAAAAAAAAAAATTATATATTATACATTTAATATATTTTATGTTTATATATTATATTAATATATTTTATGTTAATATATATTACATCAATATATAACATATTAACATATTATATTAATATAATATATTAATATATTATATTAATATAATATATTAAAATATATTATATTAATATATAATATATTTGTATATATAATATATATTTAATATATCATATTAATATATAACATGTTAATATATCATATTAATATATAACATGTTAATATATCATATTAATATATAACATATAACATATATTAAATATATAATATTAATTATATATTTATTAAATTAATATTTATTAAATATTAATAAATATAATATTAATAAATATAATAAATATAATATATATATGCCTCAGGAAGTTCAGACAAGCCAAATCAACTCACTTAGAAACAACTCTTCTTATAACATCAACATTTTGATCTATTTCCTTCCATATCTTTTTCTTTACATATTCATCTCAGCCTATTGGGGGTTATATACTCCTTTTCCCCCTTTAGTCTTAAGTTTAATTTAACCAAAAATAGAACTAACTCTTTAATCATTAAGAATAAAGGAAAATCCTTAGTGATTCTCTGTGTAGGATGAAAAATTTGGCAATGTTTTCTTCTTTCTATTTCTTCATCATTCTCTTGTCTTTCTGACATAATCTGAAGTATTAGTTAGTTACTGTGGGGATTTTACATAGTATGTCTTCTCTATAAGATTTATTATTTTGATATTTACATGCCATAAAGTGAAATTAAATTTTTAAAGAAAAAGAGACAGAACCTAAAGAACCTCCACTGTGTCCACTGTGACAGGTTTAGGACCCAGAAGGAGAAATCATGCATTAACAAAACAAAACAACCTCAAAAAGGTTTGATGAAAAATTGGAGGCTGATCTGATAACTTCGAAGCTGTATGCATCTCTGTTAAATGCAGTGGTATTCAAATCTGGGCAGTTTGAGAAAATAACTTGAAATTTGTGTAGGCATTGTGTTGTTAATCTTTCCTTCTCACTCGGTATCACCAATAGAGTTACTGAGTAGATGTTGCCAAGTGGGGCTCAGCTCTGAATATTAAAAATAAACTCCTAGAATGCTTTACAGTTTGCAGTATACACTTATTTAATTGACTCTCTGTAATAACCTTGGAAAGTTAAGGATCGCTGTGTTCATTTTTACATAGGAGGACTCTGAGACCTAAAATGGCTGAGTTATTTTCTCAAGGCCACCCCACTAGTTAGTGGTAGAACTTTGATTTTTGAGTCTTCTCCAAGCTGAGGTGCTTCCAGGGCAACCAGCCCACTTGCCGGAAAGAGCAGGAAGGCCCCTGAGCTCCAGCTTAGGGTCAAGGTTGTGAGTTGTTTTCCACATGCTGGTCTTTAACTAAGAAAGTGTAAACTTCATACCTTCACCACAGGTTCTGGGTCCTATTCTTCCCCTTAAGAAAGAAAGTCAATGGGTTTATATCATTGTTGTCCAAGCATAAATTTACATTCTTTTCTCACTTGCATTACTTTTGAACTGCATTGAGCACTTCTACACACAAATTCATTCTTCTTGCAGAAAAATAGCACATCAATACAATATTTTGATTTTGTTTCCTGTTTAAACTGTTGAAGCAGAAGAATAAAAAAGTTGAATTGTTTCTTAAATTGATAGGATGGAGCCCCACAGAGTGCATTTATCTCAGTTTGGTATGGTGCCAGAGGGTTTAAAAAATTTTTTTAAATACCTAATTTTTTTACCATAATTTTCCTTCTTCTATCCTGTACGCACCACAGTTGTTGCTGTCACTGAAATGGGTTCACTCATCCAGCATCTCCCTGTTATTACTTACCAAAGCCATCAGCGTTCTATAGACACAGTGATGATATTGCTATTTTTAAAATGTACTTAAGAATATTGATCTAAGTCTCCTCTAAAGGAAAAGAAACAGAAACCCAAGAAATTTGTATTTTCTCAACAAACTATCCCTTTATTAAAAAATTACGGATGGAAAGGAAAATAATAACTTATTCACTATGGAGAGAATATAGGAAATAATATTTCAGTTCAAAGCAAAAAATATAAAACTACGATCAAGATAATTTTGAGAAATCTGTTATCGCCTTCTATGTTATAGAACTAGTAATCTACCTTAATTTAGGGTTATAGCCCAAGTTTAGTCTTCATATCATATTAATTGATTTCCAGATCTATTTCCAATTGATCCTGTCATTGTTGCTCTAATATGAGAAACAGGAAGTGGAAATACAGGTCTCCCTGCTTTTCTAAAGTGCTTTTTGATCTTCTGATATTACAGGTGATGAAAGTCACCTAGCATCATTGCTTTTTCAGTAGGAGGTAAAGTTTAACCTATAATGGAAAGCGTTTACTGAAACTGAAGATTTTGTTAGGTTAGGAAATGGTTGCCGCTGAAAATAGTTACATTTTAAAGGAACTAAACTATTGTAAAATACTGTACTTTCAAATCCTTTAGAATACAAAATAGTAAGCCTTTCAAATACACCACTATGCATATTTTGCTGTTACTTACATAACCCATAACTGGAACCTTTTGATTTCTGTATAAATAAAAATATTTGTAACTTGTATTTATATTTTTTTGCGATTAAGGATAAATTATATCAACTGATCATTACCTTATATTTTTTCTGTCTGTGAGATATAAGCATATTTTTAGAGATACTGTAAATCTGCTGAAGTTCCTTGCTTAACTAGATTTCTCCCAAGAGATTAAGGGACATTAACCTTTGTTAGGCACTTACCATGTGTCAGGCAATGAGCTAGGTGTTTTTTATAAATTACTTCATATACATTTCACAACCTTCGTGTGAAGCAAATACTATACTTCCCATTTTTCAGATGAAAAGATTGAGCCTTAGATTAGTTAAATAATTAGACCCCAAATCAAGCAGCTAGTAAATGGCTCATCTGGCATTTGACCCAGTTTTGTCTGGCTGGGGAAACCTGCCTTCATTTCTTTTCTTCTACTTCAAGTTTCTTCTAAATTCCCCATGAAAGTCGTTCGTTTCAGCAAGTCTGGCTGAGTACTTCCTTTTCTTACCAAGCCCCTACTGCAAGTTCATATCCCTCAATCTATCAGTACCAAAATGCTTGGTGTTAGGGCTCCTCTGGAGCCCTGGGGAGAAATCAGCTGGTGTTAGCATGCATTTAGGGGAAGTACTACATTTACATAGCTACTGATTACATTTACATTTCCTCACCTGTCATTATAGCCTCTACCCAATCAGATCGTATATAAACACCTAAGAGGAGAAGAATATGTAAAAGAACCCACCCAATTTGTGTCTTTTAAAGTAACTAACTCATCTTTTGTAATTTGCAAAAAGAAAACCCAGAATAAGAATCCTCAATTCTGCCATTATTTCTTACTTTGAATTCTGTGGGTACTACATAGCAAAACTATAAATTTGTCTGTGTTAGTCAATAAACTTGAATGGGCGGAAATAGGCTGTGCTTTTGATATGTTCTCAAATCATATTAATCAGTGCCGTGCCACACTAAATGGAATCCGATTTGTCCTTTAAGGGGACTATTGTGACCAGTCTGGGTCAGAATCAGAGCTTAGCCTCTTTGGGCAAATTAGGGATCTGTGGTTCATAGCCTCAGTTTTCAATCTGCGAAGGGACCATGGTGATACCCCATAGAGTGAGAAAAGAGCAAACGTGTAACAGACTTAGCACAGGCTATAGCTGAAAAAATGCCAGTCACACCAAGGGTAGCAGAGTCCTTTCCTGCCAAGGTGTGCTATGACGGTCAACGATTTTATGTCCTCAATCTCACCGTGCCCTCATTTTCTGATGATTGGGAGCAGGCTCTTTAGTATTTATCTCCTTGTTAATTGAATGACTAGTTCTGGATAATGGATAATTCTCAATTTTCTATTTTTAGAAAGTGTATAAATATCTAAATTAGATTTAGGCAAAGTGAGCTGCAGTATTTGATATGCCGGGAACATAATTAGGTTGCTCCGTTTACCTACACAGTCGCAAGCAAACTTTAACTCATTAATCTGTAAAGGACTTTGATGAACCTTTGAACTAGATAAAAATATGCCAGTCATGGCAAAGTTCTACTCGATTCTTTGAGAACTTTCAAAGGACTGAAAGTGACTAATATATTTGGTTTTATAACATCATCCACCAGCTCTGATCATGCCACTCGGAAATCTTCAGAGGTTTCTCACTGCCTCAGAGTCAAATAAAAGACATTTGGGGCGAGCTAAAAGCACTGCGCCAGGACTTAGGTGACCCCCACTCTGGTTCCCTTCTTTCCTTTATCCTCAGTGATCTTGGGCAAGATGGGTAGCCTTTAGGGCCTCAGATTCCTCATTGTTATACTGAATTAAAGATAACAATCCTAGGGTCAGAGAGAGGCTTACATGCCATCATGTCTGTGAAAGTCCTTTTGAGAATTCCAAGTGTAGGTCTGATTTTAGGCCTGAGTCTCCAGTACCTGGGAACACCCAGACCTGACTTCCCTGCCCAGGTTTTTCTCTCTTAACTTCCCCACACCCTCTCCACTTCCCGAAGCCTCCTACTTTCCACTCTCCGAACCCTGCTTGCCCTGCTGACTGACTGTCTCTGTGCCTCTATCAATATTCTTTCCCAATCCAAGAGTGCCCCGGCCCCCACAGGAACCCATCCATCAGGGACCAGCCCAAATGCTGCCACTTGCAGAAACCCTTCAGCCCGGCTCCCCTCCACTTCCACAGCATTTGACATTCTATTTCTAAGACTTGCCATATTCTACCTTGCTTCGTGTTTTCACACACAAACATGCATTTGCTTAATTTATGCATCATTAAAGTTCTCTAGATTTTGACCCTGTGTCTGTTTTTCTCCTGGTTTGGAGAACTCAGCCCACCACTGTGCCACCCATCCTGTTCTTTCTCCCCTGCTGTCAGACCTGGCTCCATCTCACAGGCCCCTTTTTCTTTATTTCAGTCTCAACAGAATGTATCTACAGGCTAAAAAGGTGCCCAGTGCCCCTAGCCCCAACTCACACTGTCCTTGCTTCTCTTTCCCAGTCAATGTTATGAAAAAGCCTTGTATGATGCGGCTTTTGTTTTCTCAACCTTCTCACTTCTCAGTGCCTGAAATCACTATCTGGTGCCCACAGTGCTCTATGGAAACTGTTCTCTGTCATGGCCACAGTGAACCAACCCCTCTCCTACCTTTTCCTAATAATTGTTTCTCCACTTCATCCTAAATCCGCCCCCCAACCCCATGAATACCTCTTCAGGTGTAGTTCTTATGATGTCACTTCCCTCTCTTGCAGAAAACGTGTGTCTACAATGTGTAGACAAGTCTCAAAAAAGAAACTGAACAAACAGCCAATAAACGTGTAAAAAATAATATTCAACCTTAATAGAAAGCAAAGAAACATAAGTGAAATCCTTTTTGAAAGTCTTTCTTATTCATAAAGTTTTTAAAAAACTACCCAATATGATTGAGTTTAAGGATAAGCAAACACATTTTGTGAACAGCGATTTAAATGTGAACCGGTGCAATTTTTCAGAAATCCTCTAAAATTACACGTGCATAATTTCAACCAATTAAAAATTTTAGTAATATATGCTAATTTCTTATTGCAACATTGTTTATAAGAGCTAAAACTTGGTAATAATTCTGTGACAATAAAAAATTGCACACATCCATACAATGAAATACCATGTAGCCACTAAAAGATGGTGTACAGTTAGTTGACGTGAAAATATTGTATACTATGTATTTAAGTGAAAAAAATCAATTTGCAAAATGACAGATATAAAATTTCTAGTTTTAAAAATATTCAGAACTATTGAGTATGCTAGGGTGCTATTCTAGGTGCTAGGGATATGAGTATGCATAGAAAGTTTGGAAGAATATACACAAGATATTAATAAGAATAAAGATCTCTAGGAGAAAAATGATTTCCAAGTTTTCGCTGAGGGATATGTATTGCTTCTACTATAATTTTATAATTAAAAAAAATACCAGTGCCTTTAGAATACACATCAGATCCTCTGGCCTTCAACATCCTAGTCTTAATTCCTTTGTCAAGCTTATTTCCCATAAGTCTGTCCACGCAACATCTACTATATGGTTTTTGTTTGTTATATAAGCCCTCTGAATTTCTTTTTTTTTTTTTTTTTTTTTGAGATGGAGTCTCTTTCTGTCACCCAGGATGGAGTGCAATGGCACAATTTCGGCTCACTGCAACTTCCACCTCCTGGGTTTAAGCAATTCTCCCATCTCAGCCTCTCGAGTAGCTGGGATTACAGGTGCCCACCACTATTCCCGGCTAATTTTTGTATTTTTTAGTAGAGATGGGGTTTCACCATATTGGCCAGGCTGGTCTTGAACTCCTGACCTCAAGTGATCCACCTGCCTTGGTCTCCCAAAGTGCTGGGATTACAGGGGTGAGCCACCACGACTGGCCGAATTCCTTAATGTTATATATATCGTGGAATGTTCTCACTTTATCTTCTCATGGCCAAATCCCATGTAACCTTCTTTGCAGAGGCTCTTCAGGAAGTAATCTTCCCCGTCTCTGAACTCACATATTCCTTCATCTCTGTCCTATCACAGGATCTATTCCTTTCTTCCTCATATGACCAGACTCACTGACTATTGAGGGCACAGTCCATACATAAGTCATTTCTGTATTTCTTTTGCATGACAGCACCTTTCATAGTCTCTTGAATATAGAAGGCCCCATATCAGTACTCATGGGGTAAGCTGACAAATGCATGCACTGCTTCCCTAGATTATAAATTCCCTGAGGGCAGGGAATCTTATTCTTCTACAACATCAGTATTCACATCAGGGCACTGTTCTCCTGAACATGAAAACAGCTATGAAGAGCTTAAAGGGAATCAACGTCCGAGTTCTCAACTTTCACGTGTGCTCGTTCCACCGACTGAGAATGCAGGCTTGGGGTGGAAGCGTCCTGATACTCCTGACCCTTCTCTCCTTTCCTAATCACCTTCTCCCACTTTACTAAACAGACAGACGGATGAACAAATAAATACAATGTTTCTCTCACCTATCCTGATTTTTTTGTTTCATTGCCTTAAGATGTAAAAGTCTCATGGGTACCAAAGAGAAGGATAATTTGAATTTTTCATGTGATCCCATCACTTTTTCCAACCCCTCACTTATATTCGCATGAGAGCAGTGGCTTCTGATTTCACCCACAGGAAAAATTCATGGCCAGGCTCTGTGTTCTATCTAACCATCTATTATTGTATCTTTTTCTCTATTCTGCAATTAGAAGACAACAGGGAGATTGTTGTCATGGAAAGCCTATTAACTCATTTCTTTAAATCGAAAAGTGAAATCATACGTTTCAGGCAGAAGGGGAGTCTGACTTGACTGATGGCTTTGACAAGGAGGGCTCATTTGTCATTTAGTTTATATGGTGGACAGTTCTCATAAGTTCAGTGAGCTAAGTCTGAATCCCCAAATGTTGGCAAGAATGTACTTGAAGTATGTGATAAAATTTAAAAAATTATTGTGTTAGCAAAGGACTTCTGAAATGAAACTTTACTTTCTTTTTTTAAAAACAAATCTTTCTTAGTATAGTGTGTATAAAATATTAGCATGTTTAGTACAAGATGCCTCCAAGTGAAAGTGTATCTGACTGTAGTCATTTGAATTGTCTTGGTAAAGCTCTTAAGTATCCCTTCCAGAGACTGAGAAAGATGTGTTTAGTATCTGGCTGAAGATAAAATATCCTTTGCAAGTCATGTTTCTTAAAAAATATTTTGTTTCCCACAAAATTGAAGGATACCCCAAACAAGTTTTCAGCTAATTATGGGAATGTTTGATCATAGATCACTTTGTGATATCTGACATATAATTTAGGGGAAGTTCATGGAATTGAGTGACAGTGCTGTAAAAGACTTCCATTCTGATCGACTTATTTATGCCAACAAAATTTTTCTGCATTTACAACTACAAAAGCAAAAATTGAGAATGGATTTAATGCCAGACAATAAATAATTCTAGCAATAATAAAAGCATTTGTAAAACTTAATATTTTTTTTGAGATGGAGTCTCGCTCTGTCACCCAGTCTGAAGTTCAGTAGCATGATCTCGGCTCGCTGTAACCTCTGCCTCCCAGGTTCAAGCCATTCTCCTGCTTCAGCCTCCTGAGTAGCTGGAACTATAGGTGTGCGCCACCACACCCAGCTAATTTTTTTTATATTTTTTAGTAGAGATGGGGTTTTACCTTGTTGGCCAGGTTGGTCTTGAAATCCTGACCTCAGGTGATCTATGTGCCTCAGCCTCTCAAAGTGCTGGGATTACAGGCATAAGCCACCATGCCCAGCCTAACTTTTATTTTTAATAATTATTTATCAAGATATGTGATCTAATAATGTTAATGATAATAAAATGCAGAAAATAATTTAATGTTTAGATCTTGATGGCTAGGCAAAATGATAGATGAATTTTGATTTATGTACCTATTTTAGGGAGAAGAGATGAATAATTAGGTATAATGGAAATAGTAGTTCGATAAGAAAAATGCATAATGTAAAACTACTGACTCTGAAACAGCTTGTTAATATTTGTAAATTGATAATGGTAGAGAGCAAATTGCTCTGGTATTTATATTCAACTCGATGTATTTCAAAGAGTGTTATAATAGTTTTATTTTAAAATGTCAATAGTTACAATCTACCAGAAATTAAACTTTTGCAACAATTTGAATTTGTGATTAAAAAATTAGAAGTCAAGCTTAAAAATGTGTGATGGTGTACCTAAGTTTTCAAAAATTTCTGGGGTTCATATACATAGATAGCTTGAAAATAACTGCCTTAAAAGACACTTAATTGGTGCCCAATGTTTGACACAGATTAAATATAAAGTAATGATTAACAGAAGGTATAAACCAGTGATGTTAATTTTTTAAAATCCTGTAGAGATGGAGCATAATTCTTGGCTAATTTCCACTCAGTTAAGAATCTGGTCCACTGGTCATGGTGAAGAGAACAAAAGTGACGGCCTAGCTTTCACCTCCTGCATGGTCCATGTGTGTCTCTGGGTTAAATTTAAAAATACAGGCTGGGTGCAGTGGCTCATGCCTATAATCCCTGCACTTTGGGAGGCTGAGGCCAGTGGATCACCCGAGATCAGGAGTTTGAGACTAGCCAGGCCAACATGATGAAATCCTGTCTACGGGGTGTTGTGGTGCACGCCTGTAGTCCCAGCTACTCAGGAGGCTGAGGCAGGAGAATTGCTTGAACCTGGGAGGCAGAGGTTGCAGCGAGCAGAGATCACACCACTGCCCTCCAGCCTCAGTGACGAGAGCAAAACTCTGTCTCAAAATAATAATAATAATAATAAAATACAAAAATAAATTCCTCTGAAAATTTATCCTTCACTAACTACGAGTAACAAACTTTGGCTAATTAATCACCATATGGGAAGCTTACATTGAGTTTAAAATGTTTTCAAACATAATATCGAGAACAAAGTAAATGAGGGTTGTGCCCTAAGAGAAAGGCTTTGCTGTGGGATATTGGACAAGGAAGTCTTGCTCACTGTGGCTCACAGCCCCAACCTTCTTCAATTGTCAATATCTGACTTAACTCTTTGTAGAGAAGGACACAGCATCTCATTCCAAACAGAAGGTGCTCTGGTTATGGCATTCACTATACAAGCTGCAGTAACAAATTCTGCTGACCAGGGCACATAGCTATGTCTGGGGGAAAAAATAAGATTGAGTCCACAGTAAACTTCTTTTAACATTTTCAGAAAACTGAGATAAATGTTTAAGTAAGGCTTTCTCATGAGCCAAGCTCATCTGATCCCATGCCCTTCCACTCTCTTGTTACTTCCTCCACACCAGCCACACTCACCTGTCAGGGCTCCTCAAACACATGAGGTGCTTCCATCTCACTTGGTCTTTCTGCTGCTAAGCGATTTACCCCCCAGAGAGTCATGGGGCTCACTACTTCATTGCATTCTAGCCTCTGCCCAAAAGTCACCTTCTCCAAGAGGGCTCTCTGACTACTGTGCCTAAAATCACACCCTCCCCATCACTCTGTTGTAGTACTTAGCTGTTAATAATTATGTTGGGACAACAGCCTTAAACTGTCTCAGGCAAAGGTGGCATATGGCCATACTATTCATAGCACTTACTGTCACAGGATCCATAGGGTGTCACTTTTCCAGCCAGAAATCTCTGTGGTTGGTGGCGCCTTTGCCTGAGTTTCGCTTGGGCCCACGGGGTTCATTCTGCCCACTCAGCCTGGCAGGCTGTACTGAGCTCATGCTACCAGCCCAGATCCCATGCCTACCAAGGGCAAGCCAGGCATGGAACAGCAAGGGTTGTGTGAGCAGACAAGTGTGGGGTCCAGCCACAGTGCACAGCCAGGCACATCAGCTATTATGGAGGGGTGGGCAGCTCCAGGCATGCACACAGGTGCCAGCTAAGATGCCAGCTCTGCGCAAGGCTGCAGCTGGGTCAGATGTACCATAAGTGGCTTCTACCTGCATCTGGGTGAGGGGAACATAGTGGTGCCTGGAAGCTTCGAGATGTCAGGAACTCCAGAGCCACAAAAAATATGTCACAGCCCTGGCTTGGGGAGCCCCTAGGTCTGGGCTCTTTGAAGGGCCACCACTCTTCTCTCCTCATCACCCACAATGCAGCAAGTGGGGAGCTTGTTTCACCCCTGTTTGTATTATAGCTTTTTCAGTCCTCCCATTCAGCGGGTCCTGAGTTCTTGTCTTGCATCCAGGTAGAATGAGGTAGGTGGACAACTGGAGGGTGAGCAAAGTGGAGAGGAGCTTCACTGAGTGACAGAACAGCTCTCAGGAGACCCAAAGTGGGTAGCTCCTTGCTGTAGGCAGGTCATCCTGACGAGGGTGGGAGTCTGGCTCAGTCTGGGGTTTTTATGTGCTCAGAATGGAGGAAGTGTGTACTGATTGGCCCACAGGCAGCCACAGTGGGCCTGGAAAATGCACCATCTGATTGGCTGAACAGTCGTCAATGAAGTTCTCACTCTGGGCTGTAGACTTTGCCCAGAACTGGCAGCCTGGCCCCCAGGCTTCACACTGTTCCTGGCCTGAAAGTGGGGTTTCACCAGAGACCCACCCCTTCCTGCCTAGGAATCTGTCTGCCTTTAACCTGCCATTCACACACCCAGGCTGTCCATAAGGAGAGGCACCAGAAGGCACGCACTGAGCTGCTCTCAGCCTCTTTGCCCCCCACCCATGCTCAATGATGCCCAAAGCCTAGAGGGGGCCAGGGTGGCAGGGTGTTGGTGTCAGTGCTACGCTGAGGACATGCACACCTGGCCAGGTTGTGACAGCCACGAGGCTCAGCCACAACTTTGCTCCACCCCAAGCAGGGAGTGGGAGCAGGGAGAGGACAGGGAGCTGGAGCAGGCATTTTCAAGCCTGCAGGGGCAGGGGGGTTCCTGGGCCCCTGAGAGTGCAGGAATGTCCAGGTCCAGAACCCTGGCTGGGCGGCTGCAGCTGTGCAACAGGGAGCAAGGGGCTCCCATCCTGCCAACTCAGTGAGGGGGGGGGGGCTCCCACCTGTTCTCGGCACCTGCTGGCTAAGCAGAGTGGGCAGCCCTGGCAGTACCTCCCTCACTGCAGCTGGCACCTCTGCAGCAGGTGCTCCAGATGGGCTGCTGCTGCCATAACTACCACCAGCTGACTTTGTTTTCCATAGAAGCTCCTTGAAGACATGAGCTTCATTTTGTTCACTTAGAGCAGTGCCTGGCACATGGAGGGCCCTTAATAAATATTTATTGAATAATACTAAAATTAGCATTATATGCCAATAAGTGTTCCATGTCTTGTAATATTCTTTAACAATATACATTTTAAAGGTTGTTAACACATATTGACGATTGCTTTTCAAAGTTTTTCTAGTCATTCAGCAACATTCTCTGGTCACTCTTAGAATATCATTCAGATCTTAGAATATATTAGTATCACTACTAATTTTATAGACAGTTCCAATGTGCATTTGTTTGGTGACTCAAAAGAGCAAATAGTTTCTTAACATTTATTGGCTATTTGTATTTTTCCTGTGATTTTTATTATGTGCTTTGTAAAATAGGGGGTAAGGATTATAATTATTCGATATGGTCTCCACGCCCAAGAATTTAATTTAGTGAAAGAGTAAATTTTATAGGGAATAATAATTATGAAAAAATTTAGGAATTGATTTTATTGGGAAGTAGTTAAGAAAAATATTCCAAAGTTTAAAGAGAACAGAACTGGAAAAGCTGCATAAAGTCCTAAAGCAGCAACATTTAGTTACTAAAACACATGGCTTTAAAAATATAACCAATGTTTCCTAATTGACTCTGCTATATCTGCATAGTGAATGGGAAAGGAGCAGAGATTTTGAAAGCGAAGCCCTTCCACTCCCACTGTTCATCAAAAGGGAATAGTACAGAAAAGAGGCAGCCATCACCTACTAGCTGCTATTGAAAATAATAGAATCAGTTAAAATTAACTATACCAAATTGTAGCTATGTTAATTGAATTGCAATTAAAATGATTACTGTGTGGTGTTATTTGGCAAAGGAACTCAGAAATAACTGAGTCCTGCCTTGCTACAGATACCTCTTGGGGGTGAGCTTCTAAGGGCAAAATAGTCGCAAGAGAAAGTCTGACCAAGCCGGTCACTGTCTCACATCTTTATTGCTTGGGCGCTAGCCTCCCTCTCCAACATAGGTCTTCAGGAAGTCAGCTGTTCTTGGAGCATGCTTCCTCTCTGAGCCAGGTGGCTCTTTCCTAACCCCAAACCCGGGTCTCTAATGTCAACACTCAGGTCAATGGAAAGGTTGAATTAAAGTGGACTTCCCAAGATGAGAGGAAATAGAACACGAAGAAACGCAAGAAGGAGGGGATGGCAGGAGGAAGATGCCTGCCCCTATGCTGTGTCTCCTACTCCAGACTTTATCAAACCTGATCTAGGGCTGCCCCTTGAGGCAGGAGAGAGTAGAGTGGAAGAAATAGAGAGCTAAAGATAAAGAGAAATGTTTGGGATTTTTCCAAGGGGAAATGGCTCAGGCCCTCATTACCATTCTATCCTCTATAGAAGCAACAGAGACCGGAAAGGAAAAATCCGCACTCCAGTGCTGCCACCTTCATCTGTTTGAAAATTATATCAATACACAGTCCTAAGGTTTGAATAATTCAGATCATAACTCTTTCCCATTGCTGGTAGGGTGTCTTGCTCTTGTCTCCTCCTTTGGGAGGAGTGATGAGGGGTGTGGAGAAAGGAGCAGAAATACTCGGTGAGCTTCTCTTGCAGGTCAATGCTCGCCATTCTGGTCAGAGATACTATGGCACAGGAGGGATAGGGCAATCCATGGGAAGTTTTGTTCCTGCCTTAAACGAGGTGAGAATACTCACAGCAAAATTAGGTCTGAAGCTCAGAGAGATGCTCTTTGCTGCAAAGGGTAACACTTGAAATAGAGCCACCTGGGGATTTATTAGCCTGAAAATTTCAGGAACTTCAAAGGAAACAATATTAAATGGGAAAGCATCAATTCTCCTCAGAATTCAGAAATTTAGGGAAATAAGAACTATATATCAGAGAGGAGTGATATTTTACATACAGATTTTTGTTCATTTGTTTCCCTTGGTCTAAAAGAATATTTAACCTTAAACTGAACTTGAATTTTTAGAATCAGAAATTTAAAACCAGAATGAACATTTAGCCATGATCTCAACGCTCAAACATTACAGATGAGAAGGTTGACATGGTATCACTAAGCTAGACTAGAATCCAAGCTTCCAGCCTAATATGTGGAGTTTTTTTTCATGTTTCTAGTAAATGAATCATGTGATTGCATCTTACAAGAGGACAAATTTTGTTTAAAACTGAATGATAAAGATAGGCCACAAAGAAAGCTGGACGTACACAAATTTTAAAATCCAGTTTCTATGTCTATGAATACAAGAAGAAGTGCATCACCAAAATAAACAAGATCACAGTCTAGTGATAGCTGAAACAATCTGTGAATGTGTGATCCATACTGCTCTCAGAAAGGGAAGGATGGTTTTTCTGGTGCTGCTACTAATTGAAAAGCACATACAGCATGCATGTCTAAGGCAGTCTCATGTAATATAGTAGTACCTTGGCTGCACGTGGTGGCTTATGCCTGTAATTCCAGCATGTTAGGAGGCCAAAGCGGACGGATCATAAGGTCAGGAGTTCGAGACCAACCTGACCAACATGGGAAAACCCCATCTGTACTAAAAATACAAAAAAATTAGCTGGGCGTGATGGTGCGTGCCTCTAATCCCAACTACTTGGGAGGCTGAGGCAGGAGAACTGCTTGAACCTGGGAGGCGGAGGTTGCAGTGAACCGAGATTGTGCCACTGTACTCTAGCATGGGCAACAGAGCAAGACTCCATCTCGGAAAAAAAAAAAAAAGAAAAAAATATATAGTAGCACTTTCTATTTACCAGGCACCATCAGAGACATTTTACATGTTTCATTGCATTTTATCCTCGTAACAATCCAATGAGCTAAGTGTTGTCATTATCCATATTTTGCACATGAGGAAACTAAATGACAGAGAGGTTGAGTCACTTGCTCAAAGTCAAATGGTGTATTAGTGGTGGAACCAGGATAAACCACATGAATAGTGCTGAGAGTAACTGCTTTTATTAAACTGTGAAAGAGGGAGCAACTGCCACTTCCTAGAGTAGAATCTTATTCAAAACACACCACGGGGACCCATTAGAACCTAGCAAATGCGATCTTTGAAGAGGATTAACAAAAGGATGTGTTCTGTTGCTATTCATTTAGGTATTCTGGATTTCATTTTTAATCAAAATAGATCATCAGAAAGCTACCCAATTGAAATATATCTTGGCCACTGATGGACTTGTTTTTACAAACTTTTCAGATAATGGCCTTGCCTTTTCTTGGAGGGTGTTTTAAAGCACAACCTCATCAATTTCATTCTTATATTTTATTTAGGAATTGTGTTGAGGCATTGTCTGGTACATTATTTAGTGCCTGGTACATGCAGCTCAGTGTGGAAAAACTTACTTTAGAAATGTGTGCTGGAGGCTGGGCGTGGTGGCTCATACCTGTAATCCCAGCACTTTGGGAGGCTGAGGTGGACGGATCGCTTGAGGTCAGGAGTTTGAGATCAGGCTGGCCAATATGGCAAAACCCCATCCCTACTGAAAATATAAAAAATTAGCCAGCTGTGGTGGTGGGCACCTGCAGTCCCAGCTACTTGGGAGGCTGAGGCAGGAGAATTGCTTGAACCAGGGAGGCGGAGGTTGCAGCAAGCCAAGATTGCATCATTGCACTCCAGACTGGGTGACAGAGTAAGACTATCAAAACAAAACAAAAAAAAAAAAAAAAAGAAAGAAAGAAAAGAAGAGAAAAGTGTGCTGGAAAAGTCTAGCTTCTCCTGTGATAAGTGTTTGATATCTGAGACTGTTGTATTTTTCATTTTGTATACCAGGAAGCTCCAAATCAAATTTTAAAATGACCTATTACAATTACATATAGCAATTATGGTGCAGGCATGGATTTTCACTTGCTTCTAGTTTTGACTTTTACATGTATTAATATTTACTTTTTTCTTTGACACAATTCTCTCTACTCCTCCTCTTTCTCCTCCTCCTCCTGCTCCTCTTCTTCCTTTCTTTTCCTCCTCCTTCTTACCGTTATCGTGAACCAGCTTAAATCTTATGTAAAATCGTTATAGATATAAACTAACATCACTTAGTGTAGGGACAAAAATCACTAAGAACACTTTGAATCAGAACCTTTCATTCAACAACAGTAAACTATTAAAACTTGTATTAAATGCCTAATTACACAACATAATTGGAGAGAACCACTTAAATACAAATATTTGTGTTACAAAGAGCTTAAAAATAATTATTTAGATAATGAAGCTAATGCTTAGAAAGGCTAAATGGTGTCCCCAATGTCACTTAGCTAGTTAGAAGCAAGAACAGGATGGGGGATAAGAAATTACTTAATGGGTACGATGTACATTGTTTGGGTGATGGCCACACTAAAAGTCCAGACTTGAACAACGTGTGATATAGTCATGTAACAAAACTGCACTTGTACCCTCTAAATATATTTTTAAAAGTCCCCCCAACACAGAAATAAGGGAACAAATATTTACATACCTGGTACATAAAACTGAGTTGAATATTTTGTTTTACATCTCTTTGAAGATACCAACAAATAGGTCTCTCTTTTAAAAAATATGTAAAGCGTTATCAACAGTTAAAAATACCAGAAAGCAAAATATGATTACAGCCTAACCAGAAAGCCTAACAGCCTAACCAGTAACTCTAAAATAGCTTAGAGTTAGAGTGCAATGTGACCAAGCCTGTAATGGAAGTATGCACAGGGAACTATGGGAAGACAGGACGAACACCTACCTTAGCCAAGGATGGCTAGAGATAGCTTTGCAGAATAATGATGGTTGAATTGAGCCTTGAAGAAACAGTGGGAATTACCAGGTAGAGAAGGGTGGGAATGTTTGGGAGAACGAAGAAAATAAAACGAAAGAAACAGGCAGAGATTAGAACACAACAGTTCCTTTTCCTTAAGCCTATGAGAGTTCTGGACAACCTTCAGCAAGAAAGGGTGCATTTTCATTCTTCGGAATCATCTCTACAGAATGGACTGGAGAAGAGTTGGTAGTAGAAGTAGAAAAACTGGTTAGCTGGCTAGTGCAATAATTCAGATGAGAAGTAAGAAGTATCACTGAGGACAGAAAGAAAGAAATTTTTTTTAAACTAACTATTATGAGCATTCAAAAATCTGCAGGACTTGGTGATTAAATCAGGTGGGTGGAGATGGAGAGGAATGAAGGTCAGTGAAAAATCAAGAATAACTCTCAGGCTAGTGGTTTGGGTGACTATGTAAATAGAAACACCTTTTCACAAGACACGAGAAAAAACACAGCAGTGGGTTTGGAAGGCAAGACCACTGCTGAACATCGTTATGAGCTGTCATTAGACGACCTAGTGGAGTCCAGTTGGCTTTGTGTATGTGGCTCTGAATTGTTATAGAGAAGTCTAAGGGGCAAAAAGAGAATTGTAAATTTCTCCAAGATTGCTCTCAGTGATTTTTTTTTAGAAGTCATATATATTATTTTACAGGAAAACAATGGGATTGTGATATATAACTTACATGTGGTATACAGGTGAAGTCAGTAGCATAAAATGAGATTGCACAGAGCAAAAGAGATCTGAAATACAAACTTCCCACGTTTAAATGTTGGATAAAGAGGAGCCTGTATTAATCCATTCTCTCATTACTAAAAGAACTACCCAAGACTGGATAATTTATAAAGAAAAGATCCCTGAGGAATCGCCACACTGACTTCCACAATGGTTGAACTAGTTTACAGTCCCACCAACAGTGTGAAAGTGTTCCTATTTCTCCACATCCTCTCCAGCACCTGTTGTTTCCTGACGTTTTAATGATGGCCATTCTAACTGGTGTGAGATGGTATGTCACTGTAGTTTTGATTTGCATTTCTCTGATGGCCAGTGTAAATCATGCTGCTATAAAGACACATGCTCACGTATGTTTATTGCGGCACTATTCACAATAGCAAAGACTTGGAAACAACCCAAATGTCCAACAACGATAGACTGGATTAAGAAAATGTGGCACATATACACCATGGAATACTATGCAGCCATAAAAAATGATGAGTTCATGTCCTTTGTAGGGACATGGATGAAACTGGAAAACATTATTCTCAGTAAACTATCGCAAGGACAAAAAACCAAACACTGCATGTTCTCACTCATAGGTGGGAATTGAACAATGAGAACTCGTGGACACAGGAAGGGGAACATCACACTCCGGGGACTGTTGTGGGGTGGGGGGAGGGGGGAGGGACAACATTAGGAGATATACCTAATGCTAAATGACGAGTTAATGGGTGCAGCAAAACAACGTGGCACATGGATACATATTGTAACAAACCTGCACATTGTGCACATGTACCCTAAAACCTAAAGTATAATAATAAAAAAAATTAAAATTAAAATTAAAAAAATTAAAAAAAGAAAAGAGATTTAATTGGTTTATGGTTCTGCAGGCTGTACAGGAAGCATGGCTGGGGAGACCCCAGGAAATCATGGTGGAAGGCAAAGGGGAAGCAGGCACTTCTTCCCCCCCGCTGGAGAGGGAAAAGAAACAATGGACGGGGGGAGGTGCTACGCACTTTTAAATAACTAAATCTCTTGAGAACTAACTATCATGAGAACAGCAAGGGAAAAATCTACCCTCATGATCCAATCACTTCTCACCAGGCCCCTCCTGGGATTTGGGTGGAACACAGATCCAAACTGTATCAGAACCTCAAAGCAATTCAGAAGTAGTCAGACAGGCAGGATGAAAACCTGGAAGGCTTTATGTCGGAAAAGCCAAGAAAAATGTCAGCTACTACAAAGTTTCAACCAATCAAAAGTCACATAATACAAAACAAAGGTAAACTGTAAAAATGTTTAAAGATGTAATAGACGCTGTGCCTTTGATACTGGCAGTTAGAAACTCACTGATAATAATATTGAGATCAATTTTACATAACATCCCACATAATTGAAGACCAAACTGGATATACTGTAGATACTCAATAACTGTGTACTAAACCAACAAAAGGATTTTCACTGCAGATTGGAGAAAAGCATTTTGGTTGCTTTAGATGTATTCTGGGTATGAAAAAGCCATCAGCTCTTCCGTGACTGGCATATACCTGTAAATTCAAGATAGCAGTTGTGCATTTTATATCAAGCAAAATCAGTTAGTCATTTAAGCCCCGTGGGTTAATTTTTATAAAAGGTTTTTAAAAGTTCAGTTTAATACTTTTTTTCAGTCCAATTATTTTACATAGATTTAATCAATGAAATAAGGATTTAAACTGAGGAAGAAAGCATGACTCTTTGGAGGGCTGAATGAGAAATTGTGGATTGAATCACTTAGTGTGATTCTGGGTGTGTGGAAGATGCTTGAAAAATGACAGCCATCGCTATCATTACATCTCTGGAATCAAAATGTTCTCTATTTAAAGGCAAGTTGTAGAAACTAATGGTTTCTGCATGGTGTGCTTACATGAAATTATTTGGGGATTAATTTAAAGGAATTAATTTTTTCTTTTGAAAATATGTTGCGATTTGAAAACTTGTGCGATGGTCGTAAAGTTGAATTATTACCATAATAGTATTCTGTTTTTTTGAAATTCTGCTATTGTGGAGACATTGTCAAAATTATCCTCCTAGGCATTTCATCTTATGATAAATATGGCATTCCCCAACCTCGGTTGCACATACATAACTATCCTTGGAAGGGCAAGAGTAGAATGAAGAAAGAGGAGAGAGAGTTGGGAAGCACTGCTATTTCTTATGTCAGCAAGCATTCCGGGTACTTTTTAGCAGCTCGTTTTGGTCTATTGCTTGCCAAAGCACTTTGAAAAAAATATGTAATTATATTTCACAAATAATTGATATAAACATTTAAAGAGTGAATCACAATCAGACCTTGTTTTATCTTTTTCCCTCTGCTTTCAAGCCTCTCTCTTTTTACAGTAGCTGCATGTTGGTTCTAGGCTGAGTGCCAGTTGTATCAATTAAACAGTAACTAATTCAAGTACATTTGCAATCTGTGTTTGAAATGCCAGCCCATACAGTAGTTACCAATTAAGCATGAGGCAGATTAATGGATGCATTGTTCTCCTGGGCTAACTTCACCACATTGTCATTAAGCATGTAAGCCCCACTGAACCAAAGACTTCCATTTAAAGAGAAAGGAAAACACATGCTTACAAAAAAAAATAAAAAAGTTGGGTGTTTTATGTCAAGCACAATTATTTAACAGGAAGGGTGGTGGGTAACCTTTGAAGGGAGAAGAAATGATGGCTGTTTAGTGTCTTTCTCAATCCCTTTATTTTGTGTAGATTTGATCAATGGAGAAATATAAAGGTACAAAATGGGGAGGAAAATAATGGGAACAGATCAGACAGACAAATGGCTCCTGTAAGTTCACAGTTCTTAAAACAGATGTTCTTTTCAGCTGGCTATAGTATATCATTATCTCCAGGAACACTGAAGATCAAGTACAAAGATTCACTAGGGATAGTGGAAATGCAGCATAGTTACTGTGCAAAACACTTGGCTCTGTACCCCCTTTCCTTGCCCCACTGACCACTCTCAATTTAAGGAAACAAATATTTTAGGCAACGGCTTGGTCCATTTTAAATGTATAGGTTTGTGGTTCTTAGAACCAAGTGTAATCTTTGCAAAATAATACTGTTTTCAGCACTCACTAAACATTTAATGATTGTGGTAGTTCATATCAGAACAAATGGAAAGAGACTGAATTTAAAAGGTAGCAAATTCATTTTAATTCTCCAGCATGTGTGAGTGTCTGTGGAAATGTCTCTTCTTTTTTTTTTTTTCTGTTTTGCTTTGGCCACTTACAATAAGTTAAATGCCTAAAAAGATACTTAATTCTTTCTTATTAAAGAAAATAAATACTTTCTGTATTTTACGTGCCATTTTTTTTTCACCGGGCATGGTGTGGTTAAATAAATGGCTAACCAATTTCCCCCAATTTCTAGAATATTTAAGAATTACACCGCCAGTTATATCAGTTTGATATGTAACAGTTAAATACGACCTACAGAGCACAACTGTTTTTTAAATGCATCCACTCAGCAAACTCTGATTTATTTCCGTTTTCTATCACCCCTCAGAATGCTCTGTTGCAGTCCGGAACCGTGCACACAATGCTAACTGCACATCTTCACAAGGCTGTATAACCATAGCTTATAAACATGCTCACCACCTTCCCTCCAACCCCACTTTTTGCCTTTTCCCCTCTTTTAGCAAATGGCTGTGCGTCTGCTCTTTGTAGAGGGCCCAGCAAGACACCGCTCACTACTCTGAATTGACCAGGAAGAGCAGGTGGAAGCAGAATTTGCTGAATTCTTGGGGAAGGTTGTTGCTGTGTGATTTCCCTCTTTAGATACACTGCAATGTCTCTGAATTCAGAAGGGGTGTGTGTGTGTGTGTGTGTGTGTGTGTGTGTATCTGTCTCTATCTCTTTAGTGTAAAAATAGAAAGTGAGCCCTTGTTGGTATAGCTGTCTTTAACTAACTTTAATCATTGTGGAGAATTTCCAATTTAGCTGTCATTTCTGCTTTCAGCGCATTTAAGATGATTTAGGTTTCCCAGATAACTGGAGTATGTGGCTTTCCTGCTAATGCATGTATGGGAAGGGCTCTTGCTTCCTATTCCCCACTCCTTCTCTTGGCTTTTCCTTTTCCAACCTTCTCCCACCCTTCCTCCCCCTTTCCCATTATTGGCTCATTGGTGGAGGAACAGAAATGTTGAAATCAATATGAGAATAAATTGCCACATGGTCTTTATTGTGGAAGCAAGGTTTCTACAGAAAATCCTTGTAATCAGAAAAGAGGGAAGATGAGATTAAACTGATTAAACTGAGAAAGTCAAAAAAGGACAACTTGAAAGATTAGCTCTACAACGCCAGGAAAGCATAACCTTCTGTGCATGCTAAGTAGAGCTGTCCTCTCCACTATCAGCCCCTTCATCGGGTGACCTTCTGCTGCATTAGCACAGAGCTACTTGATCCAAGGCAAATACTGGAAATTGAAAAGCCAGAATGCCAGTGATTACAGCAGGTATCAGTATTATTGTAATGATGCTTCGTTATCATGAGGGAACTTAATTACTTAGGGGGAGTGAGAAGGCCAGAAGGGAAAGTGCCAAGTCACAGCTGTAGTCAGCATCCAGATCAGGGCTGATAGTTAAGAACTGCCTTAAATTCAGATTCAACAGGAGTCAAAGAATGAGAGAAAGAAGGAAGATTAGGTTTTCAGGAGACTATCTTGGGCATGCATAGCAAACGGCCACTGAAATGCAAGAGTGGGTCGTGAGCTTCCAAAATGCCTTCTGCATCATCTGGCACATAGTGGGTGCTTCATAAATATTGAGTGATTGGAAGGATAAATCATTAAATATACAAAAATCAATTAACTAAAATTATTTCAGTGGCATGCTAAAAAACGATGAATTCCATTAACAATAAAGATGTAAATTATCACATTGGGGATATTGGTCTTAACCAACTCAACTCCTTTTTCATGCAAAGCCAATCTTAGATCTCAACCTCCTTAAGGGGCCTTTCAAACCAAATCTCTGTCTCTCCCTTTCTCCCCCTTCTCTCTCTATTTTTCCATGGAGGTTTACAGTTCTTAGCCTGGTTGCTGTGACGTTATCGCCCTGAAATGCAGAGTTCAAGCTGGGCACATGTTTTCTTTTAACTCTGACCCCTAAATAGAAATGCAGAGCATTTCTGAACACTCTAGGGCTGCGGTTGTGCTGATCCAAGCCAGAATTAGCCCCATTTATGAAACTACAAATAGACATGACCCAGCCCAACCTGCTTCCGTCAGAGTGCTGTGCGAAATTCATATTTCCAAATGTATTGAATCAAATTTATTTATTTTTGAGTAGGCACAAAAGCCAAAGTAAACTTCAAACTGCATTTGAATGAACTCTTGCATTCAGTCGGTCATACCATCAAAGCCAGTTTTTTTTTTTTGGCCCAAAGATGGGAAAAAAAGAATTCAAAGAATCTGAAAAAAGAAAATGTATTTGGAGAAGGGAATGTGAAAAAGCTAAGGTCGGAACGGAGCATTTTGAGGGCTCTGTAAACACTTGGAGATTAATTTAGAAGTCAGTAATGTTGCAGGGGGTGGGGACTACCTTCCTTCTGCCACTTACTCATAGTTATACTTTGGAGCATAATGGCCTTGGGGTAAGGAAGAAAACAGTAATAGAAGGCATGATGGGATTATCCACTATGGTCTCTTATAGAAAAGCAGGTAAACAATTCTAATTAAAACCTTCTTTGAGGACTGGCGTGGTGGCTTATACCTGTAACAGCACTTTGGGAGGCTGAGGCCAGCAGATCACCTGAGGTCAGGAGTTTGAGACCAGGCTGGCCAACATGGCGAAACCCCGTCTCTACTAAAAATACAAAAATTAACCTGGTGTGGTGGTGCATGCTTGTAGTCCCAGCTATTCAGTAGGCTGAGGTGGGAGAATTGCTTGAACTCGGGAGGCAGAGGTTAACAGTGAGCTTTGATAGTGCCGCTGCACTCCAACCTGTATGATAGAGCAGGACTCTGTCGAAAAAAAAAAGAAAAAAAGCACAAACCTTCTTTGCATAAGTGGTGGGAAGTACAGAATGTGGGTACTTTCCATGCTATCTGAGATGAATGCTTTCAGAACTCACAGCCTAAATCTAACTGCAGGTTTTCTTATGGTATTCCTGCCAGTTCACTATCCATACTGGGGACGCTCAGGCATCTCTGGGCCTGGGAGTTGAGGCTAACTTTACCCGGGACATTGGGGAGACAAGGAAGATCTTGCTTAAGGCCAAGTTTTTGCCTCCCTGTGTCCCCATTTCTTCTTTTAGGATTTACCTATTCCAGTGTTGATTAACTAGGTGCGTTTCTTCCCCTCAAAGGTAAACACCATCCTCTAAAGGCCCTAGAACCAAGAATTCAATCCCATTTCTTTGAGCATATATTTTAAAGAGCCCCAGATATGAATATTCTAGTGTTGCCTATGTTAGATCTGTGGTTCTCCACCTTGCGTTCACATTGGAGTCACTTGAGAAGATTTTCGTAAACACTGCCTCACTCCCCCATATTGTGATTTAGTTGGTTTGGAACGAGGTTTGAGTTTTCTTTTTCTTGACTACAGTAAATCCTAGGGTGGTATGATCAGTGGGTTCATGCTTCCTGATTCTTCCACATTGTTAACCAGCTTTTTCCGTTTCAATTTCTGATAGTATCATGTCTAGAGAAGCAATGTTTCTCCTTCCTTTTGCTACCTCACAATCTATAGTCTATGCTCAATCCCGGCTGCACATCAAAATACCTGGTGAGCTTTCAAAATATATGTGTACCTGAGTCCACCTCAAGACACTTAATTGGTTTTGAGATCAGATTATAATGAAGCTGAAAGTTTTCACTTTTCAGAGAGGCTGTAGCTGTCCTAATGCAGCCATAACTCATCTCTACAGAGTTGTAAACAAGTCAAAGACAGTGAAAGGTACAGACCCCACAGACGGAGACAACCCAAGAGTCTACTGAACAACATAGAGCATTCTTCAAAGCACATGAAGACATCTTTTAATCTAATGTTTTACATAGAGCTAAAGTAATCCACAGGACAATTGTCCCTTGAACAACCTGAAGGTTAGGGGTACTGATCTCCACACAGCCAAAATCCACATATAAATTTTGAGTCCCCCAAAACATAATTACTGGTAGGCTATTGTTGACTGGAAACATTATTGATATCATAAAGCTGATTAGCACATAAACAGACTAGTATCTACACATATTTTATGCATTCATGATGTGCCTTTTCCTTATTTTTTTCAATATTTCATGGCTATGTGGTTCATTTGCTAGGTTTTTTCAAATTGTCAGAAATCTCCAAAAATTTTCCAATATATTTATCGAAAAAAATCCGCATTTAAGTGGACCTGCAAAGTTCAAACCCATGTTGTTCAAGAGTCAACTGCGTATTGATGTATTAGATTCACCATTTTGATAACACTACATTTTACACAGAGAAACATTTAGTGACTAAAACTTTGGCTCTTAGGGTCTCTGAAGTATTTTGAAAAAGAGCCTTTGTGACTTTCTGTCTTTTGGTGGATCATCAACACAAAATATATATAGTATGTGTGTAATACTGTGTTTTAAAGTACTTATTTATTGCTTTCAATATTTCCCCCTCAGTAATTTGTTGTGATATGTCTTTGCAGAACTAATAATGTTCTATAAAGCATTTCTCTTGAGGACTTCTAATTAGTGCTATTAACTGAACACTTCTAATAATGTCTGTAGATTCATCCATCTGCAATAAAGCCATTTTGCTTTTATGATTTTCTAGATCACTGTGGTCCCAAGTTATATAACATGTTGACAATGAACCTACTGACAGTAATTTGGTAGTGGCACCTTTTCAGTTTCCTGTGCTTCACTGGTCCAAAGCATAGTGTCGATAATTTCCGTGCAGGCTGGAAAAGCAAGTAACTAAAATTGTGTAAACATTTTGTGATCTTTAGCTAATAATTGAACAATCTTGCAACTAGTTCCTCATAAAAGTGCCTTTTTCTCATTTGCGAGCATGAAGACACTTGTAAAAGTCTGATCCTTTAGCACGTGTGTAAGAGGAATTTTTTTCTATCACAATGCTGGTGGCACTTGTCACCATTGCTTCATTTCATAATTGTTCTATGTATTTAAGACATTTTGGCTGAAGAAGAAAAGAATTAATGGGAAACAGGACTCCAAATTTGAGTGTATAACTTCCATTTTTTGCCCACAAATGGGCTTGTCTTGTGAATCTGAGACTTTACAGCTTTAATAAAAAAGTTACCCATCATGATAGAAAGAAAATAAATCAATTTAAACTAAATCACTGAAAGGAAACCTAGGCTTTTACAAAGTCAGGAAATTGAAATTTCAGAATATTTATTTTATGTCATCTGCATTGCTAAGAATACTTTAAAAAAAACTTTCATTAACAAATTTGCTAAAAAAGACATGCTAACTAATACTCAGGGAAACATTAGTATAAAATTTCGGTTCTGAATTTGTACATGCCTATAATCACTTTTATTCTATCATTGCAAATAAATGTATTCAATTATTGTTGAACGCAATGATTGTTTTCTAAAATAATCATTTTTTTCATAAAACCAAATTTCAAAATTATTATGAATTTCTACATGGAATCAGACTTTGACTCATTGTTAGCATCAGAAGTCATAAAGAAATAAATATATGCTTTTCTACCCCACTCTCCTTTTATTATCCTCTAGGAATCTGATAAGACCTTTTCATATCGAACCCACAAACTTACTCATTTCCCTTTCATATTTTATTTTTAATTTAAATTATCATTATTTTACTTCTAGAAGTTGGATCTTTCTATATTCTCTTGCTCATACTCATCTTTTCAGTTTCGTTTCTTTAAATATACTAAACATTCATTTTATGTTCTGTGTCTGATAATTCTATTATCTTATTTTTTGTGTATTTTACTCTGATGTCTGTTGTTTTGGCTGATTTTTTCTTATAATCCTTTATTTTGTGTAGTAGTATGTTTGCTTTTGTTTTTGTTCCTTATTTTTATTTTTTACTTTGTGCCTGGATTTCTTGGACCTTTAAAAATGTAATTTCTTAGAGATCTGTGCTGAAATGAGATCCTCCAAAATGACTTGTATCTCTTGCTAGACTCTCGGAGAATCCTACTAGCCTAGAATCACTTTATGCTAAATTCTTAGCTTGAGGGTTTCATTCAGATCCTCCAAGTAGTATGAATTCAGGTTACACATTCCCACAAGGGCTAGCTGTTTACAGATTCTCAGGGCAGATATTTCTTCCCCTTGATTCTAAATGTCAATGTTTAAGGCAATTTCCCTGACAGTGAGGTCAGCTTATTTCTAATTTATATTTGCACTAAGGATGTAGACTTTTGGAGACCTGGATTTACGGAGGGAGATGCCTAGCAGACTCCTCATTTTGTGTAGACCCTGGAATTTATCTCTCTCCTAAGTCCAGAAGGACCATATACAAAGTTCAATTTGACCTCTTTCAATAAATGCCCTAAAACAAAAACTGGATTTGGCATTCCACTTACTTTCCTGGGTTCTTGCTGTCATTTGATATATTAGCTAGGGTTCTCCAGAGAAACAAAACCTATAGGATGTGTATAGAGAGAGAGTAAGATTTGTTTTAAAAAATTGGCTCACATGATTGTGGAGGCTTGTCAAGTCCCAAATCCTCCCATTAAAATGGTAGGCTGGAGCTCCAGGAAACAGTTGCAGTTTGAGTTCAAAGGCAGTCCACTGGCATGACTGCCTCTTTTGAGACAGGTCAGTCTATTTCTATAAAGGCCTTCAAAACGGATTGGATGAGGTCCACCCACAGTATGTAGGGTAATCTGCTTTCCTTAAAAATATCTTCAAGGAATCATCTAGAATAATGTTTCACCAAATACCAGGGTACGGTGGCCTAGCCAATTTGACACATAAAATTAACCATCACACTTGATTTTTCAGGTGTTTTCTTTGGATATCATTTGCTTTCCAGTTCTTCATTACATTAAAAAACTATATTTTAAAAAATAAGTCATCTAGCATTGTTCTTTTGATGTATAATTTACGTAAAAGAGTACATAGAATTAAAAGGCTTTGTTTGGTTAGTTTTGACAAATGTATACACTCATCTAACCTTCATACAAAACAAAATGTATAACTTTTCTGAATGTAAAACATTTCTAAATATAAAGCAAGCTGTCATTTGCCTTTTTCCTGGTCATTTGCCTTTTTCCCGTCTAAAATCCCCCCATCACCCAGAGTCAAACTTTTCTGATTTCCTATCCCCATAGATTAATATTATCTATTTTTTTGCATTGAAAGTGAATAACATCAGAATGTGTTTGTTTTGTGAGATTGAGTCATATTGCTTAGGTAAGAGTAGTTTATTGCTTTTATTGTTTAGGAGAATTTTATTCTATGGATAAATCATAAATTATGTATAAGTTTTATTATTTATGGATATTTAGATTGTTTCCAGATTTTGGCTATTATGAAATAATCTGCTATAAATACTCTTATACAGTATTTCTTGTGAACATATGGTTTTATTCCTTATGATTAATACCTAAGAGTGGAACTGCTGTCTTATGGAGTAAACACATGTTTAACTTAATAAAAAAAACTTCCAATCATTCTCCAAAGCATTATACCATTGAACATAACCATGAACCATATAACAAAATTCCAGTTGCTCCACATCCTCAACATACACAAAAGTTAATTGTATTCCATTATACTAGCAAAAATAAAAGGGAAAATAAAATTTAATATTAAATAATAATATCATTTATAACAGCATAAAATACAAATTACCTAGGAATAAATCTAATTAAAGATTTGTAAACAACTACAATGAAAACTATAGAGTATTTGTTAGAGAAATGACAGACCTAAATAAATAAAGAACAATACTATATTATTCATGGGTTAGAAGTAACGTTAACCTGGAGATGGTTCAGAATGGCTCATGGGACTTGGCTGTGCACATTTATTCCTGACTTGACATTCAACGACATAATGTTTATACCTTAATATTAACAATGATGGGAACATTTACACTATAGAAATGATTAAATACTGTGAATTGGTACCATCCTCCCTCCCAGAGAACCCATTATTAAATATTTACCAGCATACCTCTGATTGGAAGACGCAATATTTTTAAGATAACTGTCCTCCACAGATTGCTATAGATTGAACACAGTTTTTAAAAATCAAAGCCCATCAGTACTTTTCAAAGAAATTGAAAAATTAATTATAACATTTATATGAAAATTCAAAGGATTTGAAATAACCAAATATTCTTTAAAAGGAGGAATAATATTGAAGAACTCACATTTATTGGCTTCAAGGGTTACTATTCATAGCATTTCTATTTCTATAAGGTGGGTATTAATATCTGCTTTTTCCTGTTTTTAGTGATATGAGTTTTGTCTCTTTTTTTCTTGTCAATCTAGCTAAGGATTTGTTAACTTTGTTAATCTTTTCAAAGAACCAGCTTTTGGTTCTATTTATTTTCTCTACTTTTTCTATTCTTTACTTTGATTTTTAGATCCATCATAGAATTTAGGTTGCAAGGAGAATTGCTGCTCCCCATATCTGAGAGACAGAGATATACAGAGAATCGCAGATTACAGAAACAGAAGCCCATTGCTGAAGCCAGTACCATCCCTAGACGTCATTCATTTATCTTTCAACAAAAATTTTCATGGCATATTAAAAGATAAAAAAATGTAGCTCAAAGAAACAAAGTAAGCACCAGAATCAGACTCAGATATGAAAGAGATTTTAGAATTATCAGACTGAGATTTTAAAACCTCATAGAAAAGGTCGACAACATGCAATAAATGATAGGTAATTTAGGCATAGAAAAGGATATTCTATGGAAGAATCAAATGGAAATGTTAGATATCAAACACACTGTAACATAATTGAAGAATGCCTCTGATGGGCTCACGAGTAGACTGGACACAGGGAAATGAATGAATTAGTGAGCTTTAAGATATGTCAATAGAAACTTCCAAAACTGAAATGCAAAGAGAAAGAAAATAAAAAAGATAGAGAAAATATCCAAAACCTGTGGGACAATTATAAATGGTGTAATATACACATAATAGGAATGCCATAATGAGAGAAGAAAGAGAAAAAGGAACATAAGGAAAAATAATTTAAAGTAATAATGACTGACAGTTTTAAAAAATTAGTGACAGAAACCAAACCACATATTTGAGAAGCTCAAATAACATTAGACAGATTAAATATCAAAAATTCTACTCTTAGGTATATAATACTCAAACTACATAAAATTAAATTAAAAAATCTTGAAAGAAGTCATAGTGAAAAAAAGGAAGTCCTTATCTATAGAGAAGCAGGGATAAGAATTACATCAGACTTATCTTCAGAAACTATGCAAGTAAGAAGAAAGTAAAGTAAAAGATTTAACATGTTGACAGAAAGAAATACCCAACCAGAATTCTTTATCTAGTGAAATCATCCTTTAAAACTAGTGGAGAAATTGGCCAGGCATTGTGGCTCACCACTGTAATTCCAACACTTTGAGAGTCCAAGGAGGGAAGATTGCTTGAGGCTGGGAGATCAAGAGCAGCCTGGGCAATATAGTGAGACTGTGTCACCACAGAATAAAATAATAAAGAAATTATCTACTCGTAGGGACATACACTATAGTCTCAGCTACTTGGGAGGCCAAGGTTGCGAGATCATTGAACCCAGGAGTCAAGGCTGTAGTGAACCATGATTGTGTCACTGCAGTTCAGCCTGAGCAACAGAGCAAAGACCATGTTTCAAAAAAACAAAACAAAACAAAACAAAAACAAAAACTACAAAAAACTGAAAGAACACTAGTAATGTAACTGTGTAATAAAAGATAGTAGAAAATAGTACTTTTTCTTTTCTTGATCTATTTAAAAAGCAGTTGTATAAAATATTACATAGACAAGGCTGGGTGCGGTGGCTCATGCCTGTAATCCCAGCACTTCAGGAAGCCAAGGCAGGCGGATCACGAGGTCAGGAGATCGAGACCATCCTGGCTAACATGGTGAAACCCTGTCTCTACTAAAAAATACAAAAAAAAAAAAAAAATTAGCCAGGCATGGTGGCGGACACCTGTAGTCAGTCCCAGCTACTCAGGAGGCTGAGGCAGGGGAATGACATGAACCTGGGAGGCAGAGGCTGCATTGAGCTGAGATCGCACAACTGCACTCCAGCCTGGGCAACAGAGCGAGACTCCATCTCAAAAAAAAAAAATTACGTAGATAATATAATAATTTGACCTCTATCATATAAAATGTAATATGTTTACTAATAACAGGATAAATCTATACCAAGAACTAGGAATGAAATAATTAATATTAGAGCAGAAATTAATGAACTGCCATGATATTGGGGGCTAGAATTTTAACATTTGAATTTGGCAAACGACACAAACATTCAGCCAGCAAGGAAATAACACTTCCCAACTCAATTTCTGAGTTTAGTATTACCCTAAATCTAAAACCTGACAAAGACATTGCAAAAAAAAAAAACAAAAAACAAACTATAGACCAATATGTCTTACGAAATTGGATGCAAAAATTCTCAACAAAATGCTAGAAAGCCAAATCCACAAAAATAAAAAAATTAATTATACACTGCAACCAAGTGGAATTTATTCCAAGAACGCAAGATTCAAGACTCCCAAATCAATGAACATAATACATTGTACTAACTGAATAAAAAACAAAAATCACATGATCATCTCAACAGATGCAGAAAAAACATTTGCCAAAGTCCAACACCTTTCATCTTTAAAACACTCAACAAATTAAGAATGGAGGGGAATTCAACAACCTGATAAGGACATCTACATAAAACACACACCTAATATCGTATTTCATGGTGAATGACTAGCTGTTTTCTTTATAAGATCAGGAAGAAGACAAAGATTTCCACTCTCACCACTTATATTCAACAGTGCATTGGTGTATATAGCCAGGGCAATTAGGCAGGAAAAAGAAATAAAATGCATCCTGGTTGGAAAGGAAGAAGTAAAAGTATCTCCACAGATGATATAATTTTTTATGTAGAAAATACTAAGGAATTCACTATAAAACTATTAGAGCTAATGTGTTCAACAAGGTTGCAGGATACAAGATAAATATATAAAATCTTTTATATTTTTATGTACTTGCAATGAACAATCTGAAAATAAAGTTTAGAAAATCTTTCACAATTGCATCAAAAAGAATAAAACGTTTAGAGATAAATTTAACAAAAACTTGCAAAACTATACTCAAAACATTACTGAAAGAAATATAAAAATATCTAAATAAATGGAAAAGCATCTCATGTTCACAAATCAGAAAATTTGATACTGTTAAGATGGCAGTGCTCTACAAACTGATCTACAGATTCAATGTACTTCCTATTATATCCCAGCTGGCCTCTTTAGAAATTGACAGCTTATTCTAAAATTCACATGGGAATTGAAGGAACTGAGAATAGCCAAAACAATCCTGAATAAAAAGAACAAAATATGAGAACTCATACTTTCTGATTTCAAAACCTACTATAAAGCAAAAATCAAGACAGTGTGTGATAATGGCACAAGGTTAGGCATATGGATTACCAGATTAGAATTGAGAGCCCAGAAATAAACCTGTACATATATATTCAATTATCTTTGGACAAGAATGCCAAGACTATTTAATGGGGGAAAATTTTTTTCAACAAATGGTAATATGGATGGCAATATAAAAAAGAATGAATTTGGACCCATACCTCATGCCATATACAAAGATTGACTAAAAATACATCAAAAACCTAAGTGTAAGAACTAAACTATAAAGTTCTTAGAAGAAAAATTAGGAAGAATATTCATGACTTTGAATTCAGCCAAGGATTCTTAGATGCACCAAAATCATAAGCAACCAAAGGAAATTTTGAGAAATTAGTTATCTTCATAATTAAAAACTTTTGTGAATCAAAATGTATCATCAGAAAAGTAAAAGAAAACTCACAGAATAGAAGGAAATATTTGCAAATCATATATCTGATAAGAGATTTGTATAGATAATATATAATACATAAATAACTCTTAAAACTCAGTAATAAAAAGACCAATAGCACAATTAAAAATTTGGCAAATGATCTGAATATACATTTCTCCAAGGAAGGTTACAAATGGCAATAGGCACATGAAAAGATGTTCAACCTTATTAATCATCAGAGAAATGCGAATCGAAACCCCAGTGAGATGTAACTTCATATCCTTTATGATGACTAGAATAAAAAAGTCGGATAATAGTATATGTTGGTGAGGATTTAGAGAAATTGAAACCCTCACGCACTGCTGATGGGAATGCGTAAAATAATGCAGCTACTTTGGAAAACAGTTTGGCAGTTCCTCAAATAATTAGGTATAGAGTAATCATATGACCCAGAATTTCTAGCCATAGGCATATACCCAAGATAAATTAAAACATGTTCACAGAAAAACTTTTACATAAATTTTTATAGCACAATTATTCATAATAGCTAAAAGATGGGAACAACCCAAATGCTCAAGAGATTAATGAGTTTAAAAAATGTGGTATATCCATACAATGAAATATTTTAGTGATAACAGCTGCAACATTGATGAATTTTGAAAACATGAAAGAAGCCAGTTATGAATGACCGCATGTTATATGATTTCATTCATATGAAAGTCCAGAATTGGGACGTTTATAGAGACAGAAAGTAAATTAGTGGTTGCTTATGTCTGGTAGAGGGTTGGGTGGAGGAATACGGGAATGATAGCTAAATGGTACAGGGACTCTTTATGAGGTGTTTAAGAGTATTCTAAAATGGATTGTGGTGATAATTACATACCTGTGATCATACTAAAAGCCATTGAATTGTATACTTTAAATAGATGAATTGTATGGTATACATACAAATTATATCAATAAGGCACTTCAAAATATTTTTTAAGCCAGTCAAGTGTGGTTTTTGGGGGTACACAATGTTAAATCACCTTAACCATCATAGAAAGAATAAATTAGTCTTGTTAAGTGTGCAGGAGAGTTCCCCTTTCTCTGTTTTCTAAAGAGTTTAAAAATCTTTTCTTCCTCTCTCCCGTCCGTTCTGATAGCCTTTGCCTTTTAATAAAAATAAATTTGATTTTTGTATTTATATTTTATTTTGTCCCACTTCCTTAGTTGTTTTTCCTTTTCCTGACCTCTTTTAGTTCTCAACTGAGGTTTTTCTTTATTTTATTCTCACTTCTATAATTTTCCTCTCCCAAATAAGATGATATAGTCTTTATTTAAATTTAGCATACATAGTTAAATTTAAAATCCTAAAATAAAACCATACAATATCCTGTTCTCTAAAAATGAACAGTTCTTAGAATGTTTATCTCTGGTCCTGCCCTCATGATGTCTATAAAATTATTTGACATTTTAATTGTGTCTTCTATCTGATATCTTAACCTCACACATTATTATTCAATATTACTATTTTTGTTTCATGGCATCAATGTTTAAGAGTTACAGGCGTGTTTTCACTTACTTTACTGACAGTGCCATTTTGTATTTCCTGTATGCTCTCTGCTTTCATTTTGCTAATTCTTGAAGTATGTCTTTTTAAAAAAGTTTCTTTGGTAGAGGTGTTTTGGTGGTGAACTCTATTCTTGTTCATCTAAAAATGTATTTCATCCTTGTTCTTGAACATTTTTCTGAATATACAATTCTAGATCAATAGATGTCATCTATCTGCACTTTGAAGATATTGATCTACCCTTGTCTCCCCAGGTTACTTTTGAGAAGTCGCCTGTTTCTCAGTTTAGTTGTTGCACTTTTGAACATGATTAAAGAAAAAAATCTAGCTGCTTTCAATATCATCTCTTTGTCTATAGTAGTCTGCATTTTCACTATAAGCCATATAGAGATAGATGTTAATTTTTTATTTTCCTGCTTGAAATTCATTGAGTTTCCTGAAATTGAGGATTTGTCTTAAAATGATTCTTGAAAATTATTGGCTATTATATATTTGAATGTTGTCTCTCCCTTTCCATTCTTTTAAGTTGTCTTTTTCTTTGGAATGACCATTAGCTGACTACTGTTGCATACCTTCCATTTCTTTGAGTCTATCCTGCATTCTGGATAATTTCTTCATATGTACACTCATGTGCCACATAATGATGTTTCAGCCAATGACTGACCACATATATGATGGTGGTCCCGTAAGGCTATAATACCATATTTTTACTGTACCTTTTATCTGTTTAGATATGTTTAGATACATAAATGCTTCCCATTGTGTTAACAGTTGACTACAGTATTTAGCACAGTAACATGCTGTGTAGGTTTGTAGCCTAGAAGCACTAGGCTATGCCACAGAGCCTAGGTGTGTAGTAGACAATACCATCTAGGTTTGTGTTAGTACACTCTATGTTGTTCACACAATGGGGAAATCATCTAATGACACATTTCTCAGAATGTATCCTCATTGTTCAGCTAGGCATGAACAATGGATAATATAATTCACATGTATAGTAGAATTCACTCATTCCTCAGCTGTGTAGACTCTGCTATTAAGCCTTTCCATTGGTTTTGATTTTTTAATGATTATATATAATTTTATTCAAATAGTTTTATTTTAAAATGTCTCTATCAGTTTTAAGAACATCTATAACTACCATGATCACTATTATTAATATTCATACAGTAATTACCCCTAGCATCAGCACAATTCTCTACCCAATGGAGCACACATTCCCACTGAAACCCACAATCCCCTTTATCACAACCCGTGAGAACCTGCCTCTCAGCCTCTCTGTCTTCCGTGTGGTTCTTGGTTGAGCTGCCTAGAGAAAGCTGTCTCTGGAAACATTCAGCCTTGAACAAAGGAGGGAATAGGCAAGGAGGATCTAAGTTGAGACAAAGCTGCAGGACTTCTAGAGTCCTCTGGAAGAGGCCGTGAACTTTCATAAATGCTTGAGTAGACACAAGGAAGAACTGATTGCTTCAGCTGGACAGACAGATAAATCCTGTATCATTGAAAGATCTACGTATGTATGTATAATCCTTACAGGAGGTGAGGGCAGCAAAAACATATCCAAGCAATCTAACAGGATCCTCAAACCAAACCCTTATGTGGGCTTGTGTGTGGAGGCATCTGAAGACTGGGAGCTCAGAAGATTCCCCAGGATAAATCAGTTCTTTCATTCATCTATACCATACATTCTTTCTCTAAGTATCTTACTGATATTTTTTCAAGAGAGTTTTCAGGATACCTCATCCATTGTATTTGGCAAATACCAAAGTTCTAAAAACTTTTTCAGGTACGATCCAACACCAATCCATGTGTCTTCTGAGTGACAGCAGGTAAAAGTCCAGTCTGCAAAGTAGTCTCATTGAAATCCATCTCATTCAGCTTCAAGTGAGAGGGAAGCAAATCCTACCTCTTCCCCACAGAGGTACAGAGAAAAAAATACCATAGAAGTCCAACAACTTCTTCCCAAGAAATTCTCTCTGACTTCAACCCTTTAATAATCTGAATGTAAAGATGGCATAGCCAGTTTGAACTTCTGCTTATGGGAGCATGAGCATACTGGCCTTCTACATTCTCTTGTTTGGGTTTTGTTTGTTGATTACATCTTTTGAATTATCAGCCAAAACTGATGCAGAAACAGTCTCATTTTTAAAAACCTGTGACATCCAAATGATTACATTTCAATCATATACCTCTAATTCTCAAAAAAATTCATTCTGTGCATACAAAAGGATGGAGTTTAAAGACTGTATAAAAACATCCTTTTTCTTCCTATATGCCAGTCTATTTTTCTGAACCCCCTACTTTGGAGACCAGAGCTATAAAAAAATAATTATTTAACTTTATTTGTTACCAAAGCTATACAAAATTTGAAAAATTTAGAAACATGCCATGGCTTTTTAAAGTTATAATTCATAACAGGAATTAACTTTCTCCATTGAAATTCCAAAAATTGAACTATATAGAAAAATCTCTGTAGCAATACTGTAGCAGCAGCTAAATTTAGAATCTCACACAGGTGTACTTTCTAGTTATCTACCACCTCTTCAGCAGATTCTCAACAGAATTGTTACATATGATTGTTTTTATGGTTTGAGATTTTTTTAAATGATACAGCATGGACTGGTAGCCTCAAAGATTCTGCAATATTTGCTGCTGGTATATTTCTGAGATGTGTTTCATGCATCAGAAGTTACATGGATTTAAAAAACTGAACTCCTATGATCATATATGGGAACTGCTGTCATGGCTGCCTAAAATCATAAGACCTTTTTTCTTAGAAAAGAATTCCAGTCCATAGGGAAATTGAAAAATACAGATTGTTCAGTAGTTCTTATTTAGCCAAGCTAGGTGGTGATAGATATTATCAGAGCTGCTAATCTATAGGCCAGGAGAGATTATCAGTAATTGATCTGCTCTGAAATATCCTATTTCAAGTAAGTACCTCTTTTGGAAAGGTAGATTTGAGGTTTAAAAGGAAAGCCCTGTGGATGCACCAGTGTCATGGGCTCCTCCCTTTATTTTTCGCTTTCTCTTTTTGAAGGGTAGCAGAGTAAAATGTCTCCAAATAAAACTGGTGAATGACCCAATGACCAAATACTCCTCTTTCCTGATAGTTTGAAGTCATTTCCATTTTATGTATAAAACTTAATTCTGGAAATCAATGTTCTCCCCTCCTTGGCACCTAAATTGACCTGAAAATTCCAGCATGTGTCAGGTTTTCATTTAGTCTCAAAATAACTATTTTTTCCATCTCTGGCAGGGATTAAGTGCCATAGTTTGGGCACTTGCTCTGTTGACATTAAATATGAGTTAAATGCTCATCAATTCCAGCAGTGTATTTCCAATGGATTTAAGGAATTTTGAACACATATTACTATTAAATAATAATGAATTCCTTGCCATAAAGTGCTTGATGAATATTAGTGATAACTAGATGGATATTTATCACCTTCTGATAAAGATTATTACTCCCATGTTTTCAAATGGATAAAACTAGGCAGAGATTTTAGGGGATTTGCTGGAAGTAGCTTTGTAAGTCAGGGAGTAGCAGACGCTCAACATTGGCTGCTATGCTACAGTCATCTTTATCATTTTGTATATTGCTTCCTCCTCTCTCCCTTTTGTTAAAGAGAAAGAAGTAGTTTTTTGTGAAAGGAATACACCAAATTATATTCTCAAAATTTTCCAAGCATGTAAGTATATGGGTTTAGATAGTGAGGATTGAAGTCTTTGAAATTAACCTAATTATTCTGGAAGAAAACTAATAGTTATGATCCAACTCAGGTGTAGACAGTGGACATTCAACTTTAAAGCCATACGCCTTTGCATCTGCTTCTACATTTCTCCCTTTAGGGTAATTTGTGCAAAAAGGCAGGGAAAGTCATCATTATGATTACATTGTTTATGCCCTGATTCTTTTTGAGAAAACTTCCTTCATCCCCACCCACCTCTTCATGGGTCATTTGAGGCATTTCCAAATTGGAGGAGGTGCATGCATTTTTGTATGGTAGGTGGTTCAGCTGAAGGGTGGGCTTGCCCACCCAGCACAGCTCACTTTTTTATGCCTCTGCCAGGTACCAAGTGGGCATCTGCACCTCTCTATGCAGAAAGTGCTTCATTCATGGGTCGAAGGCACATGAGCACCCTGGAAAAGCTCAGGAAAACCAAGCTCATGGCCATGGATTCAGCTGATCATAAAGGAGATGAAGGACAATGAGACTGAATCAGAAAAATTCAGGGAGGAATTTAAATTGAAACTTAAACAGGCTGCGTGCAGTGGCCCATGCCTGTAATCTCAGCACTTTGGGAGTCCGAGGCGGGCGGATCACGAGGTCAGGAAATCGAGACCATCCTGGCTAACACGGTGAAACTCTGTCTCTACAAAAAATACAAACAATTAGCCGGCCGTGGTGGTGGGCACCTGTAGTCCCAGCTACTCAGCAGGCTGAGGCAGGAGAATTGCTTGAACCTGGGAGACGGAGGTTGCAGTGAGCTGAGATCGTGCCATTGCACTCCAGCCTGGGCGACAGAACCTTGCTACTATAGAGAGGAAAGCAGGAATTTGCTTCTTACACCTCTTATTACTATTACAAACATACATCTTTCTCTCCACTTTTGTAAGCCATGACAGAAAATTGGCTGAAAGTGAAAGATTTTTTAAACCATCAGATATCGATTTTTAGGAAGGATGTCAAAAATAGAGGAAAACAGTAATTGATACACTGAGGTCAATATTTTGAACATTTATACATTTGACACATTTCTATATGAGGCTCTGAGTTAGACACTGTGGGTGAGACACAACTGCAGCACGTGATTTCTGTTCCGAAAGAGTTGGAGGAAACAGAATACATATGTGTAAGTAAAATAACTAAGAATTAAAGTATTTGAATTGCTAGAATATAATCTTAAAGCTTTTTGGGAAATTTGGAACTTGAAAGTTTATTACAGAAATGTTATTGCAAGTATTGTTTTTGACATTCAGGTTAGTTTATAAATCATTTAATTCCTGATGAACTCCAAATTCTATATATTTCCAGTCAGTGCAGCAGAAGCAATATGTACTGGAATCAGCTATGTCCCTTATGCATCATGACACTAGTTTTTAAAAAACAAAACACATTTAAAACAGACAGATTATCTGACCATAAGTCACACAAGGAAAATCAGGTTTTTTTGACCCGCTCCCACTGCCACTTAAGAAGAAGGATAGAAGATTCATCAATCTTAACTAGCATTAGTCAAGCATTTCATGGCATCAAAGAAGTCACTAGTACTTAATACAAAATTGTGTTCAAAATTGCTTAATTCCAGCCAGGCACGGTGGCTCATGCCTGTAATCCCAGCGCTTTAGGAGGTCGAGGCAGGTAGATCACCTGAGGTCAGGAGTTCAAGACCAGCCTGGCCAACATTGCAAAACCCTGTCTCTACTAAAAATACAAAAATTAGCCGGACATGGTGGCAGGTGCCTGTAATCCCAGCTACTCAAGGGAGGCTGAGGCATGAGAATAGTTTGAACCTGGGAGGTAGAGGTTGCAGATCATGCCACTGCACTCCAGCTTGGGGGATAGGGCAAGACTCTGCCTCAAAAAAAAAAAAAAAAAAAAAAAAAAAAAAGAAAAAAAAATGCTTAATTTCAATGGAAATATATTGCTGGTATCTACAGACATTTGAATAAATACTACGATACTATGTAATGCCCATAGAGTAGATGCACATTTTGGCATTAGTAGATGTACATTTGGTCATCTAAAGATGACTTTGTGAATTAAAACTAGTTCATGCAGCCACGAGAGACAAGTTGCTGCCTTTCTGTTACAAAGTGGATCAACGTGGGTAGCAAGTGGATGCAGAGCACCTGAGTTCCCTGCAGCAGTTCTGACCAGGAAGGGAGGAAAGAAATGAAAACATCTGGAGCAAATTCTCCCAGGGAGGACTGTGAAGGACTGAGACCTCTTGGTTAGAATCTTGATGAGAGGGAAATCCTAAAGCAGAGAGAGGGAAGTTCTCAGGGGGCTGTGTCATTGGCACAAACATGCTAGTTCACCCCTCTGCTACCTGTCTCCTTTTAACAGGTGATTTTAAATACTATAGCGCAATTCCCCCTCTGACTCGTTTTACCACGTTCTCACCTCTTCAGCCTTGTGGAAATGTATTGCCAATATCTACAGGCATTTGGTTACATACCGGCACTATTCACCCACTGGCTGCAATGGCAGATTCCAAGATGGGAGTTAAGTTCATAGGGCTTCTAGTGGCCAACTAGATAGAGCTTCCTGGAGAAATGAGGTAAAGCAGAGTCAAACAAGGTTCAGGAATAGCAAGCATGCTCCTAAGACGCTTATCAAGGCAGAAACTTTGCAGCAACGAGCAGGTCTGTACACAGTGCAATAGCACTTTCCTATACGTCTCAAGGTTTTCCTGGAGAAGGTTTCGCCCAGTGTGAGTTATCGGCTGGTCCTCAGACCTCTGTATAGACTTTACAATCTTAGTAGTACTCACAGTCTTTTCATTTACTGTTTTGGTTCCTATTTTTCAAAAAGTATGTTTTCAGAGTAGTTCATTGTTTTAGATTGTATCCTGAGAACACTTAGTGATTGAATATCTCTATCTGCCTTTCTTCCTCTCTTCCCCCTTGTATATGTAGATGCACATATACGTATGTGTATTTAAGAGAACTATAATAATGCTTTACATACAGTGTTATAAGCTGTTATTTTCACTTATGAATGTATCATAGTCTTAAAAATCAAGAAAACATGTGCATCATTACTTCATAGAACTTATTACAGGATATTTAAATTATTTTGACTTATCACTAATTTAAACAAACTTTTAATGAACACATTTTTTCATGTATGTTTGCACACTTGAACTATTATATCCTTAGAGTAAATACCTAGAAGTCAACTTGCTGGAATAGGAGAAAGAAACATAAATTTGTTCGATAAAGGTTAGAAAATTTCCTTTGAAAACAATTTAAGGTTTATATTTCTTTAATAATATATGTAAATTTGTATTTTCTTACATGTCTAATAACACATGTTATGCAAAATTTATTTTTGGTTTGCCAATCGAGAGAAAAATAGTTGTTTAATTTATATGATCTTCATTATCAGTGAGGCTTCATAATTGCATATGCTGATTGGCTATTTGTATTTCATATTTTCTGCAATTATCTTTTCATGTTTTTAGTGCCATTTTTCTATTGGAATATTTGGTTTTTGTCTGTTTGTGTGGCATACATGTATATTATTGATTTTCCTCCTTTATTATTATAAATATTCTTTTTATGCTAAAAATTTTCAAATAGATACCAAAGTGGAAGGAATAATCAGGGAGAAATGATATATTTTACAATTTTTCCTTCACATTTTAAGTTAATTTATGGACTTCTCTCCTAATTCAGTTTAATTAATTATTTTTTGTGTGTGAGGAGAGCCTTATTTTGCATTTGGTGAATATCATTTTCCTTATGTTATTTTTGGAGTTGATGATGTACCATAGCTATTTGGAGATGTTAAAATGTAACATTCAATTTTTAAAAGAAAATCTGTTGATCATTTGATATGAACACTAAGTCATGAGGAAGATGCTGACTCACCTGAATTCTCTCATCTCACTACATTATTTGTCAATGCTACAGATGGTTCTTTTTTTCCTCTTGGAAAATGTTTATTTTTCAATACTCAATTGACTTCCGTTTCAAAAATTTCAGCATCCAATCACTATCTTTGGGTCTGATACATAAGATGTACTTAAAATTATACAACTCTATTTAGGACATTCTAAAATATGCTGAGAAAAGAGATCTTTGTTATCTAAAGACATAAAAACAGTATCTAAGCAAAGTGAGGCTTACCCTGGATCTCTCAGCAGGCAATTAAAGAAAATGATTGCTGGAAAGAAATGCCTTAAATTGCATGTTTAAAAGACCTGGGGATCCTAATGTATACTTCCTGCCTCTCTCTCATCCTATTGCTTAAAAAGTTCCGAGTTTTATAAGTTGAGAAATACAGCAACAGATGTGTTTGTTGAAATGTTTGAGTTCATAGCTCTTATGGCTCTGACTACTGAGGTTCCTCTTTAATGCTATTAATTGCCTCTTTCCAAATACATGGATTTCATACACTGATTTCTCTTCAGATCTAGAAATACATAAATTTCTAGATTTTTAAAAGCATGAATTTTTTACTTAAAAATGACCTTTCTAATTTATATTGATGTTAATGGAAAAGTTATTATAGAGCTATATTAAGGTTTTGATTGATACATAGATTCGATTTTGCAAGTTGATTCTCACCCTTTGTGGCCTTCTTGCAATAGAGAATCAAACACACTATGTTAAGGAGTAAAATACTTTTTTCAAATAAATGAACATGCTATTCCCAAACTATAGCAAATATAAATTATTTTCAGAAATTTTTGTTCCTGGCACTCCCTGCTAAAATAAAAAGGAGGGATAAATAAGATAGCTTTAATGACTCAAACTTTATCCTTTTAATAGCTTTTCCACGTAGCTAATTGGTGGATGGATAGTTGACAGAGACTGGGTTCAATAGCAGTGCATAAAAACTCAGAATTACAATCTCAAATGTTGAATCAGTAGAAAGACCTCAAATGCATTCACTGTTCTGCAAAAGTGGCTCTTTCTAATTTCACTTAGCAGACTATTACTTGTTCTCAATTTTTAAACTTTTCCTTCTACAGGAATAAGTGGGTCAGCTTCTCAGAGGCTATGAGGCAGTCAAGTTGATCTGCAGAATCTGTTCGATTAGGTCAACCTGAAACTGCAAGAAGCAGATGAAAAGATTTGGAGCCAAGTATCATTTCAGTTCTGGATCATATTGACATCTATTACAATATATTATTAAACATAAAACCCCACATGGTACTCGAAATTATACAGGGAAAGAAAAATGCTACAAAATGCAAATCTTTTGGATTTTGTCACAAGTGAATAATATTTAAAATAAGCCAGTGGATGTCATATTTGTATAAAGAAAATAAATATATCAGAAAGTGACAATCTGACTAATAGCTGAACTTAGTGGTTTTCTTCAAATGTCATTTTAATTTATTATTATCAGGTATGGAGGCCTGTTTTCAGCATGTACAGTGTCCTACACTTTGGCTGCCTCTTGGAGGAAATGATGCAATACCAATAAATACATGAGTGCAGAATATTTGCAACAGGAAAACATTATATTACTGCCAAATCATATTTAATGCCTGGAGGGCTGATTTTCTTCCCACATCCTTTGATTTTCTTTCTCTTCCTTTTAGTTGCCTTTTTGCAATTTCACTACTCAGCAAAGTCATGGAAATAAGACATAAAAGCAGAATTCACTGGAATTTGGCAATGTGTTATTATATTTTGCCTTACCCTTCTCTTCTCTTTAGACTTGATTTACATGGAATTTTGTTTGTAACTAAATTTTAACAGAATTAGAGCTGAGATAAAGACCAGATCCATGAGACAGTTAACAGGGGTGCCAATCTACAGGGGTGTTATACTTGGAAAAGTAATAAGGTGAGACAATTTATATGGCTGAAATCTCCCAAGGACTAGTGGTTGGAGGAAAGGCATTATTGATCCATTGTTGATTGAGTGTGACTTCCACTTTGGTAGGTTCTATGCTAGTAGTTGATTACTTAGTTACATTTAAAGAAATAAAGATCTGGTTAGATTAGTTGCAAAGACTTTTAAAATTTAAATACACATTTTCTTTTCACAGTGTAAAGTATATAAGTCTGACCTGTGATCCAAGAAAACAGTGATGAGGTAAATATTTTTTTTATGTTTTTAGCTTTCCGCATACTGCTCTTAGCGTTTCTTCTAAATAACTGTTGAAAAAATATTTTTAAAATGTCACTTTCAGAGTACTAAGTTAATTGCTTTCCTATGACTCTTACATGGCTCATACTGGTCTTGGCTAGAGAGATATGTATTTTTTTTTTGGTCCATTGCTATGTAAAGTGTTAAAACAAATGTCACTGGAAAATATAGATGAAATGTCAACTAGTGAAGCACACAGCATTTTTCTGACCATGAGATTTAAAGAACGTTGTGTGTATCAGTTGAATACAAGGCAAAAGTTGAATGGATTCTCCATATTCCTTGTAGAGCAGCACTTTTAGTGTCTAAAATAGGAGTTGGAGATTAGACATGGGTGCTCAGTTTCCTAGCACCTTCCATAAGCATAGACAATTGAAGGAGCATCCACAATTCTGTAATGCAGAAAAATAAACTTTCTCATTGTCTTAAATTAGGAAAACTCAGTTTGACCTGGCAAAAAGTCCGAGTGAGAATACTTAAAAAAAGAGCAGCTTTATTAACTATACAGTAGGACAGGGAAGCATTTTGTTATACAACTTGAACTGAATACAAATATTTTGTGGTTATCATATTTATTATTAACATTAAAAGGCTAGTTCTCAGATGGTATTTGAAAAAATTGCTACTTTTGCTTATTGATGTATTTATATATGTACTTACAAATACATATATGTATGTGTATCTCTCTATATATATGTGTGTGTGTGTGTGTTCAGATGCTCCTTGACTTACAGTGGGATTATGTCCCAATAAATCCATCATAAGCTGAAAAAGTTGAAAATACATTTAATACACCTAACCTACTGTGCATCATAGCTTAGCCTACCCTGCCTTAAGTGTTCTCAGAATGCTTACATTGGCCTACAGTTGGCCAGAGTCATCTGGTAACAGTACACTATAGAGTAGTGGTTGTTCACCCTTGTGATTGCGTGGATGAGTAGGAGCTGTGGTTTGCTGCTGCTGTCCACTATCTGGAGAGAGTATTGTATTGCATATTGCCAGCCTTGGGAAAAAAATCACAATTCAAAATTTGAAGTATAGTTTCTACTGAATGCCTATTGCTTTTGCGTCATCATAAAGTCAAAAAATTATAACCCCAACCATCATAAATTGGGGACCATCTGTGTATACATACAGTCATGCATTGCTTAATGATAGGGATACCTTCTGAGAATTGCGTCATCAGGCGATTTCATTGTTGTACAATCATAGAGTGGACTTGCACAAACCCAGACAGTAGTGCCTACTGCACACCTAGGCTATAGGGTATAGCCTATTGCTCCTAGGTTACAAACCTGTATAGCATGTTACTGTACTGAATCCTACAAGCAATTGTAACACAATGGGAAGTATCTGTATACACAAATGCAGTGAAAGTACAGTAAAAATATGGTATTATAATCTTATGGGATCACTATCATATATGCAGTCTGTCATTTACCAAAATGTCATTATGTGGCACACCACTGGATGTATATATGACACCTATGATGGTTAGACAACTCTGTTTTTTCTAGCAGCTTTATTGTAATGTAACTTACAGATCATAAAATTTACCCTTTTAAAGTATACAGTTCAATGATTTTTAGTGAATGTTCAGAGTTGTGCACCATCACCACCATCCAATTTTATAACATTTTTTATTGCCCCAAAAAGATCCCTCATGCCTGTTTACAGTTACTCTCCATTCCAACCCCAAGCCTCAGGCTAGCCCTAGTCTACTCTCTGTCTCAATAGAATCATCTTTTCTGGTTACTATGCTAGAGACTCCTCTTTGTCATACTCTCAAGTAAAATCGCTAGGTCAGGGGCAATGCCTTCTGGGACTTCAGTGAATACCTTGGTTAGGGCAAGTTTTCTATTAGGAGGGATTACTGTGTGGGAGCTTAGAGCTCAAAAAGATCTTCCTAAATCTTCCCTTTAAGGAAGCAGTATGGTTAAAATTGAGCTGCAGACTGAGGCACACCTGGGTTTAATTTCTAGCTCTACTGCTTTCTAGAAGATTGACCACAAAAAAATAATTTAACCTCTCTAAGCAACATTTCCCAAATATGTGAAAGTATGGCTGTTGAAATATGACATTAAGTAAATGTCAGTAAAGTGACTGACACCTAGTATGTATTCAACAGAAACTTTCCTTATGGCTATACCTGAGCTTTCTCATCAAGGAAAATATACCCTAACTTTTGACCATTGTGTTTGACTTCAAATTTTTCTGCAATCCACTGAAGTATCATTGTCATATGTTTCCCTTACATTTAACCCAAGCCTCTTTGGCTTTTCACTAAAGAATAGCTGCATGCTATCATCCAAATAAGGTCATATTATTTCCTGAAGCTACTCTGACTTCACCAACAACGTACATTTACTGAGAGCCTGTGATTGCTGTGTGAGTGATACAATGAAGACATAGTTGAAGAGCTACCAGCTCACTTGGAAACAAACAAGTCACTGGAAATCAAAAATGAATTAAATATGTATTTAGAGACATCAACAGTAACGGTTCTATTTAACCAGCAATTTTGCTCCTGAATACCCACTGGAAGGAGAGAATCTTAAATGCAAAAAAAAAGATTTTTGGGCAGAGAGAATTGGCAAAGCATCAATTACAGCTGAAAATAACAGGAGATGGCTATTGAGCTATTCTTTAAAGGAAGAACGAAATTTCAAAAGCAGAAAATGGCACAAAAAGAGGCATTTCAGGAGAAGTGAACCTCAACTTCATTCATTCATTTATATTTCCATTTATCAGATATGTGGATGTCTGCTTATATCAGTCAGCTTTCACTAGATTATTCTGAAGTAACAAACAATACCAAACCCTAGTGCCATATGAGGAAGAAAAATGTATTTCTTACTCATAGTACATGTCTTTCTCTCTCCCTATGTTGTTTTACTTTGCTACAATTCTGTGCCTTGTTCTTCATTCCCAGACCCAAGCTGACTTATCAGTTTCACAGCAGTAGGGAAAGAGCTATGGAAGAACCAGGCACAGGAACCATACAATGGGTCTTACATCTTCTGTCCTGCATCACTTATGCTCACATCTTGTTGGGCAAGAAAAGTTGTGGGGTCAAATATGATGTCCAGGGATAAGAATAGTAGAGACAGCCAGCTAAAATTGTGAGCAAATAAGATAACCTATCCTACTCCTACATTTTTAAGCAGTGAGCTTGAGACAGAATCACTACCTTAGGGAACCTACACTTCAGTATGAAAATGTGGAGGTGTGCCAGGACCTGCTTTGGCAGAAAAACAATGAATAACCTGGTAAGATGAGAGAATGTAAAGGAAGATTATGCTGGAAAGAACATATGTGGTCAGATCAGAAAGACCTTAAATACCCTTTCTAAAGATTAGACTTAGTTTTAGAATCAATGGGCAGTAATGAAGTTGTCTGAAGAAGAGGTGTAGTGGTTAGTTTTATGTGTCAAATTGATAGTCTATGTAGTACCTAATTACTTCACTAAACACTGATTTAGGTGTTGCTGTGAAGCTATTTTCCAGGTGGGGCTAATATCTCCAGTCAGTTGACTTTAAGTAAAGAATGTAGGTGGGCCTCACCCAATCAGTTAAAGGCTTAAGAGCAAAAACATATTTCCTGGAGGAGAAGAAATTCTGTCTCAAGATGGCAGTGTAGAAATCCCACCTGAGTTTCCAGCCTGCTGGCCCGCCCTGTAAGTGTTGGATTTGCTAGCCCCCACAATTGCATGAGCCAATTTTTAAATATCTTTATAAATATAGTTATAGAGATAGATAGATAGATAGATAACCTATTGGTTCTGTTTCTCTGGAAAACCCTAGTTCATAAGAGAATATCATGATTCAATTTTGTATAGATGGAAGAGATTTGCAAATTAGAAAGGAAAGAATTTGCTAACTGCTCAGAAGTCAGCATGAGAGGAAAGAATTAAAGATGAACACAGGACACTAGTATTTTGTAAGCTAAGTACTACTTTTTATATTATTTCTTGAAACTTTCTTCATGCTTTATCTTTATTTTTACAATGGACTACTACATTGCTAATGACCCCAATTTGTTTATTATTCATTATGATGTGCATATGTGAAAATATGTTCTATGCTGTAAATGTAAGTTCTTTCTTTTTGTAAATACACTGCTGCTCAATTTCTCAGTAATTGCTCCAAAATTTGAATTTTCTACCAGATGGGAAACAGAGATATCATCCATGGCCAAGATCCAAGCATGTGGCCCCACAAGGGCATGACAATAAGCTGTTATTCTTTGATTTCTTCAAAATGCATTAGAGTTGCCCCAGATGAGTAAGAAAATATAAGAATTCCTTAGGTAGTCTCACCATTATCCCAAGAGGGCTGAGACTTCATCAAACCTCTTTGGATGGCAGGATTAAGGGAGGTTGGAACCTGAGTCTGTCCTGATCAAGTTAATTCTCATCCCTACCCCATTGCTTACCTCTATAACTCTTTGGTTTCTGTCAGAGTTTCACATGTTCCCAATGTGTAACTAGGTGAGATATTTTTGTGGAATTATTATCATTTAGTATTTAATAATGTATTTACAGTATTAGATAAAGTTCTGAAACTGAGCCATTTAATTCCTGCTATATCCCTCTGAGATAATTTGCAATATCCTGTAAATGAGAAAATATAGAGTCACATGATTTGACCAGCCCCCCCACGCAAAAAAAAAAGTATGCCAACAAATCTATTTTCTCATAGAAATTGTGAAGTGAGAATAGTGAGCGAAGATCTTTCTGAGGGATTATGAAACAACAACAAAACAAGGAGGAACGACAACAAAAAAGAACATATAGGCCATCAAGGAGCTAATGATTTGGTCTTAAAGAAAATACAAGTGTTGGCCAGGCACTGTGGCTCACACCTGTAATCTCAGCACTTTGGGAGATCGAGGCGGGTGGATAACTTGAGGTCATGACTTCAAGACCAGCCTGGGCAACATGGAGAAATCCTGTCTCTACAAAAAATACAAAAATTAGCCATTGTGTTGGCACACACCTGTAGTCTTAGCTACTCAAGAGTCTGAGGCAGGAGAATCACTTGAACCTGGCAGGCAGAGGTTGCAATGAGCTGAGATCACACCACTGCACTAAAGCCTGGGCGACAGGAGGCTCTGCCTCAAAAAAAAAAAAAAAAAAAAAAAAAAAGAGAGAAAGGACAGAAAATACTTGTGAAACAGGATATTTCCCCCAACCCCTTCACCAGACTCACAGCAGGGGTGCCTTGTTTACCCAGCCTGCAGTTTTCAACTCCTCATGGGAGGGAGCATGCAAGTGAACAAGGCAGGAACTGGAATGCATGAATGCTGAAATCAGCTGTCCGCTTCAGCCCCAGCAGAAACAAACTCCACTCACTTGTACTCACTGCACTCCACCCATCATGGGAGGGAGTGCACAGGTGAGTGTGTGCAGGATCCGGGGTGAGCACTTTTGGGCGCCAGCAGGAGCAAATTCCATGCAGGCCCTGCAACAGCATCTGGAGAGATGCCTGAGACCCCGAAGCCCCAGAAGGAGGGTTACAGTTCTCTTTTAGCTCTGTGGATGGCTTAAGTGTAAACAACTCAGAGGACTCTCTGCCTTTTCACATGAGGCAGCTGGCTTCTGCCAGCAAAAGCAAAGGGCAAGTGTGACAGCCTTTTGTATCTGCACTTATGGCTCCCAAACTCTTGCCTGGCATACAGGAAAAATGAGGTCGCACAAACAAATTGAAGGATGGTAAATGTGGGGGATCTTATTGCCGATGAAAGTGGCTGTCAGAGGGAAGGGTAGCTGGAAAGAGGATGGGATGGGAAGGTAATCTTCCCCTGAAGTCTGGCCATCTCTGGACGTATTCTTCTTGGAAGTTATGCCATGAAGCTGTCCCTCTGAAGTCAAGCTGCTTCTCTCTGAGGTCCAGCCATAGTCTCCAATGTCCAGCTGCTTTTCCTCTCTGCTGGCTGAGTCTGGGGTTTTTATGCGCACAGGACAGGGGGCAGCAAGGTCCATGGTTGGTTTTGGAAAAGGCAACATTTGAGCAGTAAAATGGGGATGTAAGTTCTCACTTTGGCTTGCAGTCTCAAGCTTTTCAGCTTGAGGATGGGGCCTCACCAGGGACCTGCCCTTTTCTGCCCAGAATTTCTCTGCCTCCTGTCCTATCACTAGTATAAATTAATCCCCAAAGCACATTGTTCCACCATATCACAAACCTCCATCTCCTCATCTTTGCTTATGAGGTCCTACCTGAGTTCCTCATTGTGACCTGTGGACCTGCCACCTGCTCATCTCCCCAGGGTGTTTTTCTCCCCCTGCTGCAGCAGAACCATGCTATTTTTAATTTTAAAACACAACATGATTTTAACTTTCCATGTCCAAAATGGAAACCCAGATCTTTCTCCGCAAACCTTCCCCATCTCAGTTACTCTGGCCGAAAAGTGTCAAGTTATCCTTGACTGTGATTTTTTTCTTCATTCTATATCCAGTCTGCCTGCAAATCTGATTGAATTGAAAAATCTAACCTGTTATCATCCCCTTGACCATCTTGGTCTAAGCCACATGTCTGAGAGAAAAATACATAGTGAGGCTAAAAGCAAAGAAACAAATGAACAAATACTGTCCAACTACCCCAAATTCAAAAGCACACAGTTGTACATTTAAATTAGGGGAGTCTAGAGTGTTGAAAGGTATTTGTTGTGGTATAACCAAGGCTCTCAGCCTCTAAACTACTTCTAAATTATCAAAGATTTTAATTATTACATCCAAAATTTAATATGAATATCTTTTGGGAGTCACCTTTGAATAGATTTGAAATTCTCTAGCCTCTGGCTTTCTTAGTTATAGAGATATTCATGCATCATCTTCAACATTGTCACAGTAATGACAGCCTCCACTTTTCTTGAATAATTGCTATGTTGCCAGGCACTATAATGGGTACTATAGTCATTGTCACTAATTCTCATAAGACTCTGAAGATCAATATATTATTGTTATTAATGCTCAACTTTATTATTATTGTCATTATTATGATTCCCTTTTTATTAAGGAGGACACTAAAACACAAGGATGCTAAGTCTCCAGCCAGCCTCATCTCCCCTTGCACTTGCGTGATAGAGCCAGGATTCATACTCAAGCCTGCCTGGCACTGGAACCAGTCTTTCCACAGTCGTATGCTGCTCCCAGAGAGTTTAACTGGGTAATTTTAAGATTGCTTCTAATTTAAAAAGTAAATGAGTCAAGAGTTATTGGCACTTCTTGGTTAAATGCTTCACATACAGTTGGTGAAAACAGAGGCAATTTTTAATAATGTGCACCACTAGGCAAAACCCTGGGCTTCAGTAGACCATTGCTATCCTAGTTACACGGAAAATGTACCTGATGGTTTTCTGAAAGGTCACTGGCCACTCATCCAGACTTAATGAAGTCTGGAACTCAGTAAAAAGATCAACTCAGCTGATCCTAGTGTTGGCTAGCTGATAGGATATATACAGGTGTTTAAAAACTCCACTGTAGTAACCTACTCAAGTTGCTGTTACAGAATACCACAGGCTGAGTGGCTTAAACAACAGACATTTATTTTCTCTGTGTTCTGGAAACTGGAAGTCCAAGGTCAACAGATGGGCAGGATTGGTTTCTTGTAAGGGCTCTCTTCCTGGCATGTAGACAGCCGCCTTCTCACTACATCCTTGTATGGCTTTTCTTCTCTGAACATGGAGAAGGAGCTCTGATTTCTTGTCCTCTTCTTATAAGAACACCAGTCCCATTGGATTAGGGCCCCATGCATGCAATCTCTTTTAATCTTAATTACCTTCTTAAATGTCCTGTCTCCAAATACAGTCACTCTGGGAGTTAGGGCTCCAACAGATGAATCTGGGGGATGCAGTTCAGTCCATAGAAGTCTACAGTTTTTCATCTGATGTTTGTGTTATTACTTATTTCAGATTTTAATTTCTGAGTAGTAAATAATGTATATTTAAAATTTCATTCTGTATATTGCTAAACTTAGGTTTACAAACTTAAACCACGCATGAATTTATTGTTCATTAAGACAAATTACTTAGGTGCCTAATGCTGCTGATTTTTGCATACTTACTGGATAATGTACAAAGTTACCATTTTCAGGCCACAAATACAAATACATCACACAATGTATAAACATGAGGGATTTCATTTGAACTGATATGATATACCTTTTAGGTGAATTAATATTTTATCTTACTCTCCTGTATTACCACCAATAAAAAACCACACTACTTTTAAATGTCAGTTAGGTTTTAGTGAAAATCATTTATTAAATGTTGTATACTCAGTTTAAATCTAACTGGGTAACTAAACATTAAAGGGGGAAAATCTATATTGGTCTAATTTGAATTATATGTTCTTCTCAACAAGCATAATTGCTATTGACTGCCTAAAGCACCATTGTCTAAGTCATGAATAATCATAAAACATTACAATTGGCACAAGAAGAATGGAAAGAAACCCATCAAAAAAAAAAAAAAAAGGAAAGCACAAAATACCAACAACCTCCCCCTCCCTTCTCCTCTGCCTAAAAAAATAAAGCCATGCAAAACACAATGACTTTATTACCTGAGAAAATGTGCTACATGATAACCGTGAGAAGCCTCATTTGTTATAGATAGTATTTCACCTCGGGTTTGACATGTTATTCTGGAATGAAGCTCGCTTGTCACTAAGTATGTGTCATTTAAAAAGGAAAGGAAGCAAGAAGGAAGGAAGGAAAGAAAGAAGCAAGAAAGCAAGCAAGCAAGAAGGAAAGAGAGACAGAAGGAAGGAAAGAGGAAGGAAGGAAGGAAGGAAGGAGAAAGAAAGAAACCCTTAGTACCTTCACCTCCCCTTTCATTAACTGAGTTCTTAATTCAGAACTAGAAATACAGATTTTTCTTGGGCAGAATATTTTTCCAGAAGCTCTGGAAGTTGGCAAAATGTCACACCCTGGATATTTTATGAAGGGCTTAAAGTTTACAGTCAATGAACCTCTTGCTTAGGGGGCATCTAGAACCACTTTCTAGAGCATATTCACTAAATTATCCTGTACTTGGTTTCTAGCATCCTAAGAGCTGTGGCTCTAGTAGATCCGCCCACACTAGGTAATATTAGAACAACCCAGAACACATGCCATTCTATTATCTTGGTGATTTGTTGAAAAATCCGTAGATTAAACTGAAAGTCAGTTTCCTTTAAATCACAATGTTAGTTCTGTGATATCAAAACTATTAGTTTTGTGCTATAATGTTAGTTTGTGATAAAAAAAGAATGAAATCATGTCTTTCGCAGCAACACAGATGGATCTGGAGGCCATTACTTTAAAAGCCCTGACTATGCTGCTACACAGTCTATGCAAGTAACAAAATTATGCTTATGCCCCATAAATTTATAGAAATAAATAAATCGAAATAAATAAAAAATAAAATAAATGTTAGCTGCTTATTCTGGGGTTAGCACTAATCTAAAGAGAGCTTTAATTCCCAGGTAGAATGTATATTTCCTGCCTCTGAGTTTTATGGTTATTTTCTAATCCCCACAATACCTTCTCAATTTGCATTTTGATACTTGGGATGCTTTGTTTGCTAAAGTACTTGTCTTACCCACTGGGCAATGTGTTCTTGATAAACAGTGGGTATTTCTTAATTATTTTTGGATTCTCTATGTTTAGCATATGGGTGAGAGGAATCAAATATTGAATAAGTATTTGCTAAATAAATTAGTAAATACTATATTTGATCGTTTATTTAGCATTTATTAAGTAATCCTATATATCAGAAATTGTTCTAGACCCTAAATACAAAGAGAAATTAGTGTTGATGCTTCCTCTTTGAGAATTCATGGCAGAGTGGAGATGAGAGGCCTAAAAACGGTTAGTTGGAATACAACAGGTTAAAAAAAAAAGTGCTAAAGAACAAAGAGAAGGGAAAAGTGAAGAGCCACCAGTCCTATGCTCTCTGTTTTTCAGAGTGAAGAAAGCAATGGCTAGCTTCAAGTAATACTTTATTCTGCAAATCATACATTTAATTATTTGTTGTCAGAAGGAAATTTTGTATAAAATGATGCCTTGAAAATAAATTTTAGTTAGAATAATTAATGAGAAGTAGAAGTTGATTATTCTCTTCTCCCGAGTACTAAAAAAAATTAGGAACCCAGAATCACTAAATGGAGAAGATAAACGGATTGGGAGTTAGAAGGTGTGAGTTCAAGCTCCAGGTTGGAACTATTGAGGCAAATAATTTGAGTTCCATATTCTCTTTTTTTTTTCCTGAGAGAGAGGGTCTTGCTCTGTCACCCAGGGTGGAGTGCATGGCCTGATCTCGACTCACTGCAACCTCTGCCTCCTGGGCTCAAGAGATCTTCGTGCCTCAGCCACCTGAGTAGCTGGGATTACAGGCACCCACCACCATGTCCGGCTAATATTTTTATTTTTAGTAGAGACAGGGTTTTGCCATGTTGGTAAGGCTGGTCTCAGACTCCTGGTCTCATGTGATCCACCCGCCCTAGCCTCCCAAATAGAAATACTATTTGGACATTTTTACTGCTATGTTTTCTCTTCAAAGCAATCTATTTGACAGAAAGGAGAGTGAAGAAAAACTATTAAATCAATAATTCCAAAATGTTAGAATTTTAGAGTTTACAGGCATCGTGGAGGTCACTTAGTGCAACTCTCTACTAAGCATGTAACTTAGCATGTAACATCCTCTATAAATGGCTGTCCAAGTATGATGGACCCCTGTTCCACACCATGTCAGTTTCCAGGGTTTTACATTCTGATTACTCTCACCCAGGTATGTTCTAATTCCTTACTGTTCTAAATGGCACCCAAGTGAAGCCCTAAGTTCCTGCCGAGATCTGAGCTGTGAATAGTGAAAGAAGACCATCATCTTCCTTTCCTAGACACTATACATGCCTAGTTTTTTCATTTATGTTGGTCATCTCATAACGATGTCAACATATGGTGAGACTTCAACCCATCAACTCCTAACTACTTGACCAAATGATGTTGTTGTAGTGTCCCTTCTCCAGCATGCTCGTGCAGTTTACTGTGATCTGTTTGGATTTCATCTGTAAAAATGTGATGACAGTGACAACGTCATTCAATTCGTTTCTCATTCCTCCCAATGACATGATGTCCATCAATTTGGAAAATCATGCCTTCCTCTGCCATCATCCCAGGGACCCTGGTGCCCAGTGCCAGGCTGACTGCTAATTACTTATGGCTGAAGTTCTGGAAAGAAATCCACGTAACTACCCACCCCAGATCACTCTGTCCCTGGAATAACTTGAGAGATCTGGCCACGTGCTTTGTTGAAATTCAGAAAAATGCACAGCTTTTTCCAATATTGTTTATGAATTTGTTTCATATTTATTTTGTTACCTTCAATCAGAATAAAAGAGAGTTTAAAATGCAGACATGGGGATAAAGTGGCCAAGTCCATGAAAATGATAGAGCCAGGTTTCCTAGCAGGAAAGCCAAGCTGCCGATTATATCATCCGGGTTATGATTCCCACAGGGTTTTGGCTTAGAAGAAAGCCTCTGCTGCCTGTGCAGTGACGCTTTAAATTCCTTTAATTTGTAGCTATTGCTTAATTAGAAATAAGCTTTAGATTAATATATGTGGAAAGTTAACATATTGACATGATTTCATACTAAAGAAGAAACATCTAATACCAGATTTGTTCCCAGGCAGATTTGATTCAGGATGGTAAGGTGAGGATAAGAGAGGATTGTTCTCAATTTGGTTCTGTAACTAGTTGTGACAATTCATTTATCTGCACAACTGAATTGAGTGATCTGGGACTAAAATTAGAACTAACATGGCATGTGTTTCACAGTTTCTGAGGCAGCTTCTTCTTACTCCTTCCAGAAGACTTTTGAGGATAAAGAAAGGATGAAAATTCTCCAAGAAAATGGAACACCAAGACTGATGTTGCACGAAATGCCAAAGTTTTGAAGAAAATTCCGTCAACCACAAGATCTATAGAGAGGAATAGAGAAATATAATCAGAAGCACTCACAGATTTTGCCACTTGAAGGAGCAAACCCACTCCGCTGAGAAGAGAGACTGGGGCTTCTTTCCTCCCCCATGGCCTGCTTCTTGAACCAGCATTCTGAATCTGAAGTATTAACCTGAGAATTGGCTGTCCTTCTGTGCACACATGCTACATTTTGAGGTGACCTGAATACTCTCTGCAACCCCCTCAATTAGCAATTCCTTTTGAAGCCATGTATTAGACTGCACGTTTAAATATAACAGAAAAATTAAAAAGATGGGCAGTGGTATCTAGATCCAGGGAAGCTTAGTTACAGCGAATAAAGCAGAGTAGATGGAAAGAAACCTGAAATGTGGTTCAATTTTCCAATGTTTTTAGCTCAATGACTATCATCCCAGTGCCTTTCAACATGTTATAGTCCATACCATCTTCAATGTATTCTGACCTAATTTTAGTGTATTTTTACCTAACCTTGATTTTGCCAGGGTTAGCATAATTTAGTTATAATCACACGAAATACGGTTTTTCAAGAAGGATATCCTCTCCCAAATAGTATATGCCCTTGACCTGCATCCTTACTGTGCAAATATGGAACACAGAGCTAGACACGGAAAATTGGGTTAAGCACCGACCTTATCAATGTGTTCTTTAGGTTTCAATCAGAGACACAGAGGATTCTATTAACCCCCAACTGCACCATCAGTAGGAGGAACAAGGAAAATCTAGATACCCTGACCATTGACAAACACAGGAACTATACATGCATTCCCTCATTTGAGATAAAGACAAGAGAAAGATACAGTGTGGAATAAATGGTACATCATCCTGAAAAAAAATCTCTGGAAATGACTTCACAAGAATTCTTAAAATGTAGTAAAGTGCTCTATGTCTTCAATATGATAGAAACATTTATGAACTCCATCAATCAGGAACTACAAGAATAAAAAGAGACTGTGTTGAGAGGAAAAGGAGTTGGGTGAATTAAGGTGGACTAGCAGTCATAAAACTTGAATCAGTGTTGGGAGCAGTAAAGAACAGAACTGATGTTGTGGAAAATTAAAACAATAATATGGACCATAATATTGAGATTTCCTGGAATTCAGGAAGAAAACAATAAATACCAAAAAAAAAAAATAGTGAGAAAAGATGAAGATACGGAATTTAGAGGAAAAAAGCTAACCTGAATATAACTAATGTTCTCAAAGAAGAGACAAGACAAAAATTAACCAAGCAATAATAAACTTTAAGCAATGATAACTTTCTTGTATTGAAGACCTATGTATTAGTCTGGGTTCTCTAGAGGGAAAGAACTAATAGGATAGATGTATATATAAAGGGGAGTTTATTAAGGAATATTGACTCACACTGTCACAAGTTGTGGTCCCACAATAGGCCATCTGCAAGCTGAGGAGCAAGGAAGCCCCTCTGAGTTCTAAAGCTGAAGTACTTGGTGTCTGATGTTCAAGGGCAGGAAGCATCTAGTAGGGGAGAAAGATGGAGGCCAGAAAACTAAACCAGTCCAGTCTTCCCACGTTCTTCTGCCTGCTTTCATTCTGGCTTTGCTGGCAGCTGATTAGATGGTGCCCACCCAGAGTGAGGGCAGGTCTGCCTCTCCCAGTCCACTGACTCAAATGTTAATCTCCTTTGGCAACACCCTCACAGACACACCCAGGAAAAATACTTTGCACCTTTCAATCCAATCAAGTTGACACCTAATATTAATCATCACAACCTATATCTTCAGATCCAATGAACCTAGGTAAAAGTAAAAAAAAAAAGATTTGCATAAAGACATATGAAGATGATATTTAAATGTGAAGATGAACAACATGTCCTGAAAGCATCTCATATAGGAGAAAACAAACATTACTTCCAAAGGAGCACATCAGGTAGGCCTGAGACTTCTCTTCACCAATTTCAAATGTCAGATAACAATGACGGAATTGTTACAGAGATCTGGAAGAGGAGAAAAAATACTCAAGAGTTCTATACTAAGCAAGTAGTCTTTCATATGTGATCACAACCAAAAACTCTTCTTAGATGTGCTATTATAGAGTAGAGAGAATAACACATACTTCATAAGTCATTGTGAGAACTGTATGAAGTCATGAATGAGAGAAACGAACATTGGACTACTACCAAATTCTGCATAAATGTAGGTTCCTATTACCTGACTGGCATTTGTAGATGTTTACTAAAAATCAGATAGGAAGGAGGCATGTTACAGATCTGGTATTTAACAGGCTTTTCTTAATCCTTGCTCGATCTCAGAGAGGGATGCCTGGTTACAAACAGAGACCTCACACTGAGCAGGAGGACTTGTTTTCTGGTGCTGAAACCCTGGTCAAGTGACTTAGACTTCTGAGCTTCCATTTTTGTCTTCTGTAAAATAAGTTATTGGGGCTAAAATTTTCTTCTAGCTTTACTATTGCATGTCGTTTAAACATTTAAAGATCTATAAGTGGGGCATTAGATTAGGCTACACTTTACTATTCTTTTATTTTCTATGTTAAGTTTTACTTTAGACACATAAAGCTTACTTTAGGCAGATATGCTGGATAAATGAATAGAAGATTTCAAATAAGTAACATTTGGATTTTGTTTGACTAGTCAAAAAAGACCAGGGAATGGGCACATCTAAAAATGCAAAAGGCTTGGAAGGCCAAGGCGGGTGGATCACGAAGTCAGGAGATCGAGACCATCCTGGCTAACACAGTGAAACCCCGTCTCTACTAAAAATACAAAAAATTAGCCAGGCGTGGTGACTGGCACCTGTAGTCCCAGCTACTCAGGAGGCTGAGGCAGGAGAATGGCATGAACCTGGGAGGCGGAGCTTGCAGTGAGTCGAGATCCCGCCACTGCACTCCAACCTGGGCAACAGAGCTAGACTCTGTCTCAAAAAAAAAGAAAAAAAATGCAAAAGGTAAAAATTATTAAACAAATAGGTTATGCGTGTATATACAATGCTTTAGCAGTTATATTTAAAGCCAGATAAAGATTTGAAATGCTCCAGCCCATAATACCATAATATTCAGCATGGGTGGGAGGGGATATGGCTGTAATGGGGTTAAAGAGGAGCACAGTAAAGTTTGTTAATGGAATCTCTACGTGGACTGTGTTGAAACTTAAAGCACATTAATAATAAAAGCCCTGCTTTAAAAACTGACCTTGTAGTTGAAAGATATGCGATTGTATCATTACCAATTAATGTGTTAGGTAACATAGCTTGTACTTGGAAAGCAACAAGGAGGAGTATCTAAATGATATTCACACATCTTAATTAGTGTCATTAATAGTTCTTTTGCCATCTTTCATGAGAGCAATGGCATTACACTGCAAGCATCTTGTTATAAGTCAAACCAGGAAGCTAGATTTGAAGCCAAGTTCTTAAAAGTGGTTTTAAGCTATGGTGCCTACATGACTAGAATGTTTCTCCAGGGTCTCTTCTCAGCTGCAGGACTTTTGAAAGCAATCCACAATAGAGCCAGACATGAAGGTAATGGTGACTAATGGACAGCATTACAAGTGCTCTGTGAGATGAGAATGCAAAAACATAAGAAATATGCAAAACAAATTTCTTCCTATAGCCTCCCCCGATGATTGATCAGTGATTTTAATACTATAGGTAAAAATGTATATATATATATATAAATGTTTCATCTCTGAATTCATTATTTGCTACTGAACAAATGAAATATTTCCTAATGATATTCTGAAAGTTACTATAAAAGAAGCCCATCTAAAAATCCTTATTATTGAAAAATGTTGGTGCACTAGTGTACAGTGTGGCACAAACTGGTATAATTTAGGACCCATCACATGATGGTTGCATCTTAAATTTTTTTACCTTCTCTGGAAATCATAATCTATATAACCTATACCTAAAATAAATTTTATTATTGGGTTTTATTTTGACTCTAAAGGTACAATATCCTTTAAATGGGCTTAGAGGGGGAACCGGCAAAATACAAAGTAGAATAAAATTAAAAGGAAAAAAAATTGATGTGCTTCCATCCAGCTTTTTTTCTATGTAAAATGTGTAATTATGAATACATATATTCATAAATGCAATATTTAACTTATATATGTAGTTTTCTTTGTGTCACTATCTTATGTCGTTAAAATTTTTCAAAAGTATAATTAATATAAAATAGCCTATTTTATAGTTATACCATGTCCATCTGTCTGGGCTTCTATAAAAGGATATTATAGACTGGATGGCTCATAAACAACAGAAATTTATTTCTCACGGTTCTAGAGTCTGGGAAGTCCAAGATCAAGGAACCAGTACATTTGGGGTCTGGTGAGGGCCTGGTTCATAGATAGATGGTGGTCTTCCTGCTGTGTTCTTACAGGCAGAAGGGGCAACAGGGCTTTGTCGCGCCTCTTGTATGAAGGCATTAATTCCATTCATTACCTAGTGACCTCCCAAAGGCCCCACCTCCTCATACTATCATATTGGTGACTGGGTTTTAACATACAAATTTTGGGAAAACACATACAGGCCATGGCATACCGTAACTTAACTTACTGTTGAACATTTGAGTTATTCCCAATTTTTCACTATTCAAAAATAATCCTGGCCAGGCGAGGTGGCTCACACCTGTAATCCCAACACTTTGGGAGGCCAAGGTGGGTAAGATCACTTGAGGTCTGGAGTTCAAGACCAGCCTGGCCAACATGGCAAAACCCCATCTCAAAAATACAAAAATTAGCTAGATGTGGTGGCGAGTGCCTGTAGTCCCAGCTACTCAGGAGACTGAGGCACAAGAATTGCTTTAACCCAGCAGGTGGAGGTTGCAGTGAGCCATCACATCATTGCACTCTAGCCTGGGAGACAGGGTGAGACTCCATCTCAAAAAAAAAAAAAATCTGTGCTGAATATGTTTGTTCATGAATTTTGTTTATATTTCTAACTACTTTATTAAAATATATTCCTAGAAGCATCATGACTAACCCAAAGGGTGCATCCGTCCTTAAGACTCTTCACGCAGATTGTCAAACAGTCTAAAAAAGTTAAACCAAATATACTTCTACCATTTAGATATAAAGGGGTACAACTACAAAAACTATTTCATTTTTGTTTTTAATGTTACTCCTCATTAACAGTGAAAATAAATTTCACATTTATTAGTTATTTGTGTTTTTTCTTCTAATAATTATCTGTTGATATCTTTTTAGATATTAGTATATTAATAGTAGTTTCTTTTATGATTAAGAATATCTTATGATATCAACTGTGATATCACTTTTTTGTTTGAGACGGAATCTTGCTCTGTCACCGGGCTGGAGTGCATTGGCGCCATTTTGGCTCACTGCAACCTCTGCCTCGTGGGTTCAAGCAATTCTCCTGTCTCAGCCTCCTGAGTAGCTGGGACTACAGACCCATGCCACCATGCCTGGCTAATTTTTTTTTTTTTTTTTGTATTTTAGTTGGGATGGGGTTTCACCATGTTGGCCAAGACGGTCTCAACCTCCTGACCTTGTGATCTACCCACCTCGGCCTCTCAAATTGCTGGGGTTACAGCCGTGAGCCACCGTGCCCGGCCAATATCACTATTTTTAAAAAGACAATATTTATGACATTAACATGCATTTCTGTATTCCCTGCGTTCACCAAGTCTAATTGGTTTTTTGTTAGTCTGCTTTTTTTTTTCGGGCAGTACAGCTATATTCAATTTTAGGCAGCTCTTGGCTTCTATTCCAATTTAAACAAGGTAGACACTTAAAATTTTTATATAAATAATTTTGTGAGTATTAAAACAAAACAAGTATTATAAGGCTATTGATCCTTTTTGCAGCAGAGTAGTGGTTTCATTGCTGAAGGAAAATACAATATTATAAAGCTACATTAATATTTTTATTTCTATGGCTAGGTCAATCTATCTGGTTAACAATTGAGAAAAAAAGAGTTGTAATCAATTACATTCACACATCTGTTTTATTTTTTGCGTGTAGAAGCAGAGTTAAGCTCTTGAGTCATTACTAAAGCAACAATATATTCTATTCTACCTTGTGAAATTTTTAAGAAAATATGTAAAGAAGCTGCCCTTGGAAACACCTTCCTGCAAAAACATAGAGACCCAATGGGGACAGACATTTCTGAGGGCAGCTTAACTTCGTGTCTATAGCTGTAAAATAATAGAGATAACTAAAACAAAAAAACTTTTGAATTTAACTAAAAACATGCTTACATCACCTTATTTTTATTTAGTTTTAACTGGTCTATTATTTTCATATTTATTTGCCACTCTTAAAAAAATGCCTTTGTTATCACAGCTTTTTCTTCTGAGACACATGCCTGTCTCCTATTTGAGTTCTGGTTCGAAGGTTATACAGTTTAGCAGTAGGAATTGTTTCTTTCTCCTCTTCTCCTTCTATGTACAATTGTTTTTTAAATATGACCTACCCTGTATTACATAGGCATGCTATTTTTTATTTATTTAATTATTTTTGAGATGGAGTTTCACTCTTGTTGCCAAGGCTGGAGTGCAATGGCACAATCTTGGCTCACTGCAACCTCCGCCTCCTGGGTTCAAGTGATTCTTCTGCCTCAGCCTCCCCAGTAGCTGGGATTACAGGCATGTGCCACCATGCCCGGCTAATGTTGTATTTTTAGTAGAGACGGGGTTTCTCCCTGTTTGTCAGGCTGGTCTCGAACTACCCACCTCAGGTGATCTGCAGTCCTCGGCCTCCCAAAGTGCTGGGATTACAGGTGTGAGCCACCACGCCCAGCCTAGGCATGCTATTTTTTTTAAACGTATACTACTTTTTTTCATCATGTGACAGAGATGAGTCAATTCAGCATGTTACTCTATTTAATCATTGACCAAAAGAAATCTACACATTCCCATGTTTTTCCAGTTCAAATAACTGCTCTACAAAAGAAATTCTAATTTGGCTATGTCTCTCAAATATGCTAAACAGAGCAAAAAATTATCAGGAGAAATGCCATACATATGACCGTGAATAAAAAGCAGCCTGTCCGTATCCCAAACAAAAATATGTTTGGGAACTTTATATAAACATTTCGAAACACGGGTGGAATGGTCAAATGTTTTCTAAAATTGTTTATGCAGTTAATCACACTTGCATATTTAAAATTTGCACATTAGGTTATGTGTGTGTGCATGGCTTCTTTGTAGTTCCACTTTATGGGCAAACATTTACCCCAGCTCTTCACCTGCATGTTTGACACCATTGATCAATGTCTTCATCTTCATTAAATGATTTTGAGTCACCTCACAGTGTTCTACTATTTACACTGAGGTCTTGAGACCAGCGGCATTGGCATGAAAACTCCTAGCCCCCAGTCGAGATCTCCATTTTCAACAAGATTCCTAGAAGATGAGTATGCACATTGAAGTTTGAGAAGCATTGCTTCAGGGCACATCATCTTCACTTCAAAGTGCAGTTTTTAAAATAAAGCATACTCTGAATCTAGGTATGATGCTGACATTAGAAGTTGTATCTCAGGTTACAAACACCTTCATTTGAACATTAGGAAACATTTCCACTCATGCTACGAGAACATGTTCATGATCCAAACAACATAACCACTGAGTATATTGTTTTAAAAAGGGAGTTTGTCTTATTAAAACAATATCTAGCCCTAGAAACTTTGAGATTATACTTCCAAGTATAATGGCTAAATCTCCATTAAGCTTATCTTCTTTTAATGTTTTAAACCTATTTAATCAGGCAATCTCCTTCAGCATCCAAAACTAGCATTATTTGAGGAGGTTTTACGCTAACATATTTTCCCCAAAGAGTACTCAGTTGTTAAAAAATCAAATCAATGAAGTAATACTCAGTGGTATAAAAACTTGTAAAAATTTGACTACATGGGAGGGATACATTTTGGGGTGGATAAAACCCTTGCCTTATGTTTGGGAATATATGGTTCTTGTTGAATATATTTAGACATAAATACTGGCAGAGCACTCCATCTCTTGCTCTGTTTTGGGATGTTCAAATGTGGTTGGTACTTCTGGGCATGAAAAAATATATGTATGTGTTTTTCTGTAGCACAGCTGGAGATACATACACCACATATACATATACACACATATACAGTACAACATAGATGTTAGTCACCTGCCACACACCTGCACGCATGCACACACACACAGACACATCATGGCAGGGGAAATCGTGCTTTTAAGAAGTACACGTGCCTCAAGAACCTAGCTTAACATTAGTTTCAACTTGACAATAGAGGTTTCGGTGAATCCTGTTTCTCCTGAATTTCTGTGGCTCTCGCTCTTGTAATTCATGGGAACTGATCAAGCTTCACAGTGTGACTCCAGGATGCCTCTTTGTTTCTGTTGTTTTTCTCAGTCTTGCTGGCTAAATAATGTAGCAAGCCTAATAAATTCAGATAAAATTTCTGATTGGTTTGGCAGCAGTTTAACAATCTAGAATAATTTACTGACCTCAGAGACTTCATGTGAGTCCATAATGTTTACACTAGAAATAATAAAATGCACTCAATTGATTAAGCTGTTTGTAGTCGTCTGAGAATTAGCATATTGTATAGTTGCAAATATTTTATAATTACCAAGTGGGGCTGATAAAAAGGTTCGGTGCTATCGACTGCTGGACTGATAACCTTGATGAGAGGAGATTCTCAATAAGAGGTGAATTCTCTGCGGGCTGAATACAGAGTGAGCTGGAGGACTGCAGAGTCTAGCTTCTTCATGCTGTTCCTTACTGTAGATGCCTGTAGGATTCCCCAAAGCTCTGCTCTGCAGAGGGCAGTGCATGGGAACCTCATTGCTGTGTGGCTGTGCTCAAGAAAATGCTCTAATGAGACTCTCTGCCACCCTAGAGTCTATCTTTTCCCTAGAGTTCTGATAGATTTGACTGTGTCCCCACCCAAATCTCAACTCGAATTTTATCTCCCAGAATTCCTACGTGTTGTGGGAGGGGCCCAGCAGGAGGTAAATGAATCCTGGGGCTAGTCTTTTCTGTGCTATTCTTGTGATGGGAATAAGTCTCATGAGATGTGATGGGTTTATCAGGGGTTTCCACTTTTCTTCTTCCTCATTTTCTCTTGCTGCTGTCATGTAAGAAGTGTCTTTTGCCTCCCGCCATGAATCCGAGGCCTCCCCAGCCATGTGGAACTGGAAGTCCAATTAAACCTCTTTTTCTTCCCAGTCTTGGGTATGTCTTTATCAGCAGCATGAAAACCAACTGATTCAGATTCCTACTGCAGGAATGAAATTTTCAGAATTCAAACTCAAAGCCAAGTGTGGCAGACTGACTGGGAACCTCTCCAGCCATAGTTTTCTGATGAGGTTTGTTTTGCTTTTGTTTGTTTGCTTTAAAATAATTCCTCATAATTTCCTAGTTTGTTTTGGAAGACTTCAGTTTATTATTGTTGCTAGTTCTTTTACTTTCCTAAAAGTAACATGTTCATGATCCTTAAAGCCTCATGTCACATAATTACAAAAAATGAAAAGTACAATTTCTCACCCCTCACCACATTGCACTTTCCATAGGCAAGTATTTTAAAATTTTTGTTTATATATTTCAAACTTTATAATCATAAATAATGTGGATTTTACCGCTATTTTTTGTTTTATAAGCTTTAGGTGGCAAATGAATATACCCTCCTTCCTTTCAAACCATCTTAAATTTTGTTGATTTTCAAAAATCAGTTTTAATTCTTCTTTTGCTTACTTTTAAATTTAAAAAAATATAATCTCCTGTTTCCTTATTTTGAAACAACGGGGGTTCTCTTGATTCTCTCCTATGTAAGACTAAGGAAAGTAATGCCTAGAGTGTCCAATTTTATACATTCACATTTTAGTCTGAACCTACAGGTAAGTCTTCCGTGCCTATGAATTAATTCTACAAACTTGAAACTGACATAATTTACAAAGTTATAATATAATTATATAAATATAATGTATCATAGACTCATGCTTGGCCACTTAGAGAAAACAACATCCTAGCTCATTAGGCTTAGTACTTTGAATAAAAGTGTTACAAGTGTCAAGGTTAAATGAATTATCTTTCCTGACTTTTACTATTACTAAAACTTATAATGTATCTTAGATTTCAACATATTTTGATCATTATCTTTCATCTACAGCTATTTGTTTTCCTAGTGTTTATAATCATCTCATATTTATCTCAGTTTACAAAAGAAAGATATGCCTGCTTTTAATTTCTAGGCCTTCATATTGCTGCTATTCTGTGATTCCATTACACTCCTGTTTCACTGTTTCGTTTTTTTTAGATTTTACTGAGGTATAATTCACATGCCATAAAACTTACCCATTTAAAGTATACAACGGAGTAGTTTTAGTATATTTACAAATACATTGCATCACTACAATCAAATTTAAGATATCTGCATCACCCCCAAAAGCAGCTCTGAACCCATTAGCAGTCACTCCCTACACCCTAGCCCATCTACCCTTAGGCAAGCTCAAACCTATTTTCTGTTTTTCTAGGTTTGCCAATTCTAAATATTTCATCAAATAAAATCATATAATATGTAATATGTTCTCTTGTGACTACCTTCTTTTATTTAGCCCACGTTTTCAACGTTCATCCATGTTGTAGCATGCATCAGTATTTCATTTCTTTTTATTGTTATATAATGTCCCATTGTATGGCTATTCACTTATATGTATCCATTCATCAGTCAGTGGACATTGCTTATTTTCCCACTTATTGGCTGTTATGAATAATGCTGTTTTGAATATTCACATACAAGTTTTGTGAACATATCTTTTTATTTATTTAGGGTATATACCTTGCAGCGAAGTTGCTGGGTCAAATAATAACTCTATGCTTAAGATTCTGGGAAATTGCCAAACTCTTTTCCAAAGTGGCTGCACCATTTTACATTCCCATATATGGAAGTATAATGTGTGGCTCCAATTTTTCCACATCTCTACTCACATTTTTTATTGTCTTTTGTGCCTGTCTTTTTAATTTTAGCCATCCTAGTAGATGCGAAGTGGTATCTATTTGTATCTCTTATTTTGATATGTGTTTCCCTAATGAATAATGATGTTGGTCATCCTTTCCTGTGTTTCTAGATCATTTGATCATTTGTACATCTTCTTTAAAGAAATGTATATACTAGTCTTTTCATTATTTTTAAGTTAGTTGTCTTTTTATTAGTGAGTTGGAAGAGTTTTTCATATATTCTGAATACTAATCTTTTGTCATTAGTTATGTGATTTAAAAACATTTTCCACCATTCTTTGGGGCTTTTTACTTCTTTAATTGTGTCCTTTGAAGCACTAAAATTTTAATTTTGATGAAGTATAATTTACTTATGTTTTATTGTGTTGCTGAAGCTTTTCCTATTATATCTAAGAAGCTATTACTTAACTCAAGGTCAAGAAGATTGTTTCATTTGCTTTCTTATGAGAGTTTTATAGTTTTAGCTTTTATTGAGATTGAAACACTTTTGAGGTAATTTTTGTGGATGGGGGGGATAGAGGTTCAACTTCATTTTTTTGCATGTGAGTATCTTGTCCCAGCTTAATTTGTTGAAAAGATTATTTTCCCCTATTGAATTATCTTGGCATTCTTGTTGAAAATCAATTAACCATAAATGCATATGTTTATTTCAGGACTCCCAATTCTGCTTCATCAATTTACATGCCATCCTTATGTCAGTGGCACCGTGTCTTGCTTATTGTAGCTGTCTAGTAAATTTGAGGTAGGAAACTGAGAGTGCTCCAAATTTGTTCTTCTTTTCAAGGTTGCTTTGGATATTCTGGCTCCTCTATGTTTCTATACACATTTTAGAATTAGTTTGTCAATTTCTGGAAAAAAAATCAGCTGGTATTTTGATAGAAATTGTGTTAAATCTGTAGAGAAATCTGATATTAAGTCTTCCAATCCATAAATATTGGGTGTCTTTTCTTTTATTAGATATTCTTCATTTTCTTCCAAAAATGTTTTATAGTTTTTGAAACTGTAATATTGTACCTTCTGTTAAATTCATTCTTAAGTATTTTTTGATGCTATTGTCAATGAAATTGTTTCCTTAATTTCATTTTTGGATTGTTCATTGCCAGTGTAGACATGGTGAGAATAGATATCCTTGTTTTGTTCCTGAACTTATGAGAAAAGTATTCAGTCTTTCACCATTCAGTATGAAATTAGCTGTGAGTTTTCATAGATGGCCTTTACCAGATTGAGTAAATTTCCTTTGATTCCTAGCTTTGTCTCATTTGGTATACCTCTCTGAGGTATAGGACTCAGAGAGTGATTTGAGAAATGTTCCCTCCATTTCTATATTTTGGAATAGCTTATGAAGAATTGGTCTTAATTCTTTAAATGTTTGGTAGAAATTACCAATGAAGCCATCTGGGCATCAAGCTTTGTGGGCAGTTTTAAAATTACTAAGTCAATCTCTTTATTGGTTATATGATATTTATCATTCTGGGGGTAAGACTCAAGACTAAGCAACTCCGTCTGAAACCAGTTTTTCTCCACCACAAACTTTCCAAGAGCTGTGCCCCTTAGATAGCTCCCTGGCTGTGTTTGTCTCATTGATCTGGAGCCTGATTTCATGCTTGTTTGCACAGCAATACTTTTTATTACCAGGCAGCCATACTTTAGAACCACACACGCCTATGTCAGCTACTTCTTGTAACTTCTCATCCATTTGCCTGTTATTTTAAGTGTTATTGTAAGGAGATCATGACTTGATGGTAGAAGAATCAGCTGAAGGTGCATAATGAATTTTCCATTTTGATTGAAGAGTTTTGGTGAATATGGGTAAAACCCCTAAGCTTAAATACTTATTAAGGCCACAACTAGTTATTAATATGTATTCAAAAGACTGAAAGTAGTCTATTCTGGAATCGAGTCCAAAATACTCCAAAAAAATATAACTCTTTTGGTGGAAAGTTCCAGCAGAAAAACAGATGATATCTGGAGATAAATGTTAAGGACATTGGCAGAAGGGGAAGCCTCATGAGTTTTAAGTGTCTGAATATTTAGACAGATGTTGCATACTAAATCTTTACCTTCAGAGGTATTCAAGCCATGCCAACTTTGTGTAGCAAAATATGCAAGCTGGAATTGAGGATTATGTGACCTGCATTTATTTCTGAATACATGTGTGATAGGCAGAACAGGCAGCACACATGTGTTCATCCAGTCCGAACTCATTAACAAAGCAGAAACATGAGTAAAATATGTCTTTTGCTAGTTTCTGGAATGGAAGAGGGAACAATTAAGCTGTAAGACACTCCAGGGTGGGTATTATGACCTAATAATGACATGCCCTGGTAGTTTTGACTGAGTGCCATTAACTGCCAAGGCACATCATTGCTCGTCTATAATACACACCCTGGAGTGTCTTATCTGGAACATATAAATGTTAATTCCTAAAGAAACTCATTCAGCAAAAGAGGACGCCATTGTTCTAAGAAGAATAATATGTGAAAATCTCCACTTGAGTTTAGTTTTTTTGCGGGAGACTGGAACAAACTGATGAAGCATTTATCCAGAAAAAAGCAGTACAGTTTAACCTGAAAGAACTGGGGCCAGGGAGTCAGGGGTGGGGCTTTGCATTCCAGCCTTGCCAATTTCTAGTGTTCTTTCCTTGTGCTTGTTGCTCCAACACTCGTATTCCCAGCTTTCTCTCTTTTTAAGTAAGGCTGGTGATTCAGCCAGTTTGTTTTATAGCATATGTGGCAAATAAAATAAGATTAAAATTATTTCAAAGTTTTTATTATAAATGATGAGCTGTTTAACAAATATAAAACTGGCCATAATAAATAGGAAACAACGTAACAAGAATTTGAAAACACAAAACCAAGTGCCTGAACGTATTATTTTAAAGAAGAATTTGATGTGTATAAAGATTTTGGATTGCATTTGTTGTTGAGGGTGGCCTTTGCAATTGGCGCTCACTACCTGTGGTTTGGTTAGTTCTAGTCTTTCTATTGTCATCAAACCTTCCTTCTTGGCAATACATGATAAACAGTTCAGGACCACACAGCCATTTCATGAGTAGAAGTATGGTACAAAATTGCTGTTTCCCTTCCATCTAACCTGTCACCTAAGACCAAAGGTAAATATTTTGATAAAAATAAAATCTCTATTTCAACTCTGTGACTCAGTTTCTGTTTTGTCTATTTATCTGAATTTTTATTTTACTATGAAGGCATTATCTTATTTTGATAATGCTGGCACTTTTAGAGGATTTTAATAAACGTTTATCCAACATGGGTACAGATTACAGAACAACGTGCCTATACTTTGTAAGCTGTCCCCATTTTCTTGCCTGTGTGGGCTGTGCACGTAGCATGAAAAATATTGCAATGCTTGTTTTGATCTATACAGCCTTAGTAATACCACTGATAGTAACTAAATCAGCAGCATTAACATCTATGAGGGATAGATAATAATATCTAATGCTTATGTGCACATGATATCAGCACAATAAATAAAATATTTTATATATCTGAATCTCTGATAAATATATTCACAGAAACAAAACTCAGTGGGTTGTCCATTGTTTGCAACTGAGGCTTCTGTGAAATATATAAAACAGATGTTATGTTAACAGATGAGAATCTTTCTTGGTAGAAAACATGGTTTTGCCAACTGGGGATAATAAAACAACTGTTTTTTTGGTTTTTGTTTTCCTGTGGGTCAGTTGACTTCCCCACCCATGAGCAAAGCACGCACCCCTCCTTCTACCCAGCTATTTTGCAAATTCTTAACTATGGAAACAGTATGAGGTGGTCTGAATGGACCAGTGGAAATTTATCACCACCACTAAAAACAAAGCAAAACGAAAAATTCAAAAAAGAAAAAAAAAACAAATGAGTAAAATAACCAAAAACTTAGCTCGTCAGTATCACTTTCATGAGGTTTTTTTTCTTTCATCTACCAACGCCTACTAGGTTCAGAGAGCAAGGGAATAAAAGGAGGGCTAGCTGATGCATAAAGCATAAATGCAAGTAGGAGAGAGGAATTGTCAAATGAGGAAACAGCTAAGCACTATAAGATTAGGTGGGGGAATGCCTCACAAAGAAGGGAGACGCAAGATGTTTGGGAAGAAGCATATGATTTACAGAAAGAGAAAAGAGGTTGTTTTTGTTTGTTTATTTGTCTGTTGTTTTGGTGGGTTCTTTTTCCTCTGTTGGACAATCAATATAAACTAAGATGTAGAAGGATTTAGTAACTATATTTGACTAAAGGAGAGGAGTTTTGAGGAACAAAGAAGGGCCGGAGAAGAATGGTGGGACAAAATGAAAGCTTTTATTTTTTCTTAAATGTTCTGTATGAAAACATAGGTGAAACAATGTGACTGAGGAAAACATAAATGTGAAACAGCATGCTGCTTACTCTCTAGGACTTGGCCAAGTACTGGAGATTAGCTAAGCATAATACAAAAACCTTTAACATAATACAAGTTAGGTGAATGCTATGGAGATTGGGAAGAATGGGAATTAACTGGTGGTTTTGAGGCTCCCTGGAGGGCAGAATAGGAGTGATGTCATGGAATGGAGCCACTATAAGGAAGGCTTCAAAAAAAGGGAAGCTCTGTCTCAGGATCAAGTTGCTATCCTGGCAGATCAGCAAAAATGAGACATGACAATGGACTGGTACAATGAAAGAAGCAGCAGGGGAGGTTCTGGTCGAGAGGCTGGAAATGTCAGGCAGAAATATCCAAGACACAGTGACAGAGGACCGTCTCAGTTAGATCCCTGTAGCACGAGCTCAGGAGAGGGCACCCTTTAAAGCCGTCAGTGGGCAATTGGCACTAGGGAAGCCTTATAGGGAGGGGGGCATGGAGCAGGATCAGAAGGGCCTTTTAGACTGAAGTGGGGCAATGGTTAACTTTACGTGTCAGCTTGGCTGGGCTAAGGGATGCCCAGATAACTGGCAAAGTATTATTTCTGGATGTGTCTGTGAGGTGTCTCCAGAAAAGATGAGCATTTGACTCAGTAGGCAGAGTAAAGAAGAAACCCCCCTTCACCAATATTGAAAGGCATCAGAATAAAAAGGCCATGGAAGGGTAAATTTTCTCTCCTCTTGAGCTGGAGTATTCATCTTCTGCCCTCGAATATCAGAGCTCTTGGTTCTTGGGCCTTTGGACTCCAGGACTTACACCAATACCCCTTCCTCCTAGGACCCTCTACCCTGGCTCATTTCTCAGGCTTTCCTTCTTGGACTGAGAGCTACACTATCTGTCTCCCTGGCTCTTAGGTCTTCAAACTCAGACCAAATTACACCACTGGCTTTCCTGTTTTCCACCTTGAAACAATATACTGTGGGACTTCTCGGCTTCCATAATTGTATGAATCAATTCCTGTAACAAGTCTTTTCTTACATATCAATGTATATCCTATTTGTTCTGTTTTTCTGGAGAACCCTGACTAATACAGGTGAGTTATAATACTAAAAATATTTTAAGGTTGGAAACATAAAACAGAAATTCAATTACTAAGACTATGATAGACCTTGAACAGGCTGGATTTTTAAATCTAATCTTTACTTTGATTTTGCTGTGATGCTCAAAGTTGGGGAGGGTCAGAGATCAGTGAGGTGATGGACAGATGGAAGGAGGCTTAAGGATGGGCTGGAAGTATCTGTGAAACACTCTTTCTTGATAATTGAAATGCACCTAAAATTTAACAATTTGTTTTTCTAGGTCATGTAAATACATCCCTATCAAAATGTCCCTCTATCAAAATAATCATATTAAAATACCAGGTACCCAGCATGGGACCATAGCAGAAGCTCTGTTATTACAGCTGAAATAAAGGCTTATGGCTAAAATAGCAGCAATGCTGACTTAATCCTGAATCTCAGAGTGTTAGCTGGATTAACTTAAATCCCTCCTGCCTAGGTAAAATGTTCCTACACACAGAAGCAAAGCGAAGGCTCCAGGTGGGATCCAACCCAAAAGCTTCAGATCTAAGCCATCAGTAGCTATGGTTTCAGGTAAATAACCCAGCACTCAGACGGAACCTGAGAAAGAAGCATTGAGGAGAGGTCTTGATTCAAGAATAGTTAGAATTAATCTCCCCCAAAAAACCTATAACAAAAAATACAAAAATAAATAAAAACTTGAATGTACACACTAGCATCTCTATAGAGTACAACTTTTGGGTTTTAAGGCAATACAAGAAAGCACAAAGGCTATAGCAACAGCTTCTATTACAATTATTTTTGTGTCTTCTACAGCAATGTTCACTAGAATAAATGAAAAATATTTAACCATGGTTAATACTCATAAGTATAAAGAGCTCATCTGGATTGATAAAAATGTGGTAAGTAAATGTGTATTTATCAAAAGATGAATACACATGTATTTACAGCACAAACACATATTGAATACGCTCTATGCACTACAACAGTGCTGAACTGTACTGTAGAGTGGAAAGAAGACTGACATGGCCCATGACCTTTTGAAATTTACAAATTCAGCCAGAAAAATAATGTAAACAGACAATTTATTAATACATAAGAAGAAAATGCAATACCTAAAATTTAAGCATTACATTTCCTAACACATGTACTAAAAATATGAAATAATATACTAGTGAGGTATAGTTCTGAGTCAGCAAGTTTGTAGTAAAAATAGTACACTCATATACATTATTGGTGGCAGTATAAATTGGTATAACCTTTTTGGAAAATAATTTGTCAATGTACATCAAAAAAACATAAAAATTTTATATCTTTGGCCCAGTAAAATCCACTCCTGGAAAGTTATCCAAAGGTAGTAAACCCCAAACAGAATGTTATACATGGAGCTATTAATTGCAGCATTATTTATAATAGCTAAAATTTGCAGCACTATTTATAATAGCTAAAAATTAGAAACACCCAGAATGGCCATCAATAGAAAAATGTTTACCTGAATTATGGCACAGCTGCTGTATGGAAAATTATGCAACTATTAAAAATGAAAATTATGTAGCTAAATGAAAGGGCTTATAATGAGAATGCAAAAATATACATAAAATTGACTGCATTTATGAAAATACATATGCATATGTAAAAGTAAAAGAAAAAGTTCTACATAAAAATTGACATAATTGTGCTGGGAAATAGGATTATGTAGTTTCGTCTCTTCTGTTATTCTTTCAGTAAATGAAAATAGACAGAGATTCAATAGGAAATGTGAAAGAGTAGGACAAATCGGATAAAAGACATATGGGCTCATTCACATGACATAAGAACAATTCTAGTTTGGCTCAATCATAGGGTACAAACAGAAAAACAGAATAAAATAATTTATAATGCTAAGTGGGTTCAAATTATTGAGAACCTTCCGACTCTATCTAAGGAATTTTGACGCCATTACAGAGACAATTAACCAAAAGTATATGATTCTGTGAAAGCGAATAACAGGATGAGAACTGTGAAACAGAAAGGTTAATTTGAGAAGTGCTGAAGGAAGAATTGAAGAAGAAATAAAATGGAGACTCAGGCAAAAGGGCATTGCAGTAATTTAGATGATTGTGATCAGGAAGTGGCTATGGGAGGTGAGTGACTGAGATAAATCTGAGATGAAATATAAAGGAATTGACAAGCTGGGTCATAACTGGACATAGGCTTTTATTAATGGCAAAAACCGCAATTACTTTTGCACCAACCTAATAAAAGGGGGTATAAGGAGAATGATAGTGGCATTAACAGATATAGAAATTGGGAACAAATACAGATTCACCAGTTTCCAGGACATAGCGTTAGAATATACAGCTCAATTAGGTTTCAGCCACTGAACTGTGGCATTTAAAACGGACTAAGCAGAGATGCACTGGGTAAAAAGGGAGTCAGAGTGCAAACAGTGGTGCCACTTACTTGCCTCCTCATAGGCATCCTTGAATCACATCAGAAACTTTCAAATCATGGTGTGTCTTTCTTCCACAAATGCACAATGGAAATGCCTGTATTTTTGATAACTTGGGCTCAAAGATTCTTTCTATTGCTTCTTTTAATATGACATCTCAGCTTCCATGATTTCCAGCAACTCTCCTTCCCTTTCTTCCTTAGAATAAACACTGCTAATCTTTCAATGTTTTGATCCATCCATTAGTTCCACATAAGCCAAATGATGTGCTTGTGGGATCTAATCTCAGTATGCCAGAAGCAGGTCTCCCAGACCTACTGAATCATAATCTTTGAGGAAGAGGCTTGTCATGTGGCCAGACGTGTGCCAGAAACAACTGGCCTAGCCCTCTTTCTCATTTTACAGAAAAGAAAATCAAGGCCAAAAAATCACTGGCCAAACTCAGGTTTCCTGACTCCTAGTCCAGTGCTCTTTCCATTACACCAGCAAACACCCTTAAAATCTCTGCCGCTAGGAATTGAAATAAACAAAGTGTACTTGGGAAGTATTCGCTTTTTTTTTTTTCCTTTAACAATAACAAACAACACCACACAGTTACTCATAAAATGTTAATTGCACTCCTTTCCCAATAACATCCTGATTTTCAGTTCAAACTATTAGCTTGAAGCATTAGACATTTCAATAATAAAAAGTGATTCTCTTTTCAATACACCTTCAATTTTTTATTTCTTATAAATATTCAATTGAATATTTCCATTTGTGGTGTATGTTTGCTAATTTACTGGAAGTTGATTCTGTTCCCCAGAAATGTCACTTGGGTGGCCCTGCTGGGCTAAAATGGAAAGTCTAAGCACTGATTTTTGAACTCTTAGTTCTGTGTAGGATTCAACAGCTGTTTGCTTTCTCTAGGGCACTTGAAAATAACTCCAGTTTCAAGAGTATTTAGAAAGATTCCACTTTGAAAATAGAAGCTTTCTTTAAGGTAGGATTCATATTTTTTAAATGTAAAGAATTCAACTCTGAGATGATTACCTATAATTCATATTTTACTGGTAACACAGCATGGAGCAATCTTTCATCAAATAAAGCTATAGCACGTTGACGGATTAAAAACCTAACATAGGCACTGTACTTTCCTAGTTGATTATACAAGGACTTGACCAACAGAGTATTTGCAAGAAATTTTGTCGAAGACCTACTTGTACTTATTCACCACATCTCTGTGAACTATCAGATAGGAATTAGAGAGTTCCTTGTTGCTGAGAAAGAAAACAGAGTCTTATTTTTATATGTAAATGACTGAACAATCAATCAGTAGCTATTTTGAGTACAGGGAAGATACTTCACACCCTTCAATAGAGAGGTGGAAGAGCCTGCTAAAAATTTAGGAACTAGGATCTTAGGAGGCCTGCAATGAATAAGAACAGATTTCATCTGCTCTAGCAGATAAACCTACTGGAAAAACAACTTAGAGTTCCCTTAAAGTTCACTCAGTGGAAAGGCAAAGGTAAATCTGTGAATCATTAGATTGCCTCATAATCTATTTAAGAAGTTAATAGAATATTTGGGGGTGTAAATCTACATTGCCTTGGAGCCCAGGATATATTGGTCAAAGATTAATTCACACCTATTGGCCTTTCTGAGACAGACAGGCTGGCTGATTTCCTGTTTTGAAATGGTTTCAAGAAAAAGAACAAAAGCCCCTTACTCATGCTGCACCTTACCTAACTTCCAGCTGATTAACAACAGAAGACCCAAGAAGTTATTAACCATGAGTTCCTACTTCAGGGGGCTAGGGCCTACCATGAAGTTCTGCATGTGCAATTAGACTTAAGCTTTAACTTATAGTTACCCTTGCCTCATTTTAATGCTAAAAATCATGCCCAGCAGTGGAGATTTAAAATGTTAATGTTATTTGTGATGTATGAAGCAGCATGTAAAACCGCTGCACAAGCTCTGGACAAACCCCTCTTATTCAGGCCCTGACAAAATCCTTTTCTATAGAAAGGCCCCATAAAACTAACCCACATACTGCCCTTGGGGAGCAGCCCACCTTTTCCTTTTGCAGTACTGACTTCCTTGCACACAAGCTAAAATAAATTTTTCTCTTTCTTTTTGGCTACTATGTCTGGTGATCCCTCTTGATTTCTCTCCTTGGAGATTACAAGAACTCAGGGCACCAATAACATCTCTTTTGCCATGGATTCAGCATTTCTGAAATTTCAGGGGCCCTTAGTCCTCTTGATATCATCAGGTGTCCAGGGGTAGCAGGCCTGGCACAGCCCCAGCCATCGCAAAGTCACACTGAGAGGTGAAGTTAGCAGAGTCCAAGAGCAAATGGGATGGTGCACCAGCTAACCAGCCCTCTGTGGGAGTGTCTGGTTTCTATTCATCTTCCATCAGGGCTTCAGCATTCTAGGGAAGATACAAATAAGAACCAAGTCAGCTGAGGAACACAAATGAATGCAGAGCTAGTAAAGTGGCCCAGGTTTCAAAATCACACATGTGCTGAAGCTGCTAGTGAGATTCAACTTGGCCTTTTAGGGCAAAGGATGATGCCACAAATTTGTACTTAGAAAAACTCTGTAGGAGATTCTGATATGGCAACCCCAAACTTCTCCCCCACCTCCCATACACTCATTTATCTATTTTTAAAAAGACGATTTTTTCAGGTGAAATATATTCTTTAAAATCTTTATCTTGATAGGAGAGTACATAGTCTGTTTTTCCTTGTTGCTTAGAACATTAATATATTAAAACAGGAAAGTCTCTGTTATGACTGACTAAGAAAAGTATATATTTCCTCATAAGTCAGTCCATCAGTACTAACTAGTGATTTATCATAAAGGACTTAAGACCATGGTCCTCAACTGCCACTACACCCTAGAATTACCTGGGGGTCAGAAACTCTTGGGGTGCACCTCAGGCATAGGACATTGTTTTTCAGAAATACCTAGATAGTTCTGTTATGCAGGCAGAGCTGAGATTCTCAATAAATAGATTTGGTTTTCTGATTTTCTGTATTTTCATTTTGTCTTGAGTGATTTGTCTTTATTGTGGTGTAGCATTTAGAATTCAATATTTCACTCCAATTTATTAAATTCAGGAAAGTAGAATGTGGAGAGTGGGTGACTAGCAGGGTATGTCCTTATTCTGCTTAGATGATTCATTGCTGTTATTTAGTCCCTGAATAATCTGTGGTCACCATCGGACATTTCTGCCTTCACAGCATATCCTATATCCTGTTTCTTCTCATAGTCACTGCCACCTCATTTTCAAGAATATGATTGTGACATAATAAATAAAGTTCAGCTGTACATGTGCAGATGATTGGCATCTGAGTGAGGGAAAAGTTCCACTTCTGTTTCCATCTTTCTCAAACTGTGTGTTTCCTACATGCTCCAGTTCTTTTCTTCCCAACAATTGTGTTTTTATTAAGAAAATAAGGCTGCTTTCTGTGAGAAAAATATATGCTGGATGAAATCAGAGAAATTAACCTTTAAGAGCAGAATGAATGACTTAGCTGTAACTTAATTCAAATACTGTCTAAGGGAAAGTGTGCCCTGTTTCCACTGCCCAGCGTATCCTGATTGTAGAAACAGATGCATATGGGTTTTTAAGAGTCTAAGTTTCATCATCGTTAATAATTATTGTTCATTTATCATTCTGTAAACTATGATTCAGTATTTTCCTGAAAGCTGCTCTTGCTGGTTGATAATTTTGTCAGCCTCAGCTCTAGGTGTTAAGAGCACAGCACTTAGCAATAGTGAGGAGGCAACATGAACCAAATTCAAATATAAAATGAAGCTAAATCGAGAGCTTTCTGCAGAGGACCAGATGCTCTCTGCAGGTCAGGGAAGCTTTCTTCACAGAAGAGTCTGCACGGAGCTGGATTGTTGCAACAAAGTTGAGCCAATGTAGGACAATGGCTGATGTGGACAATGAGGTAGGACAATGATGACGGTGATGGTCACTATCTTCATGTCACTGTGACACCATCGCTGCCACTGTTAGTGGTGCCTTTGCAAGGCTGCAGGAGTGCTTACCCTCTCTGCACTGCACCAAACATGTTACTCACTCACCCTAATTATTTCCCCAAAACAAATGTGTCCAAGGAGATATTGTTAGCCATACTTAACTGATGGGGACACTGAGGCTCAGAGGGGAAAATGAGCTCAGGGTCACACCCCTGGTAAGCTGCTGAGGCAAGATTTAAGCCCAGGTGTGCCTGACGCGGGAGCCCAAGCTCTTAATCACCGCCCTGTGCACTCCAGCGCGTTTATCTTGCACACGCTGGGATTTTATTGCAGATTTCTTTGGGGGATAAACGTGATAAATTACAATATTTGAGATCTGCTGAAACATTTGTTACAGTGTTTTAACTGAAGCTCTCAGGAAGCGTTTTCCATCTTGTTTTGGAACAGACTCCCAGACTCTGAGTTAAAAACGGTCGTCTCCCTTCTGAACGCCACTCCATCATGTGCGAGGCAGTCAAGGTTTCCTATAGCCAGATCCGAAAGATAAAGTTCTAATGAATTCTCTTAAGAGAGCGTTGGAAATTTGTCCTTTCGAGCTCTGCATATGTCACAGAATTCAGCATACTTAATTGGAATTAGAAAGCTGGATAGAGTACAAAGTAGATGGCATTTACAATGGCTGGGTTATATATCTGCCGTTTTATTGAGGCGGAATTCAAAAGCTATCATGGCAGATCATCTTTCTTTTCCGTCTTTCTCATTCTTACAGCTACATTTCTTAGAGACAGTCTTTTAAAAAGCACTGTGCATTTTGTTTCATTCTGCCCTGAGCCCTAGTTGCAAGTACCACATGGTGTTTCTCCCTGTGATAATCTGTAGGTCTTCCCCTCGGTTTATCTCTCTCTCTGGATTTCTGAACACTAAGCCCTTCACATTGCAGTTTTTGCTTATTTGTGTTTTCTTTCATTCTTCCCTTGCAATTTTTTTTTTTTTTTTTTTTTTTTTTTGAGACAGAGTCTCGCTCTGTCACCCAGGCTGGAGTGCAGTGGCGCGATCTCGGCTCACTGCAAGCTCTGCCTCCCGGGTTCCTGCCATTCTCCTGCCTCAGCCTCCCGAGTAGCTGGGACTATAGGCACTCACCACCACTCCTGGCTACTTTCTTTTTTTTTTTTTAGTAGAGGCTGGGTTTCACCGTGTTAGCCAGGATGGTCTTGATCTCCTGACCTCATGATCCGCCCACCTCGGCCTCCCAAAGTGCTGGGATTACAGGCGTGAGCCACTGCACCCGGCCTACCCTTGTAATCTTTATATACCTTGGCATTTCTTTCTTATTATTCTTTGGACCTCTGGTTTCTGTTATGTTTTACACCCTTTTCTTGTTTCTTCCTCATACATAAAATTACACAAGGCCCGGCGCAATGCCTCACGCCTGTAATCCCAGCACTTTGGGAGACCAAGGCCGGCGGATCATGAGGTCAGGAGATTTGAGACCATCCTGGCTAGCACAGTGAAACCCCTTCTCTACTAAAAATACAAAAAAATTAGCCGGGCGTGGTGGCAGTGCCTGTAGTCCCAGCTACTCGGGAGGCTGAGGCAGAAGAATGGCGTGAACCCAGGGGGCGGAGCTTGCAGTGAGCGGAGATTGCGACACTGCACTCCAGCCTGGGCGACAGAGCGAGACTCCGTCTCAAAACAAACAAACAAAAAAACAAGTACACCATCCCCCTATCACCTGTGGTTCCCTTTTCTTTTTTTTTTTTTTTTTGAGATGGAGTCTCGCTCTGTCGCCCAGGCTGGAGTGCAGTGGCACGATCTCGGCTCACTGCAAGCTCCGCCTCCCAGGTTCACGCCATTCTCCTGCCTCAGCCTCTCCGAGTAGCTGGGACTACAGGCGCCCGCCACCACGCCCGGCTAATTTTTTTGTGTGTGTTTTTTAGTAGAGACGGGGTTTCCCCGTGGTCTCGATCTGCTGACCTCATGATCCACCCGCCTCGGCCTCCCAAAGTGCTGGGATTACAAGCGTGAGCCACCGAGCCCGGCCTGTGGCTCCTTTTTCATGGTGAATGTCATGTTCTGAACAGTCAAGGGTTATTTGAAGATGCCTGGGCTCTGAGCCCCAGGAAGACAGGGAGCATGATTTGCTCAGCATTGAGTGCTGAGTGCCTGACCTCAACTCCTATCTCAGAAACAGGGTTTACATATGCAACAATGTCGTTTTCATGGTAACTCATCATCACAGAGTGCTTTAGAAAATTACAAAAGAAGGATTCTAAAATAGTTTTTGAAAAATTGGAGTATTATTGGAAGAAATGTTGAGTCTTTAGCCAAACTACCTTAAAAAGGATGCCATTTGCTTTAGATGTAGAAGTTTTGGCAAAGTAGTTTTTGAGCAGCAAACTGTTTGAAACAACCTGTTTAAAAACATTTATCTGACTTATGTAATTTGGGTATGAGAAAGGCTTTCTTTGAAATGTTATTTTTAAGTCTAAAATGCACTGAATATATAGCAAAGTATGGAAAATAATATATCAGGCGTTCACATATTTACCATACAGGATTTAACGGATATTAGCGTATTTCCTTCAAATTGGTATTTTTTAAAAGAAATAAAATGTTTTGTGTAGCTATAGCTCCATCTAATTCTTTTATTTTCAGAGGCTGCTAGTATTTTGAAGCTGAAAAGGATATCCTCTTTTATATTTTATACTTTAGGTTTTGTATGTCATATATGGGATACTGTACTATTTTGTCTGAAAATTTTATAAAAATAGCATCATACTTTTTTTTGTTCTTTTTTTATTTTATTTTTATTTTTTATTATCATTCTTATACTTTAAGTTTTAGGGTACATGTGCACAATGTGCAGGTTTGTTACATATGTATACATGTGCCATGTTGGTGTGCTGCACCCATTAACTCGTCATTTAGCCTTAGGTATGTCTCCTAATGCTATCCCTCCCCCATCTCCCCACCCCACAACAGTCCCCAGAGTGTGATGTTCCCCTTCCTGTGTCCATGTGTTGTCATTGTTCAATTCCCACCTATGAGTGAGAACATGTGGTGTTTGGTTTTTTGTCCTTGCGATACTTTACTGAGGATGATGGTTTCCAGTTTCATCCATGTCCCTACAAAGGACATGAACTCATCCTTTTTTATGGATGCATAGTATTCCATGGTGTATAGGTGCCACATTTTCTTAATCCAGTCTATAGTTTTTGGACATTTGGATTGGTTCCAAGTCTTTGCTATTGTGAATAGTCCCGCAATAAACATACGTGTGCATGTGTCTTTATAACAGCATGATTTATAATCCTTTGGGTATATACCCAGTAATGGGATGGCTGGGTCAAATGGTATTTCTAGTTCTAGATCCCTGAGGAATCGCCACACTGACTTCCACAATGGTTGAACTAGTTTACAGTCCCACCAACAGTGTAAAAGTGTTTCAATTTCTCCACATCCTCCCCAGCACCTGTTGTTTCCTGACTTTTTAATGATTGCCATTCTAACTGGTGTGAGATGGTATCTCATTGTGGTTTTGCTTTGCATTTCTCTGATGGCCAGTGATGATGAGCATTTCTTCATGTGTTTTTTGGCTGCATAAATGTCTTCTTTTGAGAAGTGTCTGTTCATATCCTTCGCCCACTTTTTGATGGGGTTGTTTTTTTCTTGTAAATTTGTTTGAGCTCATTGTAGATTCTGGATATTAGCCCTTTGTCAGATGAGTAGTTTCTTTTGCTGTGCAGAAGCTCTTTAGTTTAATTAGATCCCATTTGTCAATTTTGGCTTTTGTTGCCATTGCTTTCGGTGTTTTAGACATGAAGTCCTTGCCCATGCCTATGTCCTGAATGGTATTGCCTAGGTTTTCTTGTAGGATTTTAATGGTTTTAGGTCTAACATTTAAGTCTTTAATCCATCTTGAATTAATTTTTGTATAAGGTGTAAGGAAGGCATCCAGTTTCAGCTTTCTACATATGGCTAGCCAGTTTTCCCAGCACCATTTATTAAATAGGGAATCCTTTCCCCATTTCTTGTTTTTGTCAGGTTTGTCAAAGATCAGATGGTTGTAGATGTGTGGCATTATTTCTGAGGGCTCTGTTCTGTTCCATTGGTCTATATCTCTGTTTTGGTACCAGTACCATGCTGTTTTGGTTACTGTAGCCTTGTAGTAGTTTGAAGTCAGGTAGCGTGATGCCTTCAGCTTTGTTCTTTTGGCTTAGGATTGACTTGGTGATGTGGGCTCTTTTCTGGTTCCATATGAACTTTAAAGTAGCTTTTTCCAATTCTGTGAAGAAAGTCATTGGTAGCTTCATGGGGATGGTGTTGAATCTATAAATTACCTTGGGCAGTATGGCCATTTTCACGATATTGATTCTTCCAACCCATGAGCATGGAATGTTCTTCCATTTGTTTGTATCCTCTTTTATTTCATTGAGCAGTGGTTTGTAGTTCTCCTTGAAGAGGTCCTTCACATCCCTTGTAAGTTGGATTCCTAGGAATTTAATTCTCTTTGAAGCAATTGTGAATGGGAGTTCACTCATGATTTGGCTCTCTGTTTGTCTGTTATTGGTGTATAAGAATGCTTGTGATTTTTGTACATTGATTTTGTATCCTGAGACTTTGCTGAAGTTGCTAATCACCTTAAGGAGATTTTGGGCTGAGACAGTGGGATTTTCTGGATATACAATCATGTCATCTGCAAACAGGGACAATTTGACTTCCTCTTTTCCTAATTGAATACCCTTTATTTCCTTCTCCTGCCTAATTGCCCTGGCCAGAACTTCCAGCACTATGTTGAATAGGAGTGGTGAGAGAGGGCATCCCTGTCTTGTGCCAGTTTTCAAAGGGAATGCTTCCAGTTTTTGCCCATTCAGTATGATATTGGCTGTGGGTTTGTCATAGATAGCTCTTATTATTTTGAGATACATCCCATCAATTCCTAATTTATTGAGAGTTTTTAGCATGAAGGTTGTTGAATTTTGTCAAAGGCCTTTTCTGCATCTGTTGAGATGATCATGTGGTTTTTGTCTTTGGTTCTGTTTATATGCTGGATTACATTTATTGATTTGCATATGTTGAACCAGCCTTGCATCCCAGGGATGAAGCCCACTTGATCATGGTGGATAAGCTTTTTGATGTGCTGCTGGATTTGGTTTGCCAGTATTTTATTGAGGATTTTTGCACTAATGTTCATCAAGGATATTGGTCTAAAATTCTCTTTTTTGGTTGTGTCTCTGCCAGGCTTTGGTATCAGGATGATGCTGGCCTCATAAAATGAGTTAGGGAGGATTCCCTCTTTTTCTATAGATTGGAATAGTTTCAGAAGGAATGGTACCAGCTCCTCCTTCTACCTCTGGTAGAATTCGGCTGTGAATCCATTTGGTCCTGGACTTTTTTTGGTTGGTAAGCTATTGATTATTGCCACAATTTCAGAGCCTGTTATTGGTCTATTCAGAGATTCAACATCTTCCTAGTTTAGTCTTGGGAGGGTGTATGTGTCGAGGAATTTATCCATTTCTTCTAGATTTTCTAGTTTATTTGCATAGAGTTGTTTGTAGTATTCTCTGATGGTAGTTTGTATTTCTGTGGGATCGGTGGTGATATCCCCTTTATCATTTTTTATTGCATCTATTTGATTCTTCTCTCTTTTCTTCTTTATTAGTCTTGCTAGTGGTCTATTGATTTTGTTGATCTTTTCAAAAAACCAGCTCCTGGATTCATTAATTTTTTGAAGGGATTTTTGTGTCTCTATTTCCTTCAGTTCTGCTCTGATTTTAGTTATTTCTAGCCTTCTGCTAGCTTTTGAATGTGTTTGCTTTTCTAGTTCTTTTAATTGTGTTGTTAGGGTGTCAATTTTGGATCTTTCCTGCTTTCTCTTGTGGGCATTTAGTGCTATAAATTTCCCTCTACACACTGCTTTCAGTGTGTCCCAGAGATTCTGGTATGTTGTGTCTTTGTTCTCGTTGGTTTCAAAGAACATCTTTACTTCTGTCTTCATTTCGTTATGTACCCAGTAGTCATTCAGGAGCAGGTTGTTCAGTTTCCATGTAGTTGAGCGGTTTTGAGTGAGTTTCTTAATCCTGAGTTCTAGTTTGATTGCACTGTGGTCTGAGAGACAGTTTGTTATAATTTCTGTTCTTTTACATTTGCTAAGGAGTGCTTTACTTCCAACTATGTGGTCAATTTTGGAATAGGTGTGGTGTGGTGCTGAAAAAAATGTATATTCTGTTGATTTGGGGTGGAGAGTTCTGCAGATGTCTATTAGGTCCACTTTGTGCAGAGCTAAGTTCAATTCCTGGATATCCTTGTTAACTTTCTGTCTTGTTGATCTGTCTAATGTTGACAGTGGGGTGTTAAAGCCTCCCATTATTATTGGGTGGGAGTCTAAGTCTCTTTGTAGGTTGCTCAGGACTTGTTTTATGAATCTGGGTGCTCCTGTGTTGGGTGCATATATATTTAGGATAGTTAGCTCTTCTTGTTGAATTGATCCCTTTACCATTATGTAATGGCCTTCTTTGTCTCTTTTGATCTTTGTTGGTTTAAAGTCTGTTTTATCAGAGACTAGGATTGCAACTCCTGCCTTTTTTTTGTTTTCCATTTGCTTGGTAGATCTTCCTCCATCCCTTTATTTTGAGCCTATGTGTGTCTCTGCACCTGAGATGGGTTTCCTGAATACAGCACACTGATGGGTCTTGACTCTTTATCCAGTTTGCCAGTCTGTGTCTTTTAATTGGAGCATTTAGGCCATTTACATTTAAAGTTAATATTGTTATGTGTGAATTTGGTCCTGTCATTATGATGTTAGTTGGTTATTTTGCTCGTTAGTTGCTATAGTTTCTTCCTAGCCTCGATGGTCTTTACAATTTGGCATGTTTTTGCAGTGGCTGGTACTGGTTGTTCCTTTCCATATTTAGTGCTTCCTTCAGGAGCTCTTTTAGGGCAGGCCTGGTGGTGACAAAATCTGTCAGCATTTGCTTGTCTGTAAAGTATTTTATTTCTCCTTCACTTATGAAGCTTAGTTTGGCTGGATATGAAATTCTGGGTTGAAAATTCTTTTCTTTAAGAATGTTGAATATCGGCCCCCACTCTCTTCTGGCTTGTAGAGTTTCTGCCGAGAGATCAGCTGTTAGTCTGATGGGTTTCCCTTTGTGGGTAACCCAACCTTTCTCTCTGGCTGCCCTTAACATTTTTTCCTTCATTTCAACTTTGGTGAATCTGACAATTATGTGTCTTGGAGTTGCTCTTCTCAAGGAGTATCTTTGTGGCATTCTCTGTATTTCCTGAATCTGAATGTTGGCTTCCCTTGCTAGATTGGGGAAGTTCTCTTGGATAATATCCTGCAGAGTGTTTTCCAACTTGGTTCCATTCTCCCCATCATCACTTTCAGGTACACCAATCAGACGTAGATTTGGTCTTTTCACATAGTCCCATATTTCTTGGAGGCTTTTTTCGTTTCTTTTTATTCTTTTTTCTCTAAACTTCCCTTCTCACTTCATTTCATTCATTTCATCTTCCATCACTGATACCCTTTCTTCCAGTTGATCGCATTGGCTCCTGAGGCTTCTGCATTCTTCACGTAGTTCTCGCACCTTGGCTTTCAGCTCCATCAGCTCCTTTACGGACTTGTCTGTGTTAGTTATTCTAGTTATCCATTCATCTAATTTTTTTTCACAGTTTTTAACTTCTTTGCCATTGGTTTCAATTTCCTCCTGTAGCTCGGAGTAGTTTGATCATCTGAAGCCTTCTTCTCTCAACTCGTCAAAGTCATTCTCCATCCAGCTTTGTTCCGTTGCTGGTGAGGAGCTGCATTCCTTTGGAGGAGGAGAGGTGCTCTGCTTTTTAGAGTTTCCAGTTTTTCTGCTCTGTTTTCTCCCCATCTTTGTGGTTTTATCTAGTTTTGGTCTTTGATGATGGTGTCGTACAGAAGGGTTTTTGGTGTGGATGTCCTTTCTGTTTGTTAGTTTTCCTTCTAACAGACAGGACCCTCAGCTGCAAGTCTGTTGGAGTTTTCTAGATGTCCACTCCAGACCGTGTTTGCCTAGGTATCAGCAGCGGTGGCTGTAGAACAGCAGATCTTGGTGAACCACAAATGCTGCTGTCTGATCGTTCCTCTGGAAGTTTTGTCTCAGAGGAGTACCTGGCCGTGTGAGGTGTCAGTCTGCCCCTACTGGGGGGCGCCTCCCAGTTAGGCTGCTTGGGGGTCAGGGACCCACTTGAGGAGGCAGTCTGCCCATTCTCAGATCTCCAGCTGCATGCTGGGAGAACCACTACTCTCTTCAAAACTGTCAGACAGGGACATTTAAGTCTGCAGAGGTTACTGCTGTCTTTTTGTCTGTGCCCTGCCCTCAGAGGTGGAGCCTACAGAGGCAGGCAGGCCTCCTTGAGCTGTGGCAGGCTCCACCCAGTTTGAGCTTCCCGGCTGCTTTGTTTACCTAATCAAGCCTGGGCAATGGCAGGTGCCCTTCCCCCAGCCTCACTGCTGCCTTGCAGTTTGATCTCAGACTGCTGTGTTAGCAATCAGTGAGACTTCGTGGGCGTGGGACCTTCTGAGCCAGGTGCGGGATATAATCTCCTGGTGTGCCGTTTTTTAAGCCCGTTGGAAAAGCGCAGTATTGGGGTGGGAGTGACCCAATTTTCCAGGTGCTGTCTGTCACCCCTTTCTTTGACTAGGAAGGGGAACTCCCTGACCCCTTGCACTTCCTGGGTGAGGCAATGCCTTGCCCTGCTTCGGCTCACTCACGGTGCACTGCACCCACTGTCCTGCACTCACTCTCTGACACTCCCTAGTGAGATGCACCCGGTACCTCAGATGGAAATGCAGAAATCACCCGTCTTCTGCATCGCTCTCGCTGGGAGCTATAGACCAGAGCTGTTCCTAATCGGCCATCTTGGCTCCACCCACTCTTTTTTACAACTTAATTTTTAACTCAGTATTCTGAGTAGCCATGTTGATGTATGCAAATATAGTTCATTTATTTTCATTGTGTATGTATTTCATTTTGTGAATAAACCAGTTTATTTATCCACTTAATTTTCAGTTTTTCAATGCTACAAATAATGCTGTAATGAAAATCTTGTCTATTTTATGGATTTATTTATTCAATTATTTGTTAATGTTCACATCCAAGTTTTCTAAGATACTTTTCCTTGGTCCCCAAATATGTATATATTTAACTTTACAAGATTCCTCTTGTTTATTCATATTTTTCCTTTCTCTATTTTTCAAGTTATTTTTCATTTGATTTACTCTAGGAATTACATTAACATTTTTAATTGGTTAGCTTGAATTAACAAATTTAAATTTAATCAGTATATCTTCCATCTTTCTGAACAGTAAAAAGACTTCAGAAAACTTTCATTCCATATACTTTTCTTCATCTTAAAATGTCATTACTTGATATTTTAGTTCTATTCTTCTTTTCAACTTTCAAAAGTAATCATCATTATTATTGTTTTAATGTTTAAAAAATATTTATTCACATGCATACCAATTTTCTTAGCTCAATTTTTATGGAATACTACTCCTTTATTCTGCATTTCTTTACTTCTGGAGAACATTAGGCAGTAAAATCTCCCACTTTTTGCCTAAAAAACATTTTAACCCCACACTTGAATAATAGTTTTACTAAATATAAAATCTAGTTTCTATCCAAGCTTTGAATATATGATCCTATTATCTTTAAATTTATGTTGTTTCTGTTGACAAGTTTGCTGTTACTCTATTTTTTATGCCTTTGATGTTAAATTATTTTATATCAGGTTATTTCAAATATTTTGTCTTTTACACTTTCAAGATTTATTTATTTTTTATTCTGCTCAGGACCAATTATGAGTTTTCAGTTGGATGATTCATATTTTCATCAATTCTGGAAAATTTTCAGCCTTATATCTTTGAATTTTCTTCTCACACATTTTTATTACTGCCTCCTTATAAACATTTGTTAGCCAGATTTTGGACTTTTTATTCTATCTTTCGTGTCCCTTAACCCATCTTCAATATTTTCTGTATTTTTTCCTTCTGTCCTGGGTTCTGGGTAATTACTTCAGATTTATCTTTCAGTTCTAAAACTATTCCTTCAGCTGTATCTCATCTGTTGTTTAATTTATCTACTGAATTGCCAATTCTTTACATTTTTCTGGTGGGAGTTTAAGTTGATACGATTTCCCTGCCAGGCAATATTGTAATATATAGTGAAAAACCTCAACAGTTTTCAGTTTTCAACTCTTTAAATTTTACAAATAATATTTTTAGAAATTATTCTAAAGAACTTATTGTATAATTTACTCATGTGTTATTACAAAAGCAGTATTTATTTCAGTGTTCTTTACAGCATAAAATGGAAATGACTATAAGTAAGGGAATGGTGAATAAGTTACTCATTATTCATAAGATAAATATCATTCAGACAATAATGTTACAAAGAATATGGAAAATATTGAATATATTTTAAATAAGAAAAAGCATGTTATTAAGAAATATGCATAACATAAACAAAATTTTTTGTGTGAAATAAAGACAATGTATTACCAAAGAAAAAATACTACTATAATTCAAATCAACATGCTAACTCTGTTCATTTCTGTTAGATAGAATTAAGAATGATTTTTATATTGTCTTTTTTTAACATAATTATTCCATTTTTCTACAATGCCTAAGATTTTTTGTTATAAAAAAACAAATCTATTTTTATAATATTCATCTTTTGACAAGGCACAAAATTAGTTTTAAACAAAGATAAAATCAAACATCGAAAATTTAAGAAGCTAATGTAGTAATTAAAACACTATGTGGCAATTTTAGTGGAAGCAAGATACTCAATTTGAAATAATGAAAATAAGACTTACTGTAAGGCAGACTTAGTAACTGACTGGGTACATGGAGAAGGACAAACCAAGAGATTCCAAAGTTTTGTGACTGAGAGAACAGTGATACTAGAAACTGAGAACTATAGAATTGTATTTCTGGACATATAAAACTAAGAACCAGACCCAGAGGATACCTTACCTCTTCAGGGGCTGCCCTCCTATGAAAATCTGCTTCCTTTCTGATACCACTCATCGGTGGTTAAAAAGGAAAAACAAACCATTTATTCGTTAATTCAGCAAAAGTGTATTAAGTAACAACAATGTGATACATACTATTTGAGATTCTAGGAATTATAGCTAGGAACAAACATTCTGGGATTACTAATAAAATGATCATCTGTCCACGAGATGTTTGACTCTTCTATTTCCAATCTCCTTCTTTTAGTTTCTTCAACGTACTTTCAAAACCAGCTTCTTAGGGGAGCCTTCCCCTATCACCAGTAAACCCACATTAGATTCCATTTCTGATGCCAGTTATAATCAGTTGGTAGCTGCTGCCTGAAACTGTGCGATGATGGTATTAGGCTCAATGAGAAGTGATGCTATATGTGATTAGTGATGCCTGGCAAGGCTCTGGAGAGAGAAGTGTCAGGAAATATACTAACTATGGTGCATGTCATCTCATTGCCTTCAGCCAACCATATAGCTCCAGACTGCTTTTACTAATGCATTACACTTTTAAAGCGTGACCTAAAAATATTATATTATTTCCTACTCACAGAGTACCCATATTAACAGTAATAAAGACATAATGCAAGCTGACTGAGAAGTACTTCATTTGTACTTTATTTTCTGATGAATTTAAGAACCAAAACCTCTTAAGAGCTATTGTCCGTAGTATTTTGCCTTTTCCTCTGTGAGAATAAAAAGGGATAATGGCTAAAAATCTATACATCATAAAAATGTTCTTCCAATCTGTCAGGTTGTTGTGTTTGGTAGTTGATAGTAAAGGCTTTGATACAGGAGTCCTGGGCATGACCCCAGATTATTCTTTCATTTGTCTCCAGCCTTCTGGGCTTGACCTGATTCCAAAAGGAATGGTGTCACTATTAGAGGCTTTCCAGCCTCCTTCCGGGTAGCAGGCTGCTATTGCTTGAGGATGTCTCCAGGCTGAAACTGTTAGATAAAATAGCTCTTCTGTGTACACACAGAAGTAAGTGCATGAGCATGTGTGTGCATGCATATGTGTAGGAAAGAGGGGTTCTGAGATTTTTCTAGGACATTTTCATAGAAAATAAAACTTGTTTTGCTATTGTACTATAGTTACATCACATGTAACCACCATGAGAAAAAAAATGGAACTTCCTTGTGCTGGCTTTGCAACTTCATGTGAATCTATAATTATGTCTAAATAAAAGTTAATAAATAAATAAGTACTTTTAAAACGTGCTCGCATTCAAACCTCTTTCATTCATTGAAATCATTTATTTTATGGGTGACCAAATAAGAAACCTTTATGAATCAATGGAACCAAAGTATGTTCTCTCAAGAGAAGAAAACCAGTTTGCAATGACCTACTACAGTAAGATCCTCCCAATACAGGCAGAGAAAATGCATTCCCATATTCTAATTCTAGGCTAAAAAAATAAAATGCTTCGAGGGAAGAGTCAGATATTTCAACTATTATCATTTTTAATCAACTATAAAACCTGAAAACAAAGACTATCTATCTCTAATGTACAAATGATGTTCCCATTCTTTTTTTTTCTAAAAAAGAAAAAGTTCTTGATTTAGATGGAAAATTCTTAATGATACACCATTTTTTCTTTTTCATAATTTGAAGAACTTAATACAGCCTGCACTGGCTAGTTTACTTAGAAAAATTTTCTTTGTCTCTCCACTTCAAAATGTCTCAAAAATCTCTTAAAAGTTAAAGTGCTAGTTTATTTCAAAATGTATGTGTTTTTTAAAATTTCCATAGGACTCAGGATTTTTAATTTCTCATTAGGACTAAAAGTCACAGTTCTCAACTTTCTTTTTGAAGACACGGGAATTAGGAGTTCTCATGGGATACATTGATTTCTTCCTCTCTCTTATTCAGCACGTCTCAGATATGAGGAAGGGAGTCCAGCTTCTCTTGGAAAGTCACTCGGTGAGGATCAACCCTGCTGGCAGTTGAGGGTCAGGAAGACCAAAAGTTAATGGAGGCCATACTAGGGAGCTTGTGGGTTACCTGGACTGATCAGAAGGTCAGCAGTGAGGGCCCAGCCAGAAGCAGAGGCAGCAACAGGAAGCGAGGTTGAGACGTAGTGAATGTGGGTTGAATCGCTAAACCAGGGGCAAGAAGGGCAGAGACAGAAGAAGTGAAAGGATTCAAGAATCCACTTCAAAGACTGGAGGGGACGAGAAGCAGCAGGAGGGGGCTGTGCTCAAAGATCTTGAATATTTAACTGTGCGCCCAGCCTGCCCCTCTCTGTTCTGGCCACAGGGCCTTCTCACATTACATAGCACATTAGCTTTTAACTTTGAGAACAACACACATAAAGATGGAGCAACATTAATAATTAATACAAACTTAAAATTTGACATTTATCTCAACAAAATTAACATTTTTTCCAAATATGTTTAGTGGGAAGTGTTACGTATTAAAATTCTGATGAACCTAGTCTTTCCACTACGACTTAACAGGGTTATGAGAATAGCAAGTGTACCAGCGCACCTGGTGGTATGCTTTTATCAGCCAGTGTAGAATTCAGCTAACATCTCCCAAAATTAGCCAGGCACAGTGGTGCACACCTGTAATCCCAGCTATTTGGGAGGCTGAGGTGGCAGAATCACTTGAATCAGGGAGGCAGAGGTTTCAGTGAGCCGAGATCATGCCACTGCACCCCAGCCTGGGCGACAGAGTGAGACTCCATCTCAAAAAAAGAAAAAAAATTCTTGAGCAATGCTGAGAATTCACTTTTCTATGATATTTCTAATCCTTTCTGCAGTTATTACTCTAGCAGTACTTGAGATAGTCTTCCTGAAAATGTATTTGCTGATTTATGTTTCCAGCCCCAAACAAATCCATGGAAAAGAAGTGTGCCTCGATAAAATGTGGGTGAGTGCTATAGACTGAATGCGTCCACCCCAAATTCATATATGGAAATCCTTACCTCCAATATTAGGAGGTGAGGCCTTTGGTAGATGATTAAGTCATTCATGAGAGTGGAGCCCTCATGAGAGGGATTAGTGCCCTTATAAAAGAGACCACGATCAGGCGTCGGTGGCTCATGCCTATAATGCCAGCACTTTGGGAGGCCAAGGCGGGCGGATCACTTGAGGCCAGGAATTCGAGACCAGCCTCAGCAACATGGTGAAACCCCATCTCTACTAAAAACACAAAAAATAGCCGGGCATGGTGGCATGCACCTGTAGTCCCAGCTACTCAGGTGGCTGAGGTGGGAGGATGGCTCGAGCCCAGGAGTCAGAGGCTGCGATGAGCCAAGATCACACCATAGTGCTCCAGCCTGGGTGACTGAGCAAGACCTGGTCTAGAAAAAAAATAAATAAATAAACAAAAATTTAAAAAATAATAAAAATAAAATAAAATAGACCACAAAGAGCTATCTCATTATTTCCACCATGTGAGGAGACAGAGAGAAAACAGCCATCTGTGAACCAAGAAGGCTAGTACCTGACATGAAATCTGCTGGCACCTCAATCTTGCATTCCTCAGTCTCCAGAACTGTGAGCAATGCATTTCTGTTGTCTACCTGCCACCTAGTCTATGGTATTCTGCTACAGCTGCTCAAACAGGCTAAGACAGAGAGCAAGGGGCAAGAGGAAACCAAACCAGAGCAAAGAGCCTTTGATCTTACTCTTTGGAACTTCCTAACATCAGGATATTCCCATCCCTGGGAGTAAAGGCCTTAGTGCTAACTAGATTGACCCATATTCTACTATGCTAAGAGGATGTTCTACTTACCCAGGATTGGTCTTTTCCAACAGGGTAGGGCAGTGGGATGTATAAAGTCAAAGATTTTTAACAAGTTTGTAACCTGCAGGACCCACAAGAACCACAGATTCTTTAATTCACCTTAGGCTTCTTAGTTTCAAACGTATAGGAGTGCACATCGGTTCACGTTTATTAAAGCAGCACTTCTTGTCTACAAGAAAGAAAAAAAAAGAGGCTTAAAAATAGGCATAACTAGGACAAGTTACTCAGTGAAAACTGCTTTTAAATTAAAAAAAAAAAAAAGCCTAAGCAAAATTTCCCTCAGGGATGTGTCTGTCTCTGCTCTTTGTGGCACCTATAACCTTACTGAGAATTGGCTATTACAGTGGCAGTCTTAAACTTAGGAACAAATTGAGTCCTAAATGTTTCATCAATAAAATTTTATTAAAGTAATGTTATAATTGATGCTAACTTCTGACATTAATGCATAAATTTTATTATTTTGTAATGCAGTAGAAGGACTGTCAAACTCAATCAGTTTAAACATTTTGTAATGGAGTGGCCCAACTGAGACCAAAGTTTATAGTTTTCTTTTGTTCTTTTATCCATTCATCCCTTCATATATTCAATATTTATTAGATGAAACTGACATAGTTCCTATTAAAGAGGTGTGTGGAATAAACCAAGAGAAAAGGCATGCCATTGAAAATAGGGTGTGAATAAGGAAACTGGCACAGAGAAGTTAAGTAAATTACCCAATGACACACAGCTAGTGAGGCAGTATGGTATAAGGATTCCAACCCAAACAAATAGATTCCAGTGTTCCTTTTCTTAATCATTATGAATCTACACAATTCGACTTGATATAACTCTATGCACCATTATATATTTGTATCTCTTGTTAATTTGCTTCCACACCACCTAAAACATTTTAGTCTTCTTGTTAAACCAAATCCACATAATCCATCCACTAGTACAGAGCCACTAACTAAAACTGACACATTATTTCCTTACAGATGGTATGATTTTTAAACAGTTGATATCGTGAAAAGTGTATGGGTCTCTAATTGAGTAGATAAGTCTAAACAAAGCTGCAGGACCGCACAGGAAACAGTGAAGCATTCAGAAAGAGCAAATTTAGTGACTTTTGTGCAAGAGTGCGGAAGTAGGATAAAAATGTCATTGTCTGAGGATTAAAACAAAACTCTCCCAATGAGGACACAGCTTGATCAAGTGTAAGACATTCTTAGACCCCAACGTCTAGCTTCATGAATACAGAAATGAAACACCCAGAAGAGCTACAGGGACCAAGAGAAGCCAGTTTCAGAGCATGGCAAGGAGAACATTGATGGAGAATATCATGCCAAGATTATTAATGAGTATGTCACACGAGCCAGGAACTACACCTTGCTGAACTCAAGATACATTATATCCATTTTTCTCCTCAATCCAGCACCCTGCCATTCTGTTATAGAAGGATTCTGTTAAATCAGTCTAGATCTGTTTGTAACAATGCCAGTGACCTGTTCTGTCGATGTCTTCAAATTGATTTCTGAATGACTTATTACAGTGTCTTTTCAGTCTAGAAATTATTAGCCAGTAATTATTTGGGTTCTCTTTCCCTTGCTTTAAGAAAAAAGAAAGAAGCATTATAATATCTCCTTGGCATAAGGCATTAAACAAAGAATTCTTAAAAATGGCAGCTATTAGTCTTGTGATGACATCCAACAATCCTTAGAGTTCCTTGATGGCAAGTCATCAGGGACTGTAGATAGGACAGATTGTGCTTATCTAAATAATATGCCATCTGTTCTTATCGAAGCTGACATGGTTTCCTGCCCCCTCCATCTATAAGCTCTCATTTCTGTTCAATAACATCTTATTCAGAACTATTAAAGCTTAAAGATGATTCATTAAGATCATCGTTAAGATCAACAATACCTATCGTACTTCAGCAGTCCTTTCTTGAAGAAATTCCATGATTCCAATTGTTCAGCATGAAAACATCAAAGAATGAAATCTTGCATTTGGTTATACTCTATGAAGCAAATAAGGGAAGAGGAGAGCAAGCAGCAAATTAAATAGGAAATGCAGCATTAAAGGTGACTTGATCTTTTTCTCGGAAAAGGAGAGGCACGCAAAGGAGTAATTTTGAAACACACAAAAAAGTAATACCCACTGATGAGTAATACAGAAGGAGGTCTTCTTTATTCAGATTATCTAAGCAATAGTCTAACAACCAGGAACTGCGTCTCCTGTTCAACACTGTTGTTGCCACTGAATAGAGTGTCTTATAAAACCAAAAACTGGGTGTGCTATCAGCATTACAAAGAAGGCCATTTTTGTTTTTAACACTAAAACACCACCTGTCTTTAAAGCATCCCCAATTTTACCCTTTCCCTGCAAACCCCAGTTATCCTTTCCCTCACCCTTTTCTCTTTCAAGTGACCTTCTCCTCACTCTTGGAGACTCAGTTTGCCAGTACAGTATGAATGGGTAATGTATTGGTTTACCTTGATATATCTGTAAGTTGTTAGGCTTACGCAAAACCTTAAGTCAAAGAAATGAATGCACTTAACATTTGCAAAAGCTTAATATGGGATAGTCTTTTAAAGTACATATATACATTGATGGGCATTTGGCTTGATTCCAAGTCTTTGCTATTGTAAATAGTGCTGCAATAAACATAGACTGGATAAAGAAAATGTGGCACATATACACGATGGAATACTATGCAGCCATAAAAAAGAATGCGTTCATGTTCTTTGCAGGGACGTGGATGAAGCTGGAAGCCATCATTCTCAGCAAACTAACACAGGAACAGAAAACCAAACACCGCATGTTCTCACTCATAAGTCAGAGTTGAAAAATGAGGACACATGGACACAGGGAGGGGAACATCACACACCAGAGCCTGTCGGGGGGCGGAGATCAAGGGAAGGGAGAGCATTAGGACAAATACCTAATGCATATGGGGCTTAAAACCTAGATGATCGGTTGATAGGTGCAGCAAACCATCATGGCACATGTATACCTATGTAACCTGTACATTCTGCACATGTATCCTGGAACTTTAAGTAAAATAAAAAATAAAAATAAAGTACATATATACATAAACTCATTTAATCCTCTCAATAACCCTATGTTATAGATGCAATTGATAGCCCTAGATGAGAAAACCGTTGCCCAGAAAAGTTAAGCAACATGCCCAAACTAGTCACATAGCTAGTTCTCAATTGGCCTCCCCAAATTCCTGTGCTGAAAATTCTGTAATATATTGCCTTAAGAAAGTTTCTAGAAAAGGTCTTTTATTTGATGTTTTGATCCTTCTAATCTTTAAAAAATTTTACCTCATTAATTCTTTTCATGTCTGGTTTTTAGTTCATGTAGAAGTTCTAGCAGAATTTCTCAAAATATGGTTGAGTTATATTCAAATAATATTTCTACTCTTTACTCTTTCCCATTTATCTTATTTGTGCCACGTGTACACATGCATCATCTTCTTTGGTTCCCATCCCCGGCTGGGGCCATCATGGCCTGTAAACCCATGGGGAAAAGTGTAGATTTGCTCATGATCTCCAAATAAGTTTTGCTTTTTGATGTGATAAAGTGCACCATCATCTGTCTTCTCCACTGATGTGCTGGTAAAGCAGACCCAGCTAGCACAATTACCCATAAATAGTTACTATAGCATAAATAAAGGAATCAGATTCTTAGGTTTAAAAGGCCTTGCCTGTTTGTCATAGTGTCATAGTTAGATTTTCCTCTTGATAAAGGGAATCTTAACATATGACATTTACATAAGAATAATCAGGTAAAAACTTCCATCTGGTTTTATTCTGCCCACATTTACATTAATGCCTTTGACAACGAGTAGCATAATCTTAATTTTCGTATGTGCTCTTTGGTTTCAGCAAGTATAGGATTAAGAGCTAGCTGGAAGATTCCTGTGAAAAAGACCTCACCCTCTATTAGCTATTTAGAACTACAGTTTATGAAGAAAAGTGGGATAAATGATCATTCTTTTCTTGTAGGTGTTCGTTTTCAGAGTAAAGAGTTGGTACTCCATTTGATTCTCATTGGTGTACAATTAAGCTGTGTGAGTGGTTTCAAAATTTTTGCTTTCATTCTCTTTTTCTTTATGAACTCACAGGGTTAGGCAGTGATTGTGTTACAATTGTATTCATAATTCTTATTGATGCTCAAACTATTCCATTTTTGACCAATGAGAGGCCCACCCAAGATTTCTTTTTCACATAGCCCATCACTAACTGTAAGTCTTCTTGCTTTGGACACAATAAGAGGTCCTAGTCTCATCTTGTATTTTAACTGGCCAAATCTGGTGGAATCAGCCGTTCTTCTAAGGAGTCTTGGTTTTTTTAGTAGAAAATCATATTTAGAATTCAAAAATCTTTGCCCTTTGTATGTTAATTACCTTAAGGTTGTCATTTCTTCTAGGCTTCTTCAATAGACAAAACCAGGAAATAAGTACTTTTGAAAGGAAAATAAATTATGAGGTTTTTTAATTAACATTTTCATTTCTAAGTAAATATTATAAAAAAATACTTCTTTTGGAGTTATAGATCTCTTTGCTCTTATGTTGAAAATTTTTTATTCCTAATCACATTAATATAACATCTTTTTTTTTTTTTTTTGGAGACGGAGTCTCGCTCTGTTGCCCAGGCTGGAGTGCCATGGCGCGATCTTGGCTCACTGCAAGCTCCGCCTCCCGGATTCAGGCATTCTCCTGCCTCAGCCTCCTGAGTAGCTGGGACTGCAAGGCACCCGCCACCATGCCCAGCTAATTTTTTGTAATTTTAGTAGAGACGGGGTTTCACCATGTTAGACAGGATGGTCTCGATCTCCTGACCTCATGATCTGCCCACCTTGGCCTCCCAAAGTGCTGGGATTACAGACATGAGCCACCACACCTGGCCAATATAACATCTTATTTATATTATGTTATAATATAGATAATTAGATTAAAATAATATTACAACTATTATCATTAACAATTACACTTCTAAATAAAGTCTAAGATTTTCTTGTATCTATATGTGTCCTTAAAATACATACTAATAGAGATATACAGACAAAATTGTGTGCTCTAAAGTGACTTGGAATAATTATTTTCTGTGTGATTATAGCATTATAATTATGTCTAATTATGAGATTTTTATCAGTTTTCAGAGACTGCTTTTTTCTTGTGAATTTATTTTTTAACAGACTGAACTACATAATAGAGAAATTCTGCTTCTTGCCAATTTAGCAAAATTGGGACTGGATTTACTTTCCTCCTGAAACAACTAAAAAACTGGACAAAAATACATAAATCAATGCTTTTTAAGACACCGGATGTCAGGCATTAAAGGGACATTGATCCTTGAGAGACAGAAAAGAAATGAGATGAGCCTATGATTGCCCAAGCTTATCACCTTATGAGAAGAACCCTAGGCAGGATGTGACAGACTCCCAAGTTGATGAAAAATAGCCATGAATCTGGGAAGAGCAATGTGGTTTGAGACTGCAGTGCAGACTATGTAAGAGGAGAGAGCTATACAAACACAGAATCCTGAATACCTACAGAGGTTCCTCCTCCAGGTATTCAACACATTAATGCATGAGTGTGAAAACCCTATGTAAGACCCAAAAAAGAGCATCCTAAAGCATTAGAGGTAACAGTGCCTGGTGTACACACACAGGGCCTGTTCCCACCAGCCAGACTACAGAACCTCATAATTCACTGGGGGTTAGAGTACCGTAGGGTCTTGCCTTAATAGTTGGGGATAATTAGTTCTGAACTAAACACCAATCTGGCCCTGTCTAATAATCTTAAAAGCAAGACCTAAAAGGATCAAACTGTTTCCAAGTAATTTAACTGTATCCCAGAATAAAACTCAAGAATATTGATAAGAATACAAAGATGTCAAGCTTCCAAAAAGGTAAAAATATCAATCTCTGGCATCTAATAAAAAGTTACCAGGCATGCAAAGAAGTAGGAAAATATAATCTCTGTCAGAGAAAATGCAATCAAAACTGTTACAGAAATGACAAAGTTGTTAAAATTAGCAGTTAATGACTTTTAAAAAGATATTTTAACTGTTTTCTACTGTAGGTTTAAAAAGCTATCAGAAGATATAAAAAGGATCCAGATTGAACTACTAGGAATAAAAATTACAAGCTTTGATATTTAAAATATACTGGATGGGATTAATACCAAATTAAACTTTGCAGAAGAAAAGATTAGTGAGTCACATTTATTGATTTGCATATATTGAACCAGCCTTGCATCCCAGAAATGATCATCATATCATTTCTCCTCCTTGATCATCGCGTATTAACTTTTTAATGTGCTGTGGGATTCAGTTTGCTAGTATTTTTTGACGATTTTTGCATCTATGCTTATCAGGAATACTGGCCAGATTTTTTTTTTTTTCTTTTTGGTCTGTCTCTGCCAGATTTTGGTATCAGACAGATTCTGGTAGGCATAGAATGAATTAGGGAGGAGACCCTCTTCCTCAGTTTTTTGGTAATCATTTCAATGTGATTGGTACCATTTTTTTCTTTGTACATCTAGTAAAATTTGGCTGTGAATCCATCAGGCCCAGGGCTTTTATTGCTTGGTAGGTTATTTTTTTCTGATTCAATTTTGGAACTATTTGTTGGTTTGTCCAGGTTTTCATGTTCTTCCTGGTTTAATCTGGGGAGACTGTGTGTTCCCAGGAATTTATGCATTTTCTCTAGATTTTCTAATTTATGTGTATAGAGTTGTTCATTATAATCTCTGAAGATCTTTTGTATTTCTGCTGGATGGTTTCTAATGTCTTCTTTGTCATTTCTGGTTGAACTTATTTGGATCTTCTCTTTTTTCATTGTTAATGTGGCTAATAGTCTATTAATCTTGTTTATTCTTTTGAAGAACCAATTATTGGTTGTATAACAGAATTAAAAGCAAAAACATATGATCATCTCAATAGATACAGTAAAAGCTTTCAATAAAATGCAACATCCTTTCATGATAAAAGTCCTCAGCAGATGAGGCATCAAAGGAACATACCTCAAAATAGTAAGAACCATCTATGACAGACCCATAGCCAATATCATACTAAAGGGACAAAAGCTGTAACGATTCCTCTTGACAACAGTAACAAGGCAAGGATGCCTACTCTCACCACTCCTATTCAACATAGTACTGGAAGTCCTAGCCAGAGAAATCAGGCAACAGAAGAAATTAAAGCCATTCAAATAGGAAGAGAAGAAGTTAAACTATCTTTCCTGGCTAACAATAAAATTATATACCTAGAAAACCCAAAAAATTCTGCCAAAAGGCTCCTAGAACTGATAAACAACTTTAGTGAAGTTTCGGGATATAAAATCAATGTACAAAATTCAGTAGCATTTCTATACACCAATAACATTCAAGCTGAGAGTCAAATCAAGAACACAGTTCCATTGACAATAGCCACCAAAAAATTCAAATATCTAGGAATACAGTTAACCAAGGAGATGAAAGATTCCTACAAGGAGAACTACAAAATCCTGCTGAAAAAAATCAGAGATGACAGAAATAAATGGAAAAACATTCCATGATAATGGATTGGAAGAATCAATATTGTTAAAATGGCCATACTGCCCAAATCAATTTATAGATTCAATGATATTTCTATTAAATGACCAACATCATTTTTCACAGAATTAGAAAAAACTATTCTAAAATTAATATGGAAGCAAAACAGCCCAAATAGCCAAAGCAATTCTGAACAAAAGAACAAAGCTGGAGGCATCACACTACCTGAATCCAAACTATACTATAAGGCTACAAGAAGCAAAACAGCATGATAGTGGTACAAAAACATACATATAGACCAACAGAACAGAATCGAGAAACCAGAAATAAAGCTATACAACTACAACCATCTGATTTTCAACAAAGCTAACAAAAACAAGCAATGGGAAAAAGACTCTCTATTCAACAAATGGTGCTGAGATAGCTGGCTAACCATTGCAGAAGAATGAAACTGGACCCCTACCTTTCACTATATACAAAAATTAACTCAAGATGAATTAAAGATTTAATTCATCTTGGAAATATTTAATTCATCCAGGAAATACTTTTCTTGACATCATTCCTGGCAAGGAATTTTTGGCTAAGTTCCCAAAAGCTGTTTCAATGAGAACAAAAATTGACAAGTAGGAACTAATTAAACTAAAGAACTTCCATACAACAAAAGAAATTGTTAACAGAGTAAACAGAAAATGTACAGAGAAAATATCGCAAACTACGCATGTGACAAAAGTCTAATATCCAGAATCTATAAGGAACTTAAACAATGGAATGAGCAAAAGACAAATAACCTCATTAAAAAGTGGGCAAAGGACATGAACAGACACTTCTCAAAAGAAGATGCAGGCTGACTCTGGGCACACTGCCTACGAGTTAGCCCTGCTCCACAAAGAACAGTAGTAAAACAATGAAACAAAATTAAAGCAGACATACAAGTGGCCAACAGACATAGGAAAACATGCTCCACATCACTAAATATCAGAAAAATGCAAATCAAAACCACAATGAGATACCATCTTACACCTATGAGAATGGCTATTATTGAAAAGTCAAATAATAACAGATGCTGTTGAGGCTATGGAACAAAAGGAACACTTATATGCTGTAAGTGGGAATGTAAATCAGTTCAGCTACTGTGGAAAGCAGTTTGGAAATTTCTCAAAGAACTTAAAACAGAGCTACCGTTTGACCCAGCAATCCCATTTCTGGGTATATACTCGAAAGGAAATACGTCTTTCTACCAAAAGACACATACACTCATATGTTCATCACAGTACTGTTCACAATAGCAAAGACTTGGAATCAATCTAGGTGCCCATCAATGGTGAATTGGATAAAGGAAATGTGATACATGTACACCATGGAATACTACACAACCATAAAAAGAATAAAATCATGTCTTTTGCAGCAACATGGATGCAGCTGGAGGCCATAGTCCTAAGTGAATTAATGCAGGAATTCAGAAAACCAAATATTACATGTTCTCACTTACAAATGGAAGCTAAACATTGGGTGCTCATGGATAGAAAGATGGGAATAATAGATACTGTGGACTACTAAAGGAGAGAGGGAAGGAGGGGGATGCAGGTTTAAAAACTACCTGCTGGGTACTAGGCTCACCAACTGGGTGATGATATTTGTACCCCAAACCTCAGCATCATGCAATATACTCAAATAACAAAGCTGCACTTGTACTCCCTATATCCAAAATAAAAGTTGAAATTATTTTTAAAAAGATTCGTGAACATGAAGGCACAGCAGTAGAAACTTTACCAAATGAAACACGTAGACAAAAACATTTAAGTAAATACAAAGAGCATCAGTGAGTTTGTGACAATATTAAGCAGACTAATATACATATAATTGTTTCTCTCAAGGATAAAAAGGGATATTCAGAAATACTAAAGAAATAATAGACCAAAATATTTAAAAATTGATAAAATTTACAAATTTGCAGATCTCATAAGCTCAACAAACCTCATACACAAGAATCACAAAGACAAGTACAACAAGTACACTATAATAAAACTGCCAAAAACCAATGGTAAATGTAAAAATCTTTAAAAAAAACAGTCAAAGAAAAAAAGACATATTATATGCAGAGAAACAAAGATAAGCATGAGAGCAGCTTATCTGAAACAATGCAAACAAGAAGACAATGGAGCAACATCTTTACAGTACTGGGGTGGAGTGGGAATGTCAACCCAGAATTTTACATCCCGCTATATTAGCCCATTTCATGCTGCTAATAAAGACATACCTGAGACTGGGTAATTTATACAGGAAAGGATTTAATGGACCTCCAGTTCCATGTGGCTGGGGAGGCCTCACAATCATGGCAAGGAGGAGCAAGTCACATCTTACATATATGGCAACAGGCAAAGAGAGAGCTTGTTCAGGGAAACTCCTCCTTATGATATGATCGAATCTCATGAGACTCATTCATTATCAGGAGAACAGCACGGGAAAGACCTGCCCACATGATTCTATTACCTCCCACCAGGTCCCTCCCACAACATGTGGGAATTGAAGATGAGATTTGGATGGGGACGCAGCCAAACCATATCCTTGTGCCCCTGGCCCCTCCCAAATCTCATGTCCTGACACTGCAAAACCAATCATGCCTTCCCAACAGTCCCCCAAAGTCTTAACTCATTTCAGCATTAACTCAAAAGTCCATAGTCCAAAATCTCATCTGAGACAAGGCAAGTCCCTTCCACTTGTGAGTCTGTAAAATCAAAAGCAAGTTAGTTACTTCCTAGGTACAATGGTGGTACACACATTGGATAAATGGAGCCATTCCAAATGGGAAAAAATGGCCAAAACAAAGGGGTTACAGGCCCCATGCAAGTCTGAAATCCAGCGAAGCAGTCAAGTCTTGAAGCTCCAAAAGCTCCTTTGGCTCCATGTCTCACAATCTGATCACACTGATGCAAGAGGTGGGTTTCCAGGGTCTTGGGCAGCTCCACTCCTGTGGCTTTGCAGGGTACAGACTCCCTCCCGGCTGCTTTCATGGGCTGCTGTTGAATGTCTGGTACAAGCTGTCAATGGATCTACCATTCTGGGGTCTGGAGGACAGTGGTTCTTTTCTCACAGCTCCACTAGGCAATGCCCCAGTAGGGACTCTGTGTGGAGGCTCTGATCCCACATTTCCTTTCTGCACTGCCCTAGCAGGGGTTCTCCATGAGGGTCCCACCCCTGCAGCAAACTTCTGCCTGGGCATTCAGGCATTTTCATACATTGTCTGAAATCTAGGCAGAGGTTCCCAAACCCCAATTCTTGACTTCTGTCTTTTTGCAGGCTCCACACCATGTGGAAGCTGCCAAGGCTTGGGGCTTGCACACTCTGAAGCCACAGCACAAGCTCTATGGTGACCGCTTTCAGCCACGGCTAGAGTGGCTGGGACACAGGGCACCAAGTCCCTGGGCTGCACACAGCACAGGAATCCTGGGCCTGGTTCACAAAACCATTTTTCCTTTCTAGGCCTCCAAGCTTGTGATTGGAGGGGCTGCCCGTGAAGACCTCTGACATGCCCTGGAGACATTTTCCCCATTGTCTTGGAGATTAACATTAAGCTCCTTGTTACTTATGCAAATTTCTGCAGCCAGCTTGAATTTCTCCTTAGAAAATGGGATTTTCTTTTCTATCACATTGTAAGTTGCAAATTTTCCAAACTTTTATGCTCTGCTTTCTTTATAAAACTGAATGCCTTTAACAGCACCCAAGTCACCTCTTGAATGCTTTGCTGCTTAGAAACTTCTTCCACTAGATACCCTAAATCATCTCTCTCAAGTTCAAAGTTCCACAAATCTCTAGGGCAGGGGCAAAATGCTACCAGTCTCCTTGCTAAACCATAACAAGAGCCACCTTTGCCCCAGTTCCCAACAAGTTCCTCATCTCCATCTGAGACCTCAACCTAGACCTTATTGTTCATATCACTGTCAGCATTTTTGTCAAAGCTATTCAGCAAGTCTCTAGGAAGCTCGAAACTTTCCCACATTTTCCTGCCTTCTTCTGAGCCCTTCAAACTGTTCCAACCTCTGCCTGTTACCCAGTTCCAAAGTCGCTACCACATTTTCAGGTATCTTTTCAGCAACACCCAAACCCTAGTACCAATTTACTGTATTAGTCCGTTTTCATGCTGCTGATAAAGACACACCTAAGAGTGAGCAATTTATATAGGAAAAAAAGTTTAATAGATTTACAGTTCCATGTGGCTGGGGAGGCCTCACAATCATGGTGGAAGGCAAGGAGGAGCAAGTCACATCTTATATGTATGGCAACAGGCAAAGAGAGAACTTGTGCAGGGAAACTCCCTTTAATAATGCCATCAGATATCATGAGACTTATTCACTATCATGAGAACAGCATTAGAAAGACCTTCCCCATGATTCAGTTACCTCCCACTGGGTCCCTCCTACACAACATGTGGGAATTGAAGATGAGATTTGGGTGTGGACACAGCCAAACCATATCACTAGCTAAAATATTTTTAGAAAACCAAAGAGAAATAGATTTTTTCAGTTGAATGAATTTCAGAATTTATCTCCAGAGAACATACTACATGAAATGTTAAAATGAATTCTTCCAGGCAGAAAGAAATGGATACCAGATAGAAATATGGATCTACAAGCCGGGCGCGGTGGCTCACGCTTGTAATCCCAGCACTTTGGGAGGCCGAGGCGGGCGGATCACGAGGTCAGGAGATCGAGACCACGGTGAAACCCCGTCTCTACTAAAAATACAAAAAAATTAGCCGGGCGTGGTGGTGGGCGCCTGTAGTCCCAGCTACTCGGAGAGGCTGAGGCAGGAGAATGGCGTGAACCCGGGAGGCGGAGCTTGCAGTGAGCCGAGATTACGCCACTGCACTCCAGCCTGGGCGACAGAGCGAGACTCCGTCTCAAAAAAAAAAAAAGAAATATGGATCTACAAAAAGGAACAAATAACTCTGGAAATGGTAAATACATGGTTAATTAACTAATATTTTTATATTCATTTTATGTAAATAAAATAGCTTTTCAAAAGATAATTTACAGCTTAATCAAAAATAGCAATGTAATGTATTTATAACATGTAAAAGTGAAATTTATGGCAACAAAAACAAAGCCAAGAAGAAAATATTTATATATTGTATATGTAATAAAATAGTTACATCCATAATATATAAAGATCCCTTAGAACTCACTATTGAGAAACTAAACAAAACTCAATTTAAAAAAATGGACAAAATATTGATAGGCACTTCACCAAGAAGAAATGCAGGCCACATAAGCACATGAAAACATTATCAATATCATTCATTATTTGAAAAATGCAAATTAGAACAACAGTGAGATAGCATTACACACCAATTTGAATGACTATAATTAAGAAGACTGCCCATCCAAGTATTGGCAGGATGTGGAATGGAATTCTCATACACTATTGTTAATGTAAAACAGTACAGTTACTTTGTAAAATGTTTGTTAGTTTCTTTAAAAGTTCAACATGCACCTATCATGTGGTCCAGTGATTTCACTAATTGGTATTTACAAAAGAGAGATGAAAGCACACGACCATGCAAAATGTACACATAAATGTTCAGAGGAACTTTATTTGCAATAGCCAAAACCTGGAGAAAAAAATGTCCACCAGTCAGTGAAAGGATAAAGAAAGTGTAGTGCATCTATGCAATGGAATACTACTCTGTGATAAAAGCATTAACTATTAATACATGCAACAATATGATGAATCTTGAAATAATTACACTGAGTGAAAGTAGCTCAATAAAAAAGATTACATATAGTAGGATTCTATTTATTTGCAATTCCAGAAAATGCCAACTAATCTATAGTAACCAAAGCAGACCAGAGGCTACCTGGAGACCACAGAGGGGTGGGTGGAGGAGGAAATGTCGGGGCACAGGGAGGAGCTGAAGGGAGATATTACAAAGGAACAGGAGAAAACTCTGTACGTTGACTGACATGTCATTATCTCGATTATGGTGGTGGTTTTGTGGGTGTGTAACTTACTCAAAACTTGTCAAATCATGCTTTTAAATATGTGTTGTTTATTGCACGCTAATTCTACCCCTACAAAGCTATTTTAAATATTTAAAAAGTTGTTTTTAGAGAAGTCTCATTTCTATCCAAATCTCTTCTCCCCTGTTCCCTGCCTCAGCCTATAGGTAGTCATTTGTATTAGTTTTTTACATGCAATTCCAATGGGCCTTTGCACAAAAATAAGTGTGTGTATTTTCCCCATCTTACCCTCCAAATACAGTCACACACACACACACACACACACACACACACACAGACATACTTTTCTGTATTTCTCTTAACAATGTATCCTTGGAGATTCTGCCACATTGGTATATAGCGATTTTTATCATTCATTTTTACATCTGCATAGAATTCCTTTGTATGACTGTACCTGAGCTTGTTGAACCAGTTCCCTATTGATGGGCATTTGAGTTGTTTCCTTTCTTTTGATATTACAAATATACCAAAATTCGTAACCTTATTCATAAATCACTTTGTAGTTTTGACCATTTCCCTTTGAGATCGATTGTGAGAAGTGAGATTGATGACAGACAGAGGTAAATTTTTAAAATATTAGTATTCTCAAACTTAACATTCTTGATTTTAACTATTTGGAGACAACATCAAAAGGGTGGGATGTGATCATCTGTTATGTTGGTGAGGCTTAATTTTGAACAAAGTAAATGCTTAGGATTATGTGCAGAAGTAAGTCATTTGGGAGTAAACTAGTCTAGTCCACTGTCCTACAGACACATATAAACTAAGTTTTATAGTTTGTTACTTGTTGTAGGATCCAAGAATAGCCCTCAAGTTTCCTGAATCCTGCACTCTCTAGGAGCAATTGCAAGTGTGAAATCAAGGTTTGATTAATGTCAGGAATATGCTGGATTTGTTACCAGCAGGGAACTTGGAAGTAAGAGGAACTTGCTTCTGAAACTGGAAGTTTGGCTCTGGATGGTCTGATCTTTGTAGCTGTTTGTGCCCAAATGGATTCTCATCTCATTTCCTTATATTAAAGGAATTTGTGTCTTTTGCATGGGTCTGTGGGTACTTTTGCTAGCATTGTGTAGTAGTCAAGAGTATAGGATATGAGCAAGGGTATCTGCATTTGAAACTGGTTCTGCCACTTTCTAACTGTATAATCGTGGGCAACTTAACTTCTGTCCTTCAATTTCCTCTCTTTTCTGAAATGAGGGTATTCATAGTACCGGCCTCACAGCATTGTTGTCAGAATTAAATGAAACATATACAAAATGCTTAGAATAATGGCAGGGAGACAGTAAGCACTTAATAAATGCATGCTATGACATCCATAGTGACGATCACCTTGGGATATCTATCCATTGAGCATATATTATATGAATTAAAAGAACATTTTTCAGCATTGAAATTTGGGAGATTTTTTTAAGCTGGCAAAGAGACATCTTTTATTAATACTAAGAGTCCTATACACACAACACGTATATACATTAAATTATGAAGGATACATAATGAGTCTGATATTAAACACCAGTTTTTCCTTCTGAGAAAACTGGACTAGAGAAATATGTAGTTCTCCCTCAAAGTGAATCCTCATCTATCTATGAGCTACTCATCTTAAAATCTGTATTTCTCACTTTTGGGTCAGCCCTCACGGTTACTAAGCTTTTGTTTATTAAGTTCTTGCCTAAAACACATCTTTTAAAAAAGATCCTTTTCAACTGACACATGGTAATAAAACAGGTTTTAATTATGGGGTCTTTGTCAGTGATTTTCTCCAGAAAGTCCCCCCTACACACCCCATTCTGCTCTGAAAACACGGGCCGCAGGTGGCTGCATCTCTTTTTCTAGCCAGAATCCTCTGCACCTGCCCCTCATTCCCTCGGGGGCTGCATAGTCCTGGATGAGCAATGCCCATCTCTTCCTAACAGCAAAGTGAAGACCCTGTACATGGCTTTAGGTAGAAAGAATAACTTCCTGCTTAGAGTCTTTTCTGAAAATAAATTGTGCACTTGTGTAACACCATGATACTTCCTGTTTAACCCCATTAAATATCCCCAGGTAGCAGTAGCTTGGTAGGTGGCTGCTAAATACTTAATGTCCCTGTAGGTAACCCATTATTTTCAGAAAGCACTGCCCTGTGGAGACTTGAGAAGATCATGACTGGTTTGATCAGGAGTAAAAGTGTGTGTGCGTGTGTAATACAGATAGACTCAGAGAGAGAGAGAAAGATAACAGAGCAACTCCATTTAAAGGACCTTTTTTATATCCTACTAAACTCTAATTGAGGATAGTTATACTGTTTGTGCTTAAACATTCTACCAGTGGAATCAGCAAGAACTTTCTGGAAGATGGAAATTTTAATCCATGTGTAGTGCATGTTAATCGGTTCACTTTCAAATACCTGAAGAGTGGCTGGATAGAAGAGTTAAATGCATGTAAACTGCAAGTACTAATGAGATGCTCTTTCTACTATATGTCAAGAATCTTAATTTTATTCTAAGTGTCTTAGAGCCATCACTTGTTTTGGAGAATGTGTAGTGGAAATCAATAGGAAAGAGATGTCTTAGAATGATGCCAGGCACACAGTTAAGTACTCAACAAACGCAAGATATTGCTTCCATAATGACCACACGACCTCAGGACAACTACCCATTCAGTATGCATTACAGGAATTAAAAGAACATTTTTCAGTGGTTTTTGCAATATGGAGGATTATTCTATTTATAGATACTTATGTTACGTGCAGAGTTACAGGATTTACCTAATGATGACGAGATATCATGTGAAATACACAAGACTGAGTATCAAAAAAGCTGGGCTTGAGCTCCAGTTCTACTGTGACTTGTGTGAGCTTGACTGACATGGTACTTTTCTTTCTCATTTGAAACTGATGAGCTTAGAAAAAGTTATTTTTATGACTGTTTTCACCTGGAATCTGATTATAATTTATAAATTGTTATCAACCTGCATTTGGAAGCTAAGACTCCTACAGGGTTCATTTAAACTCTCATGAGAAAATGTGTTTTCTTTTTTCTTTACTTTTTTCTTTGTCTTTTTTTTTTTTTTTTTACCACTCTTTAATTACTCTCATGTTTATGAGTGGCCTTTGGAGAATCCCTTGCAGTACTGTTACATGCAGTCGACCTACTGCCTCTGCAACCCCTCTTCAATGAGTCTCCATTTATTGTACTGCAGTTCTGCACTGTTCAGTGGCTCCCCTACCTAGAGCCAAGGGAGCACTGAAATTCAAGAGGAGTACGGGCTGTGCTTTTACTCCCAAACCATAAGCCTGGATACGATTATGCATTGCCACAAAGGAAAGAGTGCTTCCTCCCTCCATATAAACTAGTAGAGACCCTGTGTCTTCCCTGGGTGCCAACCCTAACTCAGGAAACTGTTGGATTAAATATGACACAAGGTACTTCTGTTCCCTGAGAAGTATGAGGTTTGAATTGAGAAATTCATCATTTATCATGCAAAGGATGCAAAGTTACATGAAATAATAAGAATGATTCCCATCCCATAGCAAGACTTCATTGTACTCAGATCAATGGGTTTTCTCCCAGTTTCTTAGCCCCTCTTTCCTAGTCAGCTTGCACAGCATGGGCAATGAAACACTAACTGGTAACTGCACCATAACCCCCATCCCTTTGTCCTTCAGCCATGGAATTAGTACAGAGTACACCACAGAGAGACAAAGGGGTATGTGAGCAGAGAGAGGAGAGAGAGAATCTGAATAATAGGAACATTCTAGTCACTAGAGAGGTGTTTTATGTGATACAGGAATGAGGTTTTGGCTCCACTATAGCCTGGATGACTTATATTCAACACGTTTGTATACCAAACAACCTTTAGATCACTAAAGTGATTTTTCTAGGTACTTTGACAGCATGAAAGAGGTCACTGTAGAACTAGGAATTAGGCCTTCTGAGTCCCCAGAATAGTAGATTCGTCTCCTCCATTGCCAATATATAAATGAGAATTAGGTGATTATACTTTAGTGAATTAGGAATTTAATTAGCATCTCTCAGTTGACTTGGACCTAAGTAACCCTGAGATTTTGAGACGCTTCAGCCTTTGGACATGAAAACCTGAGGAGTAGACCCTGGATCATGGTAAATTAACCAAGATAACTCCACCTCAGAGATATTTTGATGGCCAATAGGCTCCCCTTGGCAATAGTTCTATCTTAAGAGAACCTCAAAATACACGGACTCAGGACTGCCAGAGCAGGAGTTGTGTTGTTATTGTTGTCTTGAGTAATTCTGAGCACCAGCCCAAGCCACTGTATTTTCCAGTATTGTTGTAGACCCTTTAAATTGTTTAGAGGGCTGGGGTATTATTATTATTAAAGTAATGAAATACTACCTCCTTACCAACTATCTGACAATGCCCATTATATTAACAAAACATGCATTATTTCATCATGGTTTAATTAATACCGTGTTTAATAGGTATCTCACTTCATGCTAGATTCCAGCACTCTTTTCAAAAGCAGCAAGCTTAAGAATTTTTACTAATTTAATTGAGAGCAGTCTTAAATTAATTGTATAATTAATCTTGTCAAATTAAGTAACATTTCATACACTACCTTATTAAAGAAACTTGAATATTTTAAATTACCATGCTATTAGGCATTAATAAAGAAGTTCTTCTGTATTGTTCTGCTTTATAACACAAAGAAGGTAATTGCAATGTAAATTGCAATATAAAAGCTAATTTCTATAGTACATTAATAATTAGATACACATTATTCCCTTTTATATTTTTTTAGTTCAATGGATGATCTTTTTTTTAAAGAAAAATTATCCCCAAATGGCAGAATTTAACTATTATATTAGTGATTAATTTCATGACTGGCCCTTGGAACATTTTCAGGAGTGGTCTAGTGAAACCTGAAATAGATGGCTATAAACAGCAATAGTGCCAACTACTGAGATCTTGAACGTCTTGAGGAATCGGTTGCTCGGATGTTTGTGAATATGCAGCACATCTACTTCTTAGATGTAGGTTAAAAAGCTCTGATCTCTGATAAGTCACTGGAGATGATAAAACACAGTGTCCTCACATCTAAAACCAGAGGTCTTTTCTCCAGAGACAATCAGATGTGACATGAAGACAGTGTATGAGAATAGATATTTTAAATTGGTGATGAGCCATGGGGTGGGTGGGCAGGAAGGAAAAGCATAATGACTTACCAACATTTTAGAAACAGATGAAACTCAGTCTCAAGGTCAAAAATCATCATTTCTTAAATTCTGTGGCATACACATTTGTATATGCCACATATATGTGGCATACACATTTGTATATGCCACATATATGTGGCATACACATATATTTTTTCTGAATTGTAAGTTGCTGAGGCCAATGCCATTGTTAACCTCGAGGAGCTATGCTATGCACATCACATATCCCATTCCCCAGGCACGGAATCTATGCTAAAATAACCCAGAAGCCAGCTTATGCATATTTCTGGGTAGATTTAAATGATACCTTATTTACTGATGATGCTTAAATATTAGCACTGATCACATTGAAAGAGTTGCTATTGAGTACTTTGTGCCCAAATCCACAGCTCTTACTAGGCATTCAAAAATGCTTTGGCAAAGTGAATAAATATAGCTAGATATATAAAACAAATAAATAGAAATAGGTAAAAAAAAATCTTGCTAATGGGAGTATTTCTGATTAGCCTCATGAGAATCTTTTTTTCTAATCTTTTTCTAGATTTGCTTGGTAGTGGCTGTTATCTGAAAATGACTAATTCACTTAGGGTTTGTTTTTAGTTTTTTTTTTTTTTTAAGAAGAAATGAAATAATACCTGTCAAATTCATTTTTTAAGAACAATAGTTTTGGGGTACTAGAAGAAGTGCAGCATTTTTAATTTAACCACTCAAAACAAATCTGTGATGTGAAAAATGTACCTAATGGGCTGAGTTTGTTGCATTCTTACTGATGTCAATTGTTGCTTATCCTTGATTCTGACTATGGTTGTCATTAGTTCTATTCATCAAAGGTTTTTGTCCTTTCTCCTTCCGAGCAAACGACAGGATTTTATTTTTCCTCCACTTTGTGGTTAGGTGTGGTCATTTGACTTCCTACAGCTTATGAAATGTGAGAGGAAGTGACTCAGGTCACTTCAGAGAGTAATTTTTAAAGCCCAGTTGTGTGATTTGTTATGTTTCCCTTTTCCCTGCCTCAACAAACATGGAAACATGGAGATAGAGTGTCCTTCCACCCTGGTTCCTGAGGGAAAATGACCCAGAGCACAGTCCCAGGGAAGCACTGACGGGCGTGAAGCGTAACCACGCATCGTGAGTGAGAAATACATGCGTATCCTTTGAAGCTACTGACATTAGGGACTGTTCATTATAAAACCATAGATGAGTGTATCCTGACGATGTGACCACATCATTGCACGATGTGACCCTGAACCACAGATAACCTGGAATGCTGGGGAGGAGGGCAGGGTTTGTGTGCAGCAAGGGGTGATAGAAAGGTAAAAATGAATTCTTCAATGTTGCAAAGACATTTCTACCCTATTCAAAAATTTGGAACAAATCTGTAACATTTCTATCAATCCTTTTGATAGTTTAGAAGATTAGATTTACCAAAAAAGGTTTGGGAAAATACATGTAGGGTGGCACTTGAAAACTACATTTAATTATTAATTATAGTGGAGGTGTTCTAGAAAAGGGTATTATGGCATAGATTTGGTTTTGTTCTGTTCAACTTTAATAATGTTTTACTGTTTTTGAAAGTTATACTTATCTACTGCTGACATTTTGGTAACACAGAAAAGCACAAAGAAGATAAAGTTTACATCTCATTTTATGAAACCAAGACAACCAATGTTAACATTTGATACATATCTTTTTGTCTTTTCTTCCATGTTAAGTTATAGGTGTGCATGTTTAGATTTTAGATGAAAAGCATGTTTTTAAATCATAAAAAATGAAAGGCCACCCTTTTCTCCTACATTCACTTTTCAGTTAATCCCATTAATATTTCCTGGTTTTTTCCTATGCTTACATACACACACACAAACACACACACACATACGCATTCATTTTTATCTATATGATCTATATATTATATATGAGATACATAAATTCATACAAAATTATTTTTAATATAACTGATTCATTTAGAACAACATGTTCTTTAGGCAATATAAGCTTTTAGGCAAAATTATGTCAAAACATAAAGAACAGTCTCATTAGTTGTAATGAATGCAAAGTATATATTTTATATACAAAGGTGTGCCTCCAAGTTATATATATATTTTTTTATTTTTTATTTTTTTTGAGATGGAGTCTCGCTCTATTGCCCAGGCTGGAGTGCAGTGGTGCGATCTTGGCCCACTGCAAACTCTGCCTCCTGGGTTCACTTCATTCTCCTGCCTCAGCCTCCTGAGTAGCTGGGACTACAGGCACCCGCCACCACGCCCGACTAATTTTTTTGTAATTTTAGTAGAGACGGGGTTTCACCCTGTTAGCCAGGATGGTCTTAATCTCCTGACCTCGTGATCCGCCTGCCTCGGCCTCCCAAAGTGCTGGGATTGCAGGTGTGAGCCACCACACCTGGCCGAAGTTATATATTTTATATAAATATATGCCTCATTTATTTGTTTTTAAACTAAATAAACTATCCATCTGGATATGGTGTTTCATACTACTCATGCTGTTTGGAATTTTTTTTTACATTTAAGTATATATAGTCTATATTTTCCTTCATTGTATTAGCTATTTTAAAATGTTTACATCCTACATAAAACCTTTAGTCTGTTCTTAGATCTCTTTCCATCTACCCTGTTCCCACGAGCAAATTAGGTTAAGCGGGACATTTTCCATGGGTGCTTCCTAATTGTAAAGTAAACAGGCATACTCTGAACGACAAGTGAACTACTTGAATTTTAGCAGATCTGCCTCATGCAAAGCTGTGAGTGTCATGTTTCCACTGTGGTTGGCAGTGCCCTGCAGAGGAGCCCTCCAAGGCAGGCAGCCTGTCTCCTTCATGTCAGCTGCCTTGTCATATGCTGGCACAGCTTTGCTTAAGACTTGACTCCCATTCTGTCAGATTACGATTCACCTGTCACTGCCCCGCTGCCAGCAAGAAAGACACTGGAAAGGTCCTCAGCTGTAGATTAAGTCCCAAAACTAAGGATTGAGATTCAACAACTTTTGCTCACTCAAGAGTCTTAAATGTCTCAGATTCTCCAATTTTCAACAAGGATTTATTTTAAATGTTTCTGACCATCATTATATTTGTGGCTAATATCTATCATTTAGAAATATATGTCATTTTACTGTTTATAATAGGTTTTTCTAAATATTTTATTTTGAAATTATAGTAAAAAAAACTTTATTTTGCATGTACAGGTCTATATATTCTTAACACAGGTATAGATTCAGGTAAACGCCATCACAACCAGAGCATAGAATGCTTCCATCACCCTGAAAATTTCCTTTTGTGTCCCTTTGCTAACTCTTTGTCGTCACATCCCCTCGTAGCCTCTAAACTATGACAAGTGAGATCCTCTCCATCCCTTGAGCTTTGTCTTTTCACGTATGTAATATAATGAAATTACACAGCATGGAATCATATAGCGTGGAATATTTTGGCTCTTGTTTCTTTCACTCAGCAAATGCCTTTGATATTAATTCAAGATGCTTCTGATTTCACGTTTATTCCTTCTTATTGCAATAGTATTCCACCGTGTTAATGTGCCACAGTTTGCTTATTCATTCATCCATTGAAAGATTTTTTTTCCTGTTTCGAGCAGTTATGAATGGGACTGCTATAAACATTCATGTACAGGTAGTGGTGTTAATATTATTTTCATTTTTTAAGGGTAGATAGTAAGAAATAGTGCTGAGTCTTGCAGTACATGTTCATCTGACTTTATGAGGAACTGCCAAACTGAGTTTCCTGTGCAGGCGTTTCCCATTCCCACCAGCAATGTTTGAGAGTCTCATTTTGTCTGTTTCATTGCTAGTACTTGGTATGGGCATAATTTTTTATTTTAGCCACTCTAATAGGTGTGTAGTTGGATTTTATCATAAGTTAACTTTGCATTTCCCTAACAGCTAAATATGTGGCTCATCTTTTCATGGGCTTGTTTGCCTTACTTAATTGATTATTGGTGTAATGTATTCAAGTATTTTGCCTATTTTTCAGTTGGGTGTTTGCTTCCTCTTGAGTTTTGAGCAGTCTTTATGAATGCTGAATAAAGGCCTTTGCAGATATATGATTTGCAAATATTTTCTCCTAACTTGCAGGGTTTTTTTTAATTCTCAGTAGTTGCTTTCACACAAAGTAATCTGGATAAAGTCCAGTTATGGTTTGTGTTTTTATGTCTAAGAACTGGTTGCCTAATTTCAGATCATAAGGATTTTTTCTTATGTTTTCTTCTATGTATTTTATAGTTTTAGTCTTTATATATGTAGATCTATGAGGTGCTTTAATTTTTACATAAGGTGTAAGGTTTAAAATGAAGACTTACTGTTTGGCATACCAACTGCATACCAATTTTAATGTCAGACTTTCCAACTTAATTTATAGAAAAGACAATCCTTCTCCATTGAAAAACCTTTGCACCTTTGTCAAAAATTAATTAGCCATATTGGTGTGGGTCTATGTCTAGACTATCCATTCTGTTCCATTGATCTATGGGTCTATTCCTTTGCTAATATCCTGCTTTCTTCTTTACTTAGCTTTATAGTAAATCTTTTTTTTATTTTTAATCTTTATGGGTACATAGTAGGTATATATATTTATGGGGTACAAGAAATACTTTGATACAGGCATACAGTGTGTAATGATAACAACATTGAAAATGGGATATCCATCACTTAAAGTATTTATTGTTTCTTTGTGTTATAAACACTCCAATTATACTCTTTTAGTTATTTTTAAATGTACAATAAATTATTGTTTACTGTAGTCACTCTGTTGTATTATCAAATACTAATCTTATTTATTCTATCTAAGTATATTTTTGTACCCATTAACTCTCCTCACTTCCCTCCTTTCTCCCTTACTACTCTTCCCAGCTTGTGGTTATGTTATTCTATCTCCATGAATTCTGTTATTTTAGTTTCCACAAATGAATGAGAACGTGGTAAGTTTTTCTGTGCCTGCCTTATTTCACTTAACGTAACGTCCTCTATTCCATCCATGTTGTTGCAAATGTCAGGATCTCATTCTTTTTTATGGCTGAATAGTACTCCACTGTGTATATGTACCACATTTCCTTTATCCATTCATCTGTTGGTGGACACTTGCTTCCAAATCTTGACTATTGTGAATAGTGCAACAATAAACATGGGAGTGCAAATATCTCTTTCATATACTGATCTCCTTTCTTCTGGGTGTATACCTAGTGGTTGGATTGCTGGATCACATGGTAGTTCTATTTTTAGTTTTTTGAGGAATCTCCATACTGTTCTCCATAGTCATTGTACTAATTTACATTCACACCAACAGTGGGTGAGGGTTCCCTTTTCTCCACACCTCACCAAAATTTGTTATTGCCTGTCTTTTGGATATAAGCCATTTTAAATGGAGTGAGATGATATCTCATTATAGTTTTGATTTGCATTTCTCTGATGAACATGAGATGTTGAGCACCTTTTCGTACACCTGTTTGCCATTTGTATGTCTTCTTTTGAGAAATGTCTATTCCAATCATTTGCCCATTTTTAAATCAGATTATTAGATTTTTTCCTATTGTTTGAGCTCCTTATATATTTTAATTATTGTTTGTCAGATGGATAGTTTGGAAATATTTTCTCCCATTGTGTGGGTTGTCTCTTCACTTTGTTGATCATTGCCCTTGCTGTACAGAAGTTTCTTAACTTGATGTGATCCCATTTGTTCATTTTTATCTTTGTTTGCCTGTGCTTGTATAGTATTATTTTAAAAATATCTGGCAAACCAATGTACTGGAGAGTTTCTCTAATGTTTTCTTTTAATATTTTCATAGTTTGAGGTCTTACATTTAAGTCTCTAATTCATTTTGATTTGATTTTTTATATGGAGAGAAATAGGGTTCTAGTTTTATTCTTCTGTATATGGATATTCAATTTTCCCAGCACCATTTATTGAAGAGAGTGCCTTTTCCTTCATCTATGTTTTTGGCACCTTTGTTGAAAATGATTTCATGGTAGATGTATGGATTTATTTCTGGATTCTGTTCCATTGGTCTATGTGTCTGTTTTTATGCCAGTGCCATGTTGTTTTGTTTACTATAGCTCTATAGTATAATTTGAAGTTAGGTAATGTGATTCCTCCAGTTTTATTCTTTTTACTCAGGATGAATTTTGCTATTCTGGGTATTTTGTGGTTCCATGTAAATTTTATGATTACGATTCCTATTTCTTTTAAGAATGTCATTGATATTTTCACAGGGATTGCAATGAATCTGTAGATTGCTTTGGATAGTATGGACATTTTAACAATATTGATTCTTCCAGTCCATGAACATGGAATATTTTTCTATTTTTTGTGTGTCCTCTTCAATTTCTTGCATCAATGTTTTATAGTTTTGATTGCAGAGATCTTTAACTTCTTTGGTTAATTCCTATTTAATTTTATTTGTAGCTATTGTAAATACGATTACTTTCTTGACTTCTCTTTCAGACTGTTTGCTGTCCACATTTAGAAATGCTACTGATTTTTGTATGTTGATTTTGTATCCTGCAATTTTAGTAAATTTATTAGTTCTAATAGTTTTTTGGTGGGGTCTAAGTTTTTCCAAATATAAGATCATATCATCTGCAAATAAGGATAGTTTGACTTCTTTCTTTCCAATTTGGATGCCCTTTATCTTTCTCTTGCCTGATTGCTCTAACTAGGACTTCCAGTATTGTGTTAAATAACAGTTGTGAAAGTAGGCATCCTTTTTATGTTCCAGATCTTAGAGGAAAGGCTTCCCATTCCACCCCACACCCCATTCCGTATTATACTAGCTGGAGGTCTGTCACATATGGTTTTTACTATGTTAAAGTATGTTCCTTCTATTCCCAGTTTTTTTGAGGGCTTTTCTCATGAAGGAATGTTGAATTTTATCAAATGCTTTTCAGCACCAATTGAAATGATCATGTGGGTTTTGTCCTTCATTCTGTTGATATGATTTATCATGTTGATTAATTTGCATATGTTGAACTATCCTTGCATCCCTGTGATAAATCACATTTGGTCATGATAAATGATCTTTTAAAAATGTTGTTGAATTTGTTTTCTGTTGGGATGATTTGTCCAATGCTGAAAGTGGGGTGTTAATGTCTCTTGCTATTATTGTATTGGGGTCTATCACTTCTCGTTACCTCTAATAATATTTGCTTTATATATCTAGGTGCTCCACTGTAGGGTGTGTGTATATTTACAAGTATTAATGTCCTCTTGCTGAATTGACCACTTTAATATTATATAATGACTTTCTTTGTCCCTTTTTATTGTTTTTGCCTTGAAATCTATTTTGTCAGATGTAAGTATAGCTATTCTTGCTCTTATTTTGGTTTCCGTTTGCATGGAATATATTTTCCATCCCTTTATTTTCAGTCTATGTGTGTCTTTATAGGTGAAGTGTATTTCTTGTAGGCAGCAGATCCTTGGTCATTTTTTTTTTTTATCCATTCAGCTACTCTGTGTCTTTTGATTGGATATTTTAGTCTATTTACATTCAATGTCATTATTGATAAGTAAGAACTTACTACTGCCATTTTTAAATCTGTTTTCTTGTTATTTTGTGGTCTTCTCTTCCTTCTTTCCTTCTGTTCTGTCTTCCTTTTAGACAAGGTGATTTTCTCTAGTGGTATGTTTTAATTTCTTGCTTTGTATTTTTTGTGTATCTCTTGTAGGTTTTTTAATTTGCAGTTACCATGGGGCTTTCAAATAACATCTTCTAACCTATTATTTTACACAGATGAAAATGTAACACCAATTTCAAAAACAAACAAATTAACAAGCAAAGAGAAAACTAATAAAAACTCTACACTTTTAACTTCATACTCTCTTCTTTTACCTTTTATTGTTTCTATTTATATCTCATTGTCTATGTCTTACAAAGTTGTTGTAGTTATTATTTTTGATAGGTTGAACTTTTAGTCTTCCTACTCAAGATATGAATAGTTAACACACCACAATGATGGTGTTATAATATTCTGTGTTTGTCTGTGTACTTATTATTAGCATCTAGTTTGTACCTTTAGATGATTTCTTATTTCTTATTAACATCATTTTCTTTCAGATTGAAGAAATCCTTTTAGCATTTCTTATGGGACAGATCTGTTGTTGATGAAATCCCTCAGCTTTTGTTTATCTGGGAAAGTATTTCTTTTTTTTCTTGCATATATTTTATTAAGATTTTATTTATTTATATTTTTGATATTACTGTAAATGTTAACTTTTTTGTAATTTATTTTATTTTATTTTATTATTATTATACTTTAAGTTTTAGGGTACATGTCTTAAAAGAGTAATCTGTTTCCAACTTTATTCATCTCTTTCAAAATTTCTTTGGTCATTCCAGTTCCTTCACTTTACACATGAATTTATAATCATCTTTTCTATATTGCAAAAAAATCCTACTGGGATTTCAATTAAAACTGCATCAAATCTATAGATCAGTGTGTAAAGGATAAACATCTTTAATATGTTGAGTCTTCTAGTACATGCAAAAAATATGTTGCTTCATTTATTATTTTCTGATTTATTTCATCAGCATTGTTTTCAGCATAGCAATCCTGTACATGTATTCTTAGATTTATACATCTAAGTATTCCATTTGTTTTGGAGCTATAATAAAATGTTGGCTTCCAGTTGTTCATTGCTAGTTTATAGAAATACCGTTGATTTTTGTGTTGACCTTGTAGCCTGTGTCATTGCTAAATTAACTTAGTTCTAGGACTTCTTATGCAGAAATTCCCATTTCTAGAGAGACAATCATGTCTATGTATTGAGACAGTTTTATTTATTGTTCTTCAGTCTGTGCCATTTCTTTCTTATTCTTGCCTTATTGCACTAGCCAAGATTTCAGGTGCAATGTTAACTGGAAGCTGTGGGCATGTACATCCTTTCCTTATTCCTGACTTTAGGAGGAAAATACTGTATGTCATCAGTAAGCATGATTGTAGCTGTGGATTTTTGGTAAATGCTCATTAGCAGGTTGAGGAAATTCCCTTCTATTCCTGGTTTCTTGAGTCTTTTTTTTTTTTTAAATAATGAATGGATGTTGAATTTTCTTAAATGTTTTTTTCCACATCAATTCATATGTTCATAAGACCACTTCCTTGGCTACTAATATAGTAAATAATATTGATTGATTTTCAAATATTGAACCACTCCTGCATTCCTGTGATGAACCCTAATTAGTTGTGATGTACAGTTTTTAAAAAATATGACATTTACTTTGCTAAAATTTTGTTAATAATTTTTAAATCTTTGTCCATGAAGGATATTGGTTTGTAGATTTTTTTTGTAACGCCTTTGCCTGATTTGTTAACAGGGTAGTGCTGTCATCATGAAATGAATTATTAAATATTTCTTCCTATTTTATTTTCTTGAAAATAGTGCAGAATTGGTTTGTTAAATATTTATTAAATATTGTTAAATAAGAATTAATCAGTAACACCATTTACAAGTTCCTTTTTTGGAAGTTTTAAAAACTGTTAATTAAATTTCTTTAAAAGTTATAAGACTATCCAGTTACATCTCTAAACTTAGGTGAGTTTTTGGAAGTTGGTGATTTTCAAGGCATTGGTCTGTTTCACCCAAATTTGTGATTTTATGTAACTAGATTTGTGTATGGTATTCTCTTATTTTTTAATGGTTGCAGAGTGCAGTAACATTTTTCTTTTATTTCTGATATTTGTAATTTCTGTCTTCTCTGTTTTATTCTTTGCTGGTATTGCTAGGATTTATGGATTTTGTTGATCTTTTAAAAGAACAAACTTTTATTTTCATGAATTTTCCTAGGTAGTTTTGTGTTTCCATTTCATTAATTTCTGTCCTAATCTGTATTCCTTCCTCCCTCTGACTTGCTTTGGATTTATTTGCTACTATTTTGCTACGTTCTTAAGGTGAAAGATTTAGATTATTTATTTGACTTATTTTTTCTTTTCTAACACGAGCATTTAATGCTATGACTTTAAGCACTGCTTTGGTCCTATCACACAAATTTTGACATGTTTTATTTTCATTTTCTTTCCATTCAAAATGTCTTCTAGTTTCCTCTAAGCCTGCTCGATCTCCTGACCTGGTGATCCGCCGGCCTCAGCCTCCCAAAGTGCTGGGATTACAGGCGTGAGCCACCGTGCCCGGCTGGAATACTCTATAAAGGTTAATTAGATTCCACTGGTAAATGGTGATGTTCACTTACTCCATACGCTTGCTGATTTTCTGTCTCCTGCGCCTACAGATTACTGTGAGAGTGGTGCTGAAGTCCCTAACTACAACTGTAGATTTGTCTGTTTCTCTTAATTCTGTCAGTTTTTGTTTCATGTGACTTGTCATCTGTTTTTAGGTATGTACACACGGAGGAATGTTATATCATCCTGGTAAATGGATACTTTTATCATTATGTAACATCTTTCTCTGTCTCTGGTAGTTTTCTTTGCTCTGAAGTCTACTTTGTCTGATATTAATGCAACCACTCACATTTTCTTTTGATTAGTGTTTGTATGGTATATCCTTTTCCGTCCTTTTTACTTTTTGCTTGCCCGTATCCTTAAGTTTCCAGTGAGTTTACTGTAGGCAACATGTAGGTGGGTCATTGATTTTATCCATTCTGAGAATCTGTAGTTTAAATAGCATTTTGAGACTATCCACACTTAATGTAAATGCTTAGACTTAATTATAATATTATTTATTTGATGTTTGTTCTTTTGTTTATCCCCCTCCCCTTTTCTATCTTCTTTCTGTTTATTTTGAATGGTTTTTAGTATATCATCTTAATTTATCTATTGCATTTATTACCATATCATTTTGTCTAGATGTTTTAGTGGTTGTTCTCAGGTTTACAATATATATATACTTAAATTTCCACTTCGAATCAATATTTTTCTAGCTTAGCTGGAATATTCTGACTCAGGATATTTCATGAGGCTGCAGTAATCCCAGGACTTGGCTGTGGTCAAAAGACCTGCTTCCGAACTATTTCATGTGGTTGTTGGCAGGCCTCAGTTCATTACAGGCTGTTAGAGGGCTGCAGTTTCTTAAAATGTGGGACTATCAATAAGGCTGCTCTCAATCTGTTAGCTTGCTTTCCACAGGGGTGAATTTATGTGTGTGTGTGTGTGTGTGTGTGTGTGTGTGTGTGTGTGTGTGTGAGTCAGAGAGAGAAGGAGAAAGAGGAAGAGAGAGAGAGAGAGAGATACCCAGGTAGAAGTTGCAGTCTCTTGCAGTCTTTTTATAATCTATTGTCAGAAGTGTTTTACCATTACTTCAGCCAGCTTTTTGTCACACAGATCAATTCTGGTAAGGTTTGAGGAGGTCTACAGGAATCATTTGGTGCCTTTGGGTCTACCACATCACTATCACTGCTAGGTCCATAATTCAATGTTCTCTAGACTGATACGAACATTCCTGTTCCAGTTTAAGTCAGTTTAGTTATCACTAGATTATTGCCTGTGGCTGTAATCCTCAAGATGCTAGGGGAGAGCATGTAGCATAATTTTAAATCTTAGCATTTATCTAAGGCCTCTCAATAGTTGAGAGAAGTCCAACGTATATCTCTGAAGCTTATAGAATAGTAAAAAGTAAAAAAGAGCTAAGAAAGTTACAAAAATTGTGGTATATTTTAAGTGTCTATATTTAATACTTCAACAAAGATACACAAATATGCTGACTACATTGATGGCTTCCTTCAAAGATACCCTGACAAGTCTAAATGTAAAGATTTTCATGAATGTAAAACCCCAAAAAAGCACAGCCATATGATCTTTCCCTTTTAATAACCTATGGCCAGTTATTGGGAGGCCACTTTATTTTTTCAAAATCTACCAGTAGCGCTCACAAATTCACAAAGTCGCCAATATTTCCTGCTTTGGTGTTCTGATGATGTCTGGGATTTAAGAGCTAGCTGCTTAGAACACCGCTTTTCTAGTAAGCATGAAAACCAAGTGTGCTTGTCTGACCCCTTGATCACTAATTATATTTGACTTGGAGCTCAGTGTAGAATTTTGACTTTTGGCAACTGATCAGTCACTTGGTGGCATTTACTGAGTTCAGTCCATTCTACTGGAACTGAAGATAAAGAGGAAGAGAAAAGGCCATTGTTAAGTCTTAGGGTCACAGTTGGTACCATTCATGATGCCATAGCAATAAGTTTCGTTCCCTCCTCCCATTTAATTTACACTTGGTATATTAGTTGCTTTAGAATGATGTTTATGAGTGACATTTCTCAGGCTGCAGTTCCTAAATAATTACACATTTTTTGGAAAATGGTTATTTATACAATGTACTCCATGAGTCAAATATTTGATCCTATTTTCCTGTTAGCTTTGGGAACACAGAAGCTCAGTTGCAGCCTCCCTGGTAGAAAGTGCACAAGATCTGTGTCCTGCCTTCTTCTTACTGACTTAGCCACACGATTCCTCTTATTTTCCTTCCTTTTGTTTTCTTCTCTTCCTTATTTAGTCACCTAATTTCCAGTAGTTATTTTTAAACCCCTTAAAATTATATATAGTTAAAAAAATGTTAGAAGACAGAGAGGAAGAAAGAGAAGCCTTGTAAGAAAGCCTTTTAATAGTAAGCATATATATTGAATAATTAGAGTTATCTAAACTGCAAAGCACTTCACTGTGAGCTAACGGGGCAACCCTTACTGCAATAGAGGCCATGTGGTCAATTTTCAGATGAGTTTTAAATGAGGTTCATACTTTGAGTAGAGAATATGTGTCCATATGTCCATCAATTAAGGCTGAGACTCACTTTTAAGGGGCTTAAAAAGATATTAAATTAATTCCACTTCTTTTTCTAATGATTTCCTGTGGTGAGAAATACTATCCATAAGTGATATTTAATTTTCTGTAATTAAGTTTATCTGATCCTAGTGATGGGTAGTTTCTTATACTTCTGTGTATGATAATGTCGTCTATAATAAGCACTAAAAAAGCCTAATATAACTTTTGAATCATGAGTCTGCCCCCCAAAAAAACCCTAAAAATAAAATAGTGTAGTTTTGAGTACCTTTTAATAGTTTAATTAAAAATTGGTGATATGGTAAATTGCTATTAACCTGAATGTCCCTCCTCCATTACCATGTTAAGTAATACAGCATTTATAGAATTATATGTCATGGTTAAGACCTCTTCATGGTTGTTGATGCCATTTGGTTTTGTGTGTAAACAGCAGGCGTCTTTTCTAAATACCAGTCCGCTTATCAGAGTGGTCCTTGTATCAGTCTTCTTTTTCCTCTTCTGGGATCAATAATGAACAGTTTTGCAGGAATGTCTTTGAAATGAAATATTGGGCTCCTAAAGCCAGTGCATAATTGTTGTGTGAAACAGACATTTAGAGTCCGCTCGTGGAGGCTGTGTTCATTGACACGTGTGCTGAGATTTCTCCTTCCTAGGTTTTTGAAAAGAAGGCAAGGCTATGGTAGTCAGAAATTTTATTGTCTTTTTTAAAAAAATGCCAACTACAGCTTCTGTTTGTATTTGATAGATTTCCATTATAAACGGGTAGTTTATAATGGAATATAAAGGGCTCCCATCACTGAAGCCTTCTCACTTATGTCTGCTATTTGACATGTCACCAGCAATTAAGGACAGATCCAAGACATCACAGAGTAAACATATCTCAAAACTCACAGAGGGAAGGAAATGCAAAATGATGTCAGGACAGAAACAGATCCAGGAGGAATATCACCACAATGCAGCAGATCCTTGATTTGAACATCCACTTAACAACAATATAGATACCACGTGAGACATGTTTTCAAAACTGGATACAGGTTGTGAACTGTTTTGATGCCAGATGGTTATTTTTGTTGTTGTTAAATGGTGCGTGTATTCATAGTGGAAGTCAATAACTCACAAATATTTGTAGTAGATTTTAATAGATCCCAAAAGTGAAGGTAAGATTTTCTCATACAGATTCTTTCTTCTCTAGCAAATCACTTCTAGATTCTAATGGAACAAAAGAGAAGTTCTATGACCAGTTTTTCTTTTTCTTTCTTTTTTTTTACTCTATGAGATCATTTCTGTTAAATGCCTTTATGAACACTTATGGTTGTATTTTTCGTCAATACTAAAGTACAAAAGTGGTCATCTGATTGATAAGGGGGGATTTTGAGTATTTTCTGTTTTCTTCCTTTTGCATATCTGCATGGTCTTTTTGTAAACAAATATGTATTGTCTTTTATTATTATACTTTAGGTTTTAGGGTACATGTGCACAATGTGCAGGTTTGTTACATATGTATCCATGTGCCATGTTGTTTTGCTGCACCCATTAACTCATCCTTTAGCATTAGGTATATCTCCTAATGCTGTCCCTCCCCCCTCCCCCCACCCCACAACAGTCCCCGGAGTGTGATGTTCCCCTTCCTGTGTCCATGAGTTCTCATTGTTCAGTTCCCACCTATGAGTGAGAACATGCAGTGTTTGGTTTTTTGTCCTTGCGATAGTTTACTGAGAATGATGGTTTCCAGTTTCATCCATGTCCCTACAAAGGACATGAACTCATCATTTTTTATGGCTGCATAGTATTCCATGGTGTATATGTACCACATTTTCTTAATCCAGTCTATTGTTGTTGGACATTTGGGTTGGTTCCAACTCTTTGCTATTGTGAATAGTGCCACAATAAACATACGTGTGCATGTGTCTTTATAGCAGCATGATTTATAGTCCTTTGGGTATATACCCAGTAATGGGATGGCTGGGTCAAATGGTATTTCTAGTTCTAGATCCCTGAGGAATCACCACACTGACTTCCACAGTGGTTGAACTAGTTTACAGTCCCACCAACAGTGTAAAAGTGTTCCTATTTCTCCACATCCTCTCCAGCACCTGTTGTTTCCTGATTTTTTAATGATGGCCATTCTAACTGGTGTGAGATGGTATCTCACTGTGGTTTTGATTTGCATTTCTCTGATGGCCAGTGATGATGAGCATTTTTTCATATGTTTTTTGGCTGCATAAATGTCTTCTTTTGAGAAGTGTCTGTTCATGTCCTTTGCCCACTTTTTGATGGGGTTGTTTTTTTCTTGTAAATTTGTTTGAGTTCATTGTAGATTCTGGATATTAGCCCTTTGTCAGATGAGTAGGTTGCAAAAATTTTCTCCCATTCTGTAGGTTTTCTGTTCACTCTGATGGTAGTTTCTTTTGCTGTGCAGAAGCTCTTTAGTTTAATTAGATCCCATTTGTCAATTTTGGCTTTTGTTGCCATTGCTTTTGGTGTTTTAGACATGAAGTGCTTGCCCATGCCTATGTCCTGAATGGTATTGCCTAGGTTTTCTTGTAGGATTTTAATGGTTTTAGGTCTAACATTTAAGTCTTTAATCCATCTTGAGTTAATTTTTGTATAAGGTGGAAGGAAGGGATCCAGTTTCAGCTTTCTACATATGGCTAGCCAGTTTTCCCAGCACCATTTATTAAATAGGGAATCCTTTCCCCATTTCTTGTTTTTGTCAGGTTTGTCAAAGATCAGATAGTTGTAGATATGTGGCATTATTTCTGAGGGCTCTGTTCTGTTCCATTGATCTATGTCTCTGTTGTGGTACCAGTACCATGCTGTTTTGGTTACTGTAGCCTTGTAGTATAGTTTGAAGTCAGGTAGTGTGATGCCTCCAGCTTTGTTCTTCTGGCTTAGGATTGACTTGGTGATGCGGGCTCTCTTTTGGTTCCATATGAACTTTAAAGTAGTTTTTTCCAATTCTGTGAAGAAAGTCATTGGTAGCTTGATGGGGATGGCATTGAATCTATAAATTACCTTGGGCAGTATGGCCATTTTCACGATATTGATTCTTCCAACCCATGAGCATGGAATGTTCTTCCATTTGTTTGTATCCTCTTTTATTTCATTGAGCAGTGGTTTGTAGTTCTCCTTGAAGAGGTCTTTCACATCCCTTGTAAGTTGGATTCCTAGGTATTTTATTCTCTTTGAAGCAATTGTGAATGGGAGTTCACTCATGATTTGGCTCTCTGTTTGTCTGTGATTGGTGTACAAGAATGCTTGTGATTTTTGTACATTGATTTTGTATCCTGAGACTTTGCTGAAGTTGCTAATCAGCTTAAGGAGATTTTGGGCTGGGACAGTGGAGTTTTCTAGATATACAATCATGTCATCTGCAAACAGGGACAATTTGACTTCCTCTTTTCCTAATTGAATACCTTTTATTTCCTTCTCCTGCCTGATTGCCCTGGCCAGAACTTCCAGCACTATGTTGAATAGGAGTGGTGAGAGAGGGCATCCCTGTCTTGTGCCAGTTTTCAAAGGGAATGCTTCCAGTTTTTGCCCATTCAGTATGATATTGGCTGTGGGCTAACGGAGTTTCACTCTTGTTGCCCAGGCTGGAGTACAATGGCGTGATCTCGGCTCACTGCAGCCTCTGCCTCCTGTGTTCAAGCAATTCTCCTGCCTCAGCCTTCCGTGTAGCTGGGATTACAGGCATGCATCACCATGCCCAGCTAACTTTGTATTGTTTTAGTACAGACAGGGTTTCACCATGTTGGTCAGGCTGGTCTTGAACTCCTCACCTCAAGTGATCCACCTGCCTCAGTCTCCCAACATGCTGGGAGAGATTACAGACATGAGCCACTGCGCCCAGCCCTATTACCATTTTTTCTACATAAGAAACTACAAAGAACATTTGAAATTATTGAGTATATATGCTCAGAATTTCTGGCAGATTCACTGAAGGCCATAAAAACCAACTGAATGAACACTTCTTTTTTCTTTTTTTTTGACCCGGTCTCACTCTGTTGCCCAGGCTGGAGTGCAGTGGAGCAATCTCAGCTCACTGCAACCTCTGCCCGCTGAGTTCAAACGATCCTCATACCTCACCCTCCCAAGTAGCTGAGACTACAGTCGCATGGCACCATGCCCAGCTGATTTTTGGTAGAGACAGGGTTTCACTGTGTTGGCCAGGCTGGTCTCAAACTTCTGGCCTCAAGGGATCCACCCACTTTGACCCCCTAAAGTGCTGGGATTACAGGGGTGAGCCACCACACTCGGCCTCAGTGAACACTCCTGATCCGCACACTCCTGATACCCTTGACAGACGTGTTTTGAGGGTACAGATGATAACTGAAGGAATTAAATAGGTATGAAATTAGAAGATGTGTTCATAAACATTTAGGTTAGACTTGCATGGTTAGGTTCTTTGCCTCCCCCTGTGAATATGTCATGAAGGAGCTCAGCTGCTACAACAGAGGACTTCCAGCTTCTGAGTTCAGTTTTGCCTGAAATCTTCTGTCAAAGGGATGTCACTACTGATAAAAATGCACAACTGCGTAATTATACTCATGAGCTTCTTCTGCGGGAAGCAGCGTTTGACAGCAAACGTAATTTGACCATGTGACTAAAGCTACACTACTATTTAGTTTAGGATTAAAAAATATAAGAAGACATACAGGGACAACTCTGTATATAAATATCAGGAGTGGAAAGAGAAAATTGCATGTTCTATTATAATTTCATGGACTTTTTGCTTTTCTTATTTCCACAGATTTGATTATTAATAATAAATTACACATCTAAAAGAATTTATAGCTCCCCATACAGTACCTAATTTGATATTCATAATTCTGTAAAAGCAGGTATTATTATTGTGATTTTACAGATGAAGTGAAACAGAGTAATTTAAGAGACTTACAATGATAAAATTGTAGAACTGGAAAGGAACTTAAGATCATTGTCTGGTTTGCAAAAATTGTTTCCTTTCTGTTTCTTTTTCTCTCTTTTGTTTTCATCAAGAAACATTTTTTTCCAACCAGAATGTTCATGTAGAAACTCATAAAACAGGTTAAAGTGCTATATTATTTACTTTTAAGTTCAAATTTATAACAAACATTTTTTACTTATAAAATCAATGTGAGAACAATGAAACTGCTTGGACAAATCCAACATTTAAAGTTGGTTATGAATATTAGTAGGCATAATATATTTTCCATAAAATTCTTCTTTACTTCCTTTATTTATAAGTAAATTGCATTTACTTTTTATTTCCTGTTTATTTCTATAGGTTTTAGTTGTGTGATATTAAAGATAGTTGCAATTGGCATCAATTAGAACTTACAGGTGGCAATTGATTTTTTTATTTTGAATAGATTGTGATTTCAGAGTATTCTTAAAGTTATCCCCAAATGCAAAATATAAGTAATTGAAAAATTTTATTTCACAGTCTCTAATTACTTTAGTCCTATTATAAATATAATAATCAGATGGAAAATATCTCAACCTTATAAGACAATTCATCACCTTGCATAATCTGGTATTATCGCAACACAGTAAGTTATCTATTTCTACCTATAACACAAGTAACTATAATGTTATGATAAAGACATGAAATAAATAGATGCTACTCCAGCCTCTCTTGGCAATTCAATATATGTGCTAGGACAACCAGTTAAAAACAATCAATTGAACGCATATCTTTATATATGCTTGCCTTTGGAATTCCACTAAAATAATAAGTAGAGAGGTTTTTTAAAGAATATACCCTCAAAGACAAAGACAATGGTTGAAGAGACAGGAGCCGGCTGGGCGTGGTGGCTTATGCCTGTAATCCCAGAACTTTGGGAGGCCGAGGCGGGCGGATCGCCGGGTCAGGAGCTCGAGACCATCCTGGCTAACACGGTGAAACCCCGTCTCTCCTAAAAAATACAAAAAATTAGCTGGGCGTGTTGGTGGGCACCTGTAGTGCCAGCTACTCAGGAGGCTGAGGCAGGAGAATTGCTTGAACCCGGGAGGTGGAGCTTGCAGCGAGCTGAGATCGCGCCACTGCACTCCAGCCTGGGGGACAGAGCAAGACTCCGTCTCAAAAAAAAAAAAAAAAAAAAGAGACAGGAGCCACTAAGAGATATTACCAAATTTTGAGAAGACAGAAAGCTAACTGAGGATAGGTAACTGACATAGCAAAACAAGAAACCTGAACTTTAGATTTCTGCAGGGAAAATTTGCAAGGCTGTTCACCCCACAAAGAGAGACTCAAGGTGAACTGGAAAGTGGTGAGAGTTTCAAGGCTGAATACAGAGGCGTTGACTGGATGTCTGTGTAAGGAAGGATTAGATACCCACATACCTTCCCATGTTCCACACAGCCAGTGACAAACATGCTCTGTGTGGGTTGGGATTTTCATACTGATAGCAAGGATCCCATTTTGGAGGAAATGAATTGTCCCAAGAGTAGACTCCATAGAAATGGACATTTACATGCCTACATGAAAATGCCAATTTATTATTGTATCACTCTAGAGTGCAGCTGTCTCATATAACAAGCTCTTTCCATGCAAATAGGCTCTTCCAGTCATTTTCTTAGTGACATATTTTTCAATCTGAATGGCAGCCAAGATCATCATAGATTATAGGAAAGGCTCCAACATGAAAGACAGAATCAAAATAAATAAACACTATGATGTACTCAAGAAAAAGGGACAATACCGGGAGCAGAAGAAAACTTCAACTTATACTCACTAATATTGTATTAGAAAGAAAGGGACTATTAGTCCATTTCATGAGAAATAAGGCTGTTAAAAGGAATATTCAGAAAAAAATTCACAGTGATTTGACAAATATATAAAAAAATTTCTAGTAGATATATAGAAATCTAAGCATATAAAAACCAAAGCAATTGCTAATTCCAGAGTAAGAAGTAGTCAGAGGAAGGAGAAAATGAAGGTTAAGAAAAAAGAGTATGAACAAAGAAATGAGGCTAAAAGGAGCAGGGGAAAGAGAACAAGTAGTAATACTTACACAAGAATGAAAAGTAGTATACTACTTGGCTCAATAGTAAGCAGCGTTTTGAGGTCAAATAAATCAAATCTTTAACAATATTTCTTTTTTTTTGAGATGGCGTCTCACTCTGTCACCCAGGATGGAGTGCAGTGGCGCAATCTCGGCTCACTGCAAGCTCCGCCTCCCGGGTTCACACCATTCTCCTGCCTCAGCGTCCCAAGTAGCTGGGACTACAGGCACCCACCACCACGCCCGGCTAATTTTTTGTATTTTTAGTAGAGATGGGGTTTCACCGTGTTAGCCAGGATGGTCTCGATCTCCTGACCTTGTGACCTCGTGATCTGCCCGCGTCGGCCTCCCAAAGTGCTGGGATTACAGGCGTGAGCCACCACGCCCTGCATCTTAAACAATATTTCAACCAAATACAATGATGTAACTTTTTAGAGGAAAAAGATAGGTAACTGGAGAGAGGATATTTCCCCTCTTCTCTTAAAATAAGAAGTCAGTAAGTAACATCTAAAATAAATAGATTATGAAATAGCAAATGATATTAGAAACATGCTTCCAGGAAATGAGATTGAGAAAGGGTGAAGCAGGGAATAGTTTACATTTGTTATAAGATTTTAATACAATTTGTTTTCTTTCTTTTTAAACTATAGGCGTGAATTGCTTTGATACACACATAAACAAGTAAATAAACTTCCAGATGTAAGGGCCAGACTGGAACTGATAAAAGGATGCTAAAAAATATTCTGTTTTCTATGACACTTACATGACTTGTAAATATTGTAAAACAAAATATTTAAAAAGAAAATGTTTGGAAAGTATAGAAGACAGAGTTATTGAAACCCATGACCTAAGTCTCGTACAATTTGAATCTCTGTGTTTTTTCTAATACATCCTTTCTTTATCTTACTTCCCAGTCTTATGGTGATCACTTAGCTGCCTACATGGTGGGATGGAGGATTCCAAAACGTGTCATGGCTCACTGCCATTGTGTGTTACAGACTTACAGCATACCATGAAGACTCTACATTAAAGCCACTTCTTAAAGCAAATGCCATGTCCTAGAGTGTCATCTGCAGAGAAGCAGTTTGCACTTGAGAGAAATCAAGGTCTTCATTGGCTCTGTGGACCTAAACCTAAAATGTGACAGGTAGCCTCCGGTTCAAGTGCGACTAGAGTGTGAGAGTCAGTTAGTAGGTGTTGTTCTATCATCACTGTTGAATTCATCCATTCAGCAAGTAGAAAATAAGAATTTTGAGAAAACAAGGCGTATAATTTCTAAGCATTGATATGAGGGAAGGTCTTGTCCAATACAGTAGGAAACTGGATAAATCACAGAAAGAATGAACGAACTGGGTATTTGATAGGAATAAAGAAAAAAGGAGGAAGGGAACTCAAACATTAGGTAGAAGCAGTTAGAACCCAAGATAATCCTCAACTAGTTTCTACTTTTTACTAAGACTTTTTCTAAAGATCTGTTTTAAAACTAACTTTTTGTATAAATCCAGATTTTAACATTAAACAAGCACGTTTAATATTTCAAGGCCAAAAATGTGCCCAGGCCAGCCCGTGTGTCAAATGTCAGATACACACTCCCCAAGGGGCAAAATGCTGCTCTAGGGCTGTCCTCTGAAGCATTATCCATCATTATGGGTTTTCTGAACTTGCAGTAAATTGTGTCATTTCTAATAGCAAATTGAACATTTTCCTGGAGAGGAGGAGATGTTAACATTGATAATGAGCTATAATGTTCTAAGAGAATGCACTAAACATTTTGTTGAGAGGACAATTTGTTAGTAAATAATATAAAATAATAGAAGGGATTAAAGAGAGGCCAAAAGTTATAAATTATTAAAATCTATTCTTGATCATACAAGAAGTAGCACAAAGAGAACAAACACACAAGTTGTCAGATATTCCACATTTTTGCATGTGAACCAAACAAATATGCATTTTCAGATCCCAAACGGATACCATCATCAGAAGTACTGGACCCGGAATCAGGCGTCCTTCCTTTCATGCACCTCGGCGTGATCACAGGCCTGTTGTTTAGTTTAGACATATGTATTCTTATCTGTAAATGTGCTTGTCCCTGGGAGCAGAGAAAGGAAAACTAGACTAGATTATGGAAGATAATCTGTAGTCTATAGTTAGCGAAGAAGACTTAACAAATACGATTTTATACCATATCTTGACCTTCAAATTTTTTTTAAATCAAAGGTTAATATTTTATTAAAGTTAGTACAATTTGTAAGTTTGACCTCTCGGAACCTCCCATTTTGACAAATTAATCAACCATTTCCTACTGGTCCTCATTCTGGTGGCAAAGTCATATGATAAAAGCTTCAGTGCTTGCACCAGAAATGAAAGTTTCAGCTCTCAGAGAAAGCCATTACGAAGGCTTTGCTTTGTTAAATGTCCTCATTCTATAGGCTAGATGACTAAACTTTGATTTATTACTTTTTTTTTTTTTTGAGGCAGAGTCTCACTCTGTCCTGCAGGCAGTGGCAAGATCTCGGCTCACTGCAACCTCCACCTCCTGGGTCAAGCGATTCTCCAGCCTCAGCCTCTTGAGGAGCTGGGATTACAGGCACCTGCCACCATGCCCCACTAATTTTGTATTATTAGTAGAGACGGGGTTTCACCATGTTGGCAGGCTGGCCTCAAACTCCTGACCTCAAGTGATCCACCCTCCTCGGTCCCCCGAAGTGCTGGGATTACAGATGTAGGCCACCACGCCCATTGTCCCTTTGTAAATGCTGTATAATTTTGAATATGTAAGAGTCAGTCTTGTGTCCCCACCTTATTTAGCTTTGGGAGAACAAAGATAGCAGAGGATATTACAACTTCCAAGGACCCAAACATCTGTTCATCAATAAACTAAACCAAAAGTGCATTGGTAAAATTCAAAAGCCAAATCCTCTATGTGAATCAGACTTAATATCACTGGATAATATCGAGACTGTCAAATTTAAAAAGGAAACAAATTGTTCAACAGCACTGACTGGGTGCTTCCTCAAGTGGTTATCCTCACCACCCAGTGGAGTGGCTACACTGGTCCTGTTTCCTACCACCGTTCCTCATTTCACTGCATTCCAAGGTTGTTTAGGGCCAGGGAGTTCTGTCAGCTAACAAAGCCCAAGAAAAGTCAATGCCAAGTGCAACATGTGGACATAGCTTTTGATGGTGTAAATTTTACCTTTAATGCTAACGGACTTAAATCTTTTAACAAGCAAGAGAGAAGATATGGAAGAACTCATGTATATCTGTCATTACTATCACATTTAATCAAATCTAAGAAATCACTGGATATCAGAGATGTTAAGATGTGAAAAAAAGTCCTTAAAAATTGCCGAAATATGGCATTTGAAAACAACCAAGGTCCTTGCTGTATTCACCATGGCTCACCTGTGGCCCTTTTCCAAAATAAAAATAAACACTAATATGTGGCCACTGGTTTGCAAGATCCTTGAGATTCAGGACTCCTATAAATGACTTTAGTGATGGCTCAAGCAGATATCATTTTCAGATTTCTCTGCTGTGACAAATCTCATTTCAGTTTTAAAATGCCTTGTGATTACACGGTACTATTTGCATGGTGCCCCTTTTAGCTTTTAGGTCACTTATATTTTGTCAATCAGTCCTACAGTGTTATTTATTTATCTATCACTTAATAACCATACAGCAGAGAATAATTTCTCTGGCCTAGCTTGGTAATTTGTACTATAATTTCACCCCCGCGGCTGTAAACTTAAATTCAGACACAGCTATGATTGCTAAAATTAAGATTTCTAGGTCACTTTTCAGCTTCTGTGGTTCCTGTCTTTCATCATTTCATCCCACTCCATCTTCTTCAGTCAAAGTATGGTTCGCCAAACACATAAGCAAAGAAATATGCCAGTTGTTTCTTTCAAATGTGGTGCATACTTGATAGAGTAGGTAACATTCAAGTACTTACGTGAACTGGGGTTTTATTTTTTATGGCCATCCTGTATATCCTGAAGTTAAATTCAGAGAAATGTGAAAGGGGATATTTTTTAAATCACAGTCAGGTTACTTCCTAGAAACTTCTGCATTAGGAAAAATCAAATGGATAAAGAGAAAGAATCAATATTACTAACTGGGAAAACTAAGGACATCCCAGAAACAAGTAGACATTGTCTGTGGCAGGATTTCTCCAACATGTCACATTTTAATGGCGCAGTCTTTTGAAAAGGGAGATTTTTTTCCTTTCGTTTTCCATTTTTACACAGGAAATAGTCTTTGAAGTATGAATAGTGGTTGGGCAAATGGTTAGAATCTTCTCAAAGCTCATCGTAGTTCATATTTGAGAGTATGAGAATTCCTCAGCAAGATGGCAGACATGATTTCTGAAATATCAAACCTTGTCCTTTATTTTTCTAGACTCATGAGTTTCCAGTTGTTATTTAAAAGGTAACTCTGTATTCCATTTCCCTCAAATCATTCAATATTCTAAGTAAGAGGCTCTGCCATCTCTTTCTCCTTATTGTGGGTTTTTCTCTTTCAGGCCAAGTCTCTGTTTCTATAAATGTGGACTTTTAAACAGGTTGGAACAGATACGTTGTTAGTCACTGTTATTACCCAAAGAGGCAGGAATCTCATTTGCAAAATAATTGAAAATAAAGGACGTTTTCTTCTTAAAAATCACGACAATTTTTATATTTATTTATTTAGAGATGGAATCTCCCTCTGTCACCCAGGCTAAAGTGCAGTGACATCATCTCAGCTCACTGAAACCTCTGCCTCTCCAGGTTCAAGTGATTCTCCTGCCTCAGCCACCCCCGTGAGTAGCTGGGATTACAGGTGCCCGCCACCACACCCAGCCCTATATATATATATTTTGTGTATTTTTAGTAGACATGGGTTTTCACCACGTTGGCCAGGCTGGTCTCAAACTCCTGACCTCAAGTGATCTGCCTGCCTCAGCCTCCCGAAGTGCTGAGATTACACGTGTTAGCCACCGTGTGCAGCCCACAATGGCAATCTTTATGAACACCTTTATTGTAGGCACACGTGAAACAGAGTGAATCAAGTTTATTGAATGCTTTTGATGCCAAACGCAGAAACTTGGACAACAAAACCCTGCAGGGTTGCCATCTTATAAATTGCAGATATTAGGTATCTTGATAGCTACCTCCTGGCTTAGCCACTGCCCACGCCAAAAAGAGCCTCTCCAGCAGAGTGAGAAGTTCTAAATTTGAAACTCAACTTCAACAACTTGCTGGTTGTGACTTTGAACAATCCACTCATGTTTTGTAACATCTCTGCTTTGTCATCCGAAATATGGCAGAAATAATACCCATCTCTTGAATATATCATGAGTAAATTTTTTAATGCATAAAACCTCCATGCTTCTGCATGTAGTCAGCATACAGTAAATAAAGTTTCCTTCTCCCTAGGTAAGAAGGACTGCTTCACAAATTATAAAGCTTTATGTGAATGCGAGAGATTGTTAGTTATTAATACTGTGTTGCTTCCAGATTCCAACTTTTACAAAAGAGTTTTAGAACAAGAAAAGAAATTTAGTCATTGTCTCACAACACCTGGCATAAATAAGTACACAATAAAAGTCAACCTTCTCATCACTTTCCAAACTTTTCATCATTAGCACAGATATGGCATGTCAAACAAAGTATTTTTCTACCTCAAAGCAATTTTTTTCTCTTTGTTTTGTCTTTCTTATCTAACATCAAAAGTATCCTTTTGAAAATTCATAAATATGGTAGAAAAGAAATACCAAATCCAAAGCTCCTCTCTCTTTTTCTTGGACAAAAATGAAGATTGTATGCATTTGGAAAACAAAGGAAAGGATTGGAAAGGTGTTCTGATTCATCCAGTGCCGTCTTTATCCCTGGGTATGCATGTCCCAAAGTGGACATACATCTCTATTTTTGCAAATTCTGGCCACGCTTTCATTTTCCATCCTTATAGGAATTAGACGACAGGACAAGGTACACAGTGATTATTACCCTGTACAAGTTAACGTAGGGTATCTGTTCCTTCTAAACGACATTCTTTCTTGGCTCTATCATCACTATTCAAATCACAAATCCAGGATTTACAATCCATTTTAATCCTCCACTGAATCATTTTAAATTAATTATTTGCACATTCAGTTACAGAAACCAGGACGTTATCTGGGTAGAGTTCCAGTTTATATCTCTTTTTATTTTATGTATTGTTGAATCTCATTATTATCAGATACATTCTCCAAAACAGATAGTTTAATATATTTTATTGGCTTGTGCAATGGCTTTTTATTAGTAGTGACAGTATTTTGGAAGATAACACATGTCTTTCTTTACATCATATCTATCCTTTCCGCTTAATTGCCTTATGACTTTGGCCACCTGTTTTTGATACTGAATTGGGTCTCATTTTCATCATATATAGAGAATTTCAGATTTTAAAATTGACTTAGAAAGTTAGACCAGTCTTTTTGTTAAATATGACTCAGTTAATTTATAAATGTGGTAAAAGAAGAGACTTTGTTATGTAAAGCATATAAATACTTATTCTAAGATCGTATACTTTCAAGTAGAAAAAAATAGCAAATTCAGAACCAAGGTGCACTTTTCATGTGCAAGTTACTTGGTGCTGCATGATTTTAGTAATTCAGCATGTAATGTCACAACCCTTACCACTGTGAAATTTCCACAAATACCAAGCATGACAAAGGTTGTAATCGTTTAGGACCATATGGGACTAAGTATTATGAGAAATCAAAATGTGTTATCACATATTTGAATATATCACATATTAGAACATCAATGGGGTATGCCAGCTATACGTCAGCTATGGAACTAAGGAGTCTAATTTATCACATTGAAATTCTATTCTATTTGAATATACCTAGTGAAACTGTAGAAATGTTTAAAGTGGATTTTCCCTATGAAAGAGTCTTCATAAATCTCACAGATTTTGCAATATTTAAAACATGAACTAGAAAACCCATGAAAATATATAAAGCCTTTAGGTACAATAATCATATCCCTTGACTGATGTATTTTAGTATATGGTATCACAAACTTTCCACAAAATAAAACATGAGATGGAATAAATGTTTTTATTGTATCTGAGATGTGTCCTTTTTTATTAATAAATATATGAGCCCTGAAGCATGATATTAAAACAAAAACCCATGAACCTACCACCTAACCTAGAAATATAATAGAACCAATGCCAGTATATTATTCAACATGTTTCTGAATTTAATAAAAAAATACTGTAGGAATACTGTAGGTGTTCTCAGTATCTTCTTCCACTCAACATTATGCTTCTAAAATGTATTGAGGTCAATTAATACGTCTGTAGATCACTAATATTTACACATGTACAGTATTTTATTAAGTGACTACATCACAATCTATCCATTCTTTCATTAATGGGCATTTAGTTGTTTCTAGATTTTTTTTTTCTTATCACATGCTGCTATTAACAGTGTCATAATTTCTTCTGGGAGTAGATGTGCAAGAATTGCTCTAGAGTATTTATCTAGGAGGGGATCTGCTAGAACATAGAGTATTTTAGCTTGGATTCCACAAAATCCAGGTCCTGAGACAAATAATTCCATGCATGGGAGTTTTTTTTTTGGAAGATTATTACAGGAAGCAAAGTGAGGGAGTGGGGAAACACAGCAGGGAAGGAAGAAATGCCAATAAATGGTATATTCATGTGTGGTACTGCTGTGGGCAGCTGGAACCAATTCCACTGGAAACATTCAAGAGACTGTTAAACCTACCTCAGAATTGTCCCTCCAAGGAGAAAGACAGCTGGGCTATTTATCCACCACTTCTTACCCCTCAATGTGTAGTGTGGCTCTGGAGGTATTTCATGCTCTGGCACTGTCAGGCCGAGCAAATCCTGGCAGATGCTTGAGAAGCTATCAGCGTGTATGGAGCCTGTTCATCTCACCTGCAGTCAGCAACAGGGGTTGGAGGTAGGGCCCTGACGTCTCTACTGCATGAAGCTGTTACATGTTTAAAGTTGCAAGACAATGATAAATTATCTTCTTAAGTGGTTGGCTTTGTTTAAATTTTCATCAATAGAGAATAAAAGGTCCCTTTGCCCAGCATCGTCATTAAATTGTGAAAGTTTTAAACTTTTACCAATCTATTACATGGTATTTTTAAACATTTATTGTATTTCTCCAATTGCTAATGAGACAGAAAGCATGTTTATATAAACTTGTTAAACATTTGCATTTTCCCTCCTCCTTAGGTCCATCTATTTTAAACAATTGTTTTATATAATTTTTTCAATTTTTAGAATTTCTATATTTTGGACACTAAATTTGAGATATCTGTGTGTCAAAAAGTTCTTAATTCAACAAAGTTCTTAATTCAACAAAGTTGAATTTATCAATTTTTTATGGATACTGCTTTTCAAATTAAATCTCTACCATGGGAATATAAAGATATGTTTCTATACTATACTTACAACTTTGAATATTTTGCTCTTCACATATAGATATATAATTTTGCTGGAATTTAGCTTCATGCATGTTGCAAAGAAGGATCCAATTTTGTTTGTTTACTTAGGAATAAGCACCATTTATGAGATGATCCATCTTTAGCCACTTATCTCCAATGCCATTTCTGTATTATGTATGTTGTCACCTTATACCCATATATGTGACTCTGTTTTTCCTACATAAATACCTCATTGCCTTATATATCACCGCCTTATATACAGTTTTGATATCTTCTAGGCCAAACTCCCTTACCTTTTTCTTCCCAAGGGTATTTTTTACTATTATTGGTCCTTTTGCCCTTCCCCATGTACGTTAGAATCTGCTTTTGAAGCATGAAAACCTTTGTTGGGGTTTTCACTGCAATTACATTGAATCCAGATACCAATTGAGGGCAACGGACACATTAACAAAACTGAGTCCCGCTGTGTGAACAAAGATGATCTCTCTCTTATGTTTTATTGACTGTCTTTAAATAAAGTTTTATATATGCTACACTTTATTTTTCTTCTAGGTAAACTATATCGGCTTAAGAAGATTCCTTTCTATCCTACTTTGATAGAAGTCTTTTATCATGAATGGATGTTAAATTGTACCTAATGTTCTTTATGCATCTAAAGCAATAATCATATGGTTTTTCTCTTTTATACATTAATGTGGTGAATTACATTAATACATTTTCCAATGTGAAACAACTATTAAGCTCTTGTGATGAACATAACTTGTTCATGATATTCTGCTTTTCTGGGCAATAAGTTTATACAGTGAATTAAACAGTCAATGTCTGTACTCATAAAGTTACATTCCAGTGTGGGGTAGGGAGAGAAAATGATAAACAGATAAATAGCTTAATGTATTATGTAATATCCGGCACTGATATTCAGGGAAAGACCTATATTTTAACCATTCCCCTTGCCACAAAACCGAAAAGATATCTGCTAATCAACTGAAATTGCAAAAACATATCTTCCACATATATCTGAATATGACATTGTGCAAGAAATCATTGCATATGACATGCTGACCCCAGGGACCAACACAAATGCGGATAGGCCAAAAAAACAAGAGAAACAACACTGCAAAAGTACATCAGTTCAAGAAATAAGAGTAGAAAGGGTTGCACATGTATGTACTATAAAATGGTAGCCAAACTGAATTAGAATTCCTTAAGTTGCTTTTTGGCTTCATGCTTCTTAAAGGTGTTCTTTGGACATTTTTCTTTCTAGTTTACAGTATTAGCATAATCATTATTAAAGGGAATGTGTTGCATTAATTATTTCCTGATATCACTATAAAATAAAAAAATCTAGAGGGTGGTGATGCAGTCTTTTTTAGAGTACCCAGTAACAGGACATCAGTATCCATCCATATTTATAAACAAGTTTATCCTCCTAGCACTAGCTATGAAATAAATACACCCCAGGCTCCTCTGGCTGTGGTAGATATCTTTCCGTGCTATGGCCTGGGATTCTGGGACTGCATACAGAGTGAAAGAAAGAGCGGAAGTCCACAGTAGTACAGCCAAGCAGTCCCACTGAAGATCACGTAACAAACGCATGGCAGAAAGGAGACAGAATTTCCAGCCAGCAGTTGTAAAAGTGGGAGGAAATAAGGAACAACTACAGTGTATCTAGCTGGTAAATGAATACAAGAATTATGGGGACCAAAAATTAATTCCATTCACACCTGCCTGTCTCATCAAAAGGAAGTGAATTGCAGAGTAACTCAAAGGAGGGGCTCCTGCCTCAGAAAGCATTAAAATGACTCCAAAGACCTACACAGAGGCTCTGTGAAAGGTGTTGCCGAAGGCTGGTTTGGAGGCATGTTGAAACTTCTAAGACAGAGAGGTTGCTCTGGGAGAAGGGACAAAGGTGCAGCATTGAGTGCGCTATTATATTAGTCAGGGTTCTCTGGTGAAACAGAACCAAGATTAGATAGATTAGATAGATGATAGATAGATAGATGATAGATAGATAGATAGATAGATAGATGATAGATAGATAGATAGATAGATAGATAGATAGATAGATAGATAGATGATAGATAGAGACAGACAGACAGGATAAGTGATACATAGATAGAAATGCAGATAGATGAGATAGATGATAGATAGATTAGATAGATAGATAGATAGATAGATAGATAGATAGATAGATAGATACAGATACATACATACATATGATAGGTGATAGGTAGAAGAAAGATAGACAAATGATAAAGAGAGATGATAGATTAGATAGATAGAGAGATAATAGAAATGATACATAAGTTTATTATGGGAATTTACTCATGCAATTATGGAGGCCGAGAAGTCATCATATGCTGCCTTTGAGACGGAGAACCAGGAAAGCTGACAGTGTAATTCAGCCTGAGAACCAGGAGCTCCCACGCTCAAGGGCAGGAGAAGATGAATGTCTCAGTTTAAACAGAGAGAAGGAAAACATTCACCCTTCCTCTGCCTTTTTGTTGTATTAGTGCCCTCAATGGATTGGACTGGATGGTGCCCAACCACAGTGATGAGGGTGGATCTTCTTTACTGTCTACTGATTCAAATGCTAACCTCTTCTGGAAACACCCTTACAGGCACCCCCAGAAATTGTGTTTTACCAGCTATCTGGGCACCCCTTAGCCCAGTAAAGTGGACACATAAAGTTGACCATGAACTCTATCACTAGCCCATGAGCCTGAGCTTCAAGTGCCTCTCAGAGAGACTATGATTTGGACAACTGTGGATACTTCTGGTGGCTGGGGATTAGAAGGAACACATTTGTCAGGGACACTTGGAGTCCACTGAGGACTGGGGCAAGAAGGGTTGCAATGTAGCAAGGAGAATCAGGGGCTGGGACAGAGGGGAGGCCAGAAAGGGATCTGGATGGAGCAGAGAAGCAGGCAGAGATGTAGTCTCTGAAAATGTTGTTGCCCATGAAAATCCTGACATTTCATCAGCCACTGTGCCATATTATTATATACTTTACTTCTTTGGAGTCAGACTTACCTGAGTTTAAATTTTGCCTTAGCTGGTACTAGTTGTGTGGCCTTAGGCACATTATTGAACTTTTATTAGCCTTGGTTTTCTGAATGTTACAATCCTAACTTTTCGGGTTGTTTTGGGAATATGAGGTGAAGCAATTCCCATCAAGTATTTACCATAATGCTTAGCCAAAAAATAATCATTCAGAAATTGTTTAATAAATGGCAGCTCATGTTTATCTCAGATGGTGGAAGAAGGAAGAGAAGTATTCTTCACAGGTGCATAGCCAGATGAATAGGAGTAAATGAAAGGGGTAAGAGATGGCATGGTGCCTTGGGAAGAGGTTTTTGAGTCTGGATTCCAAGGGTAAGCAATGTGGAACATCAAGCCAAACAAAGCATTCATCTACACACTTTACCTTCCCCTAGCCCTTGATTTCTTAGCAGCAGATGAGACCTAAGAGAAATAAGGTACATTTATACTTGGGAAAATGGTCAAAGGTTACCTAGTGCAACTTCTAACTCATTGGTGACATCCACATGCAATGCTGTTTTCTATCTTCAGCTTAGGTGTCCTTCATGAAAGGGAGTTTATAAACTTACTATAGTCACCTCCTATTGATGCCCATCTTTAATGATTAGAAAGTTCTTCCTTAGCTGAGCTGAATTCACTTTCTTGTTACTTAGCTCAGCTACCCTGGGGCAACACAAAACAAATATCTTTCTGCTTCTACACATACGCCCCTATCGTACTAGTCTCTTCTCCTCTAGTGTCAGGAATCGTGAGTAATTGGCTTACAATACAAAGGAAAAAAGAAAACCTTGGGGGATACTCTTATTACTAGAACTGTTTAAATGGATTTATAGGGGACATTTAATGAGAGCAGAAATTGAAATTGCACCTGACTGAATTTCAGGGCAGCAGATTTTTATTTAGCAGCCAGAAGGGGTGCAAGATACGTTAAAGAATAAAGAAAAAATGTAAACCTGCCCGTAGGGAGCTTAAAATCTGATTAATTTAGCCACGCTAATGATAGAGCAAGAAAAGCTAGCTGAGCAAAGAACACTGTTCAGATGCCACCGGGAAAAATATAAGACTATCAAAAAGTCTACATTTGTTACAGCTAAAAGGTAAACGTTTAAATTAAAATGATTATTTCATTATAAATGCAATGTATGGCCATTGTAGAAAAAAATGATAAAATTAGCAAAAAGGAAAAAACGTACAGAAGTATATAACTCCACTATCCAGATATAACCAGATATAATTTGTCATCTGTATGCTATGGAAATCTTTTATTTAGCTGTAGATGAATTTCTATACGGCCTTATACTATACATGCTATCTCATAAACTGCCTTTTTAGGACATTCATCATATTTTTAAAAATAAATATTCATGTGTAATGTCTTTAATAGCTAGTTAGCATTTCATTCAAAGACTATATCATCCTTTGTTACCAAATTTGCCCCTAGTTGGACCTTTTGGTTGTTTCCAAATTTCACTACTATGAACAGAATTCTTACAGCTAAATCTTTGCATATTCTTAATTCTTTCCTTAAAATACGTTTCCGGGTGTGGAATTTCTGGGTCAAAGCATGTGCATATTTCTAAGCCTTTTGATAAGTAATGTCACACTGAATTCCAGGAAGATTGTTCTGTAACAGGGTACAAGTGATAATTTCTCCATCATTTACTGATGATGTGAGTATTGTTATTTCGTTAACATCTGCCAATTTAACAGTTGACAAATCATATGTCATCATTACTTTGATTACTAAAATAAAAATGGTCTTTGAAAATAATGATTTGCAGTCACTTTCCTCCTGCATGAAATGCTTATTTTTATACAAGGTATTAATATGTTTCATTCAGCAAATACTTCTTGAACATACTACGTGCCACACACTGTTTGAAGTGTTGGGAATACATTAATGAACAAAACAAACAAAAATCTCTTCTCTCCTGGAGCTTATGTTCTAGTATGAGTCTATATTCTAACAGTTTTTAATTTAATTTAAGTTCCTGGATACATGTGCATGATGTGCAGGTTTGTTACATAGGTAAATGTGTGCCATGGTGGTTTGCTGAACCTATCAACCCATCACCTAGGTATTAGGCCCAGCAGGCATTAGCTGTTTTCCCTGATGCTCTTCCCCCTCCACCTGCCAATAGGCCCTGGTACGTGTGTTGTTCCCCCACTGGGTCCCCACATGCTCATTTTTCAGCTCCCACTTGTAAGTGAGAACATGCAGTTTTGGTTTTTGGTTCTTGCGTTAATTTGCTAAGGATAATGACTTCTAGCTCCATCCATGTCCCTGCAAAGGACATGATCTCCTTCCTTTTTATGGCTGCATAGTGTTCCATGGTGTATATGGACCACATTTTCTTTACCCAGCCTATCATTGATGTGCATTTAGGTTGATTCTATGTCTTTGCTCTAGTATATCATGCTGCAGTAAATATACAGGAGCATGTATCTTTGTAATTATTCTCACAGTTTTAACACAGAAAGGTTGCCGACACTTTCATCATATTATGCAACTTTGTTGTCCTCAGTTTGCCATTTGGAAGCAATGTATATCTTTAGGAGAGGAATAAGTGGGATCAGAGTGTGGTAGAATGTTAAAGGTGGACTAGGCCTTATAAACCATACAGCGTAACCCCTTCATTTTATAGATGAAGCACCAGAGGAGACCTATAGAGAAAAAAATAACATTTGTTCAGGCTCACACTGAGTTGGTGACCCAGAAGGATTCCACATCCAAGGGACGTATTTCATTTGGAAAATGAGGAAAAAAAAGTGCTCCTTCATGAACTGTATTTATTTTGCTTTTTGATTCCTGCATTATGCAAATAACAGTGAACATTTGCAGGGTCTTTCTATGTGCTAAGCACTCTATGGGCATAAGTTCCTCCAACTTCCCCCATAAGACAGACCCAAGCACGAAACAAACAGATGGGCAAACGGGGGTTGGAGTGCTTAAGTACAGTGGCAAATAATCATTTTCAAAGACTTTTTACATCTTAGTAATCAAAGGACTCCAGTTAAAACAGTGACATACGATTTGTCACCTGTTAAATTGGCATCTGTTTAAAAAATAACAGTACTCATATCATAACTAGTAATTGACAAAGCTTTTACTCAAGTCTAGGCCTGTCAGTCTCCAAAGGCCACCACTGTTCTACCCCCACCCCTAGTGTACTGTTGAGCATCTGTCAATGTGAGAAGTGTGTAGAAAAAGGAGAGATTTAAGGACAAGGAAAAGCAAGGCCGCCCCAGTCTGGAATGCTGCAGGGGATGGCTGCTGGTGCGGCATGGGCAGTGCTGGTGAGGAGGAGGTGTGGATGTTGAGGGGATGATGCTGAGCCCTGGCAAGGGAAATAAGGAGGGGACTCTTTGGGTGACCTCATCCTGCCCATTTCATTCTGTTCCTCCTCTGCTCACCGTTCCACTTGCCAGTGACCCCAATTCTTTCTCCGTCCTCTACAAAAACTGTCTTTCAGATTCCTCTGCCGTATTAAAGTGCAAATGACGTGACAACAAAGTGAAGAGTTATTCAACCAACCAGCAGGTGCCACTTTCATTCTTAAACAAGTCAGGGTCTCATACGCAAGGGATATCACACTAATTGCAGTTCCAGACATCCACTTACTTTCATAATAAGAGAATTGTCTCTTCCTTATTTCTTTGTCTCTTCCATCTCCTTCTCCTTCTCTCTTCCTCCTCCTCCTTCCTCTTGCTTTCTCTGGTTTTAGAGTGGAGCCTGTAACTGAGACCCAGTATCCCACCACCTCAACAGCCTTACTCTTAGGACTAGTCCTTTTGCCAGAATTTTGACATTATATCAAAGTGCATGTCCAAATGTGGACAAGGCTAAGACCAGAAGAGGAGTCTCTGGGCATTGGAGGCTCCAGGGATTCATCTGTTCCTCCTCAAGGGATGGATAAGCCCCTCTATTGGCCTTTCCCACCAATGTCTTCTCATGCCAGGCCCAGAGAACAGGAGTGCCGTCAGCTCTCTTAGCCACCCAGCCTTTGACCTATGCGGGTGTCTCCTCAAATGGTAGAACCCAGAGCAGTGGGAGGTGGTCAGTGACATGCAGGCAGAGTGGCCCATCCCAGCTGTGTGTCAGCTGAAGTCTACAGTCAGAATGTTTCCCCAGTGAGACCCAGACATCACAAAGGCCTCAACGCAGAGGTATGGGGCTGCAGTTAACATTGTTTGTAGCCGAAGGGACGAATGAACTGTAAGGTAACAGAAATGCAGATTGGGAGAGAGCAAGCAAATAGATTTGTTAGGTTTTACCCCAGTCTAATAGGAAGCTATTATTTATTTAACCTAATTATTGGTTTTATTTTTATCATCATGCATAAAGAACTTTCTGAGCCTATGAAAGCCTAAAGCTGATTAATATTTTAGTATATATTCATCACTATCAACAAGCATTTATTAAGTGCTTAACTACCTGTGATGCTTTTCTCAGTTCTTGCATGTGAGGTGAGTTAAACTGATAACAATTCAGCCACTCAAAAAGAGAAGATTTTGAAATGAACTAACACAAAGGACATTCAAGCAGCTGAGTATGGACAGAAGCGAGGGCGAATGATCGTAAGCACAGATGTAACGTGCGTGCAGTGAGGCAGGAGGGAGCCACCTGTGGTGGAAATGCTGAGAAGCACATGATTTTGCCTGGGAAGGCAGCAGTTTTATGTCTGAGGCAGCTTTTGCTTATGGAGTTCAACCATTTTGTTCCTTGAAAGAAAGACAGTTTTATATAATTTTAAGGGTCATCATGAGAAAAACTTACAGAAAAAAAAATTGCCTCTTTGTTCTTGGAAGACAGTATTCCAGAGAGTAATTATTGTAGAAATTATTCTTCCTACTCAAAAACCTTGAAGCAGTCCTCTACCCTCTCTCGTAGATGTTGGGCAACTTTCTCAATGCATCCTAAGAGCCAGGACAAATCAGAGCCAGTGGCTGGGCTGTCTGAGACCATAAGAGTTAGTGTAGCTCATGGGATAGGAAGATCCAAAGAAAGCTGTGACCAGAGAGAAGTCCACCACACGAATTGACATGAAGGCAGTGGTATGATTCCTAGAACAGGAGGGAGACTGAAACCGGTCCCTGCTGATCAGGTAGCTAATGAAAAAATGGTCTTGAGATTCAAACCAAGAGAAAAGCAACTGGTATGAGCCAGAAGTCTCAACGAGCACAGGGAAAATAAGTCCAGTGAAACTGAACACGGTGCAACTATAAGGACAGGCATGTGGGACAAGCCACCTGCAGGAGAAGAGTCTCCAGCACAAGTATTCAAGAATTTTGAGGGCTCAGAGGAAGAAAAGAGCTGTAGGGAAAGTCTGAGCTTCTTAGAGAGTATTGATGTGCTCCTGATCAGAATGGTGGTAGAAATATGAGTGCTAAAGCCCGTTCTGATAAGGTCTCAGATGAAAAGGCAGAACAAGGAATTGGAAACAAAAGTAAAAGCCATCCTTGTTATGGAGTGGCAGAGAACTTGGCTGAATTGTGTCCATGCCTGAGATCTTTGTGAAAGGCAGAATTTAGGAGTGATCAATTAGACTATCTGGCAGGAGAAATAGCTGTAGGAACTGCATGGCTTCTTTTAACTGCATACAATAAAATGAGAGAAAATAAAAATAATTTAAACACAGAATTTGTAATTAAAAGGGACTCAGAATGTAAAAATTTGGAACATCCCTAGCCTGATCATGTGAAGATAAAAGGACATGTTGGGGAGAGTATATCAAGGGGGTAGCCAGGCAACCATTTGATAAGGAGATGAATATGGATAGAAGGGAGGCAGGTACTATCCATTAAGACAATGAGAGAATGAGAGCAAAGGCATTTTGGAGAACTTAGATTCTGCCCCCCTTGCCAGAGCCCTAGGAAGGCAGAATGGTTTTGTAGGAAAGGCCTGGGGTACCCTCCACAGGCTTGCTGCCTGGGGCTCCTGGCATTCTCATGCAGTGCTCCTTGGCCACCCCAGCTGTGGCTCAAGTGGCCCTAGATACAGCTCAAGTTGCTGCTCTGGGGGGCACAAGTAGTAAACCTTGACAATGTCCATGTAGAATTTAGTTTGCAGTCATGCAGAATGCAAGAGCTGTGGAGGCACGGCTACCTCCACCTAGACTTCAAAAGATGGCACAGACAGCCTAGGGACCCTGGCAGAAATGTGGCATATGGGTGGAGCCGCTGCAGAGAGTCCACACTAGGGCAATGCCCAGTAAAGCCATGGGAGTGGAGCCATCCCCAAGACCCCAGAACTGTAAAGCCACCAGTGTGCAATGCCAGCCTGAGAGAGATGCAGGCATGAGACTCCGGTCTGTGAGAGCTTCTGAGTGGGCTGAGCAAAATCATAAAGGTGGGGCTACTTGAGGCCTTAGGTGCCCAGTGTCCAATGCAGTGTGTCCAAAAGGTGGCACATGGACACGGAAAGATTATTCTGGAGTCTTAAGATGTGATGTTGTTTGCCCTGTTGGCTTTTGGACTTACTTGGGACTAGTTACCCCTTACTTCTTACCCATTTCTCCCTTTTGGAATGGGAATTCCAATCCTATGCCTGTCCCACCATCTTATTTTGAAAGCACATGACGTGTCTGATTTCACAGGCTTACAGCTGAAGGAGTATTTATCTCCAGATGACTGCCTTGAGTCTCATCCATATCTGATTTAGATGAGACTTTGGATTTTTTTTAGTTGATTAAGGAATGAGTTAAGACTTTGAGGTTATTGGGATAGAATGATTATATTTTGTATGGAGAAGAGCACATGTTTTGGGTGCCAGGATTAAAAGTGTCTCGCAAAAAGCATATGTTGAAATTTAATTGCCATTGTAACAGTATTAACAGATGAAAACTTTAAGAGGTAACTAGGCCATGAAGGCTCACCTTTCGTGAATGAATTGATGCCGTGAACTCAGAGGTGGGTTCATTACTGCAGGAATGAGTTCTTTATAAAAGGACAAGTTCAGTCCTCTTTTGCCTCTCTCTCCTACCCTCTCTTGCCCTTCTGTCTTCTCCCATAGGATCACACAGCAAGAAGGCCTTGTAAGATGCCAGCCCCTTGATCTTGGACATCCCAGCCTTTAGAACTATGAGTCAATAAATTTCTGTTCATTATAGATTACCCAGTCTTGGGTATTCTGTTATAGTAGCACAAAGTGGTCTAAGAAGACAATAGCATTATATAACATATAATATAAAAACATAACACAGTATTTAAACTTGTTTAGGCATTAAGCTTATTAAAAAGCATGTTGCTTATTTTGACATCATTATCACGACAAAGAAAATGACTAATTTGGTAATGTCATCCAAGGAGAGGAGAAAGACCAGTAACAGGACAGAGACCTTGCTGCTAAATTGAGCGTACTTAACAATTCTCTCATGGAGTGGTGCCTATTATCAAATTGAGCCATACCCGAATATACATAATGTAATGATAGATGTAAGTTTACTGGGTGGAAAACCCCAAAATATTTTTCCTGTAGTATTATCTTCGTTCTCAATTTTTGTTTACAGGCCCCAAGTTAAAGAACTCCATTCAGCTGGGCACGGTGGCTCACGCCTGTAATCCCAGCACTTTGGGAAGCCGAGGTGGGTGGATCACCTGAGGTTGGGAGTTCGAGACCAGCCTGACCAACATGGAGAAACCCTGTATCTACTAAAAATACAAAATTAGCCTGACGTGGTGACACATGCCTGTAATTCCAGCTACTCAGGAAGGCTGAGGTAGGAGAATTGCCTGAATCCGGGAGGCGGAGGTTGCAGTGAGCCGAGATCACGCCATTGCACTCCAGCCTGGGCAACAAGAGTGAAACTCCACCTCAAAAAACAAAAACAAAAACAAAACTCCATTCAAAAGTAAAGTAGAAACACTGTCTTGATGCACCAAAAGACCAACTGCTCACAACTTTGGTACCAAGGCCTGGAGAATTTGCTGAGTCTGTGAGGCCTGGAGTTTCACAGCCAGTATCCAAACAGGGACTATTTCTGATTTATGTGTTGCTAGGTAACTCATAATTATACAAGCAAAGAAGCAAGTTCAATATAATATAACTCACATTGATTTTTTTGGCTATGCTGTAAGAGCTTGATGTTAATATATAGGAAAGAAATTTCCAATATTCCCCAAGTATTTTGTTCCAATAAATACTTCTTAATATTTTGAAATCACCTGGTTGTTCTTATAGATCCGAAAGTATTTGAAACACATTTTTATTAGGAATCATGATTTAGGCTCCTGATAGACAGTTTTGTGAGCATACTGACTTCTCTATAAATATTATCAGCTCATTGAAACGAAGTGGAGCAAGTGAATAGATCTGTGGTCTTTTCTGTACAGACTTAGAAACTTCCTGGTTTTATTTTGGTCTAATTATGGGTTTTGACTTTTTCAAGGTACATAATCAAAGTCTGACCCCTAAAAAAATCCAATAAAGCTATGCTTTAAAGGCCAAATAAATAAACGGATTATTTTAACTGTCATGGAGTTAGTGCAAATCCATGTATCTTTGCAGGCCAGGGGGTGTTTTCTACCAGATGAGGGCCTAAGGCAATGAGGCAGAACAGACATAATAAAAGTCTGATGCAGAGAGGATTTGAATACCAGCTAGAGTAGTGAAAACATGTTGTCAATAAATGTCTCAGGTAAAGAAACACAAAAAAAGGAAGAAATCGTAGCAACCACCTTGCAGTGACAAAAAAAAATAATAATTGTCGGCATAATTCTGAGAATAAAGCAGTACTATGATGCTAAAAAGATAGTCTTCCTAAATTGCAATATGAATGACTGCACGTTAGAAAAGCATGTATTTTGGACCAACGTTGTGAAACTGAGCTGTCTTGGGACACCAGGCGTGAAGGCAATGGGGCACGTTGGTTATGAGTTCTGGGTTTGGTCAGGGTGTGAATTCCAACTCTCATTGACCTTGAGGATGTTATTTCAATTCTTTGTGGTTTAGTTTTCTCATCTATATCTCACAAGGTTATCAGAAAGATTATATATAATCATGTATAAAACTTGGCATCTGGCCCATCAAATGCTAAAAATAAAAATAAAAAATAAAATAAAAAACTCAACCCAGTAGTGTTATAATTAAAGAAACAGAGTGTTCAGCTTAACAAGACACACTTTCCTTATGCCCTTTCCTTCCTCAAAAGTAGGAGTCATTCACCTCCTTCAGGCCAGTTGCAGGTTGCTTTGAGGCCTTGTGTTTCAGAGGAGTAGTAGCTATTTTATTACCACATCTCTTATTTTCAGTCTTTTGTTCCCCTTTAGTAAGTTTGGCTAGATCTTCCTTTGTTTTTCTCCCACAGGATTGAAATCAGCTACCAGAAGTCACTGTGCCCATCACCCAGATTCTGTAGTTTTGGTTAATTGCTTGCCATCTTCTTCTGTATTTTGATATTAAGCACCTGGTCGAGAATCACATCTCCCAGGGCTTGTCAGCATTACTGACACTTTCCTGCAGGCATCTTTGGAAATGGGCCAACAGAGTCTTGTTTTGGACTATCATTTATCTAGCATTTGCCCTAAGTTTAATCTTATGGTGTTAACCACGATAGATTGCAATCTCAATAATTTTTATTCTAACAATTAGATCTGCTATTCTTTGGACAGAATGGCTTTCTTCTGGACGATCTTTTGGGCAGTCTTTTAGGTGATAAAGAAGTAAACAAAGTTGTCAGGAAAATTAAAAGACATATACTCAAAACTCTATGGGGGAAGAAAAAAGACACTAGGAAGAGCTCTCTGTCTTCGATCGCAGTAAAGAAAGTAAAGCTACATATTTCTAACAGACATCTTCTGAATCATCGCTTGTTTTACATAATTCATAGACTTGCTCTTTAGCATAGAATTTGTGGCCATGTACAAAGGTCACAGCTAGAAGACTGCAAAAGGTGTACATCTGAGGGCAGAAATTCTTTTTCTCCATTACTTATTTATCAAACAGGTTGATGTCAGATAGAAAGCTTTGGGTGTTTTTTGCCTTTCTTCCTCCCATGCAAATAATCATCTCTGTGTCCTACCTTGTTAACCTTTTCTGTTTATTTCTATTTCCCTGCAACTCCTTATTATAATTGCCAGTTAATCACAAATATATTAAAAGATTTCTTTTTAATCTAGCAGTCTTCATCGCTTCGTGGTATCTATGTGAACAGTTGTGTCCTCGCTAAGAGAGTGTCCAATTACACGCACGGCAGGGAAAAGCAAGAGATCAGCAGTTGACTATGCTTTTGTCTAAGGTATCAAATGTGAAAGCAAATTAGGTATCTAAAAATAAAAACTAAAATTAAGACTAATAAAATGGAGCTTTGACTTTTCTCATCACAGACTCATTTATACTTAATGACACAGACTGACTGCATAGGTAATTGTTATAATCTCTCTTGAAATGGATTTTAAAAAACGGCTGATCTATTCTTCTTTTCAGGACAGGTAAATGGATGTCAAGACAACAGAGAAATAAGAACCTTTTTGTGTAGTTATGTATTAATTTGTTTGCAATATTGGCTTAAAAATAGAAGGCCAGAGAGAGGAGAGTTAGCTCGTGTTACTTACACATGTAAGCATGTAAATTCAATCAATCATACGTTATTTTGCTCACTGAGCTCAACACGCCAGATCAAATACATGAAACATCAGAAAAACACCACCAGGAATTTCTTTCCAAAAACTCAACCCCTTATGCTTTAAACGAACATAAGAAACACTACTTCAGTAATACAATTTATAGAACTCCTCTCTTTAGATGTTTTACGTTTCCTCTGTTTGCCAATATTCTAAGTTTCCGACATACACTTTATTAATATCTCCTACCAGATGAATACTTCCTACCTTTTCCCTCCCCTAATTACACCTGTTCCTTTTTTACCCTTTGCACCCTCTGGGCTGGAGGAGTTCCACCAGGTGGATAGGAACTTAGCCCTTAAGGGATAATAGCACCACCTGAAAGCTGGCACAGGAAATGATCTTATCCATTGTCTTCCCCACCATATTCTTCCTAAAAAATTATTTCTGTTCACATTTGCTAGCATATTTTCTAAGCCCTCTCTAATTTACAGTTGTAGTCCTTCCCACTCCTAACTCAGAACCAGGGATACACTTTAACAATCACAAGAAATAACACAATTGTACTCATGGAGCATTTCTTTTTCTTGAGGAAACTCTAAGTGGTTTAAATTGTTCCCTTTTGAGTAATAATAATATGACTTTATTCCCTTTATTAAGTGCTACATCTTCTTGTACTTTACGTATATTAATTTAACTCATTTCAGTGGAATGAGTTAAATGAGCAACTTATTTAATTCACATAATCGTCTCGTAAAATTATATAGAGAGACCTGTATTCAATTTGAATCTATTACAAACTTTTGGGGGAAAACAAAGATAGGTAAAATAATTTACAAAAGTGTAAACCAAAAATAAAATTCTAAGCCCCCCACCTAACTGAATGGTCCCCTTTTCTTGGCCTAGGGAATTTCAAAGAAACCTAAAATAAAACTGGTTCAGGCAATGATGGGAAGGGCTGTGGGTGGGACATGCTTCATTGTACTCATACCTTTGGAATTCAGGTACAACTGACCAGTATTAATATTAAAACAGAGATCTTAAAAATAACAAAACAGACTATTTGTAGCAATAAGATACCAAATTCCAACCTGACTCTAGTAGGGGATCACATGACAGATAGAAGGCCCTGAAAACAAATCAAAATGTTTTACCCCAAAATATATTTCTTTGACATATTCTTTAATAGCCCTGCAAAGCTGTCTCTTGTGGAGGAAATTTACATTCTGCAGAGAATCCCCTTCCCTTTCCAGATCTTTTTCTGTTCCTGAAGAGATTAGCTGAGAGTCTAGAGCACCTTTTAAAGGTCTGAATAGAAAACATTTGCCATATATTGTTATTAAAGGTGGTCACATATGAGACTCCATCTACATAATAAGAACCTTGTCCTCTTACCCCTTATCTTAACTCAGACACTCCTTTCTACCGATTGCAGGTCTTTAGATAATAACTTAACTCTCAACCAACTGCCAATCAGAAAATCTTGGAATCTACCTATGACCTGTAAGCCTGCCCCCAATTCCAGTTGTTCTGTCTTTCTAGACCAAACCAAAGGATACCTCACATGTATTGATTGATGTCTTTTGTCTCCTTAAAATGTATAAAACCAAGCTGCAAACCAACCACCTTGGCCACATGTTCTCATGGTATCTTGAGACTGTGCCTCAGGTATAGTTATGGTTACTTATATTTGTCTCAGAATAAACCTCTCTAAATATTTTACATAGTTTGACTCTTATCAACAAAAGAAAACTAATGCATGCAACAATTCATACACACATACATACACACACAGAGAAATGGCTACTGTAGTGACACAATTTGAAAGACAACTGTCTTCTGATGCCTAGTCTTACACTAAATAGGTTAACTTGCTGCTGCTTCTCATGAGTGAATCAGTTCTACTAATTTGTCCTTTTATATTCCTCAGATCCAGCACCACAGGGATTCAAATCTCCGTTGACAAGTGTTTATAAATGAATCGCAACCAGAACATATATGTGGAATCAGCACACGAAACTGGCAAGAGCACTGGTTCCACTGCAGAAATGACACACAAGAGGAGCTCTTTCTGTGTACTTTCATGCATCAGTCTAGAGCCAGTTCTTCCTCATTCACATTGAAATGCCAGGTTCGGCCTGAATAATGTTTCCATGTGGGTCTAAAAACTTCTGCAAAAATTCGATGGAAGTAAAAATCACACAAGACCTCATCACACTCCTCCATGTGATCTCAATATTTTTAAAGAAAATATTTATATATGTTTTATTTATAAACCACTATTCTAAGAGTTATAAGTCTATAAAGCTTCCATTTGGGCAAAAATGTAATCTCCCAAGAAATAGCAGCTCTCTAAGCTAAAAATAAGAGAGAATATTTTTGAAGAGAGAGGAGTCTCAGGTTCCTTGTGAGGGAACTCAAAATATTTCACCCCAAAATATGGCAATCTGAGTATTTTAAGTTAAAACCTCATAGAGATCAATAAGCGCTGGAGGAGAGTTTTCCCCTATCAACATAAAGACAGGACTGACTCACCCAGGAGAACAATTGTTCTTGTTCCCCTCCCTGGTATCTCATTATTCACTACAGGAAAGAAGACCAAAAATGTAAGCATACTTGAACATACCCTTTTTCAAGATAATGACTGTCTCAAATGATTAGTTAAATTCCAAAGAGAACTATTTACAAGTTAATTTCTGTTCCAGTTATTTTCCTTAGTAATCATTTATTGCACATCAATAGAATTCCTCTTCCCGTCCTCCCATAGCCTGTTCTGCCAGGATCCAAGCCTTCATTCTTTCTGTAACCTCAAGATGGTATGTCAACTTTTGTACCTCATTGGGAAGCTAGGTCTTCATTTTGAAGGCTCCCATATATACACATTAAATAAATTTGTATGTCTTTTCTCCTATTAGTCAATCTTCTTCTTGTCAGTGATTTTCAGTGAACCTTTAAGGGGTCAAGTTTTGGCTCCCACACCTGCCTTCAGTAGCATGTTTGTTTGAAGGTGGATCAACCCAAATCATTCATTATTATTTTTTCACAGTGTGGGGATTTATCAGGACTAGGGGAAAAGCAGATACATGGGGGAGTCAGGAACATCTTTGGTGTAGAGGAATTTTTACTATTAATTACTATTGACAGCTGTGATATCCAAAATAATCCCTTGGCAGAAAGTATCCTCAAATCAATCCATATATTTTCTGCAGGAATAGGAGGAAAAGGAATTGGTCATGTCAGGATATGTGCCCTTGATTCCAGCAACAGGAGACACTGACTTGAAGGAAGAAGTGATGGAATCTGCTTAGAGGAGTAAAAGCTTCTTTTTTCACATGCAGGCCAACCCTTAAGAGAAGCATCTTACGGGGATTCCTCTCTGACCAATGCTCTACTGGGAAAAGCCACTCATAATTTAATGAATATTCAGTTTTGTTCTTGGGACTTCATTCTTCTTATAATGTGGGTAATCAGTTCATCTAGTTCTGACATTTAGATTTCTTCTGTCAGTTCTTTTTTTCTCTAGAATCTACTCCCTCTGAAGAGCACAGTTGGATCTGGTGAGCTGTTCATTGGTGGCCTCCACCCTCACTGCCTGCTGACTCTTTAAACATCTGGCATTTTCTAAAGATGATTTTAAAACACCAGATATCTTTTAACATGGCTAAACCTTTAAAGAACTATATATTTTCCTTCCATTTAGTCAAACTTGTGTGGCAAGCTTTTTTCCTCCTTACTGTCTCCATACAGTTGATTTTAACTGAATGAAACTTCTGTTCCAGAAAAGAAAGAGCTCAATACAATTTCCAGTATTTGTTACCCATGCCATCATTAACCAAGAAAATGCACAGATAGTAGGACTGGTACTCATGATTTCAGGCCATGTAGCCACAACTTGTATAGCGTTTTTGAAGAACACTGAGCATAATTCTGAGATAGTTCATGGTTCCCGATGGCCCTGAAATCCACCACAAAGCTGCCTTGGCTTAGGCTCCTATTGCCCGCTGCACTTCCTCAAACCGCAACGATCCTCCAGGAAACAAACCTGCACGTTCATGTTTTCCTTATGTTTGTTTTTCAGAATTGATACATAATAATCGTACACGTTTATGGGTTACAATATGATGACTATGCTAATTAATTTGTTTATTACGCAATAAATTTGTATGCTTTGCTTTGTGAAGTATCTATCCAAGTCTTTTCCCCATTTTTCCCCTCGACTTTAAATTTTTTTTTTTATAATTTCAAGCTTATAAAAAAGTTGCAAGAATAGTACATGGAATTTCCATAGGACCTTTACCCAGATTCAATAATTGTGTACCTGTTGACCCACTTTCCTCTTCCTTTGCTCCCTCCTCTCTTCTTCTTCCCCTTCCTTCACATTCTGGTTCTCTCCTTTTGAAATAGGAAATATCAGGACCTTTTACCACCCCCACCTATACTTTACTTCCTAAGGAAAATGAGATCTCTTCAATAAGGAAAGTACAATTATCAAAATCAGTAAATATAATTTAACACTGATACAATACGTTTTCTAATCCACAGTGCATTTTTAAATTTGTCAATCTTCCCAATAGTATCTTTTGTAGTGACATGAATATACATATACATACATATTTATACAATAGATATTCTGTATACACATTTCCCAGTCCAGGATCTAACTGAAGAGCATGCATTACATCTACAGTTCCTCAGCCTCTGTCATGACCTTAATCTTTTGAAGTATATCATACAGATATTGTACAGAATACGTCTCAATCTAGGTTTATTTGATATTTCCTCACTATTACATTATGATTATATCTTTTTCTCAGGACTGCCACTGAAATGTTATGTTCTTCTTATTCAATAATATCAGGGGCCATGTGATGTCGATTTGTCCCCAGATTGTTGACAATAACTTTTATTGGCTGGTTCAAGTGGTAACTGACAAGTTTCTCCTCTATAAAGGTACTGTTTTCCCTTGTTAAGTAGTAAACTATTTATGGGAGATACTTTGAAATTACATAAATATCCCATACTTCATAAAGTTCTCACTTAATCGTTTTAGCATTAATTGATCCCATCACCACTTTGATATTGTATGCTTTCTGTATTAGTCCACTCCCACACTGCCTTGAAGAAATATCCAAGACTGTGTAATTTATAAAAGAAAGAGGTTTAACTGACCCAGTTCCACATTGTTGAGGAGGCCTTAGGAAACTTACAATCATGGCAGAAGGCAAAGGAGAAGCAGGCACCTTCTTCACAGGGCAGCGAAATGAAGTGAGTGCAAGCAGGGGAAATGCCACACACTTATAAAACCATCAGATCTCATGAGACTCACTCACTATCACAAGAATAGCATGGGGGAAACTGCCCCCATGATCCAATTACCTCCACCTGGTTCTGTCCTTGACATGTGAGGATTACGAGGATTATAATTCAAGATGAGACTTTGGGTGGGGAAACAGCCAAACCATATATCACTTTCCTTTGTGAAATATCTTTCCACATATGGATAGATATTTCACAAAGGAAAGCTATGACTTATGAATCTCTGAACCCATTACACCTTTGATACTCATAAGTCAGCATTCTACTGTAAGGAGGTTTCCCTGTGCCCTGTTTGTTTGCTTGTCTATTTGTTCATTTATTATTTATATCAGAATGGATTTATACTTTTTTTGTCAGTGGATTATAATCCATTACTATCATTATTTACTTAGATTCTTAATTTGTCCTAGGGTAAAAGAGAGCCCCTTTTAGACAGTTCCTAGGTGCTTTTGGTATGGTCTTCATCATTCTTTAAGCCTTTCTTAACTTTGTGGCACAAAAGAAGCTCCAAAAATATTATGTGCTTTCCCTGCTCCATGCCTGGAATTATCCTTTCCTTCAAGCAGCTCTGGTACCTTCTAGAACAGAATGGTAGTTTGAAACCAAGATCTCAGCACTGGGTATACTCACTGCCATGTGTGACTCATGAAATTTATGCACACACACACACACACACATACACACACACACACAGCCCTATATTTATCTCTACAAAACTATGAGTTCATAAAGATACCTCCAATTCCAGTTCAACACTACTGGGCACATTCTATATTTTCATGTCATAATTCTACACTCCAGTGAGAAACCTGCCTCTCATTAATATTATTTTTATTTATTTATTTTTGGAGACGGCGTCTCTAGCTCTGTCTCCAGGCTGGAGTGCAATGGTGCGATCTCGACTCACTGCAACTTCTGCCTCCCAGGTTCAAGCAATTCCCCTGCCTCAGGCTCCCGAGTAGCGGGGACTACAGGCATGCAACACCACGCCCAGCTAATTTTTTGTATTTTAGTAGAGACAGGGTTTCCCCATGTTGGCCATGATGGTCTCAATCAATCTCCTGACCTCATGATCCGCCTGCCTTGGCCTCCCAAAGTGCTGGGATTACAGGCATCAGCCACCGCACCCGGCCATTATTTTTAATATGTGCACTCATTTGTTCAAGTCTAGAAAATACAAAAAAATGTAGTTTCAGAATTGCTAACCCATGATGCAAGGAAAAGTAAATCTACTAACGAGAGTTCAATTTTTCAGTTTGACAGTTTTTAACGTAACTTTTACACACATATAATTCAATTTCTTTTTCTATATGGACATACCTCTGTAAACAATACAGGAAATATCCATCTCATAAAATTAACGCAAGCTTCCCAGTTAATTCTTTCCACCCAGAAGTAACCACTTTTCTGATTTGTTATAATAAGGATTCATTTTGCCTAATTTGAACGACTACAAATGGAAAGATACAGAATATGCTCTTTTGTGTCTGATTACTTTTGCTCAGCATATTTTTGAGAATCATTCACTTTATTGTCTGTATCAATGGTCTGTCCCTTTTATTAATAATTAGCATTCCATTCTGTGAATATACTGCAAATTACTTATCCATCCTTCCATTGATAGACTTTGCGTTTTTGACTACTGTGAATAAAGTATCTATAAATGTTCTTCTGAGAAAAATGCCAGAGTAGAATGCTGAGTCCTAGATATGTGTATTTTTCTCTTTGTAGGAAATTATCAAAATGTTGTTCAAAATAGTTGTACCTTTGCACTCTCCTACCATCTATGTGAGAGAGTTCCAATTCCACATCACTGCCATCATTTCATGTTTCCAGTGTTTTTAATTCTAGTAATTCTAAAGAGTTTGTAGCGGTATCTTGTGGTTTCAATTTGCATTTCTCTGAGGGGTAATTTTGATCATTTTCATGTACTTATTGATCATCTGTGTATCTTTTTTTGAGGTGATCATTTAAAGCTTTTGCTCACTTTAATGATAATTTTGGCTTTTTAATTAAAGTTAAAATTAAAATTAAATTAAAATGGAAGATATTGAAGTTTTATATTTTCTGGATATAAAATAGATGCTTTGCAAATTTAGTTGAGGTCAAATATTTAGTTGTCGTCTTGCCTATTCATTTTCCTTAACAGTTTCTTGTGATGAGCAAAGGTTTTAAGTGTGATGAGCTCTAATTTATCATGTTTTTCTTTTAGGTTTATTGCTTTTTTCTATTCTCTCTGTGAAGTTATCATCTACTTAAGTTTGAAAACAAAGACTCAAATGTGTTTTTTTAAAAGCATTTACGTTCTTGATTTTATCTAAAATTAATTTTTGTGTATGAAATGAGATAATAATTGAGGTCCATTTATTTCCACACTGATTCCTTGTTTGTCCAGCACCATTTGTTGAACAGACTGTCCTTTCTCCATTAATTTACCTTTGCATCTTTGTAAAAAATTAATGGCTCCCTTATATGAGCAAAAATTAACAGATCCTCTATGTTTATGTCTGAACCCTCTTCTGATCCAGTAATCAATTGGTTATCAATTCACCAAAATCACACTGTCTAAATTACAGTTACTGTACAGTAAGTCTTGAAATGGGATAGTGTAAACTGTACAATTTTGTTATTCTTTCTCAGCATAGTTTTGACTATTCTTGATTGTTTCTGCATATAAATTTTAGAATCAACTTTTCAGCTTCTACCAAAAGACCTGGTGAAAGTATAACTGGCATTATACTTCAATTAGCAAAGAATTCACATCTTATTGAGTCTTCCAGTTCATGAACATGGAAGAACTCTTCATCAACTTACATCTTTTAAAATTTCAGCATTAATTGTAGATTTAGTATAACAGTATTGCATACACACATTGAATATATTTTTAATTATTTTATATTTTTTACACTATTGTAAATGATATTTTAAATTTCATTTTGCAATACTCATTAACTGCTCTGTAGAAATAAATTAAAATTTGCCTTTAGGTTTTCTATCCTGTGACCTTGTTAAATTCATATATTTATTAGGATTTTCTTCTCACAAAACAAGTCTGTGAACAAAGACAGTTTTGCTTTTTCCTTTTTGATATATGTGCCTTTTATTTATTTTGTTTCTGCTACATTGCACAGGTTAGAATCACCAGTTTAATGTTGGATATATCATAATTGGTGGAAATGTACATCCTTGCATTGCTCCTAGTCCTGGGGAAAGCTTTCATTGTTTGACCATTATGTTAATGTCAGCTGTAGGCTTTTCACATTTTTAAAATTAAATCGAGGAAGTCACCTTCTATTCTGGTTTGCCGAGGGGTGTTTTTGGCAAGAAAACATCAGATTACTGAGAATTTAATCATGATTTCCAAATGTTCTGGAACTATATGAATGTAGCAAATGCCCCTTAATGCATTGCGTTTAGATACATCTAACCTCTTTCTGTTTAATATGGAAATCTGCATATTTTGTAAGTCCTCACAGATTTAAGAGTAGGGTAACATTTTAATTAATTTCCAGATAAACTTTCTCAAATCCAAAAAAACAAAAGAAAAGAAATCAAAATAGAGAGGGTTTTTTTAATCATGAAGGGGTATTAAATATTATCAAATACTTCTTTGTCATCTGAGATGATATTATGACTTTTTAAAATTCTGATAATGCAGCAAATCATATTAATTGATTTTTGAATGTTAAATTAACCTTGCTGTCCCTGGATAAATACCAATTTATCATAATATATCATTCTTTTTATTAGAACTACATTTGATTTACTCATGTTTTGTTAAGGACTTTTATATTCGTTTTTATGATGGATGTTGGTCTTGTACTATGTTTATCCTGTTTTATTATCAGGTTTATGCTTATCTCATCCTTTATTTTCTGACTGAGTTTGTGTATGATTGTGATTATTTCTTCTTTAAATGTTTGGCTTGGAATATTCTATGTAGGAAGGTTTTTAATTATGAACTTAACATTTTAACAAATATAGGCATGTTCAAAGTTTCTCTTTCTTCTTGTGTCAGTTTTGGTAATTTGTTACTCTCAAGGTATTTACCAATTTTTACTAAGTTGTCAATTTATTGGTATAAAGTTGTTTACATTCACCTAAATATTCTTTAATCTCTATGGGCTCCATAGAGACATACCTGTTCGTTCTGATATTGTAATCTTTGGTTCTCCCTTTCTCTCTACGCACTCTCTCTTTCTTTCAACCTCTCCCCTCCATTTTCCTCTCCTTCTTTCTCTTTTTCTTGACCAGTTCTGCTATGGGCTTATCATTTGAAAAAATATTTTCCAAGCACTAACTTTTGTTTTTGTTGCTTTTCTCTATTATTTGTCCATTTTCTAGTTCACTGATTTTTGCTAAGAGCAAAATCTTAATTACACCATTCCTTTGCTTACTTTGTTTCTAATTTGCATTCCTTTTTCTAATTTATCATGTTGATAACTTAGATTGTTAACTTTAAGGTTTTATTCTTTTAGAATGTAAGTCTTTAAAGCTATCAAGGCCCAACTAATCGTTGCTTTAGCTGTATCCCACAAATTTCACTATAATTTAGTATAAAATATTTTCTAAATTATATTGAGATTTACTCCTAGTCCCCTGTGTTATTTAAAATGTGTTTCTTAATCTCCAAATATCTAGGATTTTCCTGATATATTTTTGTGATTGATTTCTAATTAAATTCTGGTCAAAATAGAAAACATATTGAGGAATATTGAAATCCTTTGGTGTTACTATTTGTATTAGTTTAGTGAATGTTCTATTCGCATTATACTTGGAAAGAATGTGCCTTCTGTAGTTCTTGGGTACAGTGTTCAAAATATGTAAATTATGTTAATTGGTTTATAGTGCTGTTCAAGCCTTTTATGTTGCTTCTAAACGTTATCCATTTGTTCTGTCATTGCCTGGAAGAGGAGTATTAACTTCAACTGTAATTGTAGATTTGTTCATTCCTACCTTTTTAATCTCAGTTTTTCTTCCTTTTTGAATCTCTGTTGTTAAGTGCATGTTTTAAGATTGTGATGTCATTATGATAAATTTATTATTTTATTATTTTAAAATTCCTCTTTATCACTGACATTTATGGAATATTTCTCTATTTTTTAAATTCCTGAACATTATAAAATATCTATTTCTGTCACCTATGAAATATTTATGTTTGTCTATAACATTTTTTGATGTGTAATTTATCTGATATTAATATAGGCACTTTAACATTTTTATTATTGGTGTTCTTTTTCTACCCATTTACTTTGTTTGTTTGTTTGTTTTTTGAGACGGCGTCTCACTCTGTCTCCCAGGCTGAAGTGCAGTGCAAGCTCCACTTCCTGGGTTCATGCCATTCTCCTGCCTCAGCCTCCCAAGTAGCTGGGACTACAGGCGCCCTCCACCACGCCTGGCTAATTTTTTATATTTTTAGTAGAGATGGGGTTTCACTGTGTTAGCCAGGATGGTCTCTATCTCCTGACCTCGTGATCCACCCACCTCAGCCTCCCAAAGTGCTGGGATTACAGGCGTGAGCCACCACACCCAGCCTCTATCCATTTACTTTAAGCCATCTTAGTATTAAACGATTCCTCTTATCAATAGCATACAGCTGGATTTTGATTTTTTTAATCCATGCTATCTGTGCCTTTATATCAGTTTATTTATTACATTTACATATAATGTAATTGTTGACAGGTTTAAGTCTTCCTTCTTGCTATTTGTTTTCAACTTACCCCTCTGTCTTTAGTTCTTTTGTTACTCTTTTCCTACCTTCTTTGGGATAATTCATTTATTTTTATTATTTCATTTAATCTATTATTGACTTTTTAGTTATATATTTTTTCTTTTTTCAAATTTATTTGAATGTTCCTTCAAAATTACAATATATATTTTTAACTTATCATGGTCTATTTTCAAATAATATCATATTCTTTCATAAACTATGTAAAAGAGTTCCTTTATTCCTGTGTAAAAACCTTGCAATCGTGTAATTTTATTGACCTCTCTGCTCTCTGGTATGCTCCTATTGTCATATATATTAATGTTTTACTTCTACATTTGTGGAAAATCCTAAATTCATTATTGTTGCTTATATATTAACAATCAATCATCTTTTAAAGATACGATCAAAATTAAAATAATTATTTTATATTTACCCCAAAATTTGCCATTTCTTGATGCTTTTTATTTAATCTTGCAGTTCTCAGCTTCTATTTAATATCCTTTCCTTTCAGTCTAAAATTTTTTGTTTACATTTTACATAGTGCAGATCTACCTGTGACATTCACTCAACTTTTGTCTCTCTGAAAGTATCTTTATTTCATTCTCAGTTCTTGAAAAATAGTATTGCTTCATATAGAATTCACAATGACTATTTTTTCCTACCCCTTACACATTGTCTTCAGGCCTCACTTGTGTGTCATATACTACTGGCCATTTTTCTGATTGCTGTTCCCCTATATGCTCATTATGGCTTTTTCTCAGACTGCCTTTAAGCTTTTTTCTTTATCTTTGGTTTTAAAAATTTTATTATGATGTGCTTCAGTGCTATTTCCTTTGTGTATTTCCTGCTAAAGATACATTGACTTTTAGATTATGGGATTTTGAGGTTTCCTTTAAATTTGGACAAACTTTTATCATTATTTCTTCAAATATTTTTTCCATTCCAATTGCACTTTCTTGTCTTTTAGAATTTTAGTTTCATACAAGTTAGACCACTTTATAATATACTACAGGCCACTAGGTTTCTGTCTATTATGTAAAGTCTTTTTTTTCTCTCTCTCTGAATAATTTGTGTAATTTCAAATTTGTAAAACCTCAACTTGTATAATTTCTATTGCCCTGTTGTTACAGTTATCAACGTATTGGTTCCCAGATTTAAATTTACCTGTCAATACCTGCTTTGTAAAAATAGATGGAAGTCTTGTAAGCATTTCTCACTTAGGATTATATTAAGCTTCTCAGTAGATGGTGCTTAAAGAGCATTCAGAAGTAAGGGGCTGTATTAGTCTGTTTTCATGCTGCTGATAAAGACATACCCGAGCTGGGAAGAAAAAGAGGTTTAACTGGACTTACAGTTCCACATGGCTGGGGAGGTCTCAGAATCATGGTAGGAGGCAAAAGGCTCTTCTTACATGGTGGCACCAAGAAAATATGAGGAAGAAGCAAAAGGGGAAACCCCTGATAAACCCATCAGATTTCATAAGACTTATTCACTATCACAAGAATAGCACCAGAAAGACTGGCCCCCATGATTCAATTACTTCCACTTGGGTCCCTGCCACAACATGTGGGAATTCTGGGAGATACAATTCAAGTTGAGATTTGGGTGGGGACAGAGCCAAACCATATCATGGCCTTCTCTTGTTGGTCTGATTGCTGCACAATTGGTCAGTGGTGCAAATATTGTGCTCTGCCCTAGCCATGTACTCAAAATATGCAATCTGTCAGTAATTTTGCAATCCCAGCTCAGCCTGGTTATCACCCTCCCATAGCCTTTCCACTATGCTCCAAACTTTCAACTGCATCAGAACCTGACTCCTTCTGTGTGCCTGCCCCTGTATCCTTCCACAACTTCAGAAGTTTATTTTCTGTGAACTGCTCAAATGCAGATACTGCATACTCAAGGCCATCCACCTGCAGCAGCATCCCAACTTCCTCTGTGCACTAGCTCGCTGCTACAGCTCACTTATCCTCTCGAGGTGCATTTCCCATAGCCCTCCAGATGAAGACGCCAGATTTACTGTAAGCACCTTCTCACCAGCTGTGGGTTGCCTGCATCCCAGATAGTTGCTTCCCAGTTGCTTGGTGACTGTGGACCAGCTTTGGCCTAGGAAACCCGGAAAACTGATCTGCTATCCAGTGGGCTGCACCTCTACCTTTTCCAACAAGGTCTAAACCTCAGCTTCCAGGAAGGCTCTGCCTTTCAAATTTGTCCTTTTTTTCTCTACCTTCCCTCAGTCCTAGGTGACCTTTTAGAATTATTTTACACTTTATAGTCTTCTATTCATTTCTGTCTTTTCACTAGACTGACTGATACACCTGTTTTCAAGTTCATTAATCTTTCTTCACTGGTATTCAATCTGGTGTTAAATCCACCCAGTACAATTTTTATTTCATATTTTGTATTTTGAAATGCTAAAATTTAAATTGTCATGATTTTTATTTCTTGCTTGGGATTTCCTTCCTATTTACGTCCTATTTTCCTTTACTTCTTTATTTCTGCTTCTTTATAAACAACCAGAGATTTTAAGAATGTGGAATATGTGGAATATTGTTGCTGCTATGTATTTAAAGTTCTGCATTATATTGTTTTTCTTAAAGAACGTAGTCTTTTTATGGCATGCTTTATTCTGTTGAATTTTACTTGGAGCCTTTAGTATACTGTATGTAGGGCTAACATAGTCCTACTCTTAAGTTATAACTTTTTGTTGATCTCATTCTCCACTCTGGCTACCCTTTCGGAAGCATTTCTCCGTCAGCATTATCCAAACTCTTTATGGCTTTTTTTTCAGTTCGTAGCTCCAAATACTTGTTCCCTACTAGACATCGGCATTCCACAACATGCTCAACTTAGTATCTGGCCAAAGACTCAAAAAATTTCATGACATTTTCTTGGGTTCCTTTCTACACAACATCCTTCTCTCTGGCAACTTGCCTTCAACAGCCACCTCATCTGCCTCAATACCACTCTCTACTTCCTCTGTCCAGAGAGACCATTGTTCTCAATTTGGGTTCAATTTCCTGTGCTGGGTTTGCAAACAGCCCCCAGAAGAAAATCCGTAGTCGATATTGAGCACATCTTTCGCATTTCCATGTTTTCAAAGATCACAACCAGACTGCCTGAAAATGATTGTTTCATACGTGTTGTTCAGTTTTGTAGAATTTTTAAAATGTAGGTAAGTCCTATTCCAGTATTTAAATATAGCCAGAACTTGAAGTTATTATCTTCTTTAAAAATGAATTTGTGTTTATGTTTTAGATTTTATACTGCAAAATAAACTGTACATAGTAAAACATTTGGAAAAACAAACAGAGAAGAGGAAATCATTTGTAATTCCAATATTCATAGGTAACTACTGTTAACGTTTTTATTTCTGTCTCCTCTCTCTCTCTCTATATATATATATATAGAAGTATATATACGTAAAACTGGATTTGTATGATATTACATAATACCTACTGTTTTTATAACCTCTTTTCCCACTCCAACCTTATTATGAACACTTCCATGTCACAAAATAATTTTCCACAACCAATAAGACAACATAATTTTTAGACAACGAAATCTTTCCTGAAATGTGAAAACCACCAATAGAATTATAAATGGCTCCATATCTGACAAAACTCTGAAGTTTTTCTCCAAATTTTAAAGAAATAATTTCAGGTGAATCAATCTATCATTTATATATACCTGTTTTATTTGTTTTTCTTCCCATTAGATCCAGTATTTCCTGTAAGCTTTGCACTCTAATTGCATTTAGAAAATTAAGCTAAAAACATTGTAACTGAGTAATTTCTGATGTCAGATTGATAAACCTGTAAAGGCTTATGGTACACACTTCTACACATCCAACGGCCTGATTGGGTTCATTGCCTAAGTTACCGTAGTTTCTTCCAAAATCATTAAAAAAAACCCAGCACCCCTGCAATATAACTGAAGCCTTAAAGAGAGGAAGCTGTCCTCAATTCAGAAGCAATAAAAGGTCAGTCTGCTTCATGGCTGTCTGCTTTACAATTTTTTTAGTGACTGAAAAATATTGGCTTTCTCTCTTTTCATCTTCCTTTTTCTTGCATACATACATACATACATAGCCTTAGATGTCACAATCTCAGCAAATGGGTTTTTATCTAAATCTACATTTTTTCAGTATTTATAGGAAGGTAGAAATGAAAGAGTTCTGATGCTTCACTGTGCAGAAGCCACCTCTGAGCTAATTTCACAGGCAAGACCACAGCTGCTGTTCACCCACCTTTGAATTGGCTCAATATATCCTGTCTATTTGGGTGGCTGTTATTGACTTGCCTCATTTGTCTGTGCTAACAGGATCTTCTTGGAGAAAGAAATAGAAGAAGAGAAGCGGGGATGGAAAAAATAAGCAAAATAATAATAATAACTTGAAATTGCTATACAGATCCAGCAGGCTATTCCCCCCTGGGGACTCTGTTTTGATTCTATTATTTTGTTACCATGAATCTGTGCGGCTTTCCTACTTCATAAGTTACTGATTACCTTAAAGAAGAAATTCGGTTTTGCTCATGTGGACACACCCAATACCCCAGTCACCCTATTCCCCCCCACTTCAGTTGAAGTAATCTAACTTTTTTTCAAGAACTTTCTACTCATTCCATTTTTATTAATGGTATTTTTGCTCCTGAGCACATTCTTTCATATAAGGACTGCATATTTCATCGTTTAATTTTGCTTTGCACAAAGAAAATATTAACCCAAATTAATGAAAATGACATAATGCATCATTCACATTTAAGGAAGTCTCCATTGACTCAGGCAAAAGACTCATATTTTTGTGGTGAAGATTAAATTTGTCAGAGATTACTGCCTGCTCGACCATAAATCAGACTATGACAGGCACAGGCTATCAAATCCATGACATCATACTAATTCCCATTTTAAGCTGTGACTGAAACCCAGTATTTTAAAACATATTCTATAGGCTCTGATTAATTCTTGACATAGAATCAAAATTCAATCAATCATTTTACTTATACTGTCTTTTTAAAAAATTTGATATGTTTTTTTATTTAATATATTACACATACACACACATATGTTACAAACACAAACACAATAATGACCACATTTGTGTCACCTAGATGTTAGCTAGAATGACCTGCCCTTTAGGATATACATGATATTGATTACAGCGCATATAGAAGAGATTGATTACATGTTACCTTTTATAAGTTATGAGAAAGGTCTGTGTATTTCCTAAAAACTCTGAAAACTCCTAGAAAACTTAGGATTTGGTGGCCACCTCTGTTTTGGCAAATTTGTTCTATTTGACCATTTTCCCGCTCTACACATACAGTGCTGCACATGCAGAAGACATTTGTGGACAGCTCGGTTCCTCCTTTCCCATTCCTAAGTGTCGGAGACCCAGAGCTCTCCTTCTGACACCTTCCCTCCTCCACCTTCATTTAATCCCTTGGTGACCTTATCTAGTACATGTCTTTAAATATCATCCATGGGCTAATGCATTGGTTTTGTATGCTGCTGTCACAAATTGCCACAAACTTGGTGGCTTAAACCAACAGAAACGTATCCCCTTACAGTTCTGGAGCCCGGAAGCCCAAAGTCAGTATCAACTGGGCTGAAATCGAGGTGTCAGTAGGGCTGCCCTCTCTAAGGAGGCACTAGGGAAGAAGCTATTTTTCATTCAGCTTCTGGGGTCATCAGCATTCCTTGGCTTATGGCTGCATCACTGCAAGCTCTGCCTCTGGGGTCACGTTGCCTTCTCCTCTTCCGTGAGTGAGAACCTTCCTCTGCCTCTTATAAGAACACTGGTGATGGACTTAATGTCTCCCCAAAATAATCCCAGATAATCTCTTCATCTCCAGATGCTTAATTTATTCACATCTGCAGAAACACTTTTTTTTCCTAGAAAGTAATATCTACTGGCTCCAGGGTTTAAGACCTGCTAGTTCTAGGGAGAAGGCATGTATCTTACTAGAGCTGAGAACTCAGAAATACATACCTACAACCTCATGTCTCAACACTCAAATTAAACAAAGCCATAGGCCCTCTGGTCTCTTGTGACACTTCTCTGATCTCGTTCTCCACCATCCACCCACATGTTCCCATGTCTAAGCAGGCTGAATTCTCTGCTGCTCTATTCTCAGGGACTTAGAATTTGCTTCCTTATTCAGTTCTATGCTCGAATGTCACTCTCACTGAGAAGTTGTCCTAATGACCTCATCTCCCTCTCTGTCTCCCTCCCCATCTCTGTCTTTTCCTCCTCTTCTTCTCCCTCGTCCCCTCACTTTTCCCATCATTAGTCCCCATTCCTTATGTACCTCCTCTTCATACAAAGTCACTTCCCTCTCTAAGAAGAAACAAAACACAATATATGCAAGAGGCATGTGACCGTGATCAGGACAATAGAATGTAGTTATTTCTGTCTTATTAATAATCGAATCATCATATAACATTTTATGCAGCCATAAAGGTAAAATATGTATTACAAAAACAAGCCACAGGTAATCATTATGAGAAGTAATATAGTTTTTTCTAGTCTCTTTTTAAATATTTCTGCACTAAAAGAGTTAGCCCTAGACACAACTGAAGTAGATAAAAAAAAAAAAAATAAGTATGCTTTAGGTACCTAGTCTCGCCCTTTTATGAGCTCTTTCTTCATCTCTTCTCCCACACTTCAAGCCTCCTTCTAAAAAACCTTCTTAATTAAATACTCCTTTATTTTAAAATAAATAAATAAACACAAGAAACTTAATAGCAGTTCCAGCTACATAATTTGTGGGGTCTGGTGCAAAATGCATATGTGGGGTCCCTTGTTAAAAGTCTCAAGAATTTCAAGATGGTGGCAGCGGAGCATTAAACCAACTGCCAAAGCCTTCTAAGCAAGGCCCTATGGGACTGTGCAGGTCACAGGGCCATGAAGTCAGGCCTAGACAACAGGTTGTTTCATGAATATTCCTTAAGTATTACCTTTTTGTGTTACTTTGTGTTTTTTAACTTTTTATTTTGAAATAATTATAGATACATAAAAACTTAGAAAATGAGGGCAGAGAGGTCTCCCTCTAATCTTTACCTTATTTGTTTTTTTCACTAGGATTTGTTTTTAGAGCCATAAGCTCAGGGAATAATTATTCTTCCTCTTGAGTTTCAGGCACCTGAAATCTGGTGAACTGATTCTAGTTCCCCTGACACATTCAGCTCTAGAGGCCTTCCTTGACCAACACATAGTGAATGGTGCTCTTTCCTTATGCTTCGAGAATATCTTGATCTTACTTTTTCAAAGCATATGTCAGACAGCACCCCAATTGCCTGCAGGCTTCTCTCTCATCACCCATAAATCACCTGTAAGAGGAGAGAGACCATGTCTGTTCTAAGACAATTCCAAGACTCAGGCAAGTGCTTGGCACATAACAGATGCTCAATAAACATGTGCAGCCACGAACCAGCAAATAACCCACTAGCTGGCTATTTTGAGAGGCCAAGTGATGACCAAATTCATAGTGTTTACTAAGATTCTTGTTTTATTGCAGCCCAGATTTGTAGGCATTCTTTATATGCAGTCTGTAAATGTTAGATTGAATTTATGTTATTAGCTTGTAATTCACAAATGAAAAGTAGGATGATGTGGCAGCTGTTTAGGAATTTGGATGGTGCAGGGGGCTTTATTGCAAATATCAAGTTGGGCCTTAGTTGCAAAGCTTGTATGGCCTCTTCCCTCAGAAGTTTGCAGTAATGATTTTTAGCACAGACGGAGGCAGATTTAATAATAATATAAAAAGATTGGTGATTTTTTGAGGTTTATCAGTCATCCTAATGCCTGAACAGGAAAGAAGATTGCATCATATAAAGTAGGTTAACTTTCTCTAATTGTAAGAGATAAATAAATAAAGGTTCAGATGAGCTATTTTTGTTTCTCAAGGTGAATTTATAACCCTTATCTACTTATCCAAAATAGACCCCTGTCATCTCACTTTTGAACAAGGCCCAGATCAAGAGCACCTGGAACAGGTATTCCCTGACTGATTGGGCACCACTCAAAGCAAAGAGAAAAATCACAATTCCCATTGCTATAGGGAGTCACCGAGGTCTTTTGTCTCTAGGTCAGTGCTGTTTTGGATAATCATGCGGCTATCCTTATATTACTCCAAGCAGGGCAAATCTGGGTTTTAAAGAATTGATTGTGGCTTTGACTTTTTAGAGCTATTCATTTTTAAAACCCAGAGCAAGACCCTGTAGTTACAAACTTAAGTGAATCAGACAATTGGATAAATATACACACAAAGAACAAGACCCACTGGGAATGAAAATGGCTGCATTTTCTAACACTGTAATTTATAACTTGCATAGCTACCAAAGGGGCAGTGGATCCTAAATTATCCTTTTAAAAAAAATAGTGCATAAAGTCATCTTTTACACAGAGAAGCCAGTGAGTGGCTGATGTTATTTCTTCCTAGATAAGGAATGGTTTCGGAAGATTGCCCATGACCTGCCACCCCTCATACTGATTTGGGTATTGTTGGTTGTTTGGTTAAGGGCTGTTGCCACTCCCAGTCACTGTGGCTCTTCATTCTTGCTGCATGATCAGCGTGATGCTGTTGTGGGTACCGAGCCACCCTATGGGTGATTGCTGGGCACCAGCACTGCCCGTCCGCTTGGGTTGCCTCCCAGTTAATGACAGCTACTCTGCACTTCTGAGACTGCCTCAAAGTGTCCTTGAAGAACTCTGTTTCCTGCTTCATTTCCCAGTCACGGTGCTCATGCAGGTAGGTGGCCACCTCACGGAAGCACACGACTCACCAATGGAATATTTTCTCATTTTGAATATTGGGTCATATATTTGCCTCATGTTCTTTGTATAGTTTTGGGTTGGTGAGTACAGAGAGTTTCTAGTTTACAATGGGGCTGTGTTTCAAAGTTAATTTGGAAACCTGTCAGAACTTGGGCAAAATGTTCTTTTAGAAACAAGGCAAAAAATACTGGTTAAGTCCTTAAGTCAGCATATCAAAAACTCAGGTACTAGAACTATAATGTGACAGGTGTACAATGAAAAAAATATATGCTGACACAGATACAAATGTCTTTCTAGCTACATGTGATAAATTCTGGGTCTCAGCCTACATAACCCTATTAATGACAGCCAGAGGAGAGAGTCTGGAAGGGTGGAGCTAAAATTCCAGTCCACAGGCCCATGAGCCCATGGAGGCTGTAGGCAAAAATCTAGTGATTTTGAGACAATCGAAGTCATTTGGGGAAATAAGATCCACAAGGCAGCACCCCAGCTGCTTGTTGAAATCACCACAACCAGGCAGGAAATTCAAGTTGGCATCAACAGCACTAAGTCATGTTGATAGAATGTATCCTCAGTTCACTCTGATAGCACTGTATCTTTGGTCTTCCAAACCCATAACCCAGTCTAATCATGAGAACATCAGACAAATCCAAATTGACGAACATTCTACAAAATAGCTGACCAGTCCTCTCAAAACCTTGACAGGTTGCCCAAAGAAAATAAAGTATCATATGGAACCGAAAAAGAGCCCACATTGCCAAGACAATCCTAAGCCAAAAGAACAAAGCTGGAGGCATCACGCTACCTGACTTCAAACTATACTACAAGGCTATAGTAACCAAAACAGCATGGTACTGGTACCAAAACAGAGATATAGACCAATGGAACAGAACAGAGCCCTCAGAAATAATACCACACATCTACAACCATCTGATCTTTGACAAACCTGACAAAAACAAGAAATGGGGAAAGGATTCCCTATTTAATAAATGGTGCTGGGAAAACTAGCTAGCCATATGTAGAAAGCTGAAACCGGATGCCTCACTTACACCTTATACAAAAATTAATTCAAGATGGATTAAAGACTTAAATATTAGACCTAAAACCATAAAAACACTAGAAGAAAACCTAGGCAATACCATTCAGGACATAGGCATGGGCAAGGACTTCATGTCTAAAACACCAAAAGCAATGGCAACAAAAGCCAAAATTGACAAATGGGATCTAATTAAACTAAAGAGCTTCTGCACAGCAAAAGAAACTACCATCAGAGTGAACAGGCAACCTACAGAATGGGAGAAAATTTTTGCAATCTACTCATCTGACAAAGGGCTAATATCCAGAATCTACAATGAGCTCAAACAAATTTACAAGAAAAAAACAAACAACCCCATCAAAAAGTGGGCAAAGGATATGAGGAGACACTTCTTAAAAGATGACATTTATGCAGCCAAAAGACACATGAAAAAATGCTCATCATCACTGGCCATCAGAGAAATGCAAATCAAAACCACAGTGAGATACCATCTTACACCAGTTAGAATGGCGATCATTAAAAAGTCAGGAAACAACAGATGCTGGAGAGGATGTGGAGAAATAGGAACACTTTTACACTGTTGGTGGGACTGTAAACTAGTTCAACCATTGTGGAAGTCAGTGTGGCGATTCCTCAGGGATCTAGAACTAGAAATACCATTTGACCCAGCCATCCTATTACTGGGTATACACCCAAAGAATTATAAATCATGCTGCTATAAAGACACATGCACACGTATGTTTACTGTGGCACTATTCACAATAGCAAAGACTTGGAACCAACCCAAATGTTCATCAATGATAGACTGGATTAAGAAAATGTGGCACATATACACCATGGAATACTATGCAGCCATAAAAAAGGATGAGTTCATGTCCTTTGTAGGGACATGGATGAAGCTAGAAACCATCATTCTCAGTAAACTATCACAAGGACAAAAAACCAAACACCACATGTTCTCACTCATAGGTGGGAACTGCACAATGAGAACACTTGGACACAGGAAGGGGAACATCACACACTGGGGCCTGTTGTGGGGTTGGGGGAGCAGGGAGGGAAAGCATTAGGAGATATACCTAATGTAAATGATGAGTTAATGGGTGCAGCACACCAACATGGCACATGTATACATATATAACAAACCTGCACGCTGTGCACATGTACCCTAGAACTTAAAGTATAATAATAAAAAAAAAAAAAGAAGAAAAGAAAGTCTGAGAAACGTGTTTCTTGTAGACAAAATATAGTGGGGTCTTTTTATTCTTTTTATATACTCAAACAATGTCTCTCTTTGTGTTGGTATGTTAAACCATTCACATTTCAAATAATTATTGATATGGATAAATTAATATCTATCATGTTCATAATTTTTCTGTTCATTTATTCTTTTTTCCTCTTTTTATTTACTTTCTCTAATTTTCATCAGGCATTTTATGATTCCATTTTGTTTCCTCTGTAGCATATCAGTTACACTTTTAAAAATTTTATTGAGTAGTTGCCCTAGAGTTTGCAATACGTATTTTTTAACTAATCCAAGTTGACTTCCAAACAACACTATACCACATTCTGGGCAATGCAGGGACCTTATAATAGTATTCCCAATTCCTCCCTCCCATCTTTTGTGACACTTTAGCCATTCATTTCCCTTATATCTATGCTATAATCATCCAATACATTGTTAACTATTACTACTTTAAACAGTTATCTTTTAAATCAATTAAGAATAAGAAAAATTTTTAGAAATTATTTTACCTTCATGTATTCCTTCTCCAACATTCTTCCTTTCTTTATAGTTCTTCCTGAATAACTAACTTCTTTTAACATTTCTGCTAAGCAGTTCTGCTGGTAATGAATTCTCTCAGTTTTCTTTTTTTTTATTTTTTTTATTTTTATTATACTTTAGGTTTTAGGGTACATGTGCACAATGTGCAGGTTTGTTACATATGTATCCATGTGCCATGTTGATTTCCTGCACCCATTAACTTGTCATTTAGCATTAGGTATATCTCCTAATGCTGTCCCTCCCCCCTCCCCCCACCCCACAACAGTCCCTGGAATGTGATGTTCCCCTTCCTGTGTCCATGAGTTCTCATTGTTCAATTCCCATCTATGAGTGAGAACATGTGGTGTTTGGTTTTTTGTCTTTGCGATAGTTTACTGAGAATGGTGTTTTCCAGTTTCATCCATGTCCCTACAAAGGACATGAACTCATCATTTTTTATGGCTGCATAGTATTCCATGGTGTATATGTGCCACATTTTCTTAATCCAGTCTATCGTTGTTGGACATTTGGGTTGGTTCCAACTCTTTGCTATTGTGAATAGTGCCCAATAAACATACGTGTGCATGTGTCTTATAGCAGCATGATTTATAGTCCTTTGGGTATATACCCAGTAATGGGATGGCTGGGTCAAATGGTATTTCTAGTTCTAGATCCCTGAGGAATCGCCACACTGACTTCCACAATGGTTGAACTAGTTTACAGTCCCACCAACAGTGTAAAAGTGTTCCTATTTCTCCACATCCTCTCCAGCACCTGTTGTTTCCTGTTTTTTTAATGATGGCCATTCTAACTGGTGTGAGATGGTATCTCACTGTGGTTTTGATATGCATTTCTCTGATGGCCAGTGATGATGAGCATTTCTTCATGTGTTTTTTGGCTGCATAAATGTCTTCTTTTGAGAAGTGTCTGTTCATGTCCTTTGCCCACCTTTTGATGGGGTTGTTTGTTTTTTTCTTGTAAATTTGTTTGAGTTCATTGTAGATTCTGGATATTAGCCCTTTGTCAGATGAGTAGGTTGCAAAAATTTTCTCCCATTCTGTAGGTTGCCTGTTCACTCTGATGGTAGCTTCTTTTGCTGTGCAGAAGCTCTTTAGTTTAATTAGATCCCATTTGTCAATTTTGGCTTTTGTTGCCATTGCTTTTGGTGTTTTAGACATGAAGTCCTTGCCCACGCCTATGTCCTGAATGGTATTGCCTAGGTTTTCTTGTAGGATTTTAATGGTTTTAGGTCTAACATTTAAGTCTTTAATCCATCTTGAATTAAATTTTGTATAAGGTGTAAGGAAGGGATCCAGTTGCAGCTTTCTACATATGGCTAGCCAGTTTTCCCAGCACCATTTATTAAATAGGGAATCCTTTCCCCATTTCTTGTTTTTGTCAAGTTTGTCAAAGATCAGATAGTTGTAGATATGCGGCATCATTTCTGAGGGCTCTGTTCTGTTCCATTGATCTATATCTCTGTTGTGGTACCAGTACCATGCTGTTTTGGTTACTGTAGCCTTGTAGTATAGTTTGAAGTCAGAGCAATCGGGCAGGAGAAGGAAATAAAGGGTATTCAATTAGGAAAAGAGGAAATCAAACTGTCCCTGTTTGCAGATGACATGATTGTATATCTAGAAAATCCCATTGTCTCAGCCCAAAATCTCCTTAAGCTGATTAGCAACTTCAGCAAAGTCTCAGGATACAAAATCAATGTACAAAAATCACAAGCATTCTTGTACACCAATCACAGACAAACAGAGAGCCAAATCATGAGTGAACTCCCATTCACAATTGCTTCAAAGAGAATAAAATACCTAGGAATCCAACTTACAAGGGATGTGAAGGACCTCTTCAAGGAGAACTACAAACCACTGCTCAATGAAATAAAAGAGGATACAAACAAATGGAAGAACATTCCATGCTCATGGGTTGGAAGAATCAATATCATGAAAATGGCCATACTGCCCAAAGTAATTTATAGATTCAATGCCATCCCCATCAAGCTACCAATGACTTTCTTCACAGAATTGGAAAAAACTACTTTAAAGTTCATATGGAACCAAAAAAGAGCCCGCATTGCCAAGTCAATCCTAAGCCAAAAGAACAAAGCTGGAGGCATCACGCTACCTGAATTCTCTCAGTTTTCATTTGTCTGGCAAAGTCTTTTTTTTTTCTCTTTCACTTTGAAGAATATTTTCACTGGATATAGACCTCTAAATTGATGTTTTGTTTCTCTCAATAGTTTGATTATTTTACTCCACTTTCTTCATTCTTTGACAGTTTCTGACTAGAAATCTGCTGTAATTCATATTTTTTTCCACTATAGGTAAGGTATTTTTTCCTTCTGGCAAAATTCTCTTTGTTGCTTGTTTTTTGCAGATTGAATGTTATATACCTAGATGTAGGTTTGGTGAGGGTTGATTGGTTGTTTGCTTTTTAGGGGAGGCTATTTACCCTGCTCTGTGGTCTCTTAACTTACTGAATCTGTGGTTTGGTGTCTGTCATTAATTTTGCAAAATTATTGACCATTATTATTTAAAATATTTTTTCCCTGTTTTCTCTTTGTTTTCCTTCTAGATTCCAATTATGCATCTGATATACCTTTTGAAATTGTCTTGCAGTTCTTGGATTCCTGTTCTGATTTTTTACTCTTTTCTTCTCTTTAAATTTCATTTTTGGAAGTTTATATTAGCCTGTGTCAGATCCTGGGGTTAAGGTCCAGCTCATGCTAAAGTCTGAGAGGAGTGGGTGGATGGGCAGAAAGAACACTTGGGAGACCATAGGCAGATGAATATGGTTTCAATCAGCATCAGCTCTCTTACACAGCTTTCTCAAATTAGCTTTCTCATGAGCAGCTTTTCTTACCCTGTCTACCTTTATCTCGGCTATTGGCTCCTGCCATCCCCATACCTGCAGCGGCATGGCCGACTCTCCCCTGCCTCCAGGGCCAGCAGCTTAGCTATTTCTCTGGGCATGACCAAGCTGAGCTTGTCCTGCCTCCCTCCTGTCCATCTGCAAAATGGACAGCTTTGGCTCTCTATCTTTCTCTGGGCGCCAAAATGCCTGCCATGTCAAGCCATGTTGAGTCGAGCCGAGCCAAGCTCCATGCACAACATCAGCAGGACAGTTATACATTTCACAGACAACAGTGGCCCCAGGCCAAGGGATGGCCTTCTCATGTTATGGCTACATGGCTGTGATAACAGGTGGAGTTATACACCTGCACTCTAAACTTGCCGAATCATGCAGGCCTGGATATCCACCTCAGCCTATTCCTTGACTAAAGCACATCCAAGTACCTTACACCCTCTCATCAAGCTCACTGATTCTTTCACTGGGCTGTCCACTGTCTATTCATTAAAGTGCACCATTAGGTGCATTTTTTATTTCTGTTAGTTTTTTTTCCCCTATAATTTCATTTTGATTTTTTCTTACAGTTTCCATCTCTCTGCTTGTATTATCCATCTGTTCTTGCATGCTGTTTACTTTTTCCATTAGAGCTCCTATTAATTATACTTATTTTTAATTCCCTGTCTGATAATTCAAATATCTGTGTAATATCTGAGTTTAGTTCTGATATTTGCCTTATCTCTTCAGCCTTTTAGCTTCCTTGTAATTTCTGTTGAAAACCATAAACAATTTGTTGAGTAATAGAAATGGGGGTAAATAGGCCTTTAGTGTGAGATTTTATGTTAACTGGCTCGGAGCTAGGGCTGTGTTGTTTGCTGTAGTTATAGATGCCATGGCTTCAAATTAGTGTCCTTGTTTTTGTCTAACCTGTTGCCTTTGGGCTAACCTAAGTATTCCTCTTCAGAGAAAATCTGCACCTTTGACCCTTTTCAGCCATAATCCACTGGGATTATAGTACGGTTCTATTGATGTGGTGGGGAAAGGGAAGTGCTCTATAATCTTCTGACTAAGTCTCAATCTTTTAGTGGGCCTGTTTCCCTGGGCTGTGACCGTCACAAGTGTTCTCCACCCACTCTATCCCTTTTAGATAAAATAGGAAGGCTAAGTGGGGCTGGAGTGGAAGAAATGCTCTTCCTCCAAGTAGTATAAGGCTCTGATAAAACCCTCCTCCAGTAGGTTTTTGATACAGAGAATGCCCCAGGTGCATTTCAGGATCATTACTCTTCCCTTCCTTTGCAAGAACAAGGAGGAAATCTTTGTCTGCTCCTCACCTGGTGGAGCTTGTGAAGAATTTGTGAAAGTCTCTCACCCAAAACTGCAGCCCCAGGAGTGTCTCACTTTCACGCCAGCAATTCATCAAAATTACTATTGAAGCATTTGTCTCAGTGCATTTGTGCTACTATAATAGAATACCTAAGTCTGGGTAACTTACAAGAAACAGATGTATTTCTTACAGTTCTGGAGGCTGGAAAGTTCAAGGTCAAGGGGGTCCACATCTCGTGGAGGCCTTCTTGTTGCATTATTTCAAAGTGGAAGGCATATGGGCAGGACAGTGGGCAGGACAGTATGCAAGACAGAAAGAAAGACAAGAGAGGGCTGAACTCACTTTTATAATAAACCCACTCTCATGATAATGAACCCATTCCCAAGATGTTGACATTAATTCATTCTTGAGGGCAGAGCCCTCATGACTTAATCACCTTTTAAAGGTCCTACCTCTTAACACTGTGGCATTGGGTAGTGAGTTTTCAACACATAAACTTTGGGGACACATTCAAACCATAGCAGCATTCCTGCCAGTTTACGGGCTCCAAGTGCTTCTGCTTCAGGTAAGTGGATCTTAGCTGCAACTCACTGGATTTGCCTGTCTCTCCAGATTTCAGGGTGGTGGTTTGCCCTGTAACCTCGAGAAAGTCATTGACTTTTGGTTTATTCAGATTTTTCTTGCTGTTAAGATTGGAGTGGTTTTATCCAAGCTCTTTCCATGTTGGAGCTGAAACCATAAGTTTGCATCAGTTGCTTTTAAAATCTCTCCAGATGATTCTAATATGCAGCCAGAGTTCAAAACCACTAGAGGAAAGTGAAGAAGTTTTGAACTCACCTTGTTTTGAATCCCTGCTCTGACCTTTAGAACCTGTGACAGTGAGCAACTATGAACAAATTATTATTCTTTCTGAAACTCAGTTTCTACATCTGTCAAATGGGATACTTCCTACTTTACAGCATCCTTGTAAGAATTAGAAACAATGTAATAGGCATAATATTGCCATATACTAGCTTCTCATTCCTTTTGTTACAACTAGCATTTATTGAACAGTTATTTAACATTGAGTATGTTCAAACAGTAAATCTATACTGGCTCATTTTCTCTACACAAATCTCATTGAGAAAAGTCTAATTCTTTGTAGGTGAAGAAACTGAGGCATAGAGAAATTCAGTAACTTGCCCTGGGTCACACAGGAAGTAAATGGGAGAACTGGCATTTGAATTCCGGTAATGTGGCTCCATAACCTCTACCCATCTTCTACACTCTGCTCCCTGAAAAAGATATCCACAGTGTGTTTAGAAGGCAGTGGCTAAGTTAATTTGTGTTGAGTAAAGATGGAGAAAAACTGACACATATTCACAATAAATTAAATCAAATAATACTGAACATATTCCTAGAAGTAATATCTGTATCTATATAAAAGTATAGTCATTTAAAAACCTGTGCAGATAAGAATTTTAGCCACTAAAATGAATTGACCTTCGAGTGGAAAACTTGTTTGTGCTTGGGTCTTTCCCAGTAAATTCAAGTTGAGATCCAGCGTTCTGTGCAGCTTTTATTATATAATAGTATTTGTTTATTAGAATAAATTATAAATGTTAAATTTGCTTAAAATATTCTGAATTTGATAAAATTCCTTTATATAACACCATTTAATCTGCATACCTGGTTTGTGTACATTAATTAAGGAAAAATATTTTAATTCAGCCATTTTTCCCATATGAAAGCAATAAATCATTTTGAATTACCTTCTTAAATGCTTGAACCATGAAGCTATATAGCAAAAGAAAAATGTTGTAACTTAATAAGGCTAATGAGTAATTCTTTTTTTAACTATATATTTTAAAAATCTACTACATCAGATAACTAGTTATACCTATAATTTCAATATTAGCATATGGCAACACATTATTTGCTGCTTATATAACAGAATCATAATCATCAATTCATTTTTATAACAGTTTTATTGAGATAACTCATCATTATTAGAGTACTCCCTAACAGAATTTGAAACTCAAGACTAAAAGTTCAAGAACTATCTTAAATGCAAAAATTGATTTTTTAAAATATTCTGAACTGAAAGCTATCTGGCAGCACAGCCAATTCTGAAAACTAAAATCCCCTTGCAGTAGCCATTTATGTTTTATTCGCCATTCTGCTGCAAATCATGTTAAAGCAGATGCCTAATTAGATGGCAAGGTTTCTATATATTTGGATTATGACAAATATATAAAACTCACATAGATTTCAAAAGCACTCTGAATAATTACTTAAAATCAAAATGCTCTGTGTGCATAATGGAATAACATTCTACTAATAGAATCTTTTGTTGCTTCCTGCTTAGGGAATTCCAAAAAGCTTTCCTATATCCCAAACATTATCAAGTTCTTTCAATGAGACCTAAGATACAATCTGTTCAGATGCCTTCATTGTATGAAACAGTCATCACTGTAAAATGTATGGCTCCATCATAACCTAATACAACACAGTGATTTGCAGTATGGTGATTACCACTGTGATTTGATTCATTAATTCTCAGTAACAGTTGTTAATCAGCTCATTAAGCAAGTATTGTACAGAAGATTTCAACCAGGGGAACCTCTTAAAAACCACTAAATATCTTCTTTTGCAGGGGGGAGGGAAAACGAAATAGGTTTAATGCCAGAGGAGTAGTCTATAAATATGGCTGTTTATCAACTATGGCAAAGTTTTAAATCATTAAGCTTTTCTAAAACTATATAAATTCTGAGCATTTTGTGCCTTTTCCAAAAAAGGTGCTCATAGTGAGATAACTCCTCTCCTCGGGACTTCCTGGATTTAGCAACTATTTTGTTAAGCTGTAGAAAGAAACTCTAGGCCGGGCGCAGTGGCTCACGCCTGTAATCCCAGCACTCTGAGAGACTAAGGCAGGGGGATCACCTGAGGTCAGGAGTTCAAGACCAGCCTGACCAATATGGTCAAACCCCATCTCTACTAAAAATACAAAAATTAACTGAGCATCATGGCATGTGCCTGTAATCCCAGCTACTCAGGAGGCTGAAACAGGAGAGTTGCTTGAACCCAGGAGGCAGAGGTTGCAGTGAGCCAAGATCGCGCCACCGTACTTCAGCCCAGACAACACAGTGAGACTCCATCTCAAAAAAAAAAAAAGAGAAACGAACTCTAACCCTGCATCTCACATTTCACCAATATGTTGATTCTTTTTCTTGCTTCTGTAACATATAATTCAATAATGTGTTCAAGTATTTGAAATATTGAGGGTTACGTTTAAATTTAATTTGGATATTACATTAGTTGACTTTAAGCAACTTATTTTATCTTGAAGTATGTGATAGGTAAATGTCTATGAGTGATAAGCAAGTTAAAGTGCTTTAACTAACAGTAACAAAAATGTATGACTTACTTCCCAGTTTACAAAAAAAAAAACTTACTTCCCAGTTTACATAAAAAAATTTTATATACATGACTTTAATCCTTACAAAACCTGGAAGAATGTTACCATTAGCCCAAATTTGCGCACCAGAAACCTGAAGCTCTAGTTAAGTGACTTGCCTAATTGAAAAGTTTGTATGTTCAGTTCTTACAACCACAAACTTTATGTTCTTTCTACTAAAACACACTGATTTTCTCAGTAACTAATCAGAAGCTGGCAGCCTCACCGTGGAAATATGCCTTGTTTTTGTTAAAGGAAAAATTATTGGTGACACTTACTAAAGATGGTAAGGAAGACTTTACCCAAGAAGGACTACCACAATGGGGCTTTGTATTATAGTAGGAGAGAGAGAGACTGGGCTCAGCTCCAAAAACTATAAGGAAAAGTGGGGATTTATAGCCAAGGAGCAGGGTAGGGTATCAGAGGATGGAAAATTACTAAGAGGAAGGGCAATTGCTAAAGTGGCCTCACAGGATTTTTGCTGAAGGCAGGCCTGGGTGATTCAGTATCAAGGGTGGTCAGACTGAGGGTAGGGGATTTTTGCTAAACTGACTCAGCAGGATTCTTGCTAAAACTGGAATAACTGGACCAAGGGCAGAGCCCAAGATTAGAGCCTTGTCAGAAAGAGGACTGAGAGGGGCCCAGTCTGAGTTAAGTCAAAGAGAAAGAAACTCCATGCTCCTTCTACTAAAACATCAATTTTCTTAGTAACTGATCAGAAGCTAGCAGGCCTCCCATCGTGATATGTCTTATCATCCATAACCCAGAAGAAGCAGGCTTTAAGCATAAGGGTAAGAGAGATCTAGTTAATGCTTAGGAATGAAGTAGTATAAAATCAAACTGCAAGAAAAGCTTCCGTGCAGTGTTATTTACGTTTGGAAGCACAACCATGACCAAAACCTTCCGACACACCATAAGTCATTTATCTCAAGTCCAAGGAAACTAAATGATAGATCAGACTCATTGAATTAGAGCCAATCAAGTATGTGACTTGAAATTTTTCCAATGAAATTCTGATACCAGCATCTTCTACCATTCTAGGTGCAGCGTCTCATGAAGCATGACAAGCATTTGATGTGCTTTGCTTCTACAATGAGACAGTTTCTCCTAATCGCTTGCCCATGCACACACTCAATGCACATGGCCACTTCCATCTCTTCAGTGGCCTAAGGACAGACACTATAAATAAGCACATGATTTGTGAGAAAAACATATTGATGAATTCCGAATAACCTTACCCAACTTATATAAACCAGCTCAAGTAGGCATTTTACTAATTTAATTTTAGTCTCCGAGGTATTAATTGATCAGTATTCATTCAGATTTGTCACTGGTTGTGCCTGCTGCGTATTGGTTCTGCTTTTTGTCAGCCTATTAATTTTCAATAAATAATGTCTTGGAAATTGCAGATGAGTAAATTAAAGTGTTAATTGGTAATGTTGTAATGTGTAATATTTCTTTAATGTTTGTTTTTTTAAAACAAAATAGACCACTATCACATTTATGAAATTTATTTATACTCAATTTTTTAAAAGAATTTCAGACTGCTTATACAAGGTCAAACTTTTTATGTTTATAAAATGGAAATAGGGACAACACTGTTGGAAAAGTTAGCTTATTAATCTTGATAAGAATTGTGTTTCTATGATCTCTGCTTTTGAAATTATGCTGTGTCTAACACTGTCCTAAAATACAACTTGCAAGGAATAATAAAGCCAAGGCTAAATTTGTGTATTGTCAAATTTCTCAAAGGAAGAAAAGTTATTGTTAAAATTTCTTAAGTGGCTCCTGAGTACCTCCTTTTGTATTTCCTTAGTCCATCTGCTCTGCCATCCTTCTTTCATTACAAGTTATACTTTGTCCTCTATTTTTTAGGTATCATTGTTCCCTTTCACTCTTGACCAGACCAAAAGCTAATATCACATACAGTGTACTTTGTAAATTTCTGCCTTCGCGGAATAGCCCACCAAGTGTAAAGAAAAATATACTTTGCTCTGGGTATGGTGGCTCATGTCTGTAATCCCAGCACTTTGAGAGGCTGAGGTGGGCAGATTGCTTGAGGCCAGGAGTTCAAGACCAGCCTGGGCAACATAGAAAAACCCTGTCTCTACAAAACATTCAAAAAAATTAGCCAGACATGGTGGTGAGCACCTGTAGTCCCAGCCACTAGGGAGGTGGAGGCAGGAGGATCATCTGAGCCCGTGAGGTCAAGGCTACAAGTGAGCCATGATCACACCACTGGACTCCAGCCTGGGTGACAGAGTGAGACCCTGTCTCAGAAAAATATACTTTGCATTGAGACCCTCTCCTGGCACATTCCAGAATCTGTGTTTCTTTAGCAAGCAAAGAAACAGTTGATAGTTACCAGGAAGTGCAGTCCCACCTGTTTATCATATCTAGAAAGATGCTATCCTGTGACCTATCCAGCTAATATTATAGACTTAGATCATGTAATTATGCATTTATTCCAGTTATTTGAATAATACAATTAAAACTTGCAGGGAAGTTTCACTTGAGATGACAAAGAGCACAACTTACCATTATTTATTACTGAAAAATTTCTAGACCAATCTGCCTGCAAAAGACCAGCCCAGGCTTCAGTGGACAAATGGTATGTTGGCGTTAGAGATACTGCGTTAGAACTTGGGAGATACAGCCTGAGGGTCTCAGCCTTCAGCAAGGAGACAGAAAAACTCACACCACAAATGAGATTAAAAATACCATCAGCTACTCGGATGGAAATTTGGTAGAGTTGCCAGGGGGAAGTGGGTTCTCATACAGAAGGACCCTCAAAATGGGATGCATACAATTAATGGTTAATCAAAATGCTAGGAAGTTAGGGTTATTGAGCGGATCTAGTTTAATGTAGAATACTTAGGGAGCTCAGAATCAGAGACTTCTCCTGTGTAAACCCTTTATCAAGTGGACTCTCTTTCAGGCTTTGGTGAAACCTGACTTATGTGGGATCATGTAACAATACTTTTCCTAATTTAAGAGAAACAAGTAAATATGACTTAAACTTATCTAGGTTATTTGGTCATTTACTGAGACAGTTATACACAGTAAAACTTCTGTCAACTAAAATCAAACCTAAACAAAACCTTTCATCATAATTCATTGTGCTTCCACTTTTAGGAAAAAATAGGTCAGTTGTAAGAAAACAAGCTGAGATCAAAGATTGAGTTAAAAAACAACTTTTAGGATTCACACTACATTTTTCTAAATCATCAAAAAGGACTTGACTTCATACCTAATTATATTCATTCTCAGCCAACAAAGTTTCCTAACACATTTTGAATGATTTTTAGTAAGCAATGAAACAGTATTATATTAGTGAGGACTCTCTTGGAAGCAAGTCACAGAAAACCCAACCAAAGTTGGCTCATGTAACTGAATTCCACATGAATCAAAACCAGTTGGATTGAACTCATCAGGACCCACCCTCCATCTTTTCGTTCAGCGCTTGTCCATTTGACTTGACCCTCAGTCTTTGGGTTGGGACACAATCACTGTCAGCAGCCCCTTAGCCAACTTTTCCCAGGTTCAAATACAGAGGAAAAAGTGTGTACCTCTTTATCAGCAGTGACAACAACAGCCCCAGTTACATCTGATTGACTTTGAGTCTCTGTGTGCAAGACACCATGACTGTCTGATTGGCCAGACCTGGGAAATCAAAACACTAAATGTCCATTGTATTAGTCTGTTCTTGCATTGCAAAAAAGAAATACTTGGGACTGGGTAATTTATAAAGAAAAGAGGTTTAATTCACTCATGGTTCTGCAGGCTGTACAGGAAACAATATTCTGGTATCTGCTAAGCTTCTAGGGAGGCCTCAGGAAACTTAGAATCATCCTGGAAGGTGAAAGGGGAGCTGGCACTTCACATGGCTGGGAACAGAGAAAAAGAGAGAGTGGGAAGGTGCTACACACTTTTAAACAACCAGATCTCATGAGAACTCTATCACAAGAATAGCACTAGGGGGATGGTGCTAAACCACCCTCATGATCCAATCACCTCCCACCAGGCCCCACCTCCAGCACTGGAGATTACATTTCAACATGAGATATGGGTGGGGACACAGATCCAAACCTACCATCCACTAAAGTTCTTAAGGAATCATTAGGCTCCACTAGGAGCTCCTCTATTATATAAATTTAGTTTCTTATGAATAATTTTTATCTCCACTACTTTAGACAATACATGGCAAAAAGTAGATACCCAATAAATGCATCTTTAACTGAAGTGAACTTTTTTCATTATTGAGTAATTTAAAAAATGATAAATCTATTAGAAAAAAAGTTTGAACTTGAGTTGGCATCAGGACACCCAAATAGAAGGAATATAAACAAGGATGACATGGGATCAAAATACTATTTCTAAAATTGTTTTCCATGGAACATTAAGTCCTTGACATGTTCTGTGAGGAAATGGATTTGGGAAATGATGATTGCCGTATGTCCCTCTTGTTGACTCACAGGGATTATCTTAAAAACCCCAAGAATCCCATGAGTAATTAAGACTGCTTTACTTTGTTATTAGTGTTTCCCAAATTTACATGTTGAAGGATTTGTCATAGAAATCATTTTGGTAGGAAATGGGCTGGAGTCTCACAAAGCAGGACTAGAAAAATGGCTGGCTGTGTGGTTGGCTTAGGTGGGGATCCAAGAGTAGTTTCATACACACGATAAGGAAAAGTTTTCAAATGATATAAATGTTCATACAAATGAAATTGTTTAATTACTGATGAATGAAATATAACAAAAATGTAAAAATTATAAATATCTATATTTACTGGCATGAAGCCTGTGGCATATAGTATAATTAACACAGGTTTGAATCAAATGTCCATTGTCTCATTGCATTTTTTAATAAAAAATGAATAAGTAGATATTTTTACACAAAGAAAAACTCTCAAATTGTACAGCAAAAACCTAAAGAATGGGAAGGTGTTTGTGGTTCATTTTTATTTTCTTCTTTGATCCTCTGTATTTTGGATTCGGGGAATGTGTATGTGTGTGTTTTCTGGCCATGAGCATGTATTGCTTTCATAAAGTTTTTTTAAGTTATTTTAATTTTTCCGAAAATTACATAGTATTAAGTATTATTAATATCTTCCCTTTCTAATTTGAACATAAGTTGATGCACTTTTAACATCATGTACAATTTCAAACTCATATGCATTTATTCTTTTCTCAAAAATAAAACTACTTCTAGGTGCTACAGAAGTCAAAAAGAAAGGCTTGTAGCTAGAGCACTTCAAAAAGTCTTCAACCAATTCATATTTCAGCTACCTCAGTACCAGATTTCAATGAAGCACATGAATCAGAACAACTTGACATTAACATCAGTCCAATAGAGATGTCAAAAGTATAGGGTGCAATTAGGAGCTGAAAAATAACAAAGTGAAGAGATATCATCGAATCACAGCAGAGATTATAATGGCCCTTGACACTAGCCAACTAATGAAGCTGATTGAACTATTCAATGGCTTTTATTTCAGGAATGAAGAGGTGGGGGTGGAGTAGGACCTTCCTGGGTAGTGGAAAGATGGAATCATTGATAGAATACCCTCAAAGGAAGCTCTCCTCAGACTGCTGAGTTGGAATAATACTGCCACACTCTGGGGTCAGCATAAGCTTATGCCGGGCATGGTGAGGTCACAGATGCAACAGGCAGAAAGAGTGCATGTTTACATCCAGATCTGAGAAATAAGGTCAGTTCACGATTTGCTCTTATGGAAGGCCTCAGAGACAATGGAAACTTCTTTACCCTGTTCTCAATTTTTTTTCTTTTGTCCAATGTTATACCTGAATAAAGAAAGAATTACTTCTCAGGTATGAGTGATACAGGCACATACTGGCCTAGAAATTGTCTTGCATTCTTTCCAAGAGAAAATAAACGACAAAGCCCTGGTAGGAGACAGAATAGCAAAAGTGCATTGGGATCAGTTCTTACCCAGAACCCTGCGAGCTGTTGGATGGGCAAATGCTGAAAGAGATTTTTTCGTTGATATTTTATTATGAAAATTTTCAAACATATAGTAAAATTGAAATAATACGACGAGCAGGTATCTACTGATCACCTAGATTCAGCATGTGTTATCATTATCACATATGATTTATTTATGTAGATATCTAATCGCTGTCTGTTTTCCTGAACCAAAAACTCGAAAGTGGATTATAGGAATCATGACATTTCACTTCCAGATTCTTCAGTCTGCATCTCCTTAAAAAAAGCACATTTCTCTATAAAAAATGAACATTATAATACTTGATAACATTTTTAAAAACTCTAACATAATGTAATCTTCTCTATGCAAATTTCATGTTATTGATTGTTTTGCTTTCAAAATTTATTTTAGGAGGAGGGGATAGCCAAAGTTTGGTTAATGGAGACAAAAGCACAGCTAGATAAAAGGAATAAGTTGTAGTGCCCTATAGAGCTATAGAGTGATTATAATTAACAACAATTTATTGTATATTTTAAAATAGCTAAAAGACTAGACACAAAGAAATGATCAATGTTTGGGATGGTGGATATACGAATTACCAGATTTGATCATTAGACATTGTATACATGTACCAAAATATCACATGTTATTCCATAAATATGTATAGTTATTACATGTCAAATAATAATAATAACACCAAAAAAGTTTTTTAAAGCCAGTCTTTTTAGACCAGGATCCAATTAAAGTTCTCAATCTTCATTTGGTTATATCTCTCTGTTTTAATCTAGAAAACTCCCCCGTATTTTTTTAACCTAATGTAATTAACTTTCTGCTGCATCCTGCCCAGTTGTTTTATAGATTGTTCCACATTTTTCATTTATCTTATTGTCTCTTTCCTGGTGTTTTAATTTGCTTCTTTCCGTTATATTTTCTGTTATCTAGCTAAAGATTTGATTAATATCTTTATGAATGTAAATATTCATATTAAATATGTTCACAGAATATTTTAGAAACAAAGTTGTATGCTTGATATCATAGCCGGAATCATAGAATGGAACATTGCTCCTTACCGTTAGTGACACTAGTTTGATCACTTGAGGTATGGGTTAAGATTATTTCACTGTTAAGTACATTTTTCACTTTATAACTAGCAAGTAATCTGTGGGCCTGTATCTGGGACCCATGCAACTATCCAGTTTCAATTGACATATCATTCATTGGTGACTGGCACCTAAATCAATTACTTATGAGGAGTTTTAAGAGGTGATTATCTAATTTTATCATTATTTCTCCACTAATTGCATGATAATCTTTGGAACTGAACAATAATAACAGAATCCAGAGTTTCTACAATATAGCATGCACAATGTCCAGACTATAGTTCAAAATTAGCTAACATACAAAGAAATAGAAAATGGGACTCATACACAAGAGAAAAGGAAATCATGGAGACCAACATGAAGATGCTGGAATTGGCAGACAAGAGTTTTAAGGCAGTAATATAATTATGCTCAAGAACATAAAGAAAAATACAATCGTGATAAACAAATAGGAAATACCAGGAGAGGAATAGAAGCTATTTTTTGAAAGAATCAAAAAAGAACAAATTTGGAGGACTTTAAGTCCATTCCTGATTATTTTACTAAAAAGTTAAAATAATCAAGAGAGTGGAGTACTTACATAGGAATGAACATCTATGCCAGTGGTATAGAATTGAGCATTCAGGAATAAGCCTTTACTTTTATGGTCGATTGACTTTCAACAAATATATGAAAGCAATTCAATGTAGAAAGGATAGTCTATTCAACAAATGATACTGAGACAATTGGATATCTATATGCATGCAAACAAGAAAATATTTTAGAGCCTTACCTAATGCATTACACACAAATTAACTTAAATGGATCATATAACGAAATATGAGAGCTTATACTCTTAGGGAAAAAAAGAGCATAATTCTTCATGACCTAGAGTTAGGCAAAATATCTTAGATGTGACACCCTAATTGTAACCAATAAAAGAAAACTATTGCTAAATCACACATTAAAACTTTTGCACTTTATCTCAAGCATTCCTATACAACAATAAGACACGCAGAGAGCCAAATCGCGAATGGAATCCCATTCACAATTGCTACAAAGAGAGTAAAATACCTAGGAATACAGCTAACAAGGGATGTGAAGGACCTCTTCAAGGAGAACTACAAACCACTGCTCAAGGAAATAAGAGAGGACACAAACAAATGGAAAAACATTCCATCCTCATGGATAGCAAGAATTGACATCGTGAAAATGGCAATCCTGTTCAAAGTAATTTGTAGATTCAGTGCTATTCCCATCAAACTACCAATGACATTCTTCATAGAATTAGAAAAAAATACTTTCAATTTCATATGGAACCCAAAAACAGCCTGTATAGCCAAGACAATGCTAAGCAAAAAGAACAAAGCTGGAGGCACCACACTACCTGACTTCAAACTATATTACAAGGCCACAGTAAGCAAAACAGCACGCTATTAGTACCAAAACAGACACATAGACCAATGGAACAGAACAGAGACCTCAGAAATAACACCACACATCTACAACCATCTGATCTTCGGCAAACCTGACAAAAACAAGCAATGGGGAAAGGATTCCCTTTTTAATAAATGGTGCTGGGAAAACTGGCGAGCCATATGTGGAAAACTGGCAAGCCATATGTAGAAAACAGAGACTGGACCCCTTCCTTAGACCTTATACAACAATTAACTCAAGATGGATTAAAGACTTAAATATAAAATCCAAAACCATAAAAACCCTGGAATAAAACCTAGGCAATACCATTCAGGACACAGGCATGGGCAAAGACTTCATGATGAAAATGCCAAAAGCAATTGCAACAAAACCAAAATTGACAAATGGGATCTAATTAAACTAAAGAGCTTCTGCACAGCAAAAAAATAACTATCATCAGAGAGCAGGCAGCATACAGAATGGGAGAAAAGTTTTTGCAATCTACCCATCTGACAAAGGTCTAATATCCAGAATCCACAAGGAACTTAAACAAATTTACAAGAAAAAAACAAACAATGCCATCAAAAAGTGGGCAAAGGCTATGAACAGATACTTTTCAAAGGAAGACATTTATGCAACCAACAAACATAAAAAAAGCTCAACATCACTGATCATTAGATAAATGCAAATCAAAAGCATATTGAGATACCATCTCATGCCAGTCAGTATGGTGATTATTAAAAAGTCAAGAAACAACAGATGCTGGTGAGGCTGTGGACAAATAGGAAGGCTTTTACACTATTTGTGGGAATGTAAATTAGTGGAAGACAGTGTGATGATGGAAGACAGTGTGATGATTCCTCAAAGATCTAGAATCAGAAATACCATTTGACCCAGCAATCCCATTACTGGGTATGTACCCAAAGGAATATAAATCATTCTACTATAAAGACACATGCACACATATCTTTATTGCAGTGCTATTTACAATAGCAAAGACTTGGAACAAACCCAAATGCCCATCAATGACAGACTGGATAAAGAAAATTTGGTACATATACACCATGGAATACTATGCAGCCATAAAAAGGAATCAGATCATGTCCTTTGCAGGGACATGGATGAAGCTGGAAGCCATCATCCTCGGCAAACTAACATAGGAACAGAAAACCAAATACTGCATGTTCTCACTCATAAGTGGGAGTTGAACAATGAGAACACATGGACACAGGGAGGGGAACAACACACAGCGGGGCCAGTCAGGAGTGGGGGGCGAGGGGAAGGAGAGCATTAGGAGAAATAGCCAATGCATGCGGGGCTTAAAACCTAGATGATGGGTTGATAGGTGCAGCAAACCACCATGGCACAGGTATACCTATGTAACAAACCTACCCATTCTGTCTGGAACTTAAAGTAAAAAAAAAAAAAAAAAAAATTTGCACTTTAAAAAGTACCATTAAGAAAGAAAAGAAAGCCACAGACTGGGAGAAATATTTGCAAATTATATATCTGAGAAGAGACTTGTATCCAGAATATATAAATAACTCTTACACTTCAATAATAAGACAAATAACCCAACTTAAAATTGGTTAAAAATAAAACATTTAGAATAGAAATTTAACAAAAAAGATTATATGGATGACCAAAAGCACACCAAAAGATGCTCAATATCATTTGTTATTAGGAAAATGCAATCTAAAGCCACAAATAAATACCACTTTACATCCACAATGCTGGGGCAAGGAGAGGAGAGGCTGTCAACCCAAAATAGTATGCCCCAAAAAGTCCTTTATGAATGAAAGAAAAATAAAGACATTTGAAGATAAATTAGGATAAGGAGAACTCATCAGTGACAGCCTGAACTACAAACAAATGGAAAATAAGTTACTCAGGCTGAAGTGAAAGGAAGGAAAGTTACATTTTGGGGGAAAAAAAAAGAGTGCTAGAAATGATAAACCTATGCGTAAATATTAATTACAATTTTCCTCTTAATCTCTTTAAAATATAGATGACTTATTTAAAAACTTTATCATTGAATTATGATATTCATGCATAAATGTAATAATTGTGAAACAATCTAACAAAAAGGATAGTGACGGGATAAATGAATTTATGCATTTCCAAGTTTCACACATCTGGCATGAAGTACTGCAATACTGACTCTAAAGGTCTGTGAAAAGTTAAGAATGTTTATTGTAATCTCTACAGCAAAAACTAAAAGTAATCTAAAGAGGTATAGCCTTTTTAAAAGCTAATTGACAAATTAAAGTTCTAAAAAGCACTTATTTAAAAGATTTAAGGAACAAAAGAATAACAAAAAGTATATAGGAAAGCAAAAACAAATAGTAAGATGGTAGCTATAAATTCAAGCACATCATCTATTATATGTAATGTTAAATGACAGATTAGTTTTGAAAGAATAGCCATTATAGTTGAATTTCTTTCATGCTTCTTTCCGAAGTTTGACTTGTGCTTCCTTCGCTTTTTTTCTGCTTATCCACTGCATGAAAGCTGACCAGGTGTGCTGGTTGGCCAAGCAGCTGTGTAATTGCATGCAGGCCTGAGAAGCAGCCCTGTGGGAAACCCCCAGCAGACACACAGACATGCTAGTGAAGAAGCCATGTAGCCGGGTCCTAGGCCTGAGTAATAGCCCTGCCACTTCCCTGGCACCACTACCCAGCAGACATGCCCCCAGATCAGCTGAGAAGTTGTATGCTGGAATTCTGGGTCCAAGAAACAGCCCAGAGCAGGCTGCTCCTGGCAAGCACAGCCCCAGGATGGACAATTAACTGCATGCTCATGCTCCTGGCCATAATAATAGCCCTATCTTCTTAACCCTAACCTCAAGTTGGCAGACTCATGATGTGCATGCACATGGCCCCAACCTTTAAAACTGCCTAGAAAGCCCAACTACAGCAAAGCTGCAGAAAACTGTCTCAGCCTACGCCACTGGATCACTCATAAACATCACTAACATGAATTATAGCTAAAGAAACTACACAGAGACTACACTATTGCATTCACCTAGAGCCAAATCCAACATAGCCCATCAAACTGACATCCAAGATCTATTCATACAAGTAAATCTTTTCCTAGGAAATCTACTTTATAAAATTGAAAGAGGTGATTTTTCCACCTGATGTATAGAAATCATCATAGAGACACATCAAGCATACAAAAGCAAGAAAACATGACACTTCCAAAGGAACACAATTCTAGAACAGACCCTAATCATAAGAAAATATGTGAAATTCCAGAAAAAGAATTCAAAATAATAATCTTAAGTAAACTTGGTAAAATACAAGATAATACAGATAGACAATTAAATGAAATCAGGAAAATAATTCACCATTTAAATGAGAAATTCAGCAAGGAGATAAATATAATTTAAAAGAACCTACCAGAAATCATATAGCTGAGTCAATGAATGAAATAAAAAATATATAATAGAGAGCTTTGATAACAGACTAGACTAAGCAGAAGAAAGAATTTCTGAACTTGAAGACAGGTGATTTGTAATACAGTAAAAGGAAGGGAAGGGAAGGGGAATGGTAAGGGGAGGGGGGAGAGGGGAGGGGGGAGAGGGAAGGGGAGGGAGGGGGAGGGAAGGGAAGGGGGAGAGAGAAAGGGAATGAGAGAGAGACAGGCAGAAAGGAAAAGAAAAGAAAGAAAAAAGAAAGAAACAAAGAAAGAAAGAAAGAAAGAGAAAGAAAGAAATAAAGAAAGAAAGAAAGAAGAAAGAAAGAGAAAGAGAGAGAGAAAGAAAGGAAGAAAGAAAGAAGAAAAAGAAAGGAAAAGAAAGAAAGAAGAAAATGAAGAGAATCTACAGGATTATGGGACACCATTAAGCAAGTATTTGCTGTATGGACATTCCAGAAGGAGAAGAGAAGAAAAAATGCAGAAAACATATTGAATAAAATAATAGCTGAAAACTTCAAGTCATGGGAGAGAGATGAACATCCAGGTCCAGGAAGCTCAAAGAACCGCAGGTAGATTCAACCCAAACAAATCTTCTACCAAGCACATTATATTCAAATTGTCAAAAGTCAAAGACATAGAAAGGGTTCTCAAAGCAGCAAGAGAAAAGTGTCAAGTCACAAAGAAGGGAATCTTCATAAGACTAACAACAGATTTAGTAGCAGAAACCTTACTGGCCAGGAGAGAAAGGGATGATATATTCAAGAACTGAAAGAAAAAAACTGCCAGCCAGGTATACTACACCTAGCAAAGCTATTCTTCGGAAGTGGAAGAGAAATAACATCTTTTTCCAGCAAACAAAAACTAATAGAATTCATCACCACTAGAATGGTCTTACAAGAAAACTTTCAAGGGAGTCTTACATCTGGAAATGAAAAGACAACAACCACCATCGCAAAACCATATGAAACTATAAAACTCACTGGTAGTCTGAGACACAAAGGAGAAAGAAAGGAATCAAATTTTGTCACTACAGAAAACAACCAACCACAAAAATAAACAAGAAAGAAAGTAAGAAACAAAAGATATATAACACAACCAGAAAAAAATCAATATGATAGGTGAGTAAGTCCTCACCTATCAATAATAACCCTAGATATAAATAAATTAAATTCCCCATTTAGAAGATATAGACTGGCTGAATGGATTCAAAAAAGATGACCCAACTATATGCTGCCTAAAAGAAACTCACCTAACCTGTAAAGACACACACAGGTAGGTTGAACATGAAGGGATAGAAAAAGATGTTCCATGCAAACTAAAGGAAAAGTGAGCAGGAACAGCTATACTTATATTAGACAAAACAGAATTCAAATCAAAAGCTATGAAAGGAGACAAAGAAGGACATCATATAATAACAAATGTACTAATTCAGCAAGATAATATAACAACTATTATATATGCACCCAACACCAGAACACACAGATATAAACAGGAAATGTTATTAGATTTAAGGGGAATTTACAGCACATGTAACATTCTCCAGGACTGACCATATGTTAAGGGCACAAAACAAGCCTCAAAACATCTTTTTAAAAACCAGAATCCTAACAAGGGTCTTACCTGATCACAATAGAATAAAACTAGAAATCAATAACAATAGGAATATTCAATAGTATACAAATATATAGAAATTATGCAGTAAACAACATGCTCCTGAATGATGAATGGATAAAGAAATAAATTAAGAATAAAATGTAAATTTTTTGAAAGAAAAACGAAACACAACATATCAAAGCCTATGGGACACAGCAAAAGCAGTATCTAGAGGCAAGTTTACAGCAATAAATGTCTATATTAAAAAAACTAAAAAGATTTTAAATAAATAATGTAACAATGCAACTTTAGAAACTAGAAAAGTAAGAACACGCCAAATCCCAAATTAGTAGAAGAAAAGAAACAATAAATGTCAAAACACAAATAAATGAAATTGAGTCTAGTAAAACACAAAAATCAACAAAAAGTTGATTTTTTGAAAAGATAAACAAAATTGATGAACAATTAGCTAGACTAAGAAAAAACAAAGGCCCAAATAAATAAAATGAGAAATAATAAAGCAGATGTCACAACAGATACCACAGAAATACAAAAGACTATTAGAGACTATTATGAACAACTGTACAACAATAACTTCGAAAAACCTAGAGAAAATGTATGAATTTCTGGAGAAATAAAACCCACTAAGATTGATTCCAAAAGAAACATAAAACCTAACCAGACTAATAACAAGTCACTAGATTAAATCATTAATAAAATGTCTCCCAACAAAGGAAAATTCAAGACCAATGGCTTCACTACCGAATTCTATCAAACCTTGAAAAAAGAATTAATACCGATTCTTCTCAGAATATCCCAAAAATTGACGTGAAGGAAATTACAGGGCCAGGGTAACACTGATACCAAAATCAGGCAAGGACACAACATAAAAAGAAAACTATAAGCAAATATTCCTGATGAACATAGACACACAAATCCTCAACAAATACTAGCAAACCAAATTCAATAGCAATCGAAAAGTTAATATACCAGGATTGAATGGGATTTATCCCAGGAATACCAGAATGATTTGGCACAGGCATATCAATAGACATAATACATTACATCAACAGAATGAAGGACAAAAACCAAATCATCTTATCAATAGGTGCAGAAAAAGCATTTGACAAAATTTAATATTCCTTTATAACAACTCTTAATAAATTGGATATAGAAGGAAAGTGCCCCCAGCGCAATAAAGGCTGTTGTTGGGAATGTAAACTAGTAGAGCCACTGTAGACAACAGTATGGAGGTTCCTCAAAAATCTGCAAGTAGAACTACCATATGATCCAGCAATTCCACTACTAGGAATTTTTCCAAAAAAAAAGGACATCAATACACTGAAGAGTCATCTGCACCCCATGTTTGTTGTGGCACTGTTCACAATAGCCAAGATACGGAATCAATTTAGGTGTCTGACAACAAATGAGTGGAAAAAGAAAATTTGGTATATACACACAATGAAATGCTATTCAGCCATAACAAAAGAATACAGTCCTTTCATTTGCAGCTAAAGTACTTTAAATATAAAGACAGAAAGAGGTTGATGGTAAAATGGTAAAAACATACACTATGGAATCATTGTGAAGAGGATGCCACGGACATATTAATATGAGATAAAGTATACTTCATGACAAAGACTGTTATCAAAGATAAGAGAAATATTTTAAAACAGATAAAAGACATTTCAAAATGATTCATAAGGAAGATAAAACAATCATAAGTATGTGTTTAATAACAGAGCTTCAAAGTATATGAAGTAAAAGTTGACAGAATTAAAGAAACAAATAGAAACATTAACAGTCATGGAGGGAGATTTTAAACACCACCTCTCTAGGTAATTGACAACTGAGAAAAAAAATTCAGAAGATCTGAAAGTCACTATGAACCACAATGACATAATTGACTTTTACAGTACAATACACCCAATAACTTCATGCTACACTTTATTTACAGGTGAACATGTACTTTCACCAAGATAGACCATATGCTGGACTGTAAAGCAAGTTTTAATACATTTCAAGATCTCTAATCATAATAGAATTAAATTAGAAATTGATAATAGAAAATATCTTCAAAAACTTCACATATTTGGAAAATAAACAACACAATTGTATCCCATCAAAATTTTCCTTGAAATTCTTTAAACCAACTTTTGAAATCTATTTACTTATTGACTAGTCTAACTCAAATGTGACTCTCTCCTTAAAGACTTTTCTGACATGCCACTAAGCTCTTGGCATTTATTGTCAAAAACATGAATTCCTTAACCTGTTGTTCTCTTAGAGAAAGTTTATTTCTCTCTTTTGCTGCTTATCACTCGGTATTTTATTCATTCATGTAATTTTGCTCCCACTGCAGTGTCTTTCATTTCTTTTTGTAATTTTTTTGATACATAATATTTTACATATTTACGGGGTACATGTGATATTTTGTTACATGCATAGAATATGTAATGATCAAGTCCTTGTTTTTGTTTTGTTTTGCTTTGTTTTGAGACAGAGTCTTGCTCTATCACCCAGGCTGGAGTGCAGTGGCGTGATCTTGGCCCACTGCAAATTCCGCCTCCTGGGTTCACGCCATTCTCCTGCCTCAGCCTCCCAAGTAGCTGGGACTACAGGCACCCGCCACCACACCTGGCTAATTTTTTGTATTTTTAGTAGAGATGGGATTTCACCATGTTAGCCAGGATGGTCTCGATCTCCTGACCTCGTGATCCGCCCGTTTCAGCCTCCCAAAGTGCTGGGATTACAGTCTTGAGCCACCACGCCCGGCCCCTTGTTTGTTTTTATATTCCCAGTTCCTGGTGCAGAGTAGAACCTTGATAAATAGTTGTTTAAAAGAAAGATAATAAGGCCAGGCGCAGTGGCTCACACCTGTAATCCCAATGCTTTGGGAGGCCAAGGAGGGCGGATCACTTGAGGTCAGGAGTTGGAGACTAGCCTGGCCAACATAGTTCTACCAAAATACAAAAATTAGCCATACGTGGTGCAGCACGCCTGTCATCCCAGCTACTTGGGAGGCTGAGGCACGAGAATCGCTTTAACCTGGGAGGTGAAGGTTGCAGTGAGCCAAGATCATGCCACTGCACTCCAGCCTGGGAGACAGAGCCAGACTCCATCTCAAAAAAAAAAAAAAAAAAAAAAAAAAAAACTACATATACATATAGATAGATATATAGATATAGATAGATAGATAGATAGATATAGATATAGATATATACACGTATGTATATAATTAAAATAAAAGATAATAAAAAATAAATAATTAAAAGATAATAAGGAAGAAAAGAGGAGAGGAAGAGAGGATAGGGAAAGGGAGCAAGAAAGGGAGAGAGGGAGGGACAGAGAAAGGAAGGAAAGGGGAAAGGAAGGAAAGAAGAGAGGGAAGGAGGTGGACAGGAAGAGACTGAAGGAGGAAGGGAAGACAACCATGTTTTAACTCAAAGAAGTCAGGCCTTTTTAGCTATAATCACATGATTCTAAGCCCCAAAAGACAAATGTTTTATTTATTGTATCTTCTTTACCTAGAAAGTTATTTGGAATATTTTTCAATAGCTAAAAAATTATCTCTGGTGTGAAGAGAGTAGGGCCTGAAGATACTGTTTATGACACATCCGGGTTTGTAAAAACATTTTTTCCTGTATATCTCATGCATAGAGCTACATAGTTTTACAGCCAACATTTGAGCAAAGTAATTTTGAGGGCATCTAAGTGTCAGCTACCCACACTGGTTTCAATTATTAAAGGATTAGCTGGTACATATAATGAAAATTTATTCCTCCAAATCCGGATATAGCTTATTGGAAAAAATTGCAGTCTAAATCAAGAGTATATGGAGCCCACAGAGGTTTAGGACGAGGTAATATATTTCTGAACACATTTCACTCTAAATATGATCTCATTGACTTAAAATGCTAAGAGGCATTGGTTTTGCTGAGATTTTATCCTACAAAATTTGGACTGGGAAGATTGCATCATTGTGAGTCATTTCCCCAATTCTAGCTCTCTGAATTTTAAAGGTATATATCTGTTTATATGCAATTATTGCTACAATTATTTGAAAACAATATGTGGGATTATTCTAGGAGGAATGATACTTAAATCTTGAATCAAGATGATAGTATTGTTGATTATTAAATACTTAGCCTTGATTTACTTGCATCCCCAAGAGCGCACTTTTAGACTTCACTGAAAATAATCCTGTATGCTTTAAAATAGGTATCACTCTGTTGACACATAATCTTTCCATACATGCACAACAATTCATTTAACAATTAAATATATGTGGAGAACATTGTGCCAGACACTGGGTTTCTAACTCCAAACCCAAACTCTGTCGTAGGAAGTGATAAGAAAGAACACAGAGGCAAATAAACATCCATGACAACATGATGTGTAAGAGCTCGGATAGGGGACGTTCTGACTATTAAGGCAGCTAAGAGATTTCTTAGGAAAATAGCATCTAAACTGACGTCAGTCATGGCAGGAATGATCCAGCCAACAGCAACGTGCTGTTGTAAATTAAGTGACTGTTTCACAACTTCTTCTCTTATCCAATCTCCAACATCTCCTACACCTCTCATTTTCGGCTGATGGCTGTATTTCATACTCACGGAAAAAAAGAAACAAACATTTATGATCCCCAGTTCCACCAACAGACTTGCATCTTCTGCCAGATCCCCTGCCCTAAATGTGTGCCTGGAATCCATTTCCTTGCACCTCCCCCATGACCTTGCTTCTTTTTTCTCCTGCAACATCAATCAAATCATCTTTACTAGATCCCTCCCCAGGACGCTCAGCCACATCTTCATACTAACCATCTTTTAAAGCAACACTCACCCTGCCCCACATCTCCCTCTAGATTTTTGGATATCATCCCACTTTTCTTTTATGCTCATACAAAATTCCCCAAAAGGACTCACTACACTCACTCCTTTCTCTTCCCTACCTCCCATTCTCTTCAAAAATCTATTTTAATTGGCCCTTTGTCCCCACCACGAAACTGAAACAGCTCTTATCAAGATTGCCAAAAACTGTTTCTCACCAGAGTCAGAGTTTGCTTGACTTCTCAGCATCAGGTGACACGGATGACCACTCCTCGCTTCTCAGGGTTCTCCTGACACCACATTTCCACCTGTCTTCCTCCTCTTCACCAACCACTCCATCTTCATCTCCTCTGCTGGCTCCTTGTTTCTATACCATATCCATACATGTAGGAATATCTAAGGTTTGGCCTTTGCATCATCTACCCATCTACACTCTAAGTGATCTCATTAGGTCTTGTGACTTTAACTGTCACCTATAGGTTGGTGACCCTCTAACTTATACCCAGACATCTCCACTGTATGCCAGGCTCTTGTATCCAGCCTCCTGCCTAAATTGTCCACTTGGCCATTTATTCACCCCCTTGATGGACAAACAGATTGTCTGCAGTCCTATTACTGTGTGTAACAATAGGGTGAACATCCTTGTATATACATGTATTTTCGGGACCATTGTGAGAATTCCTCTGGGATGTATCTTCAGGATCAAGATTGTTGGATCATGTGGTATACATAAATATAATTGAAGTACAGCCAGCTGTTCTCAAGCATGGCTACAAGGGCACTGGTAACCATGACAGCTTTTCTATCTTGGTGGTGCTAAAGCCTGGCTGCATGTTAGGCTCACTTGGGGAGATTTTAAAACTCCAGTCACCTAGGCTATAAGCCAGGCTCATTAAGCCAGACCTTCTGGGAGCAGAATAGACACAGCAGTATTATTTAAAGTTCCCTGGGCAATTCTAATATGCAAATAAGGCTGAGAACCATTGCTCTATTTCCACATGCTTACCAACACTTGGCTTTTTCCAGCTTTCTAATATTGCCATAGAATAGCTGTTAAGTGTTGTATCATTATTATTTTAATCTGCATTTCTATAGGTATTTTTATTATTCTCAATACAATGAATCAGCTTTCTCAATACTGTCTTCTAAACAATTTGACCTTTTCCCATTATTATGGTCCTGTAGATTGTCAAGCTCTTTGTAGCTAGAATCCCATAAATCCACTTACTTCACAGTATCTCATCAAACACAGCTCTGAAAAAGATTTCAGACAAGATGTGTTTGTCATAATTGTTAACATATTGGGCACAGAGTATCTATTGTGTGTGTGTGTGTGTATTGTGTATATACAGTTTACCCTTGAGCAATATGGGTTTGAACTGCAGAGGTCCACTTATACATGGATTTTCTTCCACCTCTGCCACCCCTGAGACAGCAAGACGACCCCCTTCTCTCACCCCTTCTCTCCTGACTCAACCTGAAGATGACGAGGATGAAGACCTTTATGATGATCCGCTTCCACTTAACCAATGGTAAATATATTTTCTCTTCCTTGTAATTTGCTTAATAACATATTCTTTTCTCTAGCTTACTTTCTTATGGGAATACAGAATGTAGTACATATAACATACAAAATATGTGTTAATCGACTGTTTTATGGTATGGGTAAGATTTCCGGTCAATATTAGGCAATTAGTAGTTAAGTTTATGGGGAAGTCAAAAGTTATACTGGCGTTTTTCACTGTGTTGGGGAGCAGTGTCCCTAAGCCTCACATTATTCAAGGGTCAACGGTAGATGAGTGTATGCATATGTACACGTATAGTTTGTTTGTGTGCAGTGTAGTTTTGTGTTGAGACCTTTGATTTTGGAAATGGAATAGTCCAGTAATTGAGAACTCAGATTTTGGTGTCAGACAGACCTAGATTTGAATTCCAGCTTTGCTTGTTTACCAGTTTGGAAACCTCAGGCAAGTTGCCAAATCCCTGCCTGAGCCTCAGGTTCTTTGCTGGTCAAGTGACAGTAATAACTTAGCCCACATATGTTTATTGTGGAGATTAAATAAGAAAATGTAGATAAAGCATGAAATGCAATGCCTGATGCACTATATATGCTCCGTAAATGGTGGTTTTTGTCATTACTACATTTTATGTAACTTGCCATGCCAGGTGTTGCATAACTCTGGAATTTGAAGTACTTGTTCATTTATTAAGATTGGTGCAAAAGTAATTGCGGGTTTGCCATTGAAAGGAATGGCAAAAACCGCAATTACTTTTGCACCAATATAATAGTTGTTGGAATAGATTGATCCTCTTCTTTTGAGAGAAAAATAATGCGTGCATATTTTTCAGGTACCCCTCAACTCACTTTGGTTGACAGTAGCTTAGCATCACACTCAGGTAACAATAAAAGCCTAGTCTTACATTTTTGCAACAGAATGATAACCATGCAACTTGAATGTCTCCGATCTATAAACATAAGTTACTTTTGGAAAACAAGAGTGTTAACACTTGGAGCTCATAGAGAACATATCAATTATGTGAACCCACTCCACAAACACACCACGAATCAACTGGTTACTGTGGGAGACCATCCAGGGTAGTGCTTTCCCAAACCTAGATGACCGAATCATGAAGCAAATTGTTGCTATATGGTTCAGATTTTCCTATTTCCAAAGAAGCCATAAATGTAATTTTAAAAAATTAATTGCAGCTCTATTTATGATAGCCAAGTTATGGATTCAACCTAAGTGGCCATCAATAGATGAAGGATAAAGAAAACGTGGTACATATATACATGGGAATATTATTCAGCCATAAAAATGAAGGCAATCTGTAATTGATGACAACACAGAAGGAACTGGAGAACATTATGCTAGTGAAATAAATTAAGCACAGAAAGAAAAATAATACATGTTCTCACTCATATGTGGGATCTAAAATAATCAAACTCATAGAAGCAGGGAGCAGAATGGTGGTTACAGAGGCTGGGGGATGGAAAAATGAGGAGATGACGGGCACATCATGAAAGGACACAAAATCTCAGATGCAAGGAGTATATTCTTTTTTTTTGAGTTCTATTGCACAACATGGTGAATATAGTTAATAACAGACTATTGTACACTTCACAATTGCCAAGAGAGTACATTTCAAATGTTCTCACCACAAAATCATTACGTATTGAAGTTGGTGGATATGTCAACTATCTCGCTTTAATGGTTCCACTTTGTATCCATTATGATGACGTCACTTTCTACCCCATACATTTATACCATAATAAGTTGTTAACTGACAACACAAAAATATTTTTAATGTTCAAACGTGCCAAAAAGTATTATATGATTGTGTGAACATAAAAAAGCCACTCTACTGGAGATTGGGCCGACGGATCATAAATTTTTAAGCTCTGCTTTTTTCTCTCGATTTATAATAGTCCTGCCAGCTACTGGGACAAAATGCAACTGGACTGTGTAATTTTACCTCCCATTGAATTTTACCTTAAATAACATCCTAGCACTATGTTCTGAGCTAGGTTCTGTGTTTCTCAATGCCTTGTTCATTTTTTTTGTTATTGTAATTCCACGTTTCAGTACAATGTCTATCTCATGAACTGTGTTTTCACCAATCAAAAAGTTTGTTGAGGACAGGGATTGCACCTAGATCTTAACACCTTACACCTCAAACATTTTAGGTACTTAAAAATTTTTGTGGGATAAATAAATGACTAAATCCATAAACATCCTCTATGTCTTTTCAGGAGTTACTTATGTCCATTTGCAAAATGCATCAAAGTCTTCTGACAAATTAATTGTCAAAGAAACTAACAATTTAGTTTCTTGACTATACATTGTTTCCATAAAAATTTACTTTAAGACTTCACATACAAATTTTTATAGGTTTTATGAGAAATAGAAAATTCATCTTTTCAGGTGAAGTTAAATGTTTTCCCTTTGATTCAAAATCAACCATAAAACCTTTTTTCCTTGGCTGCCAGTAAGCTCAGAGGTACAGTTAGCGCTCAATTGTAATAACTATGGCGTTGCTGAAACTACATCTTTTCTGATCCTTCTTTTTTCCCCCAACATTTTCCATTTTAATTGTACTGTCTTATGCTTGTTAGTTGTGTCACTCAAGTAAAACATTTTATGGAAGCAGGCAACATAGAAATCATTAGAAAACAATTACGAAGTAAAACATACAGCAATTTGCTTTAGGACAAATCCACTCCAGAGGCTTCATCCATTTAGCAATTAGCATCCAGCAGGTTTTAGCACCCATTTGCCACCTGTTCAGCAGTCTTAACTTTGTACTCCAGAAGACTGCATGGCATTAGTGGTTACAATGAAGGGCTTGGTATCTCTTGTAACAGTGAACTAGATGCTTCAGAGAAGCAGCATACAGTACATGGACGCTGCCTTCATGGAGGTTGCCACCTCATTGTGGAAGACAAGATTTTTTACACCAGACTATTAATAATGAATCATGGTTGGTACATTCATTTGCTGTGCTGCTGTAACAAAGTACTGCAAACTGGTGGCTTAAAACAATGGAAATGTCTTGTCTGGCTATTCTGGAGGCTGGAAGATATCTGAAATCAAGGTGTGGGCACAGCTCCGCTCTCTCTGAATGAAGTCTCTAGGGAAGAATCTGTTTCATACCTTTCTCTTCATTTCTTCTGTAGTCCTGGCAATGCTTGATTTCTAGCCACATCAATCTCTGCCTTTATCGACACACGGCGTTCTCTCTGTGTCTCTTCTCTTCTGATAAGAATCCCGGTCAGATTGGATTAAAGACCTGCCAACTCCAATATGATCCCAGCTTAAAAAAGTCTCTATTTCCAAATAAAGTCACATTCACAGGTACTGCGTGTTCAAACCTCAACATATCTTTTAGGGGGACAAGATGAGATCCATACAGTTGGCATATGAAAAAGTGCCAAGAAGTGCTGAACAGACAATTGGGAAGGTTCTTGAATAGAAACGTTGGGGTCCTGCTTAGAGAGGAGGCCCGCCAACGGGTTTGCATCTCAGTACTGTTCTAGGAGCGGGCCCCATCACTGACACTGAGATATTTGTTGTCACTGCGTCTTTTTTTCACTAAGGGTATTTCCCTGTTATTCTGCTCACTCACCCCACCTCATCCTTTGTTACAAACTGACTCTACCCGATATTGTTCTATTTGCAGAGCAATCTCATTTTAGACCTTGGCATTCTTAGTGTGCTCTGCATGTCGAGTTTTTATCAGTTTGGTGTGATGAGAAATTTCTAAGGCACTTTTTTACAGGAAGGCCTTCCTTTACTTGTCTTCTTATCTCTTATTGCTATCACAAGCTCGTGTGATAGATTTTTCCAGCCTTAAACTCATAGAGTTCTCTGAAATAAAGAGAAAACATACACACCTGATTTTTTTTCTTTCTTTTTTTTTTTTTTTTGCTGCCAACAGTATGTGTGCAAATATACAGAGGCAATCAAATTATACTCCCAACTATGAGCCTGACTGCAGTTTATATAGATTTGAAACAAGACTTTGCTTATCTTCCTTTCCTAATGGAATTTTTTAAAAGTTGTCTTGCTGGTTTTCTTTTAGGGATAAAATATTCACTTTCTTTTTATCAGGATTTATCATTATCATCTCCATTCTCTTGGCTGATCAGGCAAAAGTGAACGTTGAAATGTACTTCCTCTCTTCCTATGCAATGCCTGATGAGCAACGTAGATTTGAAACATCTCTCACTTTCCTCCCTCAAATGAAAATTTAAAAAAATTAGAGTGTTATTAACTTACTACTATTAAGGGGGGTATTTTAGCTCATTTTAATGGTAAGAACCTTATTCGAATGTTTATTTTTGTTAGACATAATCACAGTTGTTATCAATTAGCATTTTGTTGAGTGTTAGTTGTGTGGTATTTCGCTAGGCGATAATTGAGCAAATTATAACAAATGGCATTTACATAACATACCAACTGATGAAAAGTCACAAGTTTATGACCTGAAGTATATTTTGAGACTAATAAAGCAGGAAAGATGTTTACCTCATTAGATGAAAACCAGAAGTGAGAATACAGCACGACCTAATAATTCCGATTTCTATATTTAAGATCTCAGTTTCATCCTGAGTCATTAATAAATGTGGTCCTGGTCCTCATCTGCTTACACATGAATGCTTTGAACAACCTCCTCGCAACCTTTATTTCTGTCAAGACTACTGCCAGCATCATATGAAAACACGAGCGTCTTATATGTGAGTACCGATTTCTAGTTCTTCAAATGCAACTGCATTTTTTTTTCACATTGCCCAATGTGGAAGGGTTATATGGCTGGTCCTGCGGAATCCTGGTCATGAGATGCAGACACTGAGCTCTACCTGGACTCTGGGGATTGAGGGATAAGTCGGGCTGATTCCCCTATGCTACCCAGCCTCCTCTACCCACCGCAATCCCATTTCCTCCTTGCTCAATATGTCCCAAAGTTGTCTGTTACTTCTCACATTGGATTGGATGGAGGCACTTAGGGCCTTCATCACATTTCTTCTCTAACCTATTAATAGCTCCCCCTGTTCTTCTGCATCAACAAGTCCCACCCCATCACTGCCATTCCAAAAAGCTGTCTAGAAAAGTGCTCTTTTTCCTCATCCCCATCAATTCCAATTTTCCATGCTCCAGGTCCTGAAGAACCTTATCTACATTACATGGTCCATGACAAATGTAGCCCATGCAGACACATCATTTCTTAGCTTTTATGTCCCCCTAGCATTAAACTGTATGCCTATTTCATTATCATTTAGATGTTGGCTATGTGTATTCATTTTATTCTCCTAACCAGATTATAATAGCTTTGAAGTAAGAACCTTGTCATCTATTTCTTTACTATTTTGCACAATTACATGCACATTTGATGATTGATATTTGATATTTCTTAATTTCTTAGCTTTTTAGCTCCAAAATGTAGGTGGGGGCCATACAAAACATCAAGCTACAAATCACAATGGTTTTAAGTTAATTAAAATTAACCAAACTTATCATGGTTTTAAATTACTATTTCATCATGCATTCCAAAATTCTGATTGAGGTAAACCTTTAAAAACATGAAATGTTCACATGGTTTTTACTCCATTTTAAAATACCACTTAAAAAGAGAACATTATAGACTTATGTACAATGTTGTATGAAAGAGAATTGTCATCCTTGAGCTTCCTGCTTTATCTGACTGAACACTTTCCATAATCATTCGTCTTTATGAGACTGTAGTTACAGTTGCTTCAGGGAACTCAAAGTTCTACTATTTTCTATGTGCTCTTCATGCATTGTTTATCCAGTGCTCCCATTTGGGACTGGACCATCCTATTGAGGCAAGAAGTTGAGACTTCTATTTTGTTGATTCATTTGAGTAACGAGAAAAAAATGCTTTTAAGTGGAGTGACCTTAACTAGATAGTTCTTTGGGCATCAAAAGGAAAAAAAAAAGTTAATTCCTACCAAAGCTTCATTAAACGGACACTTCGTAAGAAAGGCTACTAAGGTACAATGATCCCATTAGTTTCAGGGGAACTCGATGCTGCAACGCCTCAGATAGAGTTGTTGGTCCTGCTTTATCAGTAAAGCATCTTAGATGCCCAGTTAAATGGGACTCCTTTCTCCCACTCTAACTGGTGCTTTAGGGATTTTAGAATATTAGCCAATGGCTGACTAGGTTTATGGGACTTATGCACCACTGCAGCCACAGAATCAAGTTTTATCCTCTGAATGTGTGAAAGGTCCATGATAAATTAAAGTTTCCTCCTTTCCTTGTTCCTAAAGTTTTGAGAATTTGGTCTTTAGATACCAGCATTTGAAAAACCACATTGCACCGATTCACTTGCAAAGAAACAAAGCCACATCTGGGTATTGTAGTGTGGTTTCAGAAAGTTCCCTATAACATTTATTTGACTTGATTTCTTTATTTTCCAGGTGAGATCCGGTTTATATACAGTGCAATCCATAATTCAGTTAGTCTCATGAATGTCCAGCCTCCATCAAGATCTAGAACTTGAAAAGTTTCCTTTTGACATTTCCCAGTTCATGCCACTGCTCTCCCACTTCATGTTGCATAGGTGCATAGCATGGAGTTTCTGGCTTCAGAGAAGCATCTGCAGGCTCAGTTAATTTATATAATCATCCACAACAACATGTGGATGTCAGAATGTCTCAGCAAATGAGCTTACCGGGAAAACTTCCCAGACATGCACCATAAGTTTATTTTCATCTTTGGGAAAAACATACTACATGTCTGACACCCACCTACCTGTCTTCCCTCTACTAACTGATAGATTGAATTCGCTAAGTACTGCTTCATATTCATCACAATATCTTGAAGCAGTTGAACATATGATGGTTCAGCTTCAGATTTGTATTTCTAACATCTGTATGCCACATGAACTAATTTTAAATAAGTCAACAAACTATGGCATACGAGGTTCTAATTTTTAAACTTCACTCTAATCAGTGTGCTAATTTCATACATGGTATCATCAAGATGATCCTTTGTTTAAAAATCCAAATGCTTATATGCCTAATGACCAGAAATTTTAAACATCAAAATACATATGCACTTTGATATAAAATATCACATATATTGAAGGGCTAAAGTAAGCATGCTACTTAATTTAGCTAAGAGCCTATACAAAGGCAATGCAAGAGTAGCCTTTTTAAAGGACACCTTTATTGTGATTTAAAAAGAAAAAGGAGAAAGAAGTTAACCCCATTCCTAGATCCCTGCTGTGTGCAGGAAATCAAAGGAAAGAAAATTAACACCACTGGACCAAACGCTGGTAATGGTAGGTATCATCAAATATTTGAAAGACTATCATGTGAAACAGGAGTTAATTAGATGTACTCGGTTAATTCCACAGGACAGCACAAAGAACAATAAAAAGAAGTTCCAGAGGAAGCTAATTTTTTGCCTCAATATAAGGAACTTTCTTAACATTTAGAGTGCTTTGGAAATGGGATGGGCCAGACTGCATTGCTAAATAGTAAATTCCCAGTCTCTAGAAGTGGTGAGAGTCAGGGCGACCTCTATTCAAAATAATACAGATGGAATTGGAGCACTAGTGAAAAAAATTGCCTATGTGACCTCATAAACTTATCCCAACTCCAAGATTAAGTTGCTCCTTGTACTTGGTTGATGAGAAGATATCATCTCCCCCAAATCAGCTTGTTTGTTTATTTTGCAAATTCTCCGATGATTAAGAAAGAATTTTACTCTTACTTCCAGCTGTCCTCTGTATTTCCTCCAACAGGAAAAAAATATGAATTTTAGAAGAGCTCTTCAGTATTTTCTGTGATATGATTACCTCAGGCAGTGTTACAAATGTAATTAAAATTCTGTTTGCATTCCTTGAAATACAGATAAGCATGGCAGACTGTGATTATTCTGAAATATTAGATTTGGGTAGTTATCTAATCGAGGCTGGTAACAGTTAAGATTATCCTGGATCCATATATTTTGAGACTAAGACTGATTCCCTGTCATCATTGTTATACTCTGGGCTATTAGGTTACACATGTTCCAGGACAAGTTTGTGGTCTCTCAGGAGCAGCGAAGCTGAGGAGGCTGTGGCAAGACTTCAGCTATTTACTGTGTATAGATGCTTGTTCTAACAAAGCAATCTGGATTTTATTTTAAAATAAACATTACAAATGTGAGTTCCAAAGCCAGGCAGAGACCCACTTCCATATCAATTGAGTAAAACAGAGCTGCAAAAAAAAAAATAAAAAATAAAAAATAGAAGCCTACTGCTGCCTTCCAAGAGTCAGTAAGAATAATAACTCACATTATCAGAAAGGGCAGTACAAAATTACTCATGCAAAGAACAAGCAAAGACTTCTTGCTTTTCCTTTTTGGCGTTCTTGCTACCAATTTAAGATCAAGATCTTAGAAGGAATTACATTCTATCTTAGGTAGAACTGGCAGAAACACATTTTCAATTACCAGCAGGTGACAATAGAACAACAATGTCAGTGGTTTTTTAAACAAGGTTATTTCTTGCTTTACAAAGGTGACTATTTATAAATGACTGAACAAGATCTCTAACAAATAATATTACTCTTTTCAAAAAATATAAATACTATAGCTTTGGATACTGGTACATTTAATTTACACATTTCTGGTTTTTTAGTGGAGGGGAAAAAAGGCCATGGCAACAGAATTATTTGACTTTAAAAATATTAAATACTAAGTGCAACTCAAGGGGACCTATTATAATAAACATGGTTATTACTTACTTCCATTAAAAGAAAACACAGTTCACAACTTTATTTTTGTTATTGTAGTTTTTGCAATGGTCATACTTCTCAGGACACATTGAAACACTTGCAAACGAATGAATTAATTAATGAATATAAGTCGAAGGATGGATGAAATTAATAACTGTAATTGATGCAAGTGCTATGAGGCAGCCTCATGGCCAAACCCTAGAGTTTCATTTCTATATCATTTCCCTCCGTTACTCCAAGGAGCCCCAAATAATATCCAGAGATACATTTCAGTAACTCATATCAAAAACTCACTTTTTTCTCAAGTGATTCTACAAATTATACTTGCAGTCATCTTAACATTAACTGCCATTTTCTTTTTGTAAACTTGAGTTTTCAGTCAAGTTATTTGTAAGTGAAAGGCAGTTTCACCAGAAAAGAATCTCAATGGGCTTCCCATTATCCTTCTAAAAGGAAAATACAATGATCACCTTGGGCCCTTCTTTTTCTTGGAGTATATTCCCTAACAGTCCCCAGTTGTTTGGAGCATTTTGTTGTTGTTGTTTTAATGGAGGAAAGAGGTTTAATTGACTCACAGTTTCACATGCCTGGGGAACCTCAGGAAACTTACAATCATGGCAGAAGCGGAAGCAAACACCTGCTTCTTCACAAGGGGGCAGGAGAGAGAAGAGTGAGGAGAGAACAGGGAAGAGCCCCTTATAAAACCATCAGATCTCGTGAGAACTCACAATCACAAGAATAGCATGAGGGAAACCACCCCCATGATCCAATCACCTCCCACTGGGTTCCTTTCTCTACATGTGTGGATTATGGTGATTACAATTTGAGATGAGATTTGGGTGGGGACACTGCCAAAGTATATCAGTAGGTACACCATGATTTCTTCCTTGAAAAGGTATTTTACTCTTTAGTAACATGGAGAAATCCTCAAAACATGATAAGTAAAAAGGAAAAAAGATGCCAAGTGAAATCTACTTGTTCACTTATTCATATATTCAACAAATATATTCTAAGATCCCTCTGTATGTTGGCACTGTTCTATGTGCTGCAGATTTAGCAGTGAACAAGTCCAAAGTTCTTCATTTTATGGAACTTATATCCCAGTGAAGCGAAGACAACAGTAAGCAAATAAACAAGTATATATGTATGTGATATATTGATTGTGAGAAATAATGGTAAATAATAAAACAGGGTTTAAAGTATTGATTCCAAATTATTTTTAAAAACAACGAAGCTCCCTAAAACACAGATGTGGTACACATTTAGCTATTACTTTGTGAAATTTCTCTACTTACACAAGTTGCATTTTTCTTTTGTGTTTTTTTTTAATTATACTTTAAGTTCTGGGATACATATGCAGAATGTGCAGGTTTGTTACATAGGTATATACGTGCCATGGTAGTTTGCTGCATCCATCAACCCATCATCTACATTAGGTATTTCTTCTAATGCTAACCCTCCCCTGGCCCCCCACCCCACAACAGGCCCCAGTGTGTGGTGTCCTCTTCCCTGTGTCCATGTGTTCAACTCCCACTTATGAATGAGAACATGTGGTGTTTGGTTTTCTGTCCCTGTGTTAGTTTGCTGAGAATGATGATTTCCAGCTTCATCCATGTCCCTGCAAAGGACACAAACTCATCTTTTTTATGGCTGCATAGTATTCCATGGTGTATGTGTGCCACATTTTCTTTTTCCAGTCTATCACTGATGGACATTTGGGTTGGTTCCAAGTCTTTGCTACTGTGAATAGTGCTGCCATAAACTTGCATGTGCATGTGTCTTTATAGTACAGTGATATATAATACTTTGGGTATATACCCAGTAATAGGATCGCTGTTTCAAATGGTATTTCTGGTCCTAGATCCTTGAGGAATTGCCACACCGTCTTCCACATGGTTGAACTAATTTACACTCCCACCAACAGTGTAAAAGCATTCCTGTTTCTCCACATCCTCTCCAGCATCTGTTGTTTCCTGACTTTTTGATGATCGCCATTCTAACTGGCATGAGATGGCATCTCATTGTGGTTTTGATTTGCATTTCTCTAATGACCAGTGATGACGAGCTTTTTCTCATGTGTTTGTTGGCTGCATAAATATCTTCTTTTGAGAAGTGTCTGTTCGTATTCTTTGCCCACTTTGTGATGGTTTTTTTTTTTTCTTGTAAATTTAAGTTCTTTCTAGATTCTGGATATTAGCCCTTTGTCAGATGGATAGATTGCAAAAATTTTCTCCCACTCTGTAGGTTGCCTCTTCACTCTGATGATAGTTTCTTTTGCTGTGCAGAAGCTCTTTAGTTTAATTAGATCCCATTTGTCAATTTTGGCTTTTGTTGCCATTATTTTTGGTGTTGTAGTCATGAAGTCTTTGCCCATGCCTATGTCTTGAATGGTATTGCTTAGGTTTTCTTCAAGAGTTTTTATGGATTTAGGTTTTATGTTTAAGTCTTTAATCCATCTTGAGTTAATTTTTGTACAAAGTTTAAGGAAGGGGTCCAGTTTCAGTTTTCTGCATATGGCTAGCAATTTTTCCCAACACCACTTATTAAATAGGGAACCCTTTCCCTACTGCTTGTTTTTGTCAGGTTTGTCAAAAATCAGATGGTTGTGGATGTGTGGTGTTATTTCTGAGGCCTCTGTTCTGTTCCATTGGTCTATATATCTGTTTTGGTACCAGTACCATGCTGTTTTGGTTACTGTACCCTTGTAGTATAGTTTGAAGTCAGGTAGCGTGGTGCCTCCAGCTTTGTTCTTTTTCCTTAAGATTGTCTTGGCTATATGGGCTTTTTTTGGTTCCATGTGAAATTTCAAGTGTTTTTTTCTAATTCTGTGAAGAAAGTCAATGGTAGCTTGATGAGGACAGCACTGAATCTAGAAATTACTTTGGGCAGTATGGCCATTTTCACGATATTGAGTCTTCTCATCCACGAGCGCGGAGTGTTTTTCCATTTGTTTGTGTCCTCTCTTATTTCCTTGAGCAGTGGTTTGTAGTTCTCCTCAAAGAGGTCCTTCACATCCCGTGTAAGTTGTGTTCCTAGTTATTTTATTTTCTTTGCAGCAATTGTGAATGAAAGTTCACTTATGATTTGGCTTTTTGTCTATTATTGGTGTATAGGAATGCTCATTATTTTTGCATATTGATTTTGTATCCTGGGACTTTGCTGAAGTTGCTTATTTGCTTAAGGGGTTTTTGGGCTGAGACGATGGGGTTTTCTTTTTTTCTTACTGTTCTACATGTATTTCAGTTTTATTACATATTCATATGCACATAACACATAAACTTAAAAGATATAAGCTCATACTGTATTTAAATTAAATTTTATACTTAATATAAGTACTATATATAACACATTATAGAAAATTATGTTTATATGCTGTATATTCTTTATTCTTAAATATTATAATTAATCAAAAATAAATTATATATTTACATAAATATAAACTAACATTTATATACTGTATGTATATCATACATTAAAATTTATACTGTGTATAGTGTATATAAATTCAAATGTACAAAATTAACATCAAACCCTTTATATAATGATGATGTAACTTGCCTTTTATCCAACACAATACATTTTTATTTCTATTTGTTTCAGTACATCTTGTTTCCCTTCATTCATTCAAACTGCAGTGGAGTTTTCCATTATTGGAATATGTCACAAATAATTTATTATTGTCCTATGATTTGCAAAGTACACGTTTGAAATTTCCTGTGACTATAAACAATGCTGCTACACATTCTGTGGCTGTCTTCTTATGCACACATGCAAGTGTGCATTAGGTCTATTAGGTCCACTTGGTCCAGAGCTGAGTTCAAGTCCTGAATATCCTTGTTAATTTTTATTGACAGTGAGGTGTTAAAGTCTCCCACTATTATTGTGGGAGTCTAAGTGTCTTCGTAGGTCTCTAAGAACTTGCCTTATGAATCTGGGTGCTCCTGTTTGGGTGCATATATATTTAGGATAGTTAGCTCATTAGCTCTTCTTGTTGCATTGGTTCCTTTACCATTATTTAATGCTCTTCTTTGTCTTGATCTTTGTTGGTTTAAAGTCTGTTTTATCAGAGACTAGGATTGCAACCCCTGCTTTTTTTTTTTTTTTGCTTTCCATTTGCTTGGTAAATATTCCTCCATCCCTTTATTTTGAGCCTATGTGTGTCTCTGCACATGAGATGGGTCTCCTGAATACACCACGCTGATGGGTCTTGACTCTTTATCCAATTTGCCAGTCTGTGTCTTTTAATTGGGACATTTAGCCCATTTACATTTAAGGTTAATATTGCTATGTACGAATTTCATCCTATCATTATGATGCTAGCTGGTTATGTTGCCCATTAGTTGACGCAGTTTCTTCATAGTGTCGATGGGCTTTACAATTTGCTATGTTTTTATAGTGGCTGGTACCAGTTTTTCCTTTCCATATTTAGTGCTTCCTTCAGGAGCTTTTGTAAGGCAGGCCTGGTGGTGACAAAATCTCTCAGCATTTGCTTGTCTGTAAAGGATTTTATTTCTCCTTCGCTTGTGGCTGGATATGATTCACTTAGTTTGTCTGGATATGAAATTCTGGGTTGAAAATTCTTTTCTTTAAGAATGTTGAATATTGGCCCCCTCTCTCTTCTGGCTTGTAGGGTTTCTGCAGAGAGATCCACTGTTAGTCTGATGGGCTTCCCTTTGTGGGTAACCAGACCTTTCTCTCTGGCTGCCCTTACCATTTTTTCCTTCATTTCAACCTTGGTGAATCTGACAATTATGTATCTTGGGGTTGCTCTTCTGGAGGAATATCTTTGTGGTGTTCTCTGCATTTCCTGAATTTGAATGTTAACCTGTCTTGCTAGGTTGGGGAAGCTCTCCTGGATAATACCCTGAAGAGTGTTTTCCAACATAGTCCCATATTTCTTGGAGTCTTTATCATTTCTTTTCATTCTTTTTCTCTAATCTTGTCTTCATGCTTTATTTCATTAAGTTGATCTTCAATCTCTGATATCCTTTCTTCCACGTGATTGATTCATCTATTGATATTTGTGTATGTTTCATGAAGTTCTCATGCTGTGTTTTTCAGCTCCATCAGGTCATTTATGTTCTTCTCTAAACTGGTTATTCTAGTTAGCAATTCCTCTAACCTTTTTTCAAGGTTCTTAAAGCTTCCTTGCATTGGGTTAGAACATGTTCCTTTAGCTCAGAGGAGTTTGTTAATACTCACCTTCTGAAGCCTACTTCTGTCAATTCGTCAAACTCATTCTCCATCCAGTTTTGTTCCCTTGCTGACAAAGAGTTGTGATCCTTTGGAGGAGAAGAGGTATTCTGGAATTTTGGAACTTTCAGCCTTTTTGCAGTGGTTTTTCCTCATCTTCGTGGATTTATCTACCTTTGGTCTTTGATGTTGGTGACCTTCAGATGGGGTTTCTGTGTGGACGTTCTTTTGGTTGATGTTGATGCTATTCCTTTCTGTTTGTTAGTTTTCCTTCTAACAGTCAGGCCCCTCTGCTGCAGGTCTGCTGGAGTTTACTGGAGGTCCACTCCCGACCCTATTTGCCTGGGTATCACCAGCAGAGGCTGTAGAACAGCAAAGATTGCTGCCTGTTCCTTCTTCTGGAAGCTTTGGTCCAGAGGGGGACCATGAGATGCCAGCCCAAACTCTCCTGTATGAGGTGTCTGTCGACCCCTGCTGGGAGGTGTCTCTTAGGAGGCACAGGGGTCAGGGACCCACTTGAGGAGGCAGTCTGTCCCTAAGCAGACCTTGAGTGTGTGCTGGGAGATCGGCTGCTCCCTTCTGAGTTGGTAGGCAGGAACATTTAAGTCTGCTGAAGCTGCGCCCACAGCCGCCCCTTCCCCCAGGTGCTCTGTCCCAGGGAGATGGGAGTTTTATCTATAAGCCCCTGACTGGGGCTGCTGCCTTTCAGAGATGCCCTGCCCAGAGAGGAGGAATCTAGAGAGATAGTCTGGCTACCGCATCGTTGCTGAGCTCTGGTGGGCTCTGCCCATTTCAAACTTCCCAGTAGCTTTGTTTACACTGCGAGGGGAAAACCCACCTATTCAAGCTTCAGTAATGGTGGATGCCCCTCCCCCCACCAAGCTCAAGCATCACAGGTGGATTTCAGACTGCTGTGCTGGCAGCGATAATTTCAAGCCAGTGGATCTTAGTTTGCTGGGCTCCGTGGGGGTGGGATCCAGTGAGCTAGAACACTTGGCTCCTTGGCTTCAGCCCCCTTTCCAGGGGAATGAATGGTTCTGTCTCACGGGTGTTTCAATCACCACTGGGTGGGACATGAAAAAAAAAAAAAAAAACTCCTGCAGCTAGCTCAGTGTCTGCCCAAACGGCCACCCAGTTTTGTGCTTGAAACCCACGGCCCTGGTGGTGTAGGCACCTGAGGGAATCTCCTGCTCTGTAGGTTGTGAAGACCACGGAAAAAGCATAGTATCTGGGCTTGAATGCACCATTCCTTAGGGCACAGTCCCTCATGGCTTCCCTTGGCTAGGGGAGGGAGTTCCTCAACCCCTAGTGCTTCCTGAGTGAGGTGACACCCCACCCTGCTTTGGCTTACCCTCCTTGGGCTGCACCCACTGTCTAACCAGTCCCAGTGAAATGAGCCAGGGAGCCAGGTACCTCATTCGGAAATCCAGAAATCACCCGCCTTCTGCATTGATCTCACTGGGAGCTGCAGACCAGAGCTGCTCCTGTTTGGCCATCTTGCCAGGCCCCACTCTGTTTGGAGCATTTTAAGACATGACTTAATGTTCACATAGTTAACTTAGATTATCTCCCATCTAAGTTGAAGGTTTTAACGATCCCAAATTATCTCACCACCTTTTTCCTCCCTTGATTCCATTAACCTTAGTATTTCAAAGCAATCTAATTTTGGATAAATTGCTTTCCTGTGTTTTGGCTGCTAGCTTTTGACAAACGTGTTTTAAGTTTCACTCAAAGGCTAATTTTTCTTACTTTAACCACTGAATGCTTTACAAATTATGCTAGCAAGATGTCTTTTATTTCTCAAGTTTTAGTTACTCAGAAATTATAATTTTCCAAAGCTAAAAAAAGCTTGAAAACTTGATGCTGAGCTAAATATCATTTTCTAGATTAAATCCTTAAGAATTTATTATTAGGAAAATTTGTTTCTAGTTATCTCCTAGCTGATAAGGCTCTGAATTCAAATATAAATGTAATTTACTGGCACATTTAATTACATTCTGTGTATTGATGAGAATTACCAATTTTTAGAAGCATTCTTTTTTTTTTTTCCCCACCAGAGGAATACAACGTTAGCTGGCACCCCACTCCAGAGATGTTTGCCAGCTAAGCCTATGAGAGTGTACACATACTTTTCTCCCCCTCCCCTGCACATGCACACATGCAAGCTCACAAGCTGGGTGAGAAAAGAGAATGATTGGATATGTTTTTTCTTTCTTCAGTGAATAAGCCATTCAAGGTACTCACAGAAGAAACCGTTAATTAAGAATTATTTATTAAGTGCCATGACATTGTATTAGATATTGTGATGGATGAAAGCAAAGAGACATAGATATTTTCTTATCATTATGATCTATCAATAGTTAGGAAAGTATACCTGTACTTTCCCAACTAAAGTAGATGATTTGTCATGGATGAAATGTGGGTAGTAATAGAATTATAGCAGTGGCTACAAATCCTGAGCCCTTTCTATGGAACTAACACTGGACCAACCAAGAGTTTTCCCTAAATTATCTCATTTGTTTCTCCCCACAGTCATATGGGCATGTGCCTCCTATATCACAGACAAAAGTCATAAAGTCTGAGAGGTCAGTTTGCACAAGGATATGTAGCCAGTGCTCAGTTATCATTTAAAGCCAGGTCTCACTCTAAACACTGCTTTTCAGAGTATTCTAAATGTGTGCTTCAAAGATGGGAGAGATCTCTTTAGGGAAAACTTCGACAGAGAATCTGGTATTTGTATTGAGAAATGAAAGGCCGGCAGAATAATGTTAGGCATAGATACTGCGGAATAGATATTAGGCAAAAGGAAAGATTTGCCTCAAGAAAAGCCTGAGATTGGGAGTCTAGAGATGTTTGGGGACCAACTGCTAGTCCAATTTGGCTGCAGTACAGTGGATTTAAAAAGCTGGATGAGACAAAAAGAAAGACAATGGGTAGTTTTAAATATATAATGTGTGCTCATTTATTAAAAATTTGAGAAACTAGAAGTAGGACATGAGAAATCATTAATAAAAATTTAGTTCTACATAACTGGAGTTCAGAGAAATCTCAAATTATCATCAGAGGCCAATTGTGTTTTTAATGTTCTTTGTTTTTCTTCTCAAGTAAACAGTCATTATCGTAAGGAGAGATCTCCAAAGTAATTTGTGTTTCTTTGGAAAGAGAATATAAAAGTTTTAAATGCTTAGTAAATCAATTAATCCTTTTGTGCTATTTTAGAATACTGAAAAATATAAGTTTAACATACCTAGAAATAGCACACCAAATGAAAGATGGATTGTTTACTCACACAATCTCATTACTTATAATTCTTTAGAGAGAATGTCAACTTTTACTTAATACCATGCTTTGTTATCTGTTACAAAGGTCTTCATAAACACTAGGAGATAGTATTTTATTCAAGGCAAGATTGAGGTCAATTCTTATTAATGGCATGGACCTCTTAAATATCCAAATCCATTTGGAACCCTTTGATTGTTTTGTTTTGCCCTTACAAAGACATAGATTTTTTAAAGTGTCAACATAGCTATCCTCAGTACAAGAATCAAAAATATACAAATGGCTGTGTTTATACTTTCTTCATTGGGTTGTTGGTGTTTATTTCAAAATGCTTAATTAAACAGTTTTCAATTCTAGGATTTCAGTTGCTTATAAAAAAGAAAAAAGAAGTCTGCATTTGAAGACGCTTTTTTCTTCCCCTTTTTTTCCCATTTTCAATTACTTAGAAATTATTTTGCAAGAATAAAACTTGTTTGCCATACCACTGAGTCAGAGACAGACCTTAGATTTCAGTCGTTTGATTAGAAAGGAAGAACGTAAACAAGCTCAATCACCCGTGAAAGCTTCTAATGAAATTCAAATACAAATGTAATTTACTAGTGCCAGAAGTGCAACATTTGTATAATTTGCATGGCAAGTGCAGGGTTAATAGACACGAAGGAAAAGGCAAAGAAGCAGCTTTCAGAGACTAGAGATGTAAGCACAAAGCATTTCCCTGAGCTTCTCTGAAATGGGAGCTGATCAAGCAATTAATATAGTTAAAAACACAAAAGCACACTTGGATCTTAATCTACCTTAGGAAAGTGATCCAAACCGAATACGTAAAACTGATTGACCAAGACGACTTTCCAGTGAGGTGGAAAAGTCTCATAAAAATCCAGAAGTGGAATACAAGGAACAAGGTCATGGTGCCCATCCTGTCTGTCAGCACTGAATTATTTCATAGTGATTAAACTCAGTTCAGTTAACCAGGGAGGTAGTTCATTTTTACTAACGAGCCTACGTTGAAACTCTGTTTGGAGCAATCAACTTCCTAATTTTCATTTTCTTTCCATCCCACTCCCCCTACCACATCCAGGCTAACTTTTTTTTTTTTTTTTTTTTTTTTTACTGTAAGAGTCAGTATTGAAGATTGGAAAGACCTACTGGACAAGTGGTTTCAGAAGACCCATGTTCTTGCATTTTATGAACTTCTGTTATTAAAAATGCTAAATATATTATGTGATTCCAATGAAATAACAGTAGACTTATCTCAGTCCTTCAAACTGGCCGATACTAGATTATAAGTTTTGAGAGTCCAGGGAGAGTGTCCATATTCACTTACCCTCATATCCTCAGTTCCCCACAAGTTGCCTGTACATAGTGAGTGCTCAGTCAATATTGGTTGGAAAACATCAAAAATTGAGTGCGTCATTTGCATCTAGACTTCACAGATTGCATGAGCATGTCATGTAAAGACACAGGATAAATATCTTCTTTGAGGATCAACTCTTCTGAAAAGTTTGAGAGGCCAGTTAAGTAATTTAACAGAGTTAATTAAAGTAGATCATATTAAAACAAATTTGGATAATTTATGGGTAGAATGCAAAATTTACCGTGAAGTTATAAGATTAAAATTTGAGACTTCAAAGCCAGGCAGCTGCCTCCAGCATTGCCCTCAGACCTGTTCCCCCACTGTTTGAGATTTCAGGAGGAAAGGCTGTGAAACACAGAGGAGATGAACAGTGTATAAATAAGACCTAAGGTATGAGACTCAAAGAAGACACACATCATCATCAGTATAGGCATTTGATAATTCAACCAACATTTCAGAGTACCAACTCTGACTTGCTCATTTGTGCTCTAGCACTGGCAAATATTTAGTGCAGGAGTGTATCGAAAGGCACTAGGTTAGGTGATTTGGGCCAGAGAGAAATGACGATGTGGATAAATTGTTCACACACTTATAGCCCAAGGGAGAGATGTTATAAGAGGTTCCGATGAGCTTGGAGGCCTGTGATGTTATGCAATATACAAAATACACCAAACGTCTCCATGTGGGACACTCAAGGACAAGGCTACCCATTCTAACTATTCCACTCTAGGGTGACAGATGACAGAGACCATGAACCTGGTGGGGAAGTGTCCAGATCCACAGGCTTTGTCATCCATGTCAGAGCCTGTGCCTGATCGTGCTGTGTTTACAAAAGCAGCACCACATCCTGTCCTGGACAGGCAAAATGTGGTGAGGTTCTGCAATGCTCAGCTGTGAGGGAGGTGCCAGGCTTGCTTCTCTTTGGAGGAGGCAAATGTAGGGTTACTTGAGGAGTGTTCTTTTTCCTCTTCCCATGGCACCCTCCCTGGCAGGTACTTCCAAAGACAAAAAACCTTAGTTGATTCTTGACAGCTGGATGCTTATAATGCCCAGTCTCACTCACATCAGAGCCACTTGAGCAGGATGTAAGTATGTTTAGGAAGGTCTGTTAGGTGACTCTGAGAGCTGCTAGGATTGAGCAGAGAGCCCTGGAAGGCTTCTGTACCAGCAGGGCAGCAGCAGCATCTGCAGAAGGTGGACACCGAGCTCAGAGCTTACAACTGATCTGAAGTCCATGTGTGTTCAGCTCCTGGCACTGCTGGCAGATCCTAGAGATGATGAATGCTGGCTGGCATGAGCAGGCTTCTCTTTGAAACCTGCAAGCCCAGGAGGCTTCATGGGACGTGCAACCTCTGCAGTTGCGCAGGGCCAGGGCTCAGTGGATTAATGCTTTGCTGTTGCTGTACTGAAATTAACAATTTTATCTTTGAACTTGTGTGTTGTAAGAGAAGCCCTATGGGATACCACAGCAGTGCATAAGCAGGGGAGACAGGGTGCAGTGTGCGCACCTGCCATTCCTTGCTGCCACTGACATGTCCTGTGAGCACAGAATTCCAGTGGACCCATGATAGGCAGGTGTTCCACGGGGCTCAATGTAAGTATAAAGTGTGTAATATCTACGACTGAGGAAGTGGAGGTGCTGACAGTCCTGAGAGGCTAGGCTTTCCATTTGAACCAGAGCAGCTTCAAAGGCAGAAGTGTGATGGTGGTCTCTAAGAAACACGAGTGACCAAGATCTCTACCATCTTCTTTCTTCCTCATGTTACTTCTCTACATTACTTATGCATGTATGAGCATGTATGATTTTTGTCATTTCAGTGATTCTGCATCTAGTTAAATGCTTTTATGTTTGGATTTTAATCTGGCAACGCACAATATAAAGTTAAAGAATATATGGTAATGACTTGAAATTTTAATTTCTCTTTACTTAGAACAACATTACATAACAAATAAAAAACATCATGACGAGTTGAGAGAAAGACTACGGAAGAAAGGAAAAAGCTGTATATTTTAGTACCTTTAACGGCACTTCTTCCTGCTTTTTGATCAAAGGGCTCCACGTTTTTATTTTGCAAATTCTGCAGCCACCTTGTCCAGAAGAGATCGTAAGAAACCATCTACTTATTCCTTTATGGTTTGATAAATAATATGCCTACATAAAATATTCTCAGTAGAATGAATTCATTAGTATTCTTTCTTCGCAAACAATAAGCGCCAGCTTCTAAAAGCAGATACGCAGAGCAGATGTAGAAAAACAGGGACTAAAGTTCAAGGCCAGCTCATTCAGTTCCCTTTAATTTTCTTGAGTCTTTACCAGATGATAAATTATTTTGTTCCTATTAAATTTACACATAATTGCACCAAATACTTTTAGATATTAATATTTTAAATAGGATATTTTGGCTATTTCAGCAATGTTCTGCAAAACTTACAGTGTCAGCTAATGGCACCCATGGTATTTATTGGTAACTAATTGCCAGATGCATCACTGTGATCCCAGGGCCTTGGTGGAGAAGATGGCCAGAAGAAGCTCCTGTCACTTAGCTTATTATCTGGTCCAGGCATATATATATATATATATATATGTCCATAGTCCACAGTTTTTCTGACACCTGGTCTAAAGACATCCATAAATTCCAGAAGAATTTTACGTCTTGGAAAATTTCTTCTCAATCTTTCTTTCTTTTTTTTTCTTTTTTTTCTTTTTTGAGACAGAGTCTCGCTCTGTCGCCCAGGCTGGAGTGCAGTGGCGCAATCTCGGCTCACTGCAAGCTCCGCCTCCCGGGTTTACGCCATTCTCCTGCCTCAGCTTCCCGAGTAGCTGGGACTACAGGCGCCCGCCACCACGCCCGGCTAATTTTTTGTTTTTTAGTACAGACAGGGTTTCACCGTGTTAGCCAGGATGGTCTCGATCTCCTGACCTTGTGATCCACCCGCCTCGGCCTCCCAAAGTGCTGGGATTACAGGCGCGAGCCACCATGCCCAGCCTCTTCTCAATCTTTCTTACTCCATCTCTCTTCTTCTTTCTCTATTCACTTTACGTGCATTTGTAAAGTGACACAGATAAATGTACAGTATACATACTCCCAGCATTTCCATTCTCAGCTCTGTGGCCTTTGTATTCCAAACACCCTCCCTGGTTGATCTCACCCAAATCTATGGCTTCCATGACCTCCCACTTATCTTCCAAAGGCCAGAGACATATCTTAAATCTACTTCACATTTATTCCTGGAAGCACCCCAAACTCATTTATTTGGGGATATTTAAAATATAAGCCATTGTCTTTCTCCACATTGAGTAACTTCTCTAGTTGGCAATTGTGTCATTCAGTTTTTCAATGAGATTTTCCACTCATTACTAAGCCCCAATGACTAAAACATGCCTTCCTTTGTGCCTCTTTCCCCGGCTGGGGTCCTTACCATCTTTAATTAAGTCCTCTGCCTCTTAGATCACCCCCCACCCTGTCACTCCCCGCAATCTAGTCTAAATACACCTGCCTAAATGGTCTTTTAGAAATGCTCTTCTGAATATGTGGCTTAAAACCCTTCAGTGGTCACCTATATAACCCCACTCCCACCACACCTTAGAATGGCATATAAGTCTCCCTTATGACACTGGCCTTGCAATGTACAGAGAGAGAGAGAGACAGACAGACAGGCAGGCAGGCATTGTTTTGATTAGGAAACTCGGGAACATTCAAGTTCTGAAATCACAGCAACCACATTCTGAGAGCTTTCCAGGGAGAAATATCTGAACAGACACTCATATAAGGCAAAGGCACATTTTACTACCAGTAGGAACTCTGGCCCCAGTGCATGGAAATTGGTGAACCGGGCTAGATTATAGGGAGTCAGGAAGATTCCTTTATTCTGGGTTAGGTGGGTCCAAGTCCTTTTCCAAGTCTCCTCTTCTGTTTGCCTTTCCACAAAGCTGAAAGGGGTGTTGAGAGAAGAGGGATGGGGTGGGTAAGGAATAGGTGCATTTCTTTACCAGGGAAATGGAGCCCTGGAGCCCTGGGTCCATCAAGACCTCTGATCCTGTGAGAAGGGAGCCAGTGGAGATGCAGCTAAACCTCCTGCCAAGGAGAAGCAGTCCCAAGAGCTTGTGCACTGGCCACATGTAGAGAAAGTATCTGCCAAGTGCCAGAATGGGAGAGAAGAATGGAGGAGCCTGAGGAAGAGCAAGGTGGCCCGGCCTTTTGTCTTCTCTGGCCCATAAGAGCCAGAACAGGAGCAACTGCAGCATCTGGAACAGAGATGGTCAAACTTTTCTGCAAACCTTGGCAATTCATTTTCTTCTTTTGGGATGGGGTGAAGAGGAATGAGAATGGGAGCTATGAGCATTCTGTAACCAACTGGTCTCTCTAGCATTATTTGATTTTGTTTGTTTTTGTTTTTTTGTTTTGTTTTGTTTTGAGACAGAGTCTCACTCTGTCAACAGGCTGCAGTGCAGTGACATGATCTCAGCTCACTGCAAACTCCGCCTCCCGGGTTCAAGCGATTCTCCAACCTCAGCCTCCAGAGTAGCTGGGATTACAGGTGCTCGCCACCACACTCAGCTAATTTTTGTATTTACAGTAGAGATGGGGTTTCACTATGTTGACCAGGATGGTCTCACTCTCTTGACCTCTTGATCCATCCACCTCGGCCTCCCGAAGTGCTGGGGTTACAGGTGTGAGCCACCACACCTGGCTCCGGCATTATTTCTAAACCCCCTTCTAAAAGTAGCTTTTGCCCAGGTCATAAGAAACACCATCTAGTCCTCCCTGCATAGTTCTCCCTCAGGGTTGGACACGATGCTCCAGAGCTTGGGAATCTCTCACCCCTCGTCCACCCAGTGACTAATGCGTCATTTCCTTCCAGCCCAGTGGCCTCCTTCTCTGCAGACCCTTCCTTGGTGCATCCAAACAGAATTTCCTTTTTGCTATAGCCAGGCCCACTGCAACATCTTTAATTACAGTGGTTTTTTTTAAAAAAAGATTATACTTTAATTGTACTATTAAAATTACTTTATAATATGTCTATTTTCTGTAGTAAACCTTAGACTCCTGGACATCAGGAACTTTGTCTTATGAGACTTCCTATCCCCCAAATAAACAGGAATCTGGAACAGTGTTTTCTTAATAGAAATGTTTTAAATAACTGGTGAAGGAGGGAAGGAAGGAAGGAAGGAAGGAAGGAAGGAAGGAAGGAAGGAAGGAAAGAAGGAAAGAAGGAACAGAGAGGATGGAAAGGAGAGGAAGAGAGGGAAGGAAGGAAAGGACTATTATTGATTATAAAGGCTTAGGTTAAGAACTCTTAAATTTCAATTTACAATTAAACTAATTTTATTTATAAAGAATTAAAAGACTGGTAATTTGTATATGAGGACCTACTTATTCTTTTAAAGAATTACTGCAAACATGTTTCACTGCATAAATTTCGGGAGATGTGGAAAGCACAAAGAAGAATCTGGCCAAGATTTTAACAGCATGACAATGGCTTCTGACGCATTGTATATCTTTCTTTCCAGGTAAGAGCTTTAAAGTCCTGCGACTTCTTCAATGGTCTGTATGTTGAGAAAAAGGTATTTTCCAAAATGCTAATATGGAAAAGCACTTTGCTTATGCCCTGCTGCCAGGACTCAGCCAGGGTGCTGTGACCTTTAACCTGCCTTCTCTTTCTTGATAATCCGAGAGTGGTGTCACTAACTGGTCACCATCCTGTTGAGATTGTCTGTCTTTATTTATTATGATGTTTTCAACTTTTAATGTTTCACCTGTATTTGTATCTCTGTGTCCCATGTCATCTGCCATTGTAGGGAGCCTTATATTTCTGCAGATTGACTTACACTTGATTTATTTACCTGAGATACAGAAATTCCTGATGTTCTTAAACTCAGACAAATAATAAATAATGGAATAATGACTCCTCATTTCACTTTTTTAGTTTTCTACACTAAATTTTACAATGTGAAATTGATAATCTTTCTAAATATTTGGATATAGGAGATTGCAGTGAAATTATATTGTCATAATTTCATATTCTTTTCTTTGAAAGTTTTAAGATTATGTGAACAGAGGTAACTCTTCTTCAATAGTTACCTGTGGAATCCATCAATTATTTGTTTATGTATTAGTTTATATTTTTTGCAAACAGAACCTGAAAAATTATGTAGGCAGATACATATTTCTTTAAGACTTTTACTCTTCTACTTTTTGATTGTTTTTTCCCATTACATTTGAATGTTATAGATAATCAATTTTCATGAATATTTTTAAGTCATTTTTCTCTTAAGCATCTTTTACTTTTAATGTGTGCATAAATGTAATATGAGAAAACCCAATAAAAATTATCAACTGTCCTGAGAAGCTGAATTTCATTGGTCATTTATTGTGGTAGTTTCAGTCTCTCTCCTGTCATGTATATTTTCATTGTCTATATTTAAAAATCTGTACATAGGCAGATCAAATTAAATTATTTTCTTTATAATTGCTGGTATTAAAATATGAGGGTAATACATGGCCTTTTCTGGTAGTTGGTACTCTGTGTTTATTCACACTATCAGCCAAAGATGTATTTTTACTTTGTAACATTGTTGAAGTAGATTTTATAGGTTACACCAAATAAATAAATCTTCTTATGGTAATTATAATTTTGTTTGCTCTTAAATATTTATAAGTAATGTTATTTTACATACTTCCCCAATAATTAACTTACTCATTCTATTAGTCAAAATCTTACTAAATAGGTACTATACCTAACTCAAATAGGCAATACAGGGTTTAAGTGCCTACGCTCTGGAATCAGATTGAAATCCCTGGTTCTCCACTTTCTAGGTGGATATCTATTAAATGAAGATAAATTGTTCCAGGTGATAATACTTTCATAATTCCATATGATTATTGTGAAGGTTGAATTGGAAATGACGTGTAAAATGTGTACCGCACACTCATAGTGAGTTCTCAGAGCATGTTAGCCATTATCAACATCGCTGGATGCCAGCTGGATGTAATGCATATTAATTTCTTTTTCATCTTCTATGTGTAATCATTCCAGAAATCATCAACTTTTTCCTGTTTAGGTTCAACAGCAAAGCTATTATTTAAAGGCCTTAAAATTGCCACTGTTTAGAAAACAATCAATGAGGCAACATGAGTCCATTTCCTAGATGACTGGTTTGTAGCCAATATTCTGGCTGCATTAAGCAGCATTTGACATAAAGATCATCTCTACTGCAGCTGCTTCATGGGTTGATGCATTGCTGGCTTGTTATCCGGAGGCTTCCTTTAGCTGTCTATATCAGTGTGTGACTTTAAGACTTGGCCTTCGGAAAAAATGATAGGAACATTAACAAAGCCAAGGTTCTTCTTCTTTCAGGGCAGAGTCATTTCTGCTGTTCACACCCAAGGGATTCAAGAACATGGTTCTGACCCTCATGAGGATTCAGCCAAAATGTGCCAAGCCTGGGTGGCCATTTCAACATGACTTTGTTTCTGTATGATATATTCAGTGCTACAAAAACCTGTTGAGCAGATATTGCCACACTGAGAAGCCTGGTTGCTTTCTAAGTTCTAATCGTGCTTTATAAAAATCCTAGAAATAGTGGTTAACCTTTGGAACAAAAGGTCTATTTGAAGCTTGCCTTTAGAATAGGTATCATAACACATTTCAGATGAATTAATGAACTAAACATAAAAAAAGAGAGAAAACATTTAAGCAATCTCAGGTGATTAAAGAGCAAGAAAAAATTATTTGTAAATTGTTTTTTTCATCTGTTGATAGGAAAAGGTTTTCTAAATTCAGATACAATGGAATAAATCCCAAAGGAAAACACGGCCCGATATGACTAACTATAATATGCTTTCTTTAAACTGTAATACTTCGAAAACTTTAAAAATTAGAAGAAAAATTCTAAAAGCTTTTGCCCAAAAATGACAGAGAGCTATGATCATTGTTTTCTAAAGTGTCTTTACAAACCAATGATAAAAATATATTTTTCTAATTTATAGATTGCTTGAAACAGATGTGTATGTTTAAGTAGATGTGTGCTTTTTTTTTTTTTTTTTTTTTTCAGACCGAGCCTCACTCTGTTGCCTAGGGTGGAGTGCAGTGGTACAATCTCGTCTCACTATAACCTCCACCTCCCGGGTTCAAGTGATTCTCCTCCCTCAGCCTCCCAAGTAACTGGAACTTCAGGAGCACACCACTGCACCCGGCTAATTTTTTATATTTAGTACAGACGGTGTTTCACCATATTGGCCAGTCTGGTCTTGAACTGCTGACCTCGTGATCCACCTGCCTTGGCCTCCCAAAGTGCTGGGATTACAGGTATGAGCCACCGTACCTGGCCGATGTGTGCTATTTTTAGATATATTGTTATTACCTATTTATTTCACAAAGTTTTCATGAGGAATGAATTTTAAAATACAGGTAAAATACATAGCACTGGGCTGGGTGCAGTGGCTCATGCCTGTAATCCCAGCACTTTGGGAGGCCAAGGTGGGCGGATCATGAGGTCAGGAGATTGAGACCATCCTGGCTAACACAGTGAAACCCTGCCTCTACTATAAATACAAAAAAAATTTAGCCAGGTGTGATGGTGCACACCTGTAGTCCCAACTATTCAGGAGGCTAAGGCAGGAGAATCGCTTGAACCTGGGAGGCAGAGGTTGCAGTGAGCCAAGGTCACGCCACACCACTATAGCCTGGGTGACAGAGTGAGACTCCATCTCGAAAAAAAAAAAAAAGATATATATGTGTGTGTGTGTGTGTGTGTGTGTGTGTGTGTGTGTAGAGCACTGTGCTAGCACATGACAATACTAGTATTAGATATTATTTTTACATGTTGGAACAAGAGTTGTGGTCACCCTACTAGTAAGAAGAAGGTTGAAAGAAAAGTTGTCTGATGCCTGTGACTCGAGAGTATGCATAAATTTCAGACTTCTAAACTTGAAGGGGTCTGGACTAAGCCATCTGTACCCTACATATAAGCAGCCACTGCAATTTGGAATAAAAAACCACATATAAATAATGTATGAATATATTCTACCTGAAATTCACTCAGGTCTTCACTAACTGAAACACAAATGATTCAGCATCCCAAGAAGCAAACTCTAGCTTTATCAGCCAGTCAAGGCAGGAAACGAACAGCAAGGCAAGCCCGCTTCCCATCTGTAGAGCAATGATAGTGACTTGTCAGTTGTCCCAGCAAGAAGTGGTATAAAAAGAAATCCCCAAGCTTGATTGAAAGCATCCAAGAATATCTCTAATTATATCAAAGAATGACATGCGATTTTCCTTGAAATTTTTAATTTTCATTCAATTTCCTTGAAAATGTAAATATGTTTCATTCAGTACCAGTTAAGAGGGTCTAATGAGGCAAAAGTGGACAAACAAATCCTGGAACCACTATCAGAAGAAGAAATGGAATCACCGGCTCAGTTATAAAGCAAACCTCAGTGGTTCTAACACAAAATTTCTGCCTAATATATTCATTATATTTCTCTACATTTCCATTTTAATTATCGTGAAGAAAAGACAGCCACCCTTTTGCCATGTGCCGTAATTTATATTTGCTCTAGCAAGATAAGTAATACCACTCTAAATACATCATAAACAAAATATTTATTAGGAAAGCCTCATTAGCATGCATTTCATTCTGATAATAAGGTTTAGGAATTTAAATTAATATCAGTGTTATTCGAGAACATGGCTATTAACATTTAATAATATTTAGCATTTATATAGTCCTTTGTGTTTCCAAGATACTTTAGTCATTAATTAATTAAACCTCAAAGTATCATGGTGAGAAGGTTCAGCTCATGGTTTCTTCAGTTATAAAATCATATTCATAAGTATTTCAACTTTTTCAACTAGGAATTCTCACAGTCATTTTCTTAGACGTTCTCTCATAGAGTGAGGTTGCTTGTATATACAGGCAAGAATCCCTCAACTGCAATCCGTTAATGGTATTCTCCTTGCTAGTTGTGAGGATCAGAGATGGGCAACCGGCAGGAGAAGGAGAACAGAGCTCTTTAGTTGTTTTGAAATGTCTTTTTTTTTTTTTTTTTTTTTTTTTTGAGACAGAGTCTCACTCTCTTGACCGGCTAGAGTTACAGTGGTGAGATCTCGGTTCACTGCAACCTCTGCCTCCCAGGTTCAAGCGATTCTCCTGCCTCAGCCCCCCAAGTAGCTGGGATTACAGGCACCTGCCACCACGCCTGGCTAATTTTTGTATTTTTAGTAGAGATGGGGTTTCGCCATGTTGGTCAGGCTGGTCTCAAACTCCTGACCTCAGGTGATCCGCCTGCCTCGGCCTCCCAAAATGCTGGGATTACAGGTGTGAGCCACCATGCCCAGCTGAAATATCTTGATTCTTACTCTGTCACTGTTGCTTCTGGTCCCCCAGCCCCTGATGTGACCCCCTCAAAAGCTTAAAATAGGCTCCAGACTTAATATCTATCCATTTAAGCTATGTCACAAAAACACTCTTCAAAACAAAATAGTTTCCAGCCAGGAAACATCCACATGTAGGGGGTAAAAATACACAATTGAGAACTAAATCCACAATTGAGGCTAAAGTGAGATTTAGACTGAAATCATCACAGTTTGCCTGGTTAGGCCCATCTGGACAGGGATTAACAGTGCCGACTCGAGGGGTATCCTGACCCTTGGAGAGATTGCTGCCCAGGAAGATTTCTCAGTGGGTGTTGGTTCCCTCCTGGAGACAAGGTCAAGGCAAGCCTCTTTGCTTAAACTCACGTGGGCCATTAGGCTGCAGTGCCCTTGTCTTCCTGGTCCACCCCAGTTCCTTCTCATGCAAGGAATATTGCCATCTGCTTACATTTGGGGTCCTTTACTGTGGCCCGGGGCTATTTGCCTGATACATGAAATGTTCAGCTTTATTAAGAGAGTCACAAGGCTGGTTCTTTGCCTTATACTGTGGGTCCTGCAGAAGCCAGTCCCCAAGGGTCCATTCCTAAGAGGCTAGGACGGAAAGTTCCATCACCTTCCTCTGAAGGATAATTTTATCAAGGCTAAGCTGAGAAAAACTCTGGAAACAGTCACATACTGATAGAAGAAAGCATAAATTTATTATCAGCAGGGAAAAAGAAAATTATTATCATCCATCAGAGTGGCGAAAGAGACAAGAAAAGAGTCTTAATGCAGTCACCCTGTGGGTCTTAGCCCTGCCTTCTCTTGCTGTGTACTGGATTCACAAATGCCTGTTTTTAAAATACAAGCACATTCACTGGAGTCGTCAGGATAAAGGTCTCCATCTTCAGTGGCCCAGAACTACCAGGTAGGAGTCACTGTTTATACCAGATCAAAACAAATAGAACAAAATTCTTTTTAGAAATAAAATGTGCCCAGCATTATATGGCTACATAAATCCTAAACATGCTACAAAATTATCATCCTTGGGGACAGAATTTTCTGGGTTGTAGAGATGGCTCATTTTCTGTGGGTCTTCACTACCCTGTTATGAACTTGAAACTACCCTGGAGATCATCAGTAAACATCTGTTTTATTTACAGAAAGAGAGCCAGAGAGAGAGAGACCAAAACTTACCTTAACCTTAAGATTCTATGCATACATGCTGAAACGATACCCTGACACAAAGCAGATAACCAAATATTCATTTCCAATGAATGAGAGAACCCTCACTCTACAATATTTAATGGCTCCCTGTTACCCATATGTAATAAAAATTCGGACTCCTCAGATGTGATAAATCTTTTACGATGTCATATTTAACTCCCCACCCCTTCCCAACCCTCAGCTTCACATGTCCTCTCCAACCCCAGCATATGAACTGTGTTTCAGGTGGCCCATACTATATTTGACTACTCTATGAATATGCTGGCTAATGTACCAATCTCTGGGCTTTTCTTTGATTTTCTTCCAGTACCTGAAATGCTCTTATATTTTTCAGTTGCTGCCAGTACATCGTGAGATCCTTGACGAAATGAACTAGGTATTACTATGTCTTTATTCTCCACAATACATATAAAGCTTTTTGAACATGCTAGGCATTCACAAAATGCTTTTGTAAAAAGAATTGGATTGAAAAATATAAGCCAGTTTTTTTTTTTCATGCTTGCTTCTGAGAAGCAGCATTGAACTCCAACACATTTTATCTAAGGAAAGATTTGCAGCATGAAGTTTTTTTTCAAGATTTGTTTTGATGTAGACCCAATGAAAATACGATGGCCTCCGGTCAGAAATAGGATAGATTATAGTCAGAGAGTCAGCAAAGGGTAGGAAAACTAGCTAGAAATAAATGTTATGATTTTAATGAAAAAACTTGCCTACGTTTAGGAAACTTTCTGGGCAAGAAGCTCGCAATTAGAAAAGTTTTGATTAATGTTCATATGTGTTAAGCTCTTTTGTGCTCATGGATAGAAGGAATAATCACATATGTGTGAGGGGGAAGAAGTATCATATTAATTCAGCAACTGTTTGACACACCATAATGAATATACACCTTCCAAATGTGGGAAATCAGATTGGGAACCTTCCCACCTACAAGCTAGATGATCTCTCTGTTTCAATGATGCCACATGTGAGTCCAGCAATTATTGCATCTAAATCAGCATCAAGGTAGTTGAGATATACACACACACACACACACACACACCCAAATTTGAATTGCAGATACAGAATAAAGGACTTATGTTTTAAGAATCACTTTAGTTTGACACGTAAGAAATATATCATAGGGCTCTGCCCTGCATAGGGCACTAAGCTAGATGCTGAGGACTTAAGGACAAAAAATGTCTGCCCTGGATTTGAGGAGGTCACCGTCTACTAGCAGGAGGGCCAGATACGCAAACAACTAATGATGTGACATGCTCCCTAATAACAGTAGTTATAAAATGCTGCAGGAATGCAGATCAGAGAGCAATGTATTCTGCTTAAAGAGATTTTGAAAATACAAAGCATCACTAAAGAGCTAACTATTGAGCTAGGTAAGGAGAGAATGGAAGAGCTGTTTGCAAGAATAAAAGCAAAACAAGAAAAGTTTGTGGTATTTGGAGAGGCAGACAAGCATTTGTCCTAGGATGGAGGGTAGATTGAGTGGCAGGGATGAAACATTCAAAGGCCAAACAAACAACATCAATAAGTAAAGCAAGCCTGTGGGGACTCAAGGAAACTGAAGAATGTGTGTCCGTCTGGAGAGGCTGTTAACTGCACAGGTCTGACAAATGCATGCTGATGGTCAAAATGCTGGCCCAGACTCACCAGAATTTGGGAGTTTTTAAAAAGACAGAAATCTAGGTTTATTATGTGAAATCTGCTTTTTAACTTTTGAAAACTGATTTAGAAGTTGTAATCCTATATAACAAACAAAACACATGTGTGGGTTGAGTACAACCTGCAGATGGATGTATGAATCCTGTCACGTGGGTGACAAGGATAAGAAGGGGTTGGGGACAGGTTGTAAGGAGGAAAAATGAAATCGTAAGTGTGTTTGGCTTTTGGAGTGATGGAGATGCTTATCTTGATTGTGGTGTTGATTTCCTCACCTATACATATGTCAAACTTTACTGTACGATTTGAATATGTACACTTGATTGTAGGTCAATAATACCTTGAAAAAGCTATTTCTAAAAGTTGTTTTTTTTTTTTTTTAAAAAGAAAGCTTATGCCTTCCAACATTAAACAACCATAAAATTAAAATAAATGTGTTTTCTACTTACAAAGACTTTCCAGCATCCCTTTTCTCATGTACCTGATTCAAGGTAGCTCAGGACAGGAAGAAGGCATTGTGAGGGACCAACGCTTTTTGCCAGCAGTCGCGGGAACCTTGAGAGCAATTTGGAATGAAAGGAACAGGGAGGGTGAAAGACATGAAGCCTATTCTTCCATCTCTGAGTTCTGAGTTTCTTTAGCCTCTTATTTCTTAGAAATTAAGAACTGATAGAATCATAAGAGATAGAAGAAAGACAAAACATAGGTAAGGAAAATAAGGAGAGGTAGGGACAAAAAAAAGGTACAATTCGATCTGGCTGGTTTTCTGTGCCATCCTTCCGCTGTTCCTATGGTCTTTTCCTGGCAGGAAGCCCTTCTACAGGCCTCTTGAAATCCTTATTTTGGACCCATCATAAAAAGTGTAAGTCATGATGTAAGTAAAAAAAGTGTCGCTGTAAAGCTGAACAGCTTATTGTTAATCAGTTCACCCTCCAGGCTATTATGAATTCAGCAGCAAGACGGCCCACTTAAGATAGGAAGGGGGTCCAGGGCTGATTTGTGGTGGTGAAATTTTCTGATGAGCCTATTTCCCTCCATTTCATATGCTTAATTAATTAATTAATTAGCATACTCTTTTTTCATTTGATGATAGATAATACTATATGCTCTCTCTTGAGAAATATATGCAAGCAAAAGACAGAGAAGCTTATAACTGATATCTCCTAGGAGAGGGATCTTCAGGGATTTCTATCATCTCTTCTTTCAAGTAAAGTTAAATTCCATAAGAGAAGAAATTACACATTATCTTGTACACAATGAATTTTTTTCTTCCACTTTTCTTCTTGAGTGAAAATGCAATGATAGAAAATAAAAAGTAAGATTCAAAATTATATTAAATCCCTGTAATTTGTGAGCTGTTCTGTTAGTGATGAAATTGTGTCTAGTATAAATTCTCAGCACAATGGATACAGTTCTGCTCCATGACTCACATTAACATTAATAAGAGCTCTGCCATCAAATTCCACAAATCACATAAAGAATTATCTATGCTGGATGTTAAACCATGGGAAAAGATAGCAAATGTTAGGGGACGAGATAGGTCAAGTGGTAGGTCATAGACCATATCAAAGCTAAACTGCTAGGAGGGTTACTAGGGGGTGAGCACTGGTCAAACAATTGTATTAGTAGAGGCACAGAAGACTGGCTCGAAGCACAGGCTCTAGGGTTAGGTAGAATTGTTTGACCCTGGATCTTCTTGTTAATCACTTCATGATCTTGGAAAAGTCATTGATTTCTCTAAGTCACATCCCATGATGTAAAGTGAGTACAGTGCTTGGTATGTATCAAACACACAATAAAAGACAGCTGCTGCTATTACAGATTCATAGAAAATATCCTTAAAAATCATCTCATCCTATCAGCTCTATTTCAAGGAGTACATTGAGACTAGAAATATAATATTACTTGCCTAAGTTCACACAACTAGTTAGAACAAATCTGGGAGAATAGAGCAGACAGTCATGAACTTTAATCGCCCTATGTTTGTGTTTTACTTTATGGATAGTATCTGTCTTTTATTACAGCTTTATTGAAGTACAATTGTCATACAATCAACTACAATCACTTAAAGTATACAATTTGATTAGCTTTAACATATAAATATGCCCATGAAACAATCACCACAATCAAGATAAGGACCAGATCCTTCACTCCTAAAAGTTTTTCTCCTCGTGTGTAATCCATTCCTACCTTCTACTACCTCTAGACAACAGCTAATCTGCCTTCTGTCATTAAGATTAGTCTGCTATTTCTAGGGTTTTGCATAAATGGAATCATATAATATATGTATATAGTATATAATCTCTTTTTTGGTCTGGCTTCTTTTACTCAGAAAAATTATTTGGGATTATCTATATTGTTGCAATTTTCCACATTTCATTCCATCATATTTTTCAGTGATATTCCACACCACAATTTCTCCATCCATTAACCTATTGATAGACATATCAGTTGTTTCCAGTTTGGGGCTATGATAAATAAATCTGCTGTGAACATTAGTGTACAAGTCCTTGTTCACAACAAACAAAATAAGTTAGTGTACTATTTATTTATGATAAGTAAGTACACTTTATTTGTGATAAATAAGTACACTAACTTATTTTGTTTGTTGTAAACAAAGACTTGTACACTAACGTTCATAGCAGATTTATTTATCATAGCCCCAAATTGACATGTGGTTTTCACTTCTCTTGGGTAAATATCAAGGAGTAGGTTATCTGTGTCTTATGTTGGGGGTGGGGGGTATTTAGCTTTTTTAAATAAACTGCCAGACTGTCTTTCAAAGTGATAGTGTCATTCGTCATCCCTACGATCAGAGTATGAGAGTTCCAGTTGCTCCACATCTCCAACGTTGGATTTTGTCAAAGGCTTTTTCTATATCTATTGTATCATATGATTTTTCTTCCTTTGGCTTGTAATGTGGTAAATTATATTGTTTTAGCCTATTAATGTGATGAATTACATATTAAACCAAACTTGTAATCATGGGATAACCGCTAGTTGGTCATATGTATTATGTTTTTTATATATTGTTGGAATTGATTCATTAAAATCTGAAGAAATTATGTATTTATATTCATGGGGGATATTAGGCTTTAGTTTTCCTTTTGTATGTTTGTCTGATTTTGTTACAAGAGTAATTATGGCCTCACAAATTGAGATTGAAAGTGTTCTCTTCTCTCCCAGTTTCTGGAAGAGTTTGCATAATTTCTTTTCTTCCTAATGTACTTGGTAGAAAAAAATGGAAAAGTTAACTGTACCTGGAGTTTTGTCTTTTGTAAGTTCTTCAAATATAAATTCTGCCTTTAATAAATAAGGAGATACTCAGGTTGTCTCTTTCTTCTTAAAGGTGCTATGGAAGTTTGTGCCTAGAAAGGAACTTCTCAGTTTCATCTAAGTTTTTGATTATTATCATAAAGTTTTTCACACTATTATTATCCTTATGGTTTCTGAAAGATATGTAGAGATATACCCTGTCTCATTTCTGATATTGGTAATTTGTATTTTTCTGTTTTTATTCTGATCTAATTTGCTTAAATGTCTATCAGTTTTGACACTTTTTTAAAGATCTTGCTTTTCTTCTACTGATTTTGTCATTACTTTTGTAATTCTTATTTATTCGATTTCTGCTCTTCTCTTTATTATTTCCTCCTTTCTGCTTTCTTTGGATTTCATTTACTATTTTTTTAGTTTCCTAAAGTAGAAGGTAAGATAACAGATTTAAGGTATTTATTTTTAATACAAACATTGAATATTATAAAATCCCTCTGGAATCTGAATAGCTAAGTCTCTCACAATTTTTGTGTAACATTTTAATTTTCACTCAATTCAAAATGCTTTCTAATATTCTTTCACTTGTGGGTTATTTGGGAGTGTGTTATATTTTTCATATGCTTGAGAAATTTCGAGATACCTTCCTGTTACTATTTTCTAATTTAATTCCATTATGGTCAGAAAACATACTTTTTATAACTTCAATACTTTACAATTTATTGAGAGATTTTTGTGACTCAGAATATAGCCTATCTTGGTACAATACTTTACAATTTATTTAGAGTTTTTTGTGACTCAGAATATAGCCTATCTTGGTAAATATTGTCTATACTTGATAATTTTGCTGCTGGTGGTTACAGGGTTCTATAAATATCAATTAGGTGGAGCTGTTGCCAATATTGTTCCAGTCTTTTATATCCTTGGATTTTCTGTTCACTGGCCGATCAATTATTGAGGGAAAAAAATGCTGAAATCTTTGGCTATAACTGTAGATTCATTTATTTTTTCAGTCCTATCAGTTTTGCTTCATGTATTAATATTTTAAAGCTCTGTTACTTGGTACATAAAACATGTACCTCTTAATTAATAAACTCTTGTCATCATGAAATGATCATCAGCAATATTATTTGCTCTGAAATTTACATTGCGTGATATGAATAAAGCTACTTCAATTTTCTTTCAATGTTAGCATGGTATATCAGTGTTCATACATTTGCTTTTAACCGATTTTTTTTAATAATACAATGAGTATCTTTCAGATATGTCTTTTTAAATCCAATCTGGTCATCTCTACCTTTTAATCTAAGTGTTTAAAGCATACACCTTGACTGTGAATATTGATTTCTTTATGTATTAATCTACCATTCTGCCATTACTTTCTATTTATTCTTTCTGTTCTTTATACCCTTCTTCTTCTTCTTTACTCCCTTCTTTAGAATGACTTGTGTACTTTCAATGATTCCATTTTAACACCATTATTAGCTACTGTATTTGTTTGTTCTCACATTGCTATAAAGATACTACACAAGACAAGGTAAGTCATAAAGGAAAGAAGTTTCACTGACATACAGTTCCACATGGCTGAGGAGGCCTCAGGAAACATAATCATGGCAGAAAGGGAAGCAGGCACCTTCTTCACAAGGCAGCAGGAGAGAGTGTCAGCATGCAAAGGAGGAACTTGCCAAACACTTAGAAAACCATCAAATCTCATGAGAACTCTCTCATTATCACAAGAACAGCATGGGAGAAACCACCTCCATGATCCAATCACCTCCTTTCCTGGACACATAAGGATTAAAGGTCCCTCCCTCAACACATGGGATTACAGTTCGGGATGAGATTTGGGTGGGGATACAGAGCCAAACCATATCAGCTACTAATCTCAACCAGTACATTTTTTTATTTGAACATGATATTTTTCAAATCTAGTAGTTTAATTTGGGCCTCTTTTTAGCTTCCATATTTCTCCTTAACATACCTCTGCTTTACTCTACCTCTGTGAACATATAGAGTATATTTACAATTTTTAAAAATGTCTTTGTCTTCTAATCCTATTATATTTTCCATTTCTGTGTCTTTTGTAATGGTTGAGTTTTACCCTTATAGATTTGTTTTTCCTTCCTCCTTGCATGCCTTGTAATTTCCGTATAGATGTCAGACATTATGAATTTATGCTGTTGGAGGCTGAAACTTTTAAATATTTTTGAGCTTTGTTTTTGGATACAGTTAAGGTACAGTACCTAGAAACAGATCAGTCCTTCTGAGGCACTTTGATACACAGGATGAGAGAAATCTTTTATCTAGGGTTAATTTGGCCCCCTTACTGGGGCAATATCCTTCTAAGTACTGATACTGTTACTTATACATTATGAACTTTCCACTCTGGTTACTGAAACAAGAGTAATTCTGTCCTGGTGGGACTCTATTGCTTTCTTGATTCTTTTCCTAACTTTAAGTTTCCTCACAGCGTCAGCTGAGAAGTGCTGAGCTGAGGACTCCAGAGAACTCCTCTGCAGGTCTCTGGGGCTCACTCTCTTGCCACTCTTTTCTCTCTGGTATCCTGCCCTGCTACTTCTAGCCCCTTGTACTCCCCAAATTCTGAGCTCTGTCTCCTCAACCTAGGAATACTCCAGGCTCAATTTGGACTTCCCTTTTGATACGGTTTAGCTGTGTCCCCACCCAAATCTCATCTTGAATTTTAGCTCCCGTAATTCCCACATGTTGTGGGAGGGACCCAGTGGGAGATAATTGAATCATGGGGGCGGTTCCCCATGCTGTTCTCATGGTAGTGAAGAAGTCTCACAAGATCTGATGATTTTGTAAGGGGTTTTCCCTTTTGCCTGCCTCTCATTTTCCTTTTTGTCTGCCACCATGTAAGACATGCCTTTTGTCTTCCACCATGGTTGTGAGACCTCCCCAGCTACGTGGAACTGTGAGTCCATTAAACCTCTTTTTCTTTACAAATTACCCAGTCTCGGGTGTGTCTTTATTAACAGTGTGAGGATGGAGTAATACACCTTTCTTATGCTGCTGCCTGGAAACTCACCCTAGACAATAAGCTGAGATCTCGTGAAGCCCATCTCACATTTTTCTTCTCTCAAGGATAACCGTCCTGCACTGCCTGTGGTCCCATATCGGAAAACCATTGGTTCATATATTTTACCTAGTTTTTCAGTTGTTTAAAGTGGAAAGGGAAATCTGGTCCTTGTTTCTCTATTGTGGCTAGAAGTAGATGTGTTCATTTTTAATAAAAATACAAATCAATAATACAGAAAAGTAAAATAAAAAATAAGGTTGCCTGAAATTTTCTAACCTAGATATAATCTCTGCTAGTAATCTCCCTTAATTTCTTGTATGCACATATATATGGGAAATAAATTATATTATAACTTGCCTTTCAAGTCAATAAAAATGTTTTATTATTAGTTTTAATGATCACATAGCATTCCACTGAACGCATGCAATATAATCTATTTAATTCATCTCCTACTACTGAATAGTTGTGTTTCTAACTTACTGATATTTTATAAAGTATTCTGATGAATCACAGTAACTCATATCTATATTCTGTTGCTTTTTGCCCTGACACTGAGCTGACTTTAAAACTCTAAAACTTTCCAGGCTACCAAGTTTGTTCTGTGGCTTCACCTCATACATATTCTGCTGGAATTTTTAATAAGGAGAAAAGTGAGAAAAAAGACAATTGATTTTGACAGAGGATGTTCTGACCCGAGACTGATAAAATGTGAAAATTTTTTGTCTTCAGCTCAGTGTGAACTCTCTTTGGGGAAATCGAGGCTTGTAAAGCCTCATTTAGACGACAATATACAGGAGGAGACTTAGGCTGCCAGTTTATTGCCTAAGTAACCAAAAATGCACAGTACTTTGGCAAGTTAATTCAGGTTGGTGCTAGAGGCAATCTGAATTGAATACAAAAATTTTTAATCATGAATTGTGGTTAGAATGAGCACTGGTAGGAAACGCACACTACAATTGAGTGGCAGTTGGTTTAGCGTGCTGAAATAACTTGATGATCTAATCCGTGTCCCAACAGATGAATATCCCTGAGTTTGGACCTAATAGTTGTGTTTTACAGAGTCTCAGCCAAGAGCTCTGGATTATGGGATAATGAAAAATGAATAATACAGGTAGAAGTGCCATTGAGTTAGAGTTGAGATATGTTAATAGACAGTGAGGTGAATTTGTAATAGACTAAAGTAAACCGCATTACTGTATTTTACATTTGCAAAGCTTAAAAAGACAAATAGCTTGGCATATCTCCTGCAGCAATATAAGAAAAGTAGCCTAATGTTTACACACCAATAAGGAGTATTAATTTTCTATTTGTTTTACTAAAAGGTTATACCTTGACGTCTGGACAGTATAAAGTGTGAAAAAGCTTTCCATTTTTGTAAGTAAGACTGGATTTCACAGTCTTAAGAAAATAAACAAAACTGATATCTTTTTTTTCTAGTTCTTAGATTTTATGTTCTGAGAAATTATTAACTCGTTTTCCTTTGGGTATTTAAAGCTTTAATGACAGATAAGGAGGAAAAGACAAGCTCTTCAAAAAGAAAAATAAAATTTTAATGAAGGTGTATTACTAGATTAGTATAGAAGTGTCAGGCAATTGAGGAATCATGTTAAGAGAACTTACAGAGAAAGGAGAGGCTGTGGAAAGAGATGTCTGAAAGAAGAAAAGCTGGAACACACTGTCAGACGAAACAAGGCAGCCACTTTGGTGGCAAGTAGTTAAGATTTGGTTTTTAAATGTGTCGTGTTCAAGATTTAGACAAGAGGGAATTAAAGGAATTCAAAAATAAAATTGGGAACAAAAGTCCATGTTTCACTTAATGACATTAGAATTGTTTTTGTATTTTTGTTGTTGTTGTTTGGAAAACATTCACCTTTCTTTTTTATGGTTTAAAATCAAGATTCTAAAGTTAGTGTAGACAGACATTCATTTTATTTATTTATTCATTGGCTCCAACCTTTATTGAGCACAATGAATTCAATAACACACTAACCTGGGGATACAGTGAAGAGATACAGTAGGTAGAAAACATTTTGAAAAACTACACAAATAGTTAATAGTTATAAATGAGGTAAGAGTTATCAAAAAAATAAAGTTGCCATTTTGTAACTTGTTATTTTGTTTTCATTGTTTCCCATGACTATTCTGAAAGAAGACAGGGCTACCATTCTTTTTTCAGGCCCAAACAACTTATTGGTTGCCTGGCCCAGTAGTGGCCTGGCATACTACTGCATGAGGTAAAGAGAAAGAAATATTCTCTTCTCCATGGGCTGAAATAACAAGACAAAGTTGCATAGCTGACAAAATATGATACATTCCACATCATTTTTTCAGACCTTGAAAATACATTCCCAAACACTATTAATAATAATTAATTATTTTGTGCCAAAATCAGGAAGCATTAGTTAAATATTAAGCCTTGGTAATGGAAACTTTCAAATGGTACAGTTAACACATTTCTTAACTATTCATCTTTCACTTTCCATATTTGTTGGTGCTTAGGTTTTAACCTTGACATTCAGGATGCAGCCAGGGAGTTCCTACACACTCCAGTCATTTACAGTGTCTCCATATTCTTAGATGTTTCTAAAAATTCAGTATTAGAAATTCAAAATTCTTAGCTGTTGGTACAGGGCTATGTATGAGCATTTGTTGAGGGTAGATGTCTACTTTTAAAGTAAAGATGAGGAGGGAGAAAAGATGATGATTGTGATCTGGCAAATACAGTCATGTGTCACATCTGATGTTTTGGTCAGCAACTGACTGCATATACTACAGTGATCTCATAAGATCATAATACCCATACTTTTACCGTATCTTTTCTGTGTTTAGATACATTTCAATACACAAATACTTACCATTGTGTTACAATTGCCTATATTATTCAGTACAGTATCATGCTATACAGGCTTGTAGCTTAGGAGCAATAGGCTGTCCCGTATAGCCTAGGTGTGGAGTAGGCTCTACCATCCAGGTTTGTGTAAGTGCCCTCTATGATGTTCCCACAATGATGAAATCACCTAACAATGCATTTTTCAGCCTGTATCCTTGTCGTTAAGTGATATACAACTGTAAGACCGGAAGCACATACAGAGCATCTCCTAAATATCAGAACTGTGCTAGAGGTATCTACCAGAAGACACAATGCACAATGCAAGATCTAAATAAATCCTATATCACAATGTAACGTGTGCCACAATACAACCCAAGTATTATCCAAGTTCTAAAACAGCCCAGAAGAGAAGAGAGAAATAACAAGGGATTTATGTCTGAAGCAAGTATTTGAAAAAAATAAATAAGAATTCATCTGTTGAGGAAAGCCAGGAAATTCAAGTAATAGTGCAATGTGTAAGACCAGCACGTTGAGCAGACCCAAGTAGCTCCAGGGGGCTGAGGGGTGAGCTGTTGGAGGAAGGGCGGTCCCCTGCTCTCATCTATTTTCAATCTTTCCCTGGTTTTTGAAAAGAATGTAGTTGTCTGGTGCAGTACTTTTTTAGGTGCTTATTCTATCATTTACTGAAAGAAATGTGTTAAAAATCTTCTGCTATGATTGGGAATCTGTTTTTCCTTTTGGCTCTATTAATTTTTGCTTTATATATCATGTGGCTTTCCTATACATACAATGTATACATAGCCAGAATTAGGATTGTTTTATCTTCCTGGTGAATTACATTTAATGTTATTAATAAACCTCCCTTAATCTCTACTAATAACCTTTGCCTTGATATATATGGTAGGTTGTTGCACTAATTACCGATTTTTATTCAGTTACATATTTTTCCTTTTCACTCCTTCCCTCATCCTTGAGTTTCCATCTGTAATCATTCATCGTCTGCCTGAAAAACATTGTTTGGTACTTACATTAGTGTAGATCTGGTGATGATAAATTCCTCTGCTTTTGTTATCTGAAATTTTTTATTCTTAACCTTCATTCTTCAAGGGTATTTTCATTGGTGGTGAAATTCAAGGTCTACTCCGAAGCTATCAGGATTCATTCCACAGTCTTTGGCTTTCATTGTTTCTGTTAAGCTATCTCTCCATTGAATGGTTGTTCCTTTCAAGATAATATTTTCCCCCTCTACCTGCCTTTTAAGATTTTTCTGTCTTTGGTTTTATTCTGATATTCCTAAATGTGGTAATCATTGTATTTGCCATATTTGGGATTCTTGAGTCTGTGACTTAATGTCATATGTTAATTTTAGAAAATTCTCAAATATTGGTTTTAACCCATTCTCTCTTTTCTTCCTGAGATTCCAATGATATTAGTTTAAGGCTTCCTTATTTGTATCTTAGATATTTCTTCCCTCTCGTCTGTGGTTTTTTTCTATCCATGCTTTATTTTTCTCTCCATGCTTTGTTTTGGATATTTTCTTGTATCAATATTCTTCATTTTTTGGTGTATTTATGTGTACATCATAATTGTACATATTTATGGGGTACAGTGTGATTTTAAATTCATGTATACATTGTATAATGATAAAATCAGGGTAATTAGAATGTCCATCAATCACCGTAAACATTTATCACCTCTTTTTTTTTTTTTTTTTTTGAGACGGAGTCTCGCTCTGTCACCCAGGCTGGAGTGCAGTGGCGCAATCTCGGCTCACTGCAAGCTCCGCCTCCTGGGTTCACGCCATTCTCCTGCCTCAGCCTCTCTGAGTAGCTGGGACTACAAGCGCCCGCCACCACGCCCGGCTAATTTTTTTTTGTATTTTTAGTAGAGACGGGGTTTCACCGTGGTCTCGATCTCCTGACCTCGTGATCCGCCCGCCTCGGCCTCCCAAAGTGCTGGGATTACAAGCGTGAGCCACCGCGCCCAGCCTATCACTTCTTTATGATGATAATAGTCAAGCTATCTTGACTATTTAGAGTTATAATACATTAGAGCTACAATACATTTAGAGCCATAATACATTATTATTAGCTACAGTCACCCTACTGTGTAATGGAACACCAAAACTTATTCTTCCTGTTACTTTGTACTTGTTGTCTAATCTCTCTCCATTCTTCCTTTCCCCCTACTCTTCTCAGCCTCTGGTAACCACTATTCTAACTCTCTGCTTCTGTAGAATCAACATATTTAGATTTCACATATGAGTGAGATCATACAGTGTTTATTTTTCTTGGCCTGGTTTATTTCACCTAACGCAATGTCCTCCAGGTTCATCCATGTTGCTACAAATGACAGGATTTCATTCTGTTTTACAGTTGAATAGTATTCCATTTTATATATATACATATATATTCATATATATACACATATATACATATATACATAATTGTATACATAAATGTATATATGTATATAAATATATACACATATATTAGAGAGAGAAAGAGATGTGTGTGTGTATATACATAAATACACACACACACACACACACACACACATACCAAATGTTCTTTGTCCGTTCATCTATAGATGGGCACTTAGGTTGAAACCATATATTGGCTATTGTGAATACTGCTGCAGTAAACATGGGAGTGCAATATCTCTTCAACATGCTGATTTCATTTCCTTTGACTATACACCTAGTAATGGGATTGCTGGATCATATGACCGTTCTGGTTTTTCAGTTTTTTGAAGAACCTCCATACTGTTTTCCATAATAATTGTAGTAATTTACATTCCCACCAACAGTATATAAGAGTTCCTGTTTCTCCACATCTTCAACAGCATTTGTTATTTTTTTGTCTTTTTTGTAATAGCCATTCTAACTGGGGTGAGATGATATCTCACTGTGATTTTTGATCTGCATTTCCTGGATGGTATGTGATGTTGAGCATTTTTTAATATACCTGTTAGCCATTTGTATGTCTTCTTTTGAGAACTATCTATACAAGTCTTTTGCCCACTTTAAGTCAGATTGTTTGGGGTTTTTTATTTTGTTTTGGGGTTTTTCTGGCTATTAAGTTGTTTGAGTTTCTTTCATATTCTGGATAGTAACACCTTGTAAGATGCAGAATTTGCAAATACTCTTTCCTATTCTGTAGGCTGTCTCTTCACTCTTACTGTTTCCTTTGCTTTGCAGAAGCTTTTTAGTTTAATATAATCATGTTTTCTATTTTTGCTTTCATTACCTGTGCTTTTGAGGTTTTATCCCAAAACTCTCATCCAGTTCAATTTTATAAAGCATTTCCCCAATGCTTCCTTCTAGTATTTTCATAGTTTCAGGTCTTACATTTAAGTGCTTAATTCATTTAAAGTTTGTTTTTATATATAGTGAGAGATAGTTAACTAGTTTAATTGATCTTCATTTGGCTATTCGATTTTCCCAGTATCATTTATTCAAGAGGATATCCTTTCCCTGAAATCTGTTCTTGGCACCTTTGTTTAAAACCAAACAAAAATGTAAATGCGTGGATTAATTTCCAGGTTTTTTATTTTCTATTGCTCTAAGTGCCTTTTTAAGATCAATACCAGGCTGATTTGGTTACTATAGCTTTTTAGTATATTTTGAAGTCAGGTAGTGTGATACCTTCAGCTTTGCTCTTTTTGCTCAAAATTACTTTGGTTATCTAAGGTCTTTTGTATCTCCATATGAATTTTAAGATTATTGTCTCTCTTTTTGTAAAGAAAGTCATTGATATTTTTATAGGAATTGCATTTACTCTCTAGATCTCTTTGGGTGATATGGACATTTTTACAATACACCTCCTTCAATCCACAAACATGAGGTATCTTTGTATATTTGTGTCTTCTTCAATTTTGTTTATCAATGTTTTATAGTTTTTATTGCAGAGATCTTTCACCTCCTTGTTTAAGTTTATTTCTAGGTTTATTTTTGTAGCTATTGTAAATGGTATTGTGTCCGTGATTTCTTCTAGAAGAAATAGATTCCTAGATAAGTACAACTTACCAAGATTGAATCCTAAAGAAATAGAAATCCTGAACAGATCAATAATAAGTAATAAGATCAAAGCAATAATTAAAAGTCTCCTGTCAAATAAAAGCTCAGGACATAATGATTTCACTGCGGAATTCTACCAAACATTTAAAGAATAACAATTCTACCTCCACCCAAAAGAGGAGGGAATACTTGCAAACTCATTCTATGAGCCCAGCAATGCCCTAATACTAAAACCAAACAAAGATTAAAAAAAAAATAAGAAAGAAAACTAAAGGTCAATATATCTGATGAAGATAGTTGCAAAAATCTCAAACAAAATATTAGCAAACCTAACTCAACAACACGTTAAAAAGCTTTTTCACCATGATCAAGTGGGATTCATCTCAGTGATGCAAGGATGGTTCAACATATACAAATCAATAACTGTGATACAGCACATCGACAGAATGAAGGACAGAAACCATATAACTATTTCAATAAATGCTGAAAAAGCATTTTATAGAATCTAATGTCACTTCATGATAAATGAAACTCTCCACAAATTGGGTACAGAAGGAACACACCGCAATACAATAAAGGGCATACGATGCAACCAACAACTAACATTGTACTAAATGGGGAAAAGTCAGAACCTTTTCATCTAAGATATGGAATAAGACAAAGATGCCCACTTTCACAATTTTAACACAGTATGAGAAGTTTTAGCTAGAACAATTAGGCAACAGAAAGAAATAAAGAACATTCATATTGAAAAAGAGGAAGTCAAGTTGTCCCTGTTTGCAAACATGATCATATATATAAAATCCTAAAGACTCCACCAAAAACTGTTAGAACCAATACATAAATGTAGTAAAGTTGCAGGATACAATATCAACATACAAAAATCAGGAGGTTTTATTTTTGCTTTTGTTTTGTTTTGTTTTTTGAGACAGAGTCTTGCTTTGTCACCCAGACTGGAGTGCAGTGGCACCATCTCAGCTCACTGCAACCTCTGCCTCCCGGGTTCAAGTGATTCTCCTGCCTCAGCCTCTCAATTACAGGTGTGCACCACCATGCCTGGCTAATTTTTGTATTTTTAGTAGAGATGGGGTTTTGCCATGTTGGTCAAGCTGGTCTGGAACTCCTGACCTCAAGTGATCCGCCTGCCTCGAAAAATCAATCGGTTTCTTTTATCTCTCTTCTGATTTATTAATTCTCTCTTCAGTTGTGTCTAAGATGCTATTGAATTCAATTCATTAACATCTTAACTGTGATTGTTGTATTTTTCAGTTCTAAAATTTCTATTTTTAATTTCTTATTCTCTGTCATAATTCTCAATTCTAATTCTCTTTCTTATTTGTTATGACCTTGAAAATTTAAAGAATATTTTAAAGTCTACCTTTGATTACTCTGTTACATGATTGTCATGTAATCTCTTGCCCTTACCTGTTTCTTTTGAATTTTGGTCATGTTTTCGTGTCTCTTTGATCATTTATTTTTGACTGAATGCTTGAAATTTTATTTTATAAATAATTTTATGACCAGAATTGTGCTGCTCTTCCTCCAGGGAAAATACAAGTTTATTTCTGGCAGGTGGCTAACAGCATTAGCAATTTAGGATAACATCAGCCAATAAGGGATTTAGAACCAATAGAGATGAATCTAACCAAAAATATCTTCCTTCTAAGATGCTGTTCTTCTCATTCCCTACCCAAAGCCTCATTAATTGCCAGACACCTTGGACTTCTGCAGTATTTGGACTCTATTTCGTATAAGCTTAGTTGTAATAGTCTAGTAAAAACTCTTCTCAGCTTCTCAGCCTCTTAATTATATCTCCTGAAATCAGTAGATATCCCTAGTGAAAAACCTGTGATGACTTCTGTAGGTTTCTGTCTTCTGTGAGATCATGGCCTCAGAATTCTTCCTTGCATTGTTAGAGCTTTAGGCAGATTATTTCTAGTCTAAGTTTTCTAATTCTCATAAAATGTCAATCTAAATTACCTAACATCTATTACCAAAAGCTAAACTACCCTCTCCTAACTTCTGTACCATAGTCTAGACACATGTTGATAATCTCTCTAACATTAAAATTTTAAAGGAAAAAAAGTCACTCTCTTATTTTTGTGTCTCCTTAAAACCTGCTCTTTTTCTTAATTTCTCTTTGTAGCCAGGTTATGCAAAATGAAAGGCTATAACTGCTCCACTCACACCTTCATTCCCCATTCACTCTTTAACCCACTGGGGTCTTACATCCATCATAGCTCACAAACTGAAGGTATTGGGCCCACTCCCTATAAAGGACAATCTAACCAAACATCTCTTACTCCTACGAGTAACATTTTAATTTTTAAAACACCCTAAGCAGGAAACCAGTGTCATTTTAATTTTTATGTTTTCTTTTTGTTGAATTTGAGTCTCCTTTCATTTTTTAAGCAATATTTATATTCACTTTGCTTAAATTCCCTACCAGTCGTCCTAGGTTATAAACCCCCAAGGACTTCTAATGTCACTCTCATTTAAAACCAGATATATGGAGGGGCTTCTATTAGGATTATGCTCCAATTTCATCCCCTAGAGGAACACAAGGGTTCTATTAGAATAATCCTGGAATTTAGTGTTAAATGCAGAGCTGTTTGAATCATGATAACTACTGTTCCACAGCTTGCCCTTGAAATGGTATCTAGCCTTACCTCAAAGGCAGTTCACCTTCAGCCTGTTATACTACCTTTGGCAACATGTGTCAGTGAGCTAAAGTGTGCCACAAAGAACCAGAAGCCAGGAGATTTGGAATCTATTTGTCCACAGAAGAAGGTGGTGCAATCTAAAGAGAAGACAATGACTGTCAAATTAGGAATTTTTCATTTTATGTCCATATGTTGCCATTTGCTAGTTGTATGATATTAATTAAACTCACCTTTCTGAGTCCTTTTTAAATCACGTAATATGAGAATAATCATTTGGGCCTCAAATAAGTGGTTATAGATTTTTTTTTTAACTGTAAACTCTAAAATTCCCTGCTCTACTCCCATCACCCTGTTCACTTCTTGTCTTCATATTTGGCAAAACTGTTCATGTTCTCTTTCTGAATGGTGTTTAGGTATAGTATCTTATAAAGTAAAGACACTACATGTGTAAAACAGAATTAAAAATAAATTGATGTGGGAGATGCATGGATATAGTAATAAAACAGGTGAGAGGAATTGAACGCCTCAAATAAATCATAATATACAAAGTTTGAGAGATATGAAGAAACAAAGAGACCCTGAATGTTTCTGAAATATAATTGAATCTGGGGAGTAGCAGGGTCATATGGGATTCATTTAACATGAGAAAGTTTGGGGTAAAAATAAAACAGTAATTCTTTGAGTGCGGGAGTGGGGAGCAACAGAAGGAAAAATAAGGGATTAATGAAGGGTCAAGATAAGTGGAAGAAAGAAAATGACCAATAGGCTAATCCAAATGCTAGTTACTCCATAGCAAAATGTTAAGAAATTGCTACAACACAGGGAAGCTGGACATTAGGGGTCTTACTTGTAAAAAATGAGTAAATGAAAGCAACTTCTTAGACACTAAAGAATCTCTAACACATTAAGATAGTAAATTCTGGGATCATGAATGAAATGGTTAAAGCAAAGAAGAAAATCTTCAATAAAATAAATTTGATAGAAAGTATAGAAGAGGCTAAGATGGAAATATTTATTATGGTATCTACTTCCTACCTAACTGAAATTTTATATTATAAAAATTAACTAAATATGTTTTAAAAGAAAAATAGTAGCCCAGTAATAATGAGAAAAATCAATTTTAATATGAATTTAAATGCTTTACAATGCCCCAACCTATTTTGTGATTTACGCACTTCTTTTTAATGTAATATGCCCTAGAATGTTATAACTTCTTTTTTTTTCTTTTTTCTTTTTTGAGATGGAGTTTTGCTCTGTTTCCCAGGCTGGAGTGCAGTGGCGCAATCTCGGTTCACTGCAACCTCTGCCTCCCGGGTCCAAACAATTCTCCTGCCTCCTCGATGCCCAACTAATTTTTTGTATTTTTAGTAGAGAAGGGGTTTCACCATGTTGGCCAGGCTGGTCTTGAACTCCTGACCTCAAGTGATCTGCCTGCCTCGGCCTCCCAAAGTGCTGGAATTACAGGTGTGAGCCACCACACCCGGACGAATGTTATAAATTCTTGTATTTGTGTGGAGTTTCTTTAACAGGCAAGCTTAATATTTTCTAATCTCTCTAAGATGTGTCTTTAAAAATATGTTTCTAGAAATCACTTCAATCCCTCTGAGCTGTGCTTTGAAATTCATCACGTGCAGATGCTTTCAATAATCGTAATGGAGAGGGGATAGCGGTGATGAGTAATTGTTTGATGTGCCATGTACATTTGCTTTAAATAGTATTTCAGTATTAATAGATCCTCTTGGATACTAGTAGGATGTATTAAGTGGAAGTAGTAGAGTAACATATGGCAGAATGATTTGAATATTACTGGCCGGGCGCGGTGGCTCACGCCTGTAATCTCAGCACTTTGGGAGGCCACAAAGGGCTAATCACTTGAGATCAGGAGTTTGAGACTAGCCTGGCCAACACAGTAAAACCCTGTCTCTACTAAAAATACAAAATATTAGCCAGGTGTGGTGGCGGGTGCCTGTAATCCCAGCTACTAGAGAGGCTGAGGCAGCTTGAACCTGGGAGGCAGAGGTTGCAGTGGGCCAAGATCATGCCACTGCAATCCAGCCTGGGTGACGGAGTAAAACTTCATCTCAAAAAAAAAAAAAAATTTGCTTTCAACAGAAAAATTTTAAGACATTTGATTTAGCAGGAAATATACTTAATTCAAGGCAGTCAGTTCCCCTGTAGATCAGACACATCTGCTCCACGGGTTGGTCTTTCTGAATTTATGGTTCACATCTGATGTAACGCTCCCTTGCTAAATACATTCATGAATATCCCACAAATCCCCAAGTCCCCACTGGCAACTTCCCTTCTGGGAGGCCCCAGAAAGTTGTATTGCTTTCTGGATTATGCCAGATATCATTGTCATTGAATATTTCAAAACCTTTTCTCTGCAAGTTAGTCCAACTTAATACCAACTGTCCTTTACCATCATGTGTATTCTATGATTTCCTTTTTTTTGCCTAGCAAAACAGATTTGCTAGGCAAATACTATTCATTGTATCACCCTTTATCCATACATAAAAAGTGAAATGTCATAGTTCCAGTGTGATATAGGGAAGTTCTCCCTCTGACATTGTGAAACATTATCCCCAGGTGAAATTAAAGTCATTGGCTGTCCAAATTTCTTTAAACCATGATTAAATAGTTACCTTTAAGTAACCTAGTGTGTTTTGAAATATGAAAACCTGTTGTACTTTTTCTGTTAATAAGTAATTCAGGGTGAACTCAGAATTTCAATTGCCTCTGTAGTCAAGGGTTATAAATAAAATTCTGATTCATGATACAACATTATGCAGAAATAAAAGATATTCAATTTGGTAATGTGCATCTAAACCAAATTGATTGTGTTCAGCCCCAGCATTTCAACCACTAAATTATCATTTATCTTTGCCTGTTAATAAACATTACAGGTTTTGTCATTGTGCTTTTAAACCTTTTGCGATTACTGTGTCAACCTTATGCGCCTTCAAATGATAACACCGTGTAAATAATAATATGACTCTTAATGCTAATATTGCCTCTCTGCTTTTACTATCCCAGGGATACCCTGTCATTCTGTCACATTGGGTGACAATGTATGTGGGAGGAAGTAATACAGCCAAATACTCAGGGCTCCGCGAATCCTATGAATATGTTGCAGGCCATCTGAAGCAAAGGTGGAGGAGACAACATAAAATAAAATGAATCTGCCCATGAACCATTATTATCCAGCTGTGAGTCACGCCATCAATTCATGGAGAATCCAAGAAAATTGCATTAGAAACAAAACATTTTGGCTGATACAAGCCAATCACCATAGCAGGGCTGCACAGAGAACTCATCAGACAGTAGAAATGAGAACATACATAATGTGCTATTCATGTGAAGTAAAAAAAAAAAAAGTCAAAAGATATAAACATTTGCACAAGAAATGGGCTAATAATCAATCGCCAAATGTCCCATATTGACTAGAGTTAGTTAACTAGACAGAGTTAGTTAAACAGACTAAGTTAAAAACCTGAAGCTTAGAAGGGAGTTGGTGTGAGATTTTTATCAGAAAAATCTGATAAAATATTTAAAAGGCTGAAATAAGTACCCACCAACAGGAGATATCAGAAATGAGATTTAATGAAGATGATGTTGAACTGTGAACGCAGAAGGGATAGCAAAGAAAGAATAAGGATCTGGAGACTTTTCACGTAAGAGAAAACAATGTGTATGCTGCAGTTATTGAATTTAGAGAAACTAAGCATGGAGGTGCACATATTCTTTGATCCTTGGTTATGTGTCCAGCACTGCACTCCTAACTGATGTGGACACACACAAAAGCAGAAAACCTGTCTCTTGCCAAAACATGCTCAGAAATCTAGAGGAAGAAAGAATACTAACAAGCACAAAGTAGAGAAAGAAACTCAGCAGTGAACAAGCACCAAATTGTGTGTTGCAAACTACAAATGCTATGAATACAACAGAAAATAGAGAATAAAATGGAGTGCATCATTCTTGAAAGATGGCTTCACAAAATTGACTCCATTAATTTTAGATAAAGACTAGATCCAGAAACATGGGCTGGAGAGCTTGGGAGCAGAGGCCAGTTGGGTTATGTTACTATATCCCAGAGGAACTCTCTGCTAAATGCATAAATATTGCTTCAAGGTCACTAAAAATATTCTTGGAATTATAGGAAAAGCAACAGAACTAGAAAAAAATAGAATTTGTTTTATGCAAAATAAATTGAAACAATAAGATTAAAAAGAAGTATAAATATGAATAAAAATAGAATGAAAGATGGATCTACATGGAAAAAAAGAAAAAAGTATGAGAAACTCAGAAAAATAAACACATCAATATGGAAGGCCTCAAATCCCTCCCATCCTTTCATAGATTACCTATTCCAAAAAGGAGAAAGAAAGAAAAGTCCTATCTTCTGTATTCACGTGTCGCATGAGAAATAGAGACAAAACTCTTTTCACAAAACAAGCAAGAGACAAGTATCCTGGTCTGGTGATGGGGGAACTGGGCTGTTAGGACAACTGTTAGAAAACTCATTCTGTCATTTTTCAGGACTTGTTGAACCAAGGCTGCAAAACACAACAGATGACAATTGGCCCTGTAGCTACCGTGATCATATAATGTATTATCCAAACCAAGATACTCTGGAGATGTGTAATAATTACACCACATAAGCAGGTGCAAACTGGGCTGTCCCCAGAAAACTGGAGTATAAAGTCAACTTTCCTGTGCTCAGCACCACCCATGTGAATTTCTTGGAGGGACTGGTGCTGCAGGAAGTCAAGCCACCTTCTGGGGCTGAGCTGAGAAGCCAAAGTGTGGGCTCCAAGAATTTCAGCATTCTTCAGTCACAGTTCAGACAAAACTTTGGAATAGAAATTCACACAACCATGCATTTAAAAGACAAAGGAGAGAGAATGCAATATTAGAGATTATCCTTAGATAATCTAGATAATTAGATAATGTTAGAGATTATCCTTGAGAGCAGGGGTTGTAGCACTGGCCGAAAATTCAAGAAGTGACAAAATCATAAGAAGTCAGGGCTCCAGTGCCCTCAGTGGGGTGGGGTATACACATTTGGCTGAAAGAGAAACTCTGAATGGAAGTCAAAGCCTAACTCAGGAGTGCAAAATGGAGCATGAGACACAAGGTACACGATTCAGAACACCAGGATAGCCAAGAGTGAGGGACGCGGAGGTTGGGGTTAGAGAGACAAGCTGCTTTAGTGATTGGAGACTGGACAGAGAGGATTTTGGCTTGGGGATGGAGGATGAGGGAGATGAAGGTAATACCTGAAATCATTAACTTCAAGCAGAAATTCGACATACTGGCAGTTTCATTTCTTAGAACAGTAATCTGCAACAGTGCCTATGTATTAGAGTCACTTGGCAAGTTTTTTTAAAAATTGCTAGGTGGCTGAGCTCTACTAATGCCACTTAATTAGAAAGTCTGAGGGTAAAATCCTGGCACTGATATTTATGATATTAAATACCCCAATGCTCCTGTATTGAAGCTAGAGTTGGAAGACAGCAAAATTCAGGAGAGGAAACATGCCTTTTGACTGATTCAGCTCCAGAAGGAAAAGACAGTTTTAATGCTGTGGGAGAAATAGAGGGAATGGCCACAAAATGACCAGTCCTTCTGTAGTATAGGAATCCAGGAAGAGAAAACAGAATCTGGTCCGACACCTACCCCAGCATTCTGAAAGTGTGATTCCAGAAAAAGGAGGCTGTGATATTTTACTCAAAGACAAAGATGAAAGAGCTGTGAGAGAGCTGGACACTTCTGTCAAACTCACCAACCGAAGACCACCAGGGACACACCTGGAGTCAAAGGTGGGCTTATATGCTAATACCATGGGGAATGGAGTGGCAGGGGATGAGGGGTCCTTAGAGATTTGGGCTTGTGTTAAGTCTCTTCAGGGCTTAAGGAAGCACAATTTTGCTCTGGAATTGGCACTGTCAGGAAGTAGGGGTAGTTTATTAGTTGGATATTTGAATAATTTTTATCTAGGAGGTAGCAAGAGTGGAGCAGGGCTAAATTTGCAGCAGACAGCCCTGTTAGCTGCCAGGGGGAAAGCTGGTCATTTCTGTGCTGTGTGCAGTGTTCTGATCTGCACTCAGCTTTCACTGCGGAAGATCTCCCTTTGGCCTCAGCTCCTTGGGTCACTGAGCACACACATCTGGTTGTGGCGTCCCCTGGCGTGTTCAGCGCCCTGGCTGAGTAGCACGGGCCAGCTCTCAGCTGACGGCGGCCAGGGCTGCTTTTGTCCTTCTCACCTGATGAGACCGCTGCCTGTGACCTCCCGAGGAGAATGCTGAGAGGCATGAAAGACCCCAGGGCACATTCGCAGGGATTTCTCCCAAAAGCTCAAAGGTAAGAGTGCCATCGTCTCTCAAAGATGGAAATTCAGTGCCAGGGGACCCTCAAGATACAGTAGTCCAACAACACCCTTGTTTTACGAATGAAGACACTGCATCCTACAGGGATGTGGTGACGCGGATGAGGCGGCGCTGACTCGTTCTCAGGCCTCATTCTTTCCAACGTTGTCTCTGCTTTTCCCAAGCCTCACGTTCAAGCCCATGGTGGATGCAGGAAGCCTTAGCCCCAAATGAGCTGAGCCTTTGACGGGGTAAAAAGCGTTTTACAATAACATCTTTCAGAGCTGCTTCTAGCAAGCATGTCACTGATTTTCTCTACGGCTGAGGCAGAGATTCTAATATTAATACAGAGAAGGAAACTCCTTATTTACTGCTTTCATTCCCCTTTTTCCTCATTCATTCAATACTGATTGGTTTTACAGTTCATCAAGGATGGCCTTCATACAGAAAAGGCAAAGTAAGTCCATAGACCAGGAAGCTGTGCTCTACACAAGTAAGAGGGCCTTGGGTACAAGGTAAGGAGGCTGTGCCGCCACATCTGCCACCTGCTGGTTCCACGGGCCGGGATGGGGAAGGATGCTCCCCTGGGGTCTCAGGGCGCCATTTCACCACTCCCCATGGTGGAATATTCAATCGGGGAGGTGGCCTTTTCCAGAGAGGTGAAGACCATTCCTCAGTCAAGACTAGGGAAACTCAAGGCTTCAGGCCTCTCAAATCACACTATATGCTACTGAAAGAAGTAGCAGCTGCAATCATGAAATCTTTGTGGAGAAACTTCTGTGGGGAACATTCTAAGGTGGACCTACGTAGCAGAACCTTCCAAGGGGAACCTTTGGGAATCACAGATAGTGAGCCATGGACAAACCGCTGGTGAAAGCATATGGTGGGCAGAGTGTGCGGGGTTTTCCTGCCCAGCATCCAATCCCCTCTTCTGAGGACAGCAACCTGATTTCCTTGGGAAACTGTTTCCTCCCACCTTTAATCCATGTGGTTCAGATGAAGCTGACTTGACTCCCTGGCTCTACAGGTGGGTACCTGACTCAGGCCTGACCATGTAGGCAATTCCAACCCCTTGGCTAGAGCAATTGTCTCAAGGGTGGGAAAGAGATCCCAGATATGCCAATTGAACAGTTCCAGGATATATATTTTTTTTCAAATTTCTGGCATCAAAGCATTCTTTTGGCACCGTCCTTGACACTGGTAGAATGTTAACCTGGAACTGCTAAGGGTCACCACGTGGAGGCAGCCAGTCTGGGCTTGAGGCCCATATGTGTAAAGTAAAGCTGAAAGATTAAATGAATAAATACCAAGTCCTCACATACCATAAACCTAGAGCCAACTATACCTGAAAAAAGTCCCTAGAATATTCAGTTATACAGATTTTTTACATCGCCTTTTTGTTTGTTTGCTTAAGCCAATTTGAGTTCTTTCTAGCTTGAAACAGAAAAATAAAAAAGAAATAAATTGAAAATACAAAGGCAAAAGTGGAAATTATCAAGGGCAAGCCTTCATCTATCCTCAATAAAAATGTACCATCCTACATTTAGACTGGGGCTACGAAACAATTTTTTTAATTTGCTGGCAGAGAAAAATTGAAAGATGAGAAATTAACATTTATTAAATTTCTACTGAAGAAGGATTAAAAAAACCCATCTTATACTACATCCTGGTTGTGCAAAGATAAAAAGTTTATCTTATGTGTAGCTATTCTCTTTATGAGCCTCTATCTACTGATAAGTAGATAAAAATTTAACTATGAATGCACTTCTGTTTGAATTTACTCTATTATGTTAATATAAGTAGTCCCATTTAAAGGAAATGCTCTTCCAATTTTGAACCTAAGTTATCTCTAAGTGTAGAGAGAATGTATGGCTAAGACACTCCCATGGCAGCAGGATAGTGTCAGTTGTTCTGGGGAGTGACTTCTGTTTCCTCTGGACTAACACTAGTTGTTGAAACATGAGGCTGAAGTGATGTCTGAGCTGGCCTCTCTCCAGTGGTGTCCCTGCTGGCACAAGACCATCTAGGCTTCCTCTTCCTTTGTTCCACATGGGTGTAGGAGAGTTTGTAAGTCAGTCTCCTCTCAACATCCCAGATGAGCAGAAGGAAAAGACCTTATGCCATGGGAGTCTCCCTTCTCTTATTTAAACTATCTTCTCTCTTCTGGGCCAAAGTACAAAGCGGGGAAATCAGGAAACATGTAACTCGCTATCTGATTGTTTCATGTATTTACTTCTTCCCATAGACCCTAGGACTGGAAAGAGGACAGGCTTTTTGTTTGTTTGTTTGAACTTTATCTATGCCATAATTTCCTTTCTAATTCCAGGTAAGCCCTAATGGTGGACAAGCTCTCTCTCTCCTGCACTATAAGAGAATGCTGTTTATTGAGAATTCCCATAGACTGTAGAAGGAGAAAAAAGCAATGTGGAAGAACAAATCATTTTCTCAGTGCAATAGTTGGCCTGGGAAAATGACTCTCTTGCTGCATAATCTTATTTTGATTGCCTTTTCTCTCTGCCTTTCAGCTGTAACAAATCCCAATATCACTTTAGGCAGACGGATGCTGAGGTGAGCCAGGGCAAAGGTCTGGCACTTGGTAAAACACAAAAGGAAAGCTCATTGGATGTTTAAAACCACACTTCCATTACACTACAGAGTGGCTATTGTGAAGGCATTCTCACATGTTATCTTAATTAATTTTCTCTATGCTCCAACGTTTTCTGAAAATAATGAACAATAGCCCTACGAGATAGATATTATTGCTTTTCTATTAATGAGAAAATTAATCTCAGTAAAGATAAGAAAGTTATACCAAGTCATACTGTGGCAGAGCCACATTTGAATTTAAGTTTACATTTAAATCAAAGTCTGCATTAATAAAGACTGTATATGACTCAAGGCCAGGAGAAAGGGCTAATACATTTTATGAATCAAATGTATACAGTTTCCAACAGGAATATGTCCAAGATTGGAATCAAATCAAATAAAATAGAACAGACATAAATGTACAGTGAGAATTTAGTTTTAAAATCAATTTGCGTATGAGAAGGATGGAGAAGGTGAGGTTTGATAGCAGCTCACATGGAATGGGTGTGGGCAGTGGCGGTTAGTGAACTACAGGCTCCATATGAACCATCAATCTGATAAGAGTGCTAAAAAGAATAAGTTGGGGGAGCAGCATTGGAGAAATAAAGATGTCATGAGAGTTTTCTGAGTTTGGGATTTTTTAAAAGTAATTTCAACTTTTACTGTAGATTCAGACAGTACATGGGTATTTGAATGACGCTGAGGTTTGGGGCACAAATGATCCTGTCATGCAGGTAGTGAGCATAGTACCCAAAAGGTAGTTTTTCAACCCTTGCCCTGCTTCTTCTTTCCCTACTCTAGTAGTCCCCAGTGTCTGTTCCCAACTTTATGTCCATATGTACCCAATGCTTAGTTCCCAGTTATAAGTGAGAATAGGCAGTATTTGATTTCCTGTTCCTGAATTAAATTGCTTAGGATAACAGTCTCCAGCTGCATCCATGTTGCTGCAGAGGATATGATTTTATTCTTTTTTATAATGGTGTAATATTCCATGGTGTAGATGTACCACGTTTTCTTCATCCAATCCACCATCGATGGGCACCTGGGTTGATTCCATGTCTTTGCTATTGCGAATAGCACTGCAGTGAACATACAAATGCATGTGTCTTATTGGTAGAACAATGTATTTTCCTTTGGGTATATACCTAGCAATGGAATTGTTGGTAGTTCTAAGTTCTTTGAGAAATCTCCAGACTGCTTTCCATAGCGGCTGAACTAATTTACATTCCTACCAGCAGTGCATAAGTGTTTCTTTTCTCCACAGCTTCACCAGCATCTGTTATTTTTTTTTACTTTTCTTAATAGCCATTCTGATTGGTGTCAGATGGTATTTCATTGTTATTTTGATTTGCATTTCTCTGATAGCGATGTGGAGCATTTTTTTCATGTGTTTATTGGCTGCTTACACGTCTTCTTTTAATAAGTGATTGTTCATGTCTTTGCCCATTTTTAATGGAGTTATTTATTTATTAATTCATTCATTCATTTATTTTTTTTTTTTTTGCTTGTTCAATTGTTTAAGCTTTTTATAGATTCTCTGGATATTAGACCTTTCTTGTATGGCTAGTTTTCAAATATCTTCTCCCATTCTATAGATTGTCTGAATACTCTTGCTAATTTCTTTTTCTTGAGACCTATTTTAATGGAGGAGCTTCATTTAAATAGGTCTCACTTGTCAATTTTTGTTTTTGTTGCAATTGTCTTTGAGGACTTAGTCATAAATTCTTGCCCAAGGCCAAAGTCCAAAATGGTATTTCCTAGGTTTTTTTCTATGATTCTTATACTTTGAGGTCTTATGTTTACATCTTTAATCTATCTTAAGGTAAGGGTCCACTTTCATTCTTCTGCATATGGCTAACCAGATATCCCAGCACTCATTTATTGAGTTGGGAGTTCTTTCCCCTTGCTTATTTTTGTCAACTTTGTTGAAGATCAGGTGGTTGTAGGTGTGTGGCTTTATTTCTGAGTTCTCTATTCTGTTCCATTGGAACATTCAATTTTGGAATTTGATATTTGTCTGTTCAGTGTTGCAATTTCTTCCTAATTCAATCTTGGAAGGTTGTGTGTTTACATGAATTTATCCATTTCCTCTAGATTTTCTAGTTCGTGTGCATAGAGGTGTTCATAAAAATTTCTGAGGATCTTCTTTCTGTGGGATTGGTTGTAAGTTCACCTTTGTAATTTCTAATTGTGCTTATAAATAACTCCATTAAAAATGGGCAAAGACATGAACGGAACCATGAAAGAACCAGAACTATGTGTCTGGTTTTGTATCAGTGACATGCTGTTTTGGTTAGTGTAACTTTATAGTACAGTTTTAAGTCAGGTAATGTGATGCCTGTGGCTTTGTTCTTTTTGCTATTTGGGCTCTTTTTTGGTTCCATATGAATTTAGAATAGATTTTTCTAATTCTGTGAAAAATTACATTAGAAGTGTGATAGGATTAGCGTTGAACTATAGATTCTTTTGGGCAGTATGGCCATTTTAATGATATTAATTCTTCTAATCCATGAGTATGGAATGTTTTTCAATTTATTTATGTCACCTATGATTTCTTTCAGCAGTATTGTGTAGTTTTCCTTGTAGAGATCTTTTACCTCCTTGGTTACACAGCAAGAGAAAATAGAAAAACGAGAACAAACTAACCCCAAAGCTAGCAGAAAAAAATAAATAACTAAAATTGGAACAAAAATGAACGAAACTGAGAACCAGAAATCCATACAAAGAATCAACAAAACCAAAAATTGGCTCTTTGAAAGGAAAAACAAGATTGATAGACTGCTAGATAGATTAACAAAGAAAAAAGGAGAGAATATCCAAATAAGTACAATTTGAAATTACCAAGGTAACCTTACAACCAATCCCACAGAAAGAAGATTCTCAGACATTTTTATGAACACCTCTATGCACACGAACTAGAAAATCTAGAGGAAATGGATAAATTCATGTAAATACACAACCTTCCAAGATTGAATTAGGAAGAAATTGCAACACTGAACAGACAAATATCAAATTCCAAAATTGAATCATTAACAAAAAGCTACCAACCAATATAAGCCCCAGACCAGATGGACTTATAGCTGAACTCCAGAAGTACAAAGAAGAGCCGATACCAATTCTATTAAAACTATTCCAAAAAAGTTGAGAAGGAGGACCTCTACCCGAACTCATTGTATGAAACCAGCATCACCCTGATACCAAAACCTGGCAAAGAAACAACGAAAAAGGAAAACTGCCAGCCAATATCCCTACTGAACATACCTGCAAAAATCCTCAACAAAATATTAGCAAGCCAAATGCAGCAGCACAACAAACAGTTAATTCACCAGGATCAAGTAGGCTTCATTCCTGGGAGGCAAGGTCGGTTCAACATATGCAAGTCAGTAAGTGTAATTCACCACATAAACAGAACTAAAAACAAAAACCATATGATCATCTCAACGACATGGAAAAAGTTTTAATAAAATGCAGTGTCCCTTCATGATAAAAACCTTTAACAAACAACGCACTGACGAAACACACCTGAAAATAACAAGCCATCTAATTACAGCCAACATCACACTGAACATGCAAAAGCTGGAAGCATTCCTTTAAGTGAAACAATACAAGGACACTTGCTCTACCATTTCTATTTAACATGATGCTGGAAGTCCTAGCCAAGAGTATTCAGTCAAGAGAGGGAAATAAAAGGCACCCAAATAGGAAAAGAGAAGTCAAACCATCTGTCTTCACTGATGATAGGATTCTGTACCTACAAAACACCAAAGACTCTGCCAAAAGGCTCCTAGTACTGATAAATGACTTCAGTTTCAGGATACAAAATCAATGTACAAAATCAGTAGCATTTCTATACACCAATAACACTCAAACAGAATTAAACAAAAATGCAATCTCATTTACAATAGCCACACACACAAAAATACCTAGGAATATGTCTTCTGGATTTTGAAGGCCCATTTTTTAAAGGGAATTGGAACATGACTGATGACTGCATGTTTTAGGAAGGCAAATTGTAACTCAATGTAAAGAAACACTTAACGCCAAATAGCAAATGGGTACTTGGTAAAGGTGTGAGATTCTCACACAGAAATCAGCTGGGCAGAGGCTAAAGAAACATCTGTGCTTCTATAACACATACACATCACTAAGAGAAACTCAACCAATTCAGTAGAAAAGCAGCATGTTGACTGGAAACTTTCATGTTGCCCCTCAGACCCATTCTCCTCCTTTCTCCACCCTGTTCTGGGCCTGTAAGGATCATAGCAGCCCGTTCCCTGGTCCCTGTGGCTCCTGGGGGCGTCAAACAATGGAAACACTGGCAGGAGATGAGAGGGAAGACAGAGACTGATGTTAGAGAGTTATCTTTCCCATCCCCTTACACCTCTTTCCTGATGGGGCCACCTGAGGTTGACTGTATCCTCCACAGCTCCCATTACAACCTCTGATCCCCTCCCCAGGGATCGAATCAGGGCCGTTACCACTCTCTTCCTTCACACCTTCCAGCCTAAGAGTGTAACGAGGAGCAGCACTGTTACCTGCTTTGGGATCCTGCCTACAACTTTGTACATCATCTTTTTATTAAAATCTCCTCCAATTCCTCAGTGTGGGTGAGCCGCTTGTTTCCTTCTGGAACCCTAACTGATTCAATTCATGACTTTGAGGCCCCTCACATTAGAAGAAATGCAAACGGTATCTCAGCCATCTAGGAAGAGAAAACTCGACAGCATGATTAATCCTGAAAACGCCAAATAAAACCAAAGGGATATCATCTCACACTCGCCAGATTGGCAAAAGTTAAAAAACACTTGATAGTAACACATTTTGGCAAGAATGTAGAATAGTGGGAACTCTCACAAACCAATGGTGGGAGTGTAATTGGATACAAACACTTCAGAAAATAATTTGACATTTCCTAGAAAAGTTGAAAATGTGCATAACTTATGATCCAGCTATTTCACTGGCAGGCATAGACCAGAATGTACATCCTAGCAATTTTTATAACAGCAAAAATCCTGGAAATAAACAACCCAAATGTCCTTGGAGAGAAGAATACATAAATACATCATGGTATGCTCATAAGATGAAATACTCTCTGGAAATGAAAAATAAATAAATAAACTCACCTGTACTCCCAGCACCTTGAAAGGCTGAGGCAGAAGGATCACTTGAGGTCAGGAGCTCGAGACCAGCCTGGCCAACATTATGAAAGCCCGTCTTTACTGAAAAAAAAAAAAAAAAAAAAATTAGCCGGATGTGGTAGCACGTGGCTGTAGTCCCAGCTACTTCGGAGGCTGAGACAGGAGAATCACTTGAACCCAAGAGGCGAAGGTTGCAGTGAGCCAATATTGCACCACTGCGCTCCAGCCTGGGCGACAGAGCGAGAATTTGTCAAAAAAAAAAAAAAGAAAAAAGAAAAATAAATAAATAAGCTAAAGCTACACACGTCAACATAGTTGATGTTCTAAACATAATGGTGAAAAAGAAAAGCAATTTGCAGAACATCTTCCGTATGATTCATTCATAAAATGGTCAAAGGTTTGCAAAGCAGAATGAGTCTGTTTAAAGGATACATACGTATGTGGTAAATCTGCAAAACCAAGCATAGGAGTAATACACACAAAAAAAAATCCAAGATGTCGTTTACTTCCAATACTCGGGGGTTTGCGGAGGTATATCCAGGGACTCTTTGAGGATTGGTAAACTCTGTCTCATAAGCTAGGAGGTATTTGAATTATTGTTTTACTTTATATTTGTGACATACATTTTAAATATTCTTTTTGCATGTATTCCAGTTTTAACAAACTATTAAAGAAGAAGTTAAAAAAGCCCATAACAAAAACTTAAGTATGATATTAACTAACAGATTATAAGAAAACTGTGACACTGTTTGTAGTAGTTTAATGCTGCTGCATGGTAAATTACCACAAACTTACTGGCTTAAAACATCCCACATATATTATCTCCCATTTTCTGGGCACGTCTCAGCTGGATGTCCTCCCACAAGGCTAAAGCCTGAGAGATTTTCTCAATGTCCCCAATTTTTTCTGGGCTCTGTCTATTATTACCTGCCACTGACTAATTTCTTTACTGTACCTATCACTGTTTGCAATTATTCGTTCACTTATTAATTATCTGTGCCTTCCCCACCTACAGACTAAAAGCTCCATGAGGACATGGAGTTATGAAAAGGATATGGGGTTATGAAAAGGATAGTTTGCCCACCCTAGTATTCCCCAGCACCCCCGTCAGCCAGGTGGAGGCCATGTGGACTGTGAGCAGACGTGACTTGTGTCACTTCTGGACCAAATAATTAAGAGTCAAGGTGTCTTCTCCATTCCAATTTTCCCCTGCTGCCATGACTGTTTGGAAGCTACCTTTTTCAGATGGTACAACCCCAGGAGAAGGAGGGCCTCCAACCTGCACCAGATTTCCATGAATGAGAAGTACATTTTTTGTCATGTTATGCCAGGGAGATAAAAAGCTCAGTTTGATTCCTACAGTACTCCATATCCTAGTTTGACTTTTTTTTGTTGTTTTCTTCATCATTTTACCTTCAATATCTAGAAGAGTGTCTAGGACATTGTAAATGCTCACTGAGAGTTGTAGAAAGAAAGGAAAGATGGGAAGAATAAAGGAAGGGTGGGAGGGAGGGAAGGAGGAGGAGAGAGAGAGAGGGAAGGAAGGAGGGAGGGAAAAAAGAGAAAGAGAAAAAGAAGAAGGAAGGAAAGAAAAGGGGGGGACGGAGGGAGGGAGAAAGGAATGGAGGAAAGAAAGAAATTGCTAGTGAAGACATTTAACATGAAAGGAGATACACATGCTTACACAGGGCCTTCTCCTTCCCCATGTGTACTGTGACATACTGCAATTTGTAGCCATTAGACCTGACTACTGGCTCTGCCACTGATTAGGCATGTGACCTTGGCCAAGTCACTCACCTCTCTGATTCTCCTCATCTGTAAAATAGGGATAACAGCACAGGAGTACTGAATTTTTCAAAAGAATGCCCTCTTTTTATTTACCCCATTATTAAATGTATCCAGCATTTTAATGTGAAGTGCTATAGCATATTATATATGTATTTTAGTGTCTAGTGCCCATAATTCATTTTTAGGATCTTAAATTTTAAATTGACCTGACTCTGTAACTACTTTGAAAAGTTGTTGGGACAATAAATGTGTAAAAGTTCTCCAAATGCTTTACAAACTGTAATTTAATATATAAATAGGAAGCATCATTGCAGTTCAGCTTCCTTTGGCTTTGCTTTGGGCTAAATCTATTAAACAGAAAATTGTTATACACACTAATATTGGTTAGTAAAGAGATAAAAGAATGAGAAAAAGTCATAATGGGTGTATTTCTATATGGAAATATATATATATAGTCTAATCACAACTAAATCAAGACTATGCTTATGTGGTTATTAGTAATAAAATTATAGGTGTTGATCATCTAAAAATGGCTATAACATGGAAGAAACAGTATTACACTTAAGAATAGCTTGTATTTTTTTTCAGGCCCTGTGTTGTCATTCTCAAGAAGGGACGGCAGAGATTGGAGCGATGAGGTGTAAGAGTATTGGCCTAAACAAAGTAATTAGCAGAGCCTGAGCTGGGAGCCCAGAGGGCTGGCACAAGTCCTATGCATAACATCTGATCTCTTCTCCTATTACTAAGGAAATTGGAATCTGAAGAAACCCAGGGACACATTCCGTAAAGATTAGAGAACACTTTTCCAGTTGAAAAAAAAACAAAACAGAGGTTCCTCCCATAAATGTGTGAGGAAGCACATCAGAGACACTGTGTTTAAGCAAGAAAGTTTAGTTCTAAAGAGTAGTGCGAACTACACTTCTGAAATTAGTCAATCAGTTCACAAAAACACCTTCATATCTGTCCTGTGTCCAATATGGTAGCATAATAGAAGGGCTGAAACCTTCCTGAATTCCCAATAACACATCTTTTTTTTTTTTTTTTCCAGACAATGTCTCACTCTGTCACCCAAGCTGATGTGCAGTGGCACTATCTCGGCTCACTGCAGCCTCAACCTACCTGGGCTTCGGAGATCCTCCTGCCTCAGCCTCCTGAGTAGCTGGGACTATAGGCATACAACACTAAGCCTGACTAATTTGTTTATTTTTTCTATTTTTCATAGAGAGGGGGTCTTGCCATGTTGCCCAGGCTGCATCCTAAATTTTCAGGTTATCAGTGTCAAGGTGAGTAATGAAATGTGTTATATATTAGGTTCACATATTTAAAAATCTTGTTTCATATGTATTTATTCAGCACTCACCGATGAATAAATTAAACACAAATCACATAAATCAACAGAAATCATAGGTTTACACATATTCTGTAAGCTTGATTGTTCATGCAGTGGAGTAACTGGTCCTCTCAGCCATGAGGCACAAACAGTTGTTTCTCACAAGGCAAGACAAGCTTTCTTTTCACACCATCATCATACACAAACATATTTTGCATTTTTCAGTCAATTGGCCTCTGCTCTTCATTTTATAACTGCCTGATAGAATTCTGGTCCAGGCACAGGGGTACTTAATTTTTCAAAAAAATGCCCTCTTTTTATTTACCTCATTATTAAATGTATTTACCATTTTAATATGAAATGCTACAGCATATTACATATGTATTTTAGTGTCTAGTGCCCATAATTCATTTTTAGGATCTTAAATTTTAAATTGACCTGACCCTGTAACTAAGAACAGTAGAATCCAGTAGTTTTGGCATCTAAATTCATCCATTTTCTGGATGGAATCAAGAAGAGTATTAAACTTAAAAACAAACAAACAAAAAAAAACTGAATCCACTTCAAAATTATCACATCTAATTTATTTGATGATAAAGCAGAATCCAAATTTGTGGCTGAAACTCAACTGGAGAATTAAGCTGCAAGAACAATAAATACACTGTTTTTGATGCTTTGATAAAACTTCCTTTGCTGCTTACTAGTCTAAATTAATATCTAGTCTCACTTTTGAAAACGCTTCGATAGCCTTGAGTTTGGAGCTATTGCTTCCCTGGGGGATGTAGACATTACCTTCCCATTTCCAATATCCACAAATAGCTCTTTATCTTTTCTTGAATGAAAGGTCACGTACTCTTTTGTGGCTGTCCACCAAAGTCCAGTTTTCTGCCTGTGAAAACAGCTCCAGCTTTCAGCTCATTTACAGATAGAGATGAAAAGTCAGAGATGAGCTCATTAAGCCCTTCTAAATTTGGATGAATTCCCCCACTTCTCTGGGTTCTCTTTGATAATTCAGCTCTTAGGTGCCCCATAAGGAAGTGGCCTTCCTGAATTCTATTACTGCATTTTCACAACATCAGAAAGGTTTTTTTTATATACAAGTAGAATTTATATCAAGGGAAAATAAGCCATCAAATTTTGAGAAAATGTTATGGAGTTCCAGTTATTATAGCAATAATTTTCAGATACAATAGCCATTATGAACAGGTTTTTTTTGGTTACATTTACAAAGCTATCTTAGTAGTAGTAAAAATATGCTTTAAACTTTAGATTTCAGTAAATAAGTCCACATTTTGAGCTGAGATAACTTGTCCAACCAAGTCAGTGTTTAGGTATGTCCTATAATTTATCATTTACTTGTCAACTTTATTATCCCGCAGTGAATGCCTGCCTCGGGGTGGGGGCCTTTTACTGGGCTCACTGCAGTGTTGTTGGATGGGGAAGGGGAATAAGCACCTTAACAATTAAACAACCATCTTCCAGCACTTTGAGGAACCTCTTTTAGATCTAAACTGACATAATGGAATTGTGGTGTTTTCTGTGAAAAGCATGGCTATCTCCAGTTTTCAAACTGGCAAATCTGAGTCTACCCAGCACAAGGTGGAGGAGCTCCTTGGTAATTGCCTGGACAACATAGGCAGTAGAGACTATCAAACCAGATTATCATGACTTCAGATTGGAATACGATCAGGCTGTCCACATACTGGGTTTTATTTTTTTCTTTCCTTTCAGAGACAGGGCCTTGCTCCGTCTCCCAGGCTGCAGTGCAATGGCACAGTCACAGCTCACTGCTGCTTCAGCCTCCGGGGCTCAAGCAACCCTCTTACCTCAGCTTCTTAAGTAACTGTGGGTATGACAGTGGGTGATCTGGGTTATTAAAGATTCCACCCCCTGACCCCCGCCACTTACAAAACAAATGAAAACATGAAACTTATAAAGGATGCTACAGACAAAAGGCAATCATGTAGAATGCTGCAAACAGAAAGGCCTATGGTATGATGCCTTTTTTTTTCTTATATTATACTTTAGGTTTTAGGGTACATGTGCACAATGTGCAGGTTTGTTACATATGTACCCATGTGCTATGTTGTTTTGCTGCACCCCTTAACTCATCATTTAGCATTAGGTAAATCTCCCAATGCTGTCCCTCCCCCCTCCCCCCACCCCACAACAGTCCCCGGAGTGTGATGTTCCCCTTCCTGTGTCCATGAGTTCTCATTGTTCAATTCCCACCTATGAGTGAGAACATGCGGTGTTTGGTTTTTTGTCCTTGTGATAGTTGACTGAGAATGATGTTTTCCAGTTTCATCCATGTCCCTACAAAGGACATGAACTCACCATTTTTTATGGCTGCATAGTATTCCATGGTGTATATGTGCCACATTTTCTTAATCCAGTCTATCGTTGTTGGACATTTGGGTTGGTTCCAACTCTTTGCTATTGTGAATAGTGCCGCAATAAACATACGTGTGCATGTGTCTTTATAGCAGCATGATTTATAGTCCTTTGGGTATATACCCAGTAATGGGATGGCTGGGTCAAATGGTATTTCTAGTTCGAGATCCCTGAGGAGTCGCCACACTGACTTCCACAATGGTTGAACTAGTTTACACTCCCACCAACAGTGTAAAAGTGTTCCTATTTCTCCACATCCTCTCCAGCACCTGTTGTTTCCTGACTTTTTAATGATGGCCATTCTAACTGGTGTGAGATGTTATCTCACGGTGGTTTTGATTTGCATTTCTCTGATGGCCAGTGATGATGAGCATTTTTTCATGTGTTTTTTGGCTGCATAAATGTCTTCTTTTGAGAAGTGTCTGTTCATGTCCTTCACTCACTTTTTGATGGGGTTGTTTATTTTTTTCTTGTAAATTTGTTTGAGTTCATTGTAGATTCTGGATATTAGCCCTTTGTCAGATGAGTCAACCCAGAATTTCATATCCAGCCAAACTAAGCTTCGTAAGTGAAGGAGAAATAAAATACTTTACAGACAAGCAAATGCTGAGTGATTTTGTCACCACCAGGCCTGCCCTAAAAGAGCTCCTGAAGGAAGCACTAAACATGGAAAGGAACAACCAGTACCAGCCACTGCAAAAACATGCCAAATTGTAAAGACCATCGAGGCTAGGAAGAAACTGCATCAACTAACGAGCAAAATAACCAACTAACATCATAATGACAGGATCAGATTCACACATAACAATATTAACTTTAAATGTAAATGGGCTAAATGCTCCAATTAAAAGACACAGACTGGCAAACTGGATAAGGAGTCAGGACCCATCAGTGTGCTGTATTCAGGAAACCCATCTCACATGCAGAGACACACATAGACTCAAAATAAAGGGATGGAGGAAGATCTATCAAGCAAATGGAAAACAAAAAAAGGCAGGGGTTGCAATCCTAGTCTCTGATAAAATAGACTTTAAACCAACAAAGATCAAAAGAGACAAAGATGGCCATTACATAATGGTAAAGGGATCAATTCAACAAGAAGAGCTAACTATCCTAAATATATATGCACCCAACACAGGAGCACCCAGATTCATAAAGCAAGTCCTGAGTGACCTACAAAGGGACTTAAACTCCCACACAATAATAATGGGAGATTTTAACACCCCACTGTCAACATTAGACAGATCAACGAGACAGAAAGTTAAAAAGGATATCCAGGAATTGAATTCAGCTCTGCACAAAGTGGACCTAATAGACATCTACAGAACTCTCCACCCCAAATCAACAGAATATACATTTTTTTCAGCACCACACCATGCCTATTCCAAAATTGACCACATAGTTGGAAAAGCTCTCCTCAGCAAATGTAAAAGAACAGAAATTATAACAAACTGTCTCTCAGACCACAGTGCAATCAAACTAGAACTCAGGATTAAGAAACTCACTCAAAACCACTCAACTACATGGAAACTGAACAACCTGCTCCTGAATGACTATTGGGTACATAATGAAATGAAGGCAGAAATAAAGATGTTCTTTGAAACCAATGAGAACAAAGACACAACATACCAGAATCTCTGGGACACATTCAAAGCAGTGTGTAAAGGGTATGATGCCTTTTTAAACTTAGCTGTGGGTGTGACCACAAGTGCGTGCCACCACACCTGGCTAGTTTTTGTATTTTATGTAGAGAAGGGGGTCTTGCTATGTGGCAAAGCCTCGTCTGAAAATCTTGGTCTCAACAGATCCTCCCTCTTTGGCCTCCCAAAGTGCTGGAATTACAGGCATGAGCCACTATGCCCCAGCCTGTGCACACATCTGAAATTAACCAAATTGTCTGCTAGTCTCTACTTGACAGACTTCTGTACACAAAACATCCAAGACCAATTAACAAAGGGCAGCAACAAACCCTTAACATCTGTGACCTTAATTCTATCATCTTAAAACTGGGCTCATGCCAATCTCAAAAGGTTTTTTTTTTTTTTTTTTGAGATGGAGTTTCACTCTGTCGCCAGGCTGGAGTGCAGTGGTGCAATCTCAGCTCATTGCAACCTCTGCCCCCCGGGTTCAAGTGATTCTCCTCCCTCAGCCTCCCAAGTAGCTGCGATTACAGGTGCATGCCACCACACCCAGCTAATTTTTACATTTTTAGTAGAGACAGGGTTTCACCATGTTGGCCAGTATGGTCTCAATCTCCTGACCTCATGATCCGCCCATGTCGGCCTCCCAAAGTACTGGGATTACAGGCATGAGCCACCACGCCTGGCCTCAAAAGGTTATTAAGACAATATTTTGGTGTCACTTTTGCTTACAATAAACACTCAACAAATATATGCTAAATAGATGACCCCAAAGTGCTAGCTTAAAGTTCATTTTTCCAGCTACCAATGAAAACCGAAGTATTTGGGCTCAGAGAAGCCGACATATTAACACTTTGATACAGTCTAGTTCATTTAAATTAGATCGCCCACTAAATTGTATTGGAAAGGCCCTGGATATCATGCTCAGGCTAAGAAATGTGAGGTTACTGAGAAGAGAAATTTGTTATAAGGAGCTCTTCAACCAGGGTAGGCAAAAAGCAGAATTATGGTGAAGAGCAAGTTTAAAAAAAAGAACCAAGAGCAAGGCCAAGCTTCTTCCAGATAATCTGGCCTATAGTCAGATTCAAACCATAAAACATTCTCATGGTGAGTGACTTAGTTACAAACATTACAGTTCAAGGGAAAATGCAGATCCTGTGCCCGACCGCAAGCCTTCTTTGTGTTTTTTTATTCTATCCTGCCGGAGAACTCTGCTATATAATTTATTCCATTCCTCCAGAGAGTTAATATGGCGGCTACCTTCTTTAGACTGCATTAAAATTACCTTAAAGTATATTTTATCATTATAGACATTAGAAACTCCCATTGTTTCTAAATACTAAGTTTACTACTCATAATTTAGAACAAGGACAAAATGCCTTTGTTCATAGTTCCAGTCTGTCCTTCTGCCCTGGACTAACCAGTACCCAGTTCCTGGAAAGGAAAGTCAGCCTGTTCTAGTTAATTATTTACTGTGAAGCATTTACATCACATGTCAGATAAAGGTTTATGCCGTCCACATAAATCTCTACTACATTCGGTGTCACATATCATAAAATACGAGACCAATTATTTTATACGTAGAAAGTTGTTCATTTTCCCTATTTCCTCAGTGCTTTGGGATGGGATGGGCAGTTTCTTTAACTCAAGGTTAAACGTGTTGGCATAACTTAGATAAAAATTGAACGTGTTGGCATAACTTAGATAAAAATTGGTGGTGGCCTGGCACATTTCCAGCATCAGAGGTAATCGTACCACAGGCCTTTCTGCTTGCCGTGTTCTACATGATTGCCTTTTGTCTGTAGCATCCTTTATAAGTTTCATGTTTTCATTTGTTTGGTAAGTGGCGGGGGTCAGGGGGTGGAATCTTTAATAACCTAGATCACCCGAGACTCCAGATGCCTTTTTAACCTTAGCTGTGGGTATGACATACCCACTTGAGCAATGAAAACCATGTAGAGTGTTGGAGACAGTGTCACCTGCAGTGACTGCTGAGAAGCATTGCAGACCCATAAACAGGCCTGACCAAAGCTTTGCCTTTGTACTGCATCTGGAGACAAGAGCACACGTAGGATAACAGAGCTAATGAGTGTCAACGTCAAGAGCAACAAGGTAGATAAAAATCTCATTCTCCCCACAGTGTGATCTCAGCACAATTGGGCTATATTTTACTCTCCAGAATTCAAAGTTTTGTTTTAAATTCTGCACATCACAGCCATACTAAATATCCCCTTAGACAAGACACAGAGCTGCTGAGTAAGACCCCTGCAAATCAGCAATGCTTTTTCATAAGACCAGCATCCATAATTTATATCTGCATACAATTAGCCTGTTTACATTTACACATTTTTTGCTTCCTTTTATGTGAAATATTCCACAGGATAGTTGGTAATGCATTCAGAATAACCTTTTTAAAATAAAGACCCCAGGACCAAACAGTTTATAAAATCCAATAGCTAATAAATACTTTATATGAATAAAAAGTGTTTTCTTAGTCAGAAACAGTATATTTTATTTGAGCTAGTCTTTCTTGCCTCCCAGGCCAATGGCCTGGCATCATATGGATCTTTACTTTTTAAATGTATGCAGAAAAAAAATGCTACTGTTTTTCTTGGTGGTTGCTTGCACACAAATATCACAACATTTTGTTTGTTTGTTTGTTTGTTTGTTTTTGAGATGGAGGCTCGCTCTGTGGCCCAGGCTGGAGTGCAATGTCATGATCTAGGCTCACTGCAACCTCCATCTCCTGGGTTCAAGTGATTCTCCTGCCTGAGCCTCCCAAGTAGCTGGGATTACAGGTGCTTGCCACCACACCCAGCTTATTTTTGTATTTTTAGTAGAGATGGGGTTTTACCATGTTGGCCAGGCTGGTGTTGAACTCCTGACCTCAAGTGAACAATCCGCCTCAGACTCTCAAAGTGCTGGTATTACAGGCATGAGCCACCACACCAGGCCACAACCTTTCTTTTGTCCATCAGGAGATCACTATAAGGATAAGTTTTATGACCATGCTAAGTTGGCCTTGGAAAAGCCAACCCCTTGTACTAATATGATACAGAGAGACCAAAAAATTAGTCAGTAGTCCAGAAATTTAGTATTCATGCTACCAAGATTCCCTGAATATATTTAGCCTGGTAAGTGGATTTCACTATTGGGAATGTAGGCAGCAGAGAGGGAACTTCATAAATTCAATAAGTTAGGCATTTGCCTGCAGTGGTCTGGATGGCTAGAGGTTTGGCCAGGTTGGTGTCAGGGGCTGGGCCAATAAGCAAGCCCTTCCTGCTGTCACTTCCGGGATCCCCCCGTTCTCCTCTTTCCACCAGCCAACTAAAGCAGCATGGACCTGAGTCACCTGAAGCAGGAACCAGGATTTACAGCAGCTTCCATGCCTTTGTAGGGTGAAGTGAGACCCTGGCCTTCCCCAGAGTTGAGCTTGGCCATGTCAAATCCTCCCTGAGCCTTGTGATCCTGGAAAACAGTGACCGTTCAGGGAATCCTGCACCCTATTGTGTTTTGGAAAAGGACTTACTGCAAATAACCACTCTACCTGCAGGACTGAGATTTATAGACACCTGCCCCCTGGTTTACCTAGGACAAGTTAAGACAAGGGAGACACAGACTCTGCAAATTCCCTTTCTTGACTCATAAATGAGGAGCTGAACTGCTTTTCTCTGCTGATCAATTGACATAAATCTTGGTCAAGCTTCTCTTCTTCCCCCCAGGTCCTTAAACTTTGGCCCTCCCTCAGCGTTAGCCAGCATGCAGCCTCTCCCGAGAACACACTGGCCTCAAAGTCAAACATTCTCTGATCTGCGATCTGACCCAGACCCTTTCATTCCACCACCTAACATCCAGTTCTTTCTAGCTTTGTCTATTTCTCTCTGTAAATGAAAACTCCTTTTTGCAGACCCAATTGTCCCAGCATTCACTCTAGTGCAATACCCGTCGCCCCGCCCCGCTTAGTGCAATCGTCTCTCTCCCCTCATTCCTTTTACTAAAGTCCTTTTGAATGAAAAGAATCCTTTTGGATTTTGAATAAAATCCTAAGTCTAGATTTATTTTTTCCTTGACAAGCTCCTACCTGAACACTAAGCCTGTGTGTGTGTGTGTGTGTGTGTGTGTGTGTGTGTGTGTGTGTGTTTGCCTGCGCACACGCGTGCGCATCGTTGGGGGAACCTGAAAAGATATACAGTAGTTGTGAGAAGTGTAACATTGGGCTGCAAATTCACACATTTGTACATTTCTCTTATTATTAACAATGATGCTTAGACCTTTGATTTACAAATGGATGAGAATTGTTGGAACAAAGACTTGGTGCTGATTTCCTGATGGACTGACTTTATCAGTCTGCCTCTCTCAAGTCTCACACCTATAGTACTCAGGAACCCGCATGTACAGATACACCCCTCCTGGTCTCTAAGTTATTCCAGAATAGAGTGGAAAGCAGATTAAACCCTCAACTCTTCCACATGGAGTTTGAAATTAGCCTTGCCATTTGGAATTTGGCTCAACATCATAGAGCTGGTGTAGGACAGATCTTAAATCTCCCCTTGGGCGTATTTGCTCCCACCTCCAAACTATGGCCTTCCTCAGATCATGTCATATTAATACAGGTCCAAATAGAGGCTCTAGGACTGATATTTCATCACAAGGCCAGCCTTTCTCTTGCAGCATCCCACGAGGCCTGAATCCAGAGATCACATCACCATCCCATGCTTAATTTTGAGCATCCCAGGCTGCTTCCATTCTTGCTGCAACCCCTATTCCTGCCCAGATTAAGCCTGAGCTCTCCAAGTGCCTTTGGACAAACGCATTGGCCTCCAATTGCTAGCCCCAGAACTTGGTAAGTTTCCCCAGACCTTGTCCCTTCCTGGTTCTGGATTCTTCAGCCACAGGATGTTATAAGAACCTCCAGAATAACGTACAGACTAAACACTGCTTACCAAAATTACTGTACATCAGGAATATTCGGCCAAAAAAAACTGTAACATTTCCAAGTCATTCCACATCTAAAGAGAAATAAAATCTTGTAGAGATATTGCCCAAAAGCCTCAGGGCATTCCAGCTATTAACAAGAAGAGGAAAAAAAATGGCTCTTGAATAAAAGAATCACTAGAGTACTTAAGTGAGTTTTGAGAACTTGCTATCAGGAAAATGTACATGTATAGAAATTAGTCACTGGAAGTCTTAACTAGTAACATCTCCTAGTACTGTATCTTCATTAATTAACTCATTTATTCAACCATTCATTTAGGTATTCATTCAAATAATTACTACTAAGGTCTCTATACATGCCAGGCACTGCATTAATATCGGGAACTCAACAGTGAACAGGATAGACCAAACACCTGCCCTCACGGAGTTTGAGCAAGGGAGCATATAAAGTAGGTTTTAAATATAAATCAACTTACAAAAATTTGATATGCACATAGATTATAGGGTAAGTTGTACTTGTCCATGCAATGAACTATAGTTACCAGCACAATGAGCTAGAAAATACAATTAGTCAGCAGGCTTCCAGTTTGATATCTTGAGACTTTTTCTTCCTTGTCACTAAAATCCACACATCTATGAGCTTTCTTTCTTAATCTAAAATCTGGAACTCTCTTCTCTTTGATTTCAGGAAAGAGGAATCAATGCCAACACTCAATATTAGAAAAACAAATGAATGGGCATGCACGACACGTCAGTGAAGGAACGTAAGTGTTTTTTCTTTGACACAGTGTTGGTTTCAGCGTACAATACAAGTCAGTAGGAAGGTACTTTAAATTCCTTGACATGTATTGGAGAGTTTTCTTCCTGGATGTTGGAAAACTCATTTTGAGGATGTCAATGGGGTATAAAATTCTGCATAAATAAATACAGTTACCATTGATTATATTTTCCACTGGGAAGAGTGAATTACAAGGAGATGGCTACATCTATTTTTCAGAATGAAAAATGAGCACATAAAGGAATCAAAGAGTCTGCTGCACCACCCTGAAGACCTGGGCTACTTTCATCATTGTCATGTTTGCTGTTTGTTTGTTTGTTTGTTTATACTTACCCTGCCTATTCCAGTAACATTTAAGGCAGCTGTCTCTCATTTTCCTAGCCTCCAATATACACACACTTTATTTATTTTGTGATCAGTGATTTAAATTATTATATTCCGGACCATAGCATATGATTGTGAAGCCATTTTTAGTCTTGCTTTTTAAATTCGTCGGAACTGAGATTTTGTGTGTGTGTGTGTGTGTGTGAAAGAAAGAGAGAGATTCTTTATTTACAGGCACAACTACACAAGTAAACCCACTCTGCAAGAGCAGAAATGAAAATCTGCAGAGATTAGGAGATTAGAGAATCCAAAAACAGAGATAAGAGGCAGGATTTCAAGAGAAAACCGGAAGTAAATTTTACATAAAATTCCAAAACATTGCTTCAAACCTGAACTGACTCAAATATAACAGATAAATATGGATGCATCCTGATATTGTCAGGATGCCAACAGCTCCCAAATTCCCGTGACAAAGATTTCATAGACCGTTGGTGTGGGGGCATTGGAATTAAATCCAGTAGTTCTTGACTGTGAGTTTACAGATTTTTTTGAAACTTTAATGCAATCTTTAATTGCAAATGTAAAAAAAAAAAAACTCTATACACTACTTTAGGAGACCCCTCAAATCCTTTCATGGACCACAGATTCAGAGAAGATGACCTTATGCCCTTTCTTAACTGACAAGGAAACTAAGATGCACAGTATAAAACTGATGTGACCAGTGTCACCCAGCCATGATTCCATTACTTGAAGATGCTTCTAAAATTTGCCCTACTTTTCCTCTTGGAAGGGAATAAAGTTCCACTTTTTTCAATGGAAGAATAAGAATTTCAAAGATATTACAAAGCAGAAAATATAGTTTCCATATAGACAGATAATAATAGATGAAAAATAGATGCATAGACAATAGATTAGACAGAGATAGATAGAGAGATAGAGAGATAGATAGATAATAGATACATAGATATGTAGATATTCTCCTTTTTCTGTAAGTGTTAATTCACCCTGCTCATTTCCTTCATATCTAGTATCTTTACTTTATATCTAATAATGATATAAAATAACTTTGCAATTTATTTTCTGTTTATTGTCTGTTCTTCTCCACCAAGATGCAAACTTCTTGTGAACGGAGACTTTTTCTGTCTTATTTACTGTCATGCCTAAAAGAGAGCCTAGAATAAACATTTTAATACATATTTATGGATTTAACCAGTAAGTCTATCTGAAGAAGTGACATTGACTGTCTCTGAAGAAATGGGTGGGTGGTAAATGACATCCTATTTGGTGTTTGCTTATTGAAAAAAATCTGATTTTTTTAGTAATGAACATGTGTTTCTTTTAAAAATAAGAATAGGGCCGGGCGCGGTGGCTCACGCTTGTAATCCCAGCACTTTGGGAGGCCGAGGCGGGCGGATCACGAGGTCAGGAGATCGAGACCATGGTGAAACCCCGTCTCTACTAAAAAATACAAAAAAAATTAGCCAGGTGTGGTGGCGGGCGCCTGTAGTCCCAGCTACTCGGAGAGGCTGAGGCAGGAGAATGGCGTGAACCCGGGAGGCGGAGCTTGCAGTGAGCCGAGATCGCGCCACTGCACTCCAGCCTGGGTGACAGAGCAAGACTCCGTCTCAAAAAAATAAATAAATAAATAAATAAAATAAATAAGAATAGGCCGTGCGTGGTGGCTCATGCCTATAATCTCAGCACTTTGGGAGGCTGAGGCAGGCAGATTACCTGAGGTCAGGAGTTGGAGACCAGCCTGGCCAACATGGTGAAACCCCATTTCTACTAAAAATACACACAAAAAAATAATAATTCGCTGGGCATGGTGGCGGGTGCCTTTAATCCCAGCTACTCAGGAGGCTGAGGCAGGAGAATTGCTTGAACCCAGGAAGTTGCAGTGAGCCAAGATCCCACCACTGCACTCCAGCCCAGGTAACTAGAGAAAGACTCTGTCAAAGAAGAAAAAGAAAAAGAAAAAAAAAGAATAAAGAGTTATTTTTAAGTAAAAAATTCAGGTAACTTAGTATTCCAGAAATCATTCATCCTTAATTTCCCCTTCTTGGCACAAGTGAAGGAATAGTCAACTAGCGACGCTCCCCGCACTCGGGTGGAGGAAATCAACCAACAAACAAAACAAGCAAAAGCCTCCAGCCATCCATTAGGTTTAAAAAGTCATGGGCTATTTTTTCAGTGTCCTTTTTCTCTCACTGGTCTTCAGTGGATGGATCGTGGAACAAACACAGGAAAGGGTGGAGTAATCACTGACAGAGCCGGAGAATCAGCCAAGGGAGTGACAAATTTCATCCTTTTAGTTCTACTTTTGTAGCACAAATCTATACACAGCACTATTAAAGAAAGTTCTTTTATTATAACTTTAGGGAAAAAAACTCATAAGAACATACGCAAAAATGTTCATAGCTGTAAAGAAATACAGATGACTTCTCCCCTTCTCCCCTCTCCCAATACTTTTCAGTATTTTTTAGGTTTTCTGTTGTATAAAATGTTACTTTTTACATAGAAAAAAATATAAAAATTTAAAAATTAAATGTTATAGTTATAAAATGAAATGCCAATTCAAAATTCTATAAAAATTTTTTTAAAAAAGAGAAATATTAAAAAGTAATCAAAATGTCACAATTCACATTTTAATAGGAAATGCTAAGTAGGGAGATCAATTGTTTAACAGAGGAGAAAGATGAAATAGAAAACGTAACCTAAAATGTTAATTGAAACCCAGCAGATGGACTCACATGTCTAACAGAGATATGATGGTAGAGGACTTTAAGATGTTCAAAGAGCCTTAAGAAAAGTTTCTGAAAATCCTGATGCCTTTCTGGCTGTGTGGAATACATTTTATAACTATTTTGGAGACCTCTGGGGTTTAAATGCTTGTTGCTAGAGCTGGGGAAATTGAAAAAGATTTGTTTCTACCTGATGTTACAAAAGAGTAAGATCTGTGGTATGATAAACTATCAAAACCTAAGGCTGTTCAAATTGAGGGGCTGCCTTCTTCAAAGTGTTTCAAATCAGCTAGATCAGGAAATGCATTGGTCTGGGAGACAAAATACATTGTTGTAATACATATATGCCCATTATTTATTTCTAGATCTTGCTGAGTAAAGCAGAGATACTTACTTATAGGCCTTGGAAAGAGAGAAGCAGCCACTGCAATTAACTAATCTAATCATGTAAAATATTAGGATTTCATATTGTCTTAAAATTACTTTCTCCCTGTGTCAGTTCATTTCATGCTGCTACAACCAAACAGTAATTTATGAGGACTAGAAATCTATTGGCTCACAGTTCTGGAGGCTGGAAAGTCCAAGATTAAGGGGTTGGCACCTGGTATGGGCCTTCTTGCTGTGTTGTTCCCTGATGGAAGGGTAAAAAGAGACAGTGAGAGAGAACAAGAGCTCAAACTCACAGCCTCAAGCTCTTCTATAATGGACACTAATCCATTAATGAGGGCTCCACTCTAATGACCTAAACACTTCCCAGTAGGCCCTAACTCCCAAAACTGTTGCATTGAGGATTAAGTTGTCAATACATGCTTTTGTAGGGACACATTCAAACCATGGCATATCTCTAGGATGCCATGAGAATTATGGGATGATATGTTCTATCAGCTATGAGTATGCAGTGAGGTCTAACTAGGTTCTTATTTTTGCCCTTGCAAATTAGAATGAATGGTACCTGGAAGTCAAGTGGCAACAATCTGCATCTAAGCAGCTATGACCAAGGAAAAGAAGCACCACTTTCCCCCATGAAGTAGGAGATTCCAGACCAAATTGCTCCCCTAGAGCTGTCTCTGTGGAGCCCAGCTGGTCATTTTGATGAAGGCAAAGAGCCTTTCATCTCCTTTTTGATATATCCTTCCCTGTGTAGGAAAAGCCACTTGCTTAATGCTCCTGGCCAACCCATAACCTCCTCCTCAACCCATCTTCAAGGGAAGGAGCAGAGGAGGAGCAATAAGCTGGAAGGATTTAGGGCAATTTTTTCCCCATGAAAACAAAGGGAATGGGGAAGGAGGTCCTCCAAACACTTAACAATAACATTTCTCTCCATAGTTGTAGATTATGGACTTTAACCAAAAAATAATCATTAATAAAACTCATTTTGTACACATTGAAAATAATTGATTATTGAAACAAATCCTGCAGTGATTATGGCTAGTATTTTCTCCAACCTAGTGTACATTATATTTTACCCATAATCACAGTTGATTTGCCTGGCCTACCAAAGCCATGTATCAGATTCTTTTTATTACCACCATCTCTAACTCTTCATTTTATTATAGACTATGTTTTAATGGCCAGGTTCTGAAAGAAAATAGCCTTTTGTGAATATTTGAGATTATACAGACCTGTTAGTGCCTGTGCTATAAATTGATAACTGTTATGCCCAAAGCAGCCTATATTTTTCTCAATAATGCATTGTTTCTCCCACATAGGGATCAAGCCAAAAATGATCAAAGCCATTTTGAAAAAGTAGATATAGATACAGTTGATATTTTCACATATTTAAAAATGAAACAGATATTTTGATATTTAGAAAGAAAATGGTAGCTATTGCAAGATGTTAAACATTATGGCCACTGTCTTGTCTTTATATACCCTCCAATATAGCATATTGATTTGAAAATAATGTGTTTAATAAGTATCAATCAAATTTCTTTGTAGAAATATTAAGACAATTCAATGCAAGATGTTTTATAAAAACGCCATTTAGACATGGTAATGTGGAGCTGTGGCACAATATATTCTTTTAAATCACATTTACTGCGGTCTTCCTTTTCTAATAAAAAAGTAACAAATGCTTAATTTATAAAAGTAGGAAACCAGTGTTAAAGTGTAATTTTCAGAAAATGTAGAATCATAACTGTCATATAGATATAAAAGGAACACTTGTCAAATATTTTATTTAGCCTATTTATTATATGTGGGAACCAGAAAAGATGTTTTAACTAGTTCAAAGTATAAGTCAAAGAAGCACAAATTTATGTGAAGTAAAAGAATATTCAAATGAATTTACAAATGGACATGAACCTGATTTTTCCCACAGAAAGGAGGGCTGACAATTCCACTGAACAGAATAAATTTGCATTTCCAAAGACAAAAAAAAAATTTTTACATTGCTCTCAGCTTTCTACAATTACAGAACTGTAAAGTAACTCAAAGGCAAGGGAAGGCTAAAATCAGATAACTCAGAAAGGTACGCTCAAAACAATACAGTTTTCCACTGAAGATACTCAGAAATATTTTTTGCTTATTTCAAATTTTCTTACAAGAAAAAAGAGTAGAAAGAACGAATGAAATAAAGAGAGAAAGGGAAGGAAAGAGGAGAGAAAGAGACAAAGAAATTTTTAAAAAGAAAGAACAAGCTTGCCTGAAATCCACTACACAGATTAAACCACAGAAAACATTTTAGTGTTTTTTTCCAGAAATAGATCTCAATAGAGTTGAACAGCATCACACTGAGCATACTGTTCCACAGACTCCCTTTTTTACTTAAAAACGCTCTATGAGAACAGTGAACATTTTCTCATGTCAGACGTTCTTGTACAACATCTTTTTTTACATAATCTATGTGTGCCACAATTTACTTAACTAATCCACTATTATTGAATATTTTAAAAAGCTTTCTTTCTATAGATAACTGCATAAGTAAAATCTCAGGACAAATATCTTTATACATATGTTTAATATTTTCCTTAGTAATTCCTAGGAAATGCTAGATACATTTTACTGTATTTTGACAGATGTTGCTAAATTGCTCTAGAGACATGCTGTACCAATTCTAAAATCCTGCCAGCTGTGTAAAATTATGCCCATTTCTCCACACCCTCGCCAACACAGAGCATTATCATACTTCTTAAGCTTTGCCAATTTGATGGGTTAAAACTGGTGTTTCTTTGTTGTTTTAAATCTGTCTTGTTCAAATTATTGAGGTTAAATTTTTGTGTTAGCTAAAATAAACATTTTTTGAAACTTCATAGGAATATGGATGGAAGGGATAAAAGATAAAATTATTTCTTTCCTCTCTTTGTTCCCAGTTTGGAATAGCCAAAGAACATTGACAACTAAAGCAAACAGATACACTCATTTCAAAAAGACTGGACCCGGCTAAAATAGGACACTGAAATCCCATAGAAATTTGTCTTCTAGAAACTTGAAGGAAAAAAAGAAATCAAGCAAATTGAATGTATCCATGAGAAGAATTTCTAAATTGTGGAACTGAAAAGTAGCATCAGCATTTTATTGGGGAGAAATTTGCTTAATAATGAAGCTTTAGCTCTTCTGATTGAATTCTGATTTAGTGAGACAAAAAGCATCTGTGTACTGAATTATACATAAAGAGAACAGTTTGTAGATAATGCTTGCCTGTGTCTACTTGTGTGTACTGTATAATTTAGGCCTTAATATATTTGGAGCCCTTTTTCTTTTATTGTTCAGAGGCTGAGTGGTTACCTTTCGCCCGGTAGCATTTGGCTGATTTTATTTACATGCGTCAACTAGAATGCAGAGGCTCCAGCTTTGTATCTATAAAAAAGACACAGACATGTTTTTCAGATTTGTCCTTGAAATCCTGAAAAATTTCCACCAAGATGAAGGAGAATGATATGAAAATACATTATTTTATTGTAAAGGGGTCAAGAAAATCTCTAGACCAGATCCAAAAGGAACATTGGCTTGGGTTGAACTGACTTTATTTTCATTACTTCTCCTACCTCTTATATTTTCCTTCCATTTGGCTAAGCAAGGGGTCACGACAAGGGAACAAAACTGTGGGGAGCCTCAGGTCCCTGGGTGACTGGCCACAGGTGAGATTACAGGTCTGGATGCGCAGGGAAAGACCGTGTTCGCTCAAGGCTCATACTGACACCCAGAATCATTCGATTGATGTTTATCGGTGACATTGCACAACTCATTTTACTAATCAGCACCAACCTTGTCTTCTCTGTAAAATGGAGGTCCTAACTTCCAGTTCCAGACTGCTGTGATAATGGAAAGCCAAGTCTTTAGTAAATTGTACACTAATAGAAATCTAAATTATTATGAGAAATCTGCTTGGCATCTCTAAATGAGTCAGGAATGAAGTGAGTCCTCATTTAATTTGCTGAAGACACTGTAATTTCTCTATTAAAAGAAAATGCAGGCTTAAATGTGTCCTTAATTTGAGAGGAAAAAGGCTAATATTTAAGAATTGATCAAAATGTGGGTTCTTAAACTACATAAAATGAAGATTATGTTTGTTTCAAAGGGCAATATTAAAGTCTTATGCTGAAAATGAATTCCTAAGGAAAAAAAAAATATGGCAATAGGCTCTTAGTTGGAGGAGGCTGAAATATCTCACACTATACTATTATCATTAATTTTATGTTAATAGGGTTTGTTAACTTAAGTTTCTACTATTACATGTGCTTTGTGGATTTTTTAGTTGAAGGATTAGCTCTGGCCTATGGCCCCTAATTGGATATTGTCTAATTATTAATATTCATTTTTCCAGAGGGATTTGTTTCACAGAATTAAAAAACTTGATGAGTCGATAGAGTTATTATTCCCCTCTGACTTATGAGCCTGAAAGAATATGTAATTCAAACATGACCCTCATAAACAACCCCAATATCCTTATTATGAAGCAGAGCTCAAAGTCCTGCTTCCAGTTCTTGCTTTTCAGAATATTGAGTAAAATAGGAATTACTGACTCAGTAAATCCCATAAATTCTTTTGGTAAATTTGTGACTTACTGTGGATTCAACTGTCGATCAATAGATCTATGTTAAAGCTTTTCTGTGTTAAAATTTGAGTAGGAAAGGAAGGAGCTATGTTTCCATCTCTTGATGGAGGAGACAATTCTACTGAAGAAAAATTATCCTTTTATCACCGAAATACAAATGGCTTATCCTCAGCATTTGAAGACAAAACAATCCCTCAAAAAACAACAGCTCTGTGGAAATTCACAACCTTTTTTCAGAACTGATAATAAAGAAGAAGAAAGAAAACACTGGTAGTCTGGGAAGAAACATTCATAAATGCAGTGAGGAAAATCCACCAGGAGAAAATCAAAATAGTCAAGATGAATGATGGACAAAATATTAGTGAGAATTTTAGCTGGGAAAGGCAAATGTACATGTCTCCATACAACGATATATCTCATTGTCCATGATCAAACAGTGAAAGGAGAAGAAAGAAAGATGTCTCTCATGATAGAAATACTGTGCTTGGTTTTTATTTTCACATGATCTAAGTAAAGGTCTGTGAATTTCTTAGATCAGTCACTTAGAGGAAGAGGGAGCTCACTTCATAAATTCTATCCAGTAAGATGAAAAGATGACAGGTCTTTACAACTTTTTCACGATGGGTTATAAAGTGATTTTTTTAAATGGCTTTTCAAAAGCTAGAAGCGATCTAATAATGATGGAAAAAGTCAATTTACATGCTATGCATAGAGAAAATATCAATGAGGCTTTCTATTAACATACGGGTTAAAAATTAACTTTTTCTCCTAATTGCTTTAATTTCTGTACATCTTCATTTCTCTGTTGGAAGCCTTATAGATGCCAAGTCTAAATATATCTGTATTCATTCCTCCAATGTGTACAAAGAACTACCTGTTTTCTGTGAAGGACCATGAACCAGTGACAACAAGCCTGGGATTCAGAGTCTGGGATCATGACTATTACATAACAAAGGGACCTAAGCTTCCCCCAAAGATCTTGGAGAGTTGTGAGAAGGCTTTCAAGAATAAGTCTTTAAACTGTATAGTAACCTATCTCCAGATTTAAGTATTTTAGGAGGCTGTAATGTGTACTGTGGGATCCCATACATGCACTTGTATGTGTGTCTGTTCACTCAAATTATTGTCCTGGCTTCTTGTTTTGGAATCTGGACCCTTTAGCAACTGAATAATGGAAGTCTAGAAAATGAATCGTCACCCTAGTTAGAAATTTTACCACTGCAAATCTGAATTCAAATTTTATATCTATGGAGCCAAATTATTCTTTTTTTGCAGTTAGAGGAAACTGTCCTCTCTCTGCCTTTGGTGGCAACCAGTCCAGGATCCCAGAATTACCTGCTGTCATGAATTCATTCATATTTCATGTTTTACCTGATACATGTCTACTCCTCTGAGGAACAGAGCAGCTCAGAAATTCACTGCTTGATGCCTACTGTGTACTGAATAAATGGAGACAGTCTGCTCATGGTATTTGACAAATAGACCAGGACCAGGAGAGAGAAGTGCGTTTCCTGCACACATGTTGAGACCATCTATAAATAGATTTACATCAACCCAAGGTTCAGACTCTCAGAAAACGGGTTTTTCTATTGCATGGCTCCATTTGGCCTGACAGTAGGTATGAACCAGCTGATGCTAAGAGATTTAATTCAACAGATTATGAATGTTGAAGTCACTAAAAATGGAACTTCCTGTTCTTAGCTGGGTGAAGACCACTATCAGCTAATTGTGGTAAATTAGGGCCCATTAATCTCGTAGTAACATTTCATTTTTCTCACTTACACTGACCCCACTCACATCATGTAGTGAGTGTCCTTTCGTGACAAGGGTGTACTCCACGACTATCAGTTCAAAAATGACAAATCAAACTTCAGCATTCTAGTACTTTCTAATATTTTTAAAAATGCTTATGCATCCAAAACAAAATAAAAACTAAAAAAAATCCAAAAAATGCATATGAATCTAATATTAGATAAAAATATATTAGAATAATATAATAATATTAGAAGAAAATATGTGTATTGTCTCTCATTATTTGTTTTGAAATTGCAAATAGCAATTTGCAATTTTAAATACAAATATTAACTAATAAAAGTATTCCTGTTCATACTCTAAAATTGTAGGTAACACATTATATTTCATTCTATAGAAAACCAAATGGCCATCATGCTTCTAACTAGTGCTTTTGATGAATGTGGTACTATAATGCCAATAAACCAATTTGTTTGCAAATATCTTGAGATATGCAAGTCAAATATTTCAAAAATCGTTTTTTGGAGAATTGTTTTTAGTATTTCGCCAGATTCAGAGAAATTTGAATTTTAACCTTTGGATTAATTTGTGTATAAGTACTCAACAGGCTGGTCTACAGGGTAACATTTTTAATCCATGGTTGTGTTCCCAAGCTTCTCCTTCATCACCGATTACTGTTATTTGTGATAAGATTATGTACATATTTACAACAGGGAAACAAAATTGTTCCAGAACCACTTAATCCATCCTCTGGCAGGTCTCTTTAGCTGCACCCTTTGTCACCTAGCAGACATCCAATGTCCTCTCATGGCATGGTTAAAAGGGTCCTGCACTTCTACCTCCTGCCTTCGTCCTGCAAGGCCAGGTAGCAAAGAGATCCAGAGTAACATCTCTGGAGGCAGTCTGTAATTTCACCACTGGTAAAATGGGGGTAATAATAGAACCTATCTCAAAGAATTGTTTGGAAAATTAAATGAATTAACATAATCAGAAGCTTTGAGTAGTGTCTGGAAAATAGAAAATACTTTGTAATTGTTTCCTAGTGGCAGAGGACCTAAAATTCAGATTGCATTTGCTAAGAAGGTTCAAGCGTCATGGTTAAGAACAAGAACTCTGGAGCTAGATGGTGTTGATTCAAATTCCCCACTTCCTTCCTTATGAGCTGTGTGATCTTGGGGAAGTTACTTAACCTCTCTTAATCCCAGTTTCCCCTTGTATAAAATCAACCTAAATATAATACCTACTTTAAAGAGTTGTTATGAGGGATTTACTCAATTATTACATTATCACATTATGAGAACGCCCATAATGTATAATTACAATGCTCATAACATATAATAGATGTTAAGTAAATGTTACCTACTATCATTAGTACTGTCATTATGAACAATTCATAATCCTTCAGCTCTCACCCAAACTCGTCTTTCATAGGGGCAGCCGCAGCTGACCAGATCAACTCTTCTATCTGCTCCCTCTTTCTATCGTGCTTGTAATTTTCGGTCTATGATATTTTATAAATGTCTCTCTCATGAAGCTCCATGAAGGCAGGCAGCTAGATCTGGTCTATGCTCATCATTTTTCCCCCGAGCTTTCAGGGTATGGTATATGGTGGGCACACAACAAGTCTTTGTTGAATGAATGAATAATGAATATATGGTATTAAAAGCTCTGATTTCAGTGATTAGTCTTGCTAACTTGAATATAGATTCTGTAAGATAAATGTGGTGGTGCTAGACAGGTCATGGAGTTTATGAAGTTAGAATTTTCCCTGACTCCAATCCAGCAACCATTCCTGCCCCTGCTCCACACCCTATACCCCTCCACAAGGTTGAATCTTTTCCCTCATGCCTCCAGAGTTCCTCTCATTTCTCACTCACACAGCTATGTGATCACTCATGACACCCGCATGCTGCTGTGTTTTAGGATTTCACTGCAGCCAGCAGATGAAGACCAGCAGGTTAGAAAATCCAGCTTAACTGAAATGTGAACCTTGCCAGATTCAAGTAACAGAGCTCAACAACAATGCTAGTCCCTCTCTACCCAGTAAAATAAACCAAGGTTAAATTATTAAGCTAAAAGATATTTTCACAAAACCACGATAGAGAGGAAGGAGAAGAAAATATTTATTGAAAGACTGTTCAGCAGAAAAGCAAGGAGAACAGGAGTCTCATTTTCATGAGCCTCCAAAGTGCAGTAGGCATGAAATCATACAGTTAAATTACAGAATACCAACACTTTAAACCATGCATACATACATACAAACAAGATGTTTAAAAAAAATGTAACCTTATTTCAAATCATCAGTGCTTCCCTCCAGAATAAATTTAACAATTTAGTGTGAAATTATATCTCAAAACAGGCTATTGTGAACCCACTGATCATGCTTGTGTTGGATTGGCCAGATTTAACATTTCTGATTTAACCATCTCACAAAACTAAGTTTTAAAAAATATTCAGAAAGCTTGAAATTATCTGCTACAACCTGGCCAATTGACACACAAACTAGCTTTTGCCTAATTCTTCCAAGTTACTGTTTAGAAGGTTTTGGATTTTTTTTTCGTTTTATTGGCACACATTTTTATTCTTGCTTCACTCTAACACCCAATGTTTTGTGATCTTCCATTGCTCTAAGCTATTGGTAATAATCTATAACGTATCAGGATAAGTAACTGATTATAAGAATTGAATGATTAATAGCAGTTAAATATAAAGTTCAAACCGATTACAACTTTTCCTCTTAACAATAATTAATTGAAATAGTTTAAACAGACATTGACATAGAAGAGGAAATGAATTTTGGAGTATGTATTAAAAACATAGATTATTGACTCAGCAGACCATAATGAGCCTTTCATTATCTTCAGGGGCTATTGTATGAAAACACATTTGGAGAGTTTTTTAAATGAATATTATTGACCTGATAGACCACAATAGTTCCAAAGAGGGCATTAGTTTCCATATTCAAGCAAGTATTTATATTGTTTAAAACCATTATTGGCATTTGTGCATAAAATCTCTTTCAACTTTAGTGCAGAGGTTGCAGAAGAAAGTAGTCTAGTTAATTTAGAAAAAAAGTTAAACTTGCTCGTCATTATCTTTTCAAAGCAATGAAACTATATACTATAATAGATTCATTTCTCATTAGATTGTATTGAACAGATTGGTTGCTTTTATTTAAACATGCTTTTAATGTAATCAAATGCCAAAAATAATGTAAAGTAGTCTTTTTGGTAAGAAAATTAAATTGATCTTCACATTAACTTGTTGAGTGTTTAGGTTTGGTCTTTGTGGTAACAAATTATTTCTGCCATCAGCGACTCACAGTGAGAAGAGATCTAAAGTTATCTTTAATATCAGCCCTGACCATTGCTACGTGGATGCATTCATTCTTATTTCATGTTTTACCTGATATATGTCTACTCATCGAAGGAACAGAGCAGCTCAGAAATTCACTGCTTGATGCCTACTGTGTATTGCATAAATGGAGACAGTCTGCTCCTGGTATTTGACAAATCTGCAATGCTGGTGGCTTGAAAAACAGATTGCTGAAAGGAACATAATACCCATTATAATTCAAAAGTATTCTGATATGAAGATGTGTTATATGCTTACTAGACTGTAAGCCTTTTAAAGGCAGAAACTCTGCCTTTATAGTTTGGGTTCTTTGATTGCAAGCATCGGAAATGAATATGGTTAAATTAAGGAAAAGAGAAAAGTTTTTGGAAGAATAAGAAGGAACTCACAGAGAGGACAAAAGAGATGGCAGAAAGAGAAGGTTTGCAGTAGACAGGAATCAAGAAGCACTAACAGATCTCAGAGGCAGGAAATGCTCAAAGGTCCCCACCCCCCAACACTGGGATGAAGTTCTAGTCAATTGGCTGTGGGAATGTCACTCTCTTCAGTTTATCACTCCAAGAGGGAGTGTCTGATTGACCAAGTTCAGGTCTGATGCCTGCACTTTGGATGTGCCAGGGTGGTGATAGAAAAAATATGGAGAACTGAGCTTCTGTGGAGCCCTTTGACTTCTGTATAATGGGAGAGAACTTCTTTGATTTGCCACCCAAACAAGGTTTCAAACAGTGGAGGGAAGTTGATGGCCTAGAAGGAAATCAGGGTCTCCTAGAAGAAGGAATTAATATTAAGTGGCCAGAAATGTCCACACAGAGTAGATACTCAAATATTTCTCGAGTGAATGAAAGACTAAATGAGTAGGAAAAAGTGAAGGAATGAACAATTGAACTGTTGCAAAGGAGACAGCAAAAACCCATATTTTATTCCCTTCCTTTCAAAGGTAAATCATAGAATGGCAACTATAATCATAGTAAGAATTAAAATATTTCTTATCATTGACACAGAGGCATTGCAATAGTTTTCTGTAAAGTAAATTTATGCCAATCGAATCCTATGCTCTAATTTACTTTCTTTGTGAAATAAGGGAAAATGGACAGCTTATTATATTGATTCCTGAAAATCTTAAAAATGAAACAGATTTATAATAATAATATATTTAAAAGAAGGATTATGACTTTTGTTTAAAAGGTTAATAATACCACTCACCATGTTAAGAATTATGTTTTCCAACACATTTGAATAAAGTGAGCTAATATTCTCTCTTTTTTAATAGGGATGGTAATTTATTGGTAATGCTGTTATTAAAATTATGCTACAAAGAATCACATCCTTTAAAATCTTTATATTGCTTTATTGCTGAAATGTCTGAAGTCATTTTCCCATCCTGATGGTGACACCTGGGTATAAGAGTGATAGAAGAAGAAATGGTGCCTACATCACATAAGAAATTGGTAATTCTTTACAAATCACCACCCAACGAGGGAGGTATGCTATAAAATATTAGGACTGTACATTATCAGACAGAAAATTTGTGTCTTAATATGTGAGTTACTTAGGCTCCAATTTATTTTAATAGAATTTCTATTATGCACTAAGTCTTTGTTCCAGAAAACAAAATGTAAGTTAAAATACAAAAGAAGATTGATGGAGCGGGGAGGAAATTGGCCATATCCAATGGGAAAGGAATAAATATAGAGAGAACAGCTGAATCTTACTGACCTCCAAAGATATCTATCTCCACCGAGGACACCACACCCCAAATAAATGGGGTATGATCCCCTATCCTCTAAGAATGTACTTTTCTGAGATTTTCTTTTATTTGCCTCCTTTTCAATGTGGTACAATTCGGCTTCTGCTGTAAATTTTTCATTCTGCTCCCAGACACAGATATTGTAAGTAGCCATCCATGCAGTTGCTCAAGTGATCCTTGCTTCCACTCTGTCCTCACTGCTAACAACTCCATTGCCAATAAGGTTCAGTTCTGCAATTTTTAAATTTTTCATTTTTCCTCTTTCATTCTTTCCTAGCCCATGCTCTCTGCATCCCTCTTAGCACTGTTCTTGTTTTCAGTCTTGCTCCTTCAAATTCATTCCCAAATACAAATTTGCTTATACCACTCTCCCATTTTAAATGCCTCTGTGCGTTTCCACTGCCCCTAGAATCAAGTCCAAGTTGCCCAGATGCCTGATGCATGGTGTCTCTCCACTGTCCCCACTGAACTCTTCACCAGAGCTCTCAGCTATTCACTCCTGCCTGACACTGGTGCCTGTTAGAGCTTTCTTTATTGATTTTTATGGGACGAGGTATTGGTTCAAATAGATGCCATGGCAAGACAGGAAAAAGGAATTACGGAAATTCCTAGGACTCAAGGAATCCATGCACCAGACATTCCTCATTGCTTGGGCACTACCTTTAGCTCAGTCACCCATTTGGCATTACAATGTTTGAACTGATTTGAGGACTGCAAAGTCTCCATTACTTGGTGGTCAATGAGGTACTAATGATTTCCTTAAATCCTAGAACCTGAATCAATGAGTTAGCGGCACCAACATGCCACTTACTTTTGACTTTTTTTAGATTATCTCAGTTTGTAAATCTTTTGATTCATCTATAAGCAAGCAGGTATGTAGAAAATAAAAGAATTAAAATACCCAGCAAAAGTTCTAAATAGTTTGGCAGGACAAGAAGTATTTCTGTATGTGGGATAAATGGTCATCTCTTTACTACACACCCATATGCAGGGGGGTTAAGAGTGAACTTTAAGAAAACAATTTAAAATCTGAAGATGTATTCCCTTGGTGGAGGATCTAGGTTCTCTTTACTTCATATCTATATCTATATCTATATATATAAAATACTTTAAGTTTTAGGGTACATGTGCACAACGTGCAGGTTAGTTACATATGTATACATGTGCCATGTTGGTGTGCTGCACCCAGTAACTCGTCATTTAACATTAGGTATATCTCCAAATGCTATCCCTCCCTGCTCCCCCTACCCCATAACAGGCCCCGGTATGTGATGTTCCCCTTCCTGTGTCCATGTGTTCTCATTGTTCAGTTCCCACCTATGAGTGAGAACATGTGGTGTTTGGTTTTTTGTCCTTGAGATAGTTTGCTGAGAATGATGGTTTCCAGCTTCTTCCATGTCCCTACAAAGGACATGAACTCATCATTTTTATGGCTGCATAGTATTCCATGGTGTATATGTGCCACATTTTCTTAATCCAGTCTATCATTGTTGGACATTGGGTGGGTTCTCTTTACTTCTAAACAAACAAGCTTTTCAAAAGTACACATAATGTAATTTCTGAGAAATATTACAGAACTTTCCGAGCTATATGCAAAAAAAAAAAAAAGTAACTAAAAATTCCGACAAATCTATTTGGGTTTAAAAGGTAATAGCAGTTCTTGGCTCAGCTAAACTGTTAAAAGTCCTTATTGCTAGAACTCTTTTTCATGCTGAATAAGTGGATGCATTTTCACAGATTCTCAGGTTTCTCTCAATAAAACTGTTTGAGAATTCAAAAACAGAGCTTCTTAGTTGTAGTTCAGAATTAATTGTTCATACTAGATTCGGGCTAATCTGCATGAATTTCTTTTTCTTGTGGCCTAGTATAGTTATTGTTTGTTTCCAAAAAAATAATATTCCCTTATCATGTAAAACACAAAGACAGGTTCAATCAGAAACTTCAATTTTTAGAACAATCACAATTTTCATTGATTTATCTCCCCAGAGCTGAGAAAAACAGTTCAGTGTTTTCTGTCAAGGCAGCAAAGCGTGGACTTTGATTGGACATAGAGGGAACAGTTCTGTTTCAAGATCTCATTAAAAGCCACCTGCTGCCTTAATAATGATAGCATAATTAAAATGCTATTTCCAAATTTGGTATTACTTAGACATTGTGGACAGAAAGAGAAAGCTGATTAAAACTATCTAATTTGAGACTAAGGTAGCAATTTGTGGAAAGGGTGTCTTGATTGTGTTTGACAAATGCAATAGGAAAATACCAAATATATATTTTTGATTTGGAAAGGAAATGAGCCTAGTTATCCAGCCATAAGCCCATGCCATGAAATCACCTACAAAACAGCCCTTTACTTCCCCTGTTTTATTCTTCCTTTGACAGGAAACTTTCCTTAATTTTTTATACTAAACCAACTAATGATTTTCTAGAAATGATTTTTTTTTGGAAGAACTGGATTGGCTGTATCCCAAGATAATTATTTCAATAACAAAGGCGTGGAGTTGTGACACAGGAATAAATTAGGAATTAAGTAGGGGAATCGTGGAAGAACTTGTTGTCCCAAATGAACAATTGCACTAAAACTTCAATGAAGCCAACATTGCTTTTGTATTGATGTGGCAGACCTTATAAATAACACAGAAGCAATAATCAATGGATTGTCAAATCAACTTATGCAATATTTATTAAGTGCAAGGCACTGTTTTAAATACTGTGAGTGGTGCAGAGATTACTCTTTCCATCTATCTCAAAGTTTTATTCCCTCCAAGGTGACATCCAAAGCCACTCAACACCACAGCCTCGCATCTGTCTGACCTCCTCAGCCTGGTAAGTTGACCTCCTGTGCCAGCCATCACACAGCCCTCTCATTTCTTCATGATGTTTGTTCACTTCGGTTTTTGTGCAGGTCCGCACTTTTTTGGATTCCAGAAAGTTCCCTCCTGCCCCACCTCCTTCCACACACTATGACTTTCCATTCTTTGGTGACTTAGCACTCCTCGGAGCACACTTCTCCCTCTACCTCTTCCTCTGGATAACACCAATATAATCTTCAAGACCCAACTCAGAGGTCATCTTTTCCAGGGACTCCCTCCAGTTTAGAACAAGTGACTCTCCCCTGTGCTCCCACAGAAGCCTGCCCATAATCCTCTCATTATGGTATTATATTAATAATGACAGCGAATGTTTACTGAGAGCTTATTGTGCGTTAAACACTGCTCTAAGTGATTTACATAGGATAATACATTCAATTCTTACAATAAGCACATGAGTTAAAGAACTATTACTTGCATTTTAGAGAAGAGGAAACTGAGAAATAAGGAGGGTAAGTAATTTGCTCAAGGCCTGTACACAGGTAGCCTGACCCCAGAGCCCACTGTTAGTGACCAGGCTCCACAAAAACATCCATCTAGGCAGAGCAAACCTCTATGACTATGGGACCCTCCTGCTCACTCTCTCGGTCCATATTGCTACAATCTCCTTTAGGGCAGAGACTGTGTGTAATATATCTTTTTATCTCAAGCATCTATGGCACAGCGCTAGTTGGAGTATGTGCTTAATAAACATTTCTTGAAGTTTGAGTGAAAACAAAGCCCCTCAACTCAAGCAAAGGGCAAGGTACACCTATATGAAAAATAGAATACTTATCACGTGTTTAATTCTTAGTACAGCTTTTCTTTATCTCCTTTACGACAGTCTCATACACATGTTAACAAGATATGGTCCAAACTATATCCCAGTGAGGCAAGCACCAAATTGACTAGCCTTTGGTGTTCCTGGAAGCTGCACTTGGCTTTGATAATCTACAGTCATTTTTCAGGTAACTGATGTCAAGTGGGAATGTGTTGGGGTAGAGGTGGTCTTAGCCATTTCAATCACTGTCAGAAGTGAAATTCAGAGCAACTAACAGATATATATCCCTTGTCTTTCACTGGTGCTGTGAAAATTGATCTCTAAAATGCTTTGACTTGAGGTGAAAGTAGCTGTATATCATAAAAGCAGCCTTGCAAATATCCTTTCACCCAAAGTAAGTAACAATTTTCGATGGGCAAATAGGAAAGAAAAACTTATCTTTATTTTACGATCTTTGGCTATTGGAGTAGAAAGCAAGCTGGAGGAACTGTTGTATTTCTGTTTGTGATCGCTCGCTCATCTGGATTACTTCTTTATCTTGTACATTTTTTTTATGATTTCATGCATCATCAATTTACTCATCTTCTCCCCTTCCAGGCTTTAATAAGCTCCACAGAGCTTATATCAGAGATGATGCCCAGGGAAGCCCCTGGCACGCAGCAGGTTCTTAATGCCTACCTAAAAGAATATTGATGGATTTGACCTATTTCCCTAAATAGGTGTCAGTTACCCAGGATCAGCCTGAAGAGCAGACCTAGGGAGTCCATTTTCCTTTAGATAATAAACAGCATTCCCAATATCTGAGATGACAGTGAGAGCAGAAATTGGATTAGGAGTGCTGATAACAAGTCTACAACTTAGAGTAAAATTCACACATTCACATGCCCATGTTCTGGAACTCATTCTCAACTGAATCTAGTAAAGTAGCATTTGATAAGCACATATCCAAAGAAGGCCTTGTGCCAAATTTGAGAATAAGAGGTTGTCCCGGTACCACAGCCAGCTCTAGGGTAGGACAAGTGAAGCCCTATCCTCGGGCACGGAATTTAGCAGGGTTCCAATAAACTCTCCCTAATCAAGATAAGTACTCATCTAATGCAAAATTTAAAAAAAAAAAAAAAAAAAAAAATTAATGCAAAAATCAATGATGAGCAATGTACCAACATTTTAAATAAAGACAGGATCAGAAATAGGACTGTGCCAAGCCATATTGGAGCCTGAAGCAAAAAGAAAATTCAGTGACACTGATTCTGTCTTTACTTAAAATACCGAGATGTTGATCATTATGGATTTTTTGCATTAATTTTGATTTTTAAGATTTTACATTAAAAGATGACTTCCTTTGCCTAGGCAGGGTTTTTCTTGCCCCTTACATGCACCAGGATACTGCCGCGGCCGTCTCACCCTCATCCTGGCCTTGCCCAGCACATGAAGCTCTCACAGGGAAGTCAGACACAGAGCAAATGACGCTTATTAAAATTAATGATCTTATGGAGGAGTGCTGGGGATGCTGCAAGAGCTCAGAGAACCTAGTCCATCAGGGGGAAATGGCAACCTGGGAGTTGCTACAGAGTGAGTTGGGGTTGAGCCAGGGCACCCATGAGACAGCAGCATGGTGGGTGGAAGGGAATGAGTAGAACATGATGAGGCAAGGGGTGCCATCACGGTGAGCTAAGAGAAGCCCAGGCTGGTGGGATTCATCAGAAGGAAACCTGGCCGGGCAAGGTGGCTCATGCCTGTAATCCCAGCACTTTGGGAGGCCAAGGTGGGCGGATCACCTGAGGTCTGGGAGTTCGGGAACAGCGTGGCCAACATGGTGAAACCCCATCTTTACCAAAAATAGAAAAATTAGCTGGGCTGGTGGTGGGCGCCTGTAATTCCAGCTACTCGGGAGGCTGAAGCAGGAGAATTGCTTGAACCCAGGAGGCGGAGGTTGCAGTGAGCCAAGATGGTGCCACTACACTCCAGCCTGGGAGACAGAGAAAGACTCTGTCTCAAAAAAATAAATAAATAAGAAAGAAAAGAAAAGAAAGAAGGAAAGGAAGGAAGGAAGGAAGGAAAGAAGAAAGGGAGGGAGAGAGAGAGAGAGAGAGAAAGATGGAAAGAAAGAAAGCAAGCAAGAAAGCAAAAAAAGAAAGAAAGAAAGAAAGAAAGAAAGAAACCTGAACAACATGGCAGCAGGGAGTGGGGAGGCAGAGAAACGAAGGCAGCTTCCAGATGGCCTAGCTTGCCCCATGGAGGTTTCAAACATCCTGCTCCCTGTTATCTCCTGGTGCCCTAGATTTCTCACTGCCCTTTTGTGGCTTGGGATTCTAGCTGCAAGACAAACCCCAGACCCATCAGAGTTCTGGTTTCTACACCCAGAGAGAGCCAATTCCCATGACAACTAGCTCCATGCTAAGGGAGCTTATGTTTGGGCCAGTTACACCCTCTCCCTTTTGATTAGGGAATATATTTTCCCTGCAGTTTTCTAGAAACATCTTTAATCCAGAAATGTTCCAGAAGTGGGAAATTTGCTCAATGTTGCAAACTTGAGGGCAGGCAGAGGCTTAGTGTATCCACCGCAAGACACCCAGAGGTCCTATGCAAATGGCCTGTGGCTGGATCCTGTGTTCTAGAGACAGTGGACACCTGAGAGTGAATTATTTCAAACTATCACTGAATGAGGAGTAAGCACTCAACGCAATGCCACGAGTGAGATGAGAAGAGAAAAGAGATATGCAGGGCAGAACTTTCTCTTCATTTGGGGAGGTGTGAGACACACTAGTGGGATGAGACAGTTTGAGTGACAATATTACTGGTATAGATAATGAGGGCTGTAGCATTTGAGGGATGGTTTTAAAAAAATCAGTGATGATACTCAGTTTATGTTCCTAACACTCAGAGCAGATTATTAAAAGCCTTTCTCATCTGGTTCCCAAGCCCCATCACTAACCTCATTTCTTGATGCCCTACATCACAGCCTTGCATCTGTTCCTCAGTCTACTCAACACTCCCCGGTCCCCATGGGTCAGCCATGGCTTCACTCATGCTGTTCCTTCTGCCCCCTGAGCCCTCTGGGAAGCTCTCCAGGCTCCTGCCCTCCAAAGTGACAGAACTCATCCCAGTGCCCTCTAGGACTCTAGGACATGCCCTCAGCATGATTCTTCCTATCAGGACCATCACACTCATTGATGCTGTTTCCATTTGTTTTTAATATAACTCACCAGTTTCTTACGCTTTTCATATATTGAATGCCTGGGATAGCACCAACTGAAACAAGGTGGTTTGGTTAAATTAATTAATAGACATTAGCAAAAAAAATTAAAATGATTGACAGGTTACACTATTAAAAGGATGAAAGGGGTTAAATTCGTTGAATATTTTCATCTGGAGAAGGCAAGCTAATTTACTAATAACGATTTTCTGAACGTTGAGTGGAAAATCCTGGATTGGCCTTGAGTCTCTTACAAAACCAGCAAACTCTTCACAAATAGTGTTACTCTCAAAGCACAAGATAGGTTCGTGGGAGATGTGTCAATATATAGTGTACTACTCAGGGCTCTCTAGAGGGACAGGACTAATAGGATAGATGTATATATGAAGGGGAGTTTATTAAGGAGAACTGACTCACACAGTCACAAGGTGAAGTCCCACAATAGGCCATCTGCAAGCTGAGGAGCAAGGAAGCCAGTCAGAGTCCCAAAACCTCAAATGTAGGGAAGCCGACAGTGCAGTCTGTGGCTGAAAGCCCGAGGACCCCTGGCAAACCACTGGTATGAGTCCAAGAGTCCAAAAGCTGAAGAACTTGGAGTCAGATGTTCAAGGGCAGGAAGCATCCAGCATGGGAGGAAAATGGAGGCAAGAAGACTTAGCCAGTCTAGTCCTTCCACATTCCTCTACCTGCTTTTATCCCAGCTCCACTGGCAGCTGATTAGATGGTGCCCACCCAGATTAAGGGTGGGCCTATCTTTCCCAGTCCACTAACTCAAATGTTAATCTCCTTTGGCAACACCCTCACAGACACACCCAGGGATAATACTTTGCATCCTTCAATCCAATCAAGTTGACACTCAATATTAACCATCACCTATAGCCTATTTTTTTTTTCCAAGCATCCACCCAAATCATGAGAAAGTTTAAGGTGGAAAACTAGGTTGTCAGGAATGTTACGATATGAACACCAAAGTCAGGAAACAAACACAAAAAGAGTTAACAGAATTTAAAAACCACATTTTAGGCTACATCTTCTCTTCCTTCTCCCAAATGTCACAAGCCAGGGGCAAAATGGGAGCCTTTACTTGAAATCTTCAGTCATTTGTCACTGCTTTATTACAATATTAGCATTGTTTAAAACACTGATGTATTTTTTTTTGGCCGTGAAAATGGATGTGTAAGTGCAGAAAGACCATGCATATGATTAGCATAATAATGGGAAACATGCACAAAGCTCTGGCTCATCTTGACTTCTCTGACCTTCAGCACTTTAGCTGGAGTTAGAAATGGCTCTGGGTGTTTAGCCTTAGTATGCAAAGGTGGGTGGAGATGGCCTAATTTCTTGAAATCATTGCCCTCGGAGAGTGACAAGGTGTAAATTTCCGAAATGTTTGAAATTTCCGTCCACTGGCTGAGTTCTGATGTGTTGCAATGCGGAGAGCAAAGCTTTAGTTAAGGATTTATCTCAGGCTCCAAAGCCGCAGGCCAATGAATGCCCAGCGCTGTGAAGGTGAAAGGCACAGTCTCCAAAGGTAAAAAGCCATCCACATCAATTTGCAGCCAGCTAAGTGGCATCAGCGGTGGGAGAGCTATTTACACTCCCTCCTCGGCTGAGAATGATGGGTCTGTAACCAGGAGGGAAGCCAGGGGAATTGACGGGGCTGTTGAGAATATAATGGTCATTTATGGCTAAAGTACCCCTATAACAGTGGGCCCCTCACTCTCATCTGCAGAATACTTGAGGAACTTGCAATAAAATACATGCTCACACCAAACACAGCCCCCTCTAGAGACTTTCTGCAAAATGCCCATTCACATTAAAGCACCTGATGACATTTGCTTTGCTTATCCAATGGGACAAAGCCAAGGGACCTTCCTAAATGTTGTCCTCCCCCCACAGATGCTGATAGGAAGGGTTCAACCCACCACTGACAAGTGGATTCTTATCATCTCACAAGGAAGAGGGAGAGAACTGGGAGGAAAATAATTAGACAACATTTATCATGCAATTCATGAAAGTACTGTATTTTGCAGCAATGTAAATTATAGTATTGCATTATCAAGATAATAATTTGTTTTTGTGACAAGAAATCACACCATTATGTGTTGCATCTGTATTATTTTTTAAATTAGGCTTTTTAATTACAGAGATAAATTATGTATGTAAGAATCCCACTTTGAAAATTTTATACAACATGTCATCTAAAATCCCATTAACTGTTGGAATCTGCTCTTCTCATCTCTAAATGCTCCCTAGTTGCAAGAATTAACCCTTTCCTAGGTGGCCAGGAGCCCTGTGGCACACTCCTGCAGCTTGAATCCACCTCACCTAGGGACAACCCTGTTTATTCAGTTACAGGAATAAGGACACCTCTGGGTCTCCCTGCAGCTCTGCTGCAGGCTCCACCCGAAGTGAAGCTGTTCAAACTTGAAAACGTCTCTGTAGGGTTGCCCTTCTGCCTTCGTTTTGTATGCCCTGAGAGAAAGCTGCTTTTCTCTCCCAGTTACAATTCCCTGAAGATTTTCAGATGTGACAGAGGTCCAAAAAGTGAAATCAGTATGAAGTAAAGGTTACCATTATAGGTGATTGTCTCAATCTAATATGTTTTATGGCAGTATAGACTTGGGAACCCATTATACCTGGGTTCAAGTTCTGGTAAATAACCTCCCTGGGTCTCAATTTTTCCATCTGCAAAAGAAGCACAATAATAATAATTTACATAGAAAGTAGGAATTAGATAAAATAATGTCTATAAAGCACCAGGGCAAGGTCTGGCACATAAGTATTTGTTACATGAGAGTAGTTATTCATATTCCTTTGTTTCAAAGCAACGATTTGAGACTAAGTTCAATCCAAAGTTCATCTTTGGGTTTCTTTAATTTCCAAATGGTCCATATCAGTTTCATAACTGTACTTGATGCTCTTGATCAATAGAGGATGAGTTTAATATAGCCACCTTTTTTGAGCCAAAAAAGAGAAAAAGATAATTAGGAAAAGGTATAAGCTTAGCAGCCAATGAAGCACCTTCAGCCATCCTGACCATGATTAATCAGCTGTGGGCACAGATGATGTCAATTCCATCTTCATCTACCATCTTGTCACTGTTTGCCTCTACAGCTTGGGCATCAGTACCTTGCAGTCAGCAAAGAACAGAACAAAAAAGAGATATCTCCAGAAGATGACTCAAGAGGGGAGAGTTTGTCTGAAAAGACACATCGTAGATCATCCAACTACATACTTGCCTAATTTTTCACATTGTTTTTGCCAATCCTGCTCTTAAAACCATTTCCTGTACTTTCCAAAATGCATGGCCCACTTTGAGGAATAGTGACAAACTGGATAGGCCATGAGATAATACAATTTACTTCTACCCCTGCCACGTATTCTTCCAGTTAATCAAAATATCAGATTTCCTCCTCCTCAATCCTCTCTTCTCTATGAAACACACTCTCCCCAGGAGTGAGATGAGAAAGGAAATTAGTAAAAGGTAAGTTCAAAATTAGTAAAGTTAAGTTCAATTGCATTGCCAGAAATAGGAGCGGGGTGGGGAGGGGATAAGACAGCACAGGAGAAAAAAAAAAAAATAATCAAAGAAAAACATGCATTTTCAGACATAAAGAGCTGCTTTGGGTCTGAGGATGTATGTATAAAAGAGGGACTTAGAGCACAAGAATTGGCATTCAAACAAATAAAAATGTAATTACATGAAGAAGAGAACAGGCAGAATGTACAAAAATCCTCATACTTCGTTTTCAAATAAGAACAAAACCTGAAATGTAATTTTCAATGAAGAATGGGAAGAGAATGATCTTTGTTTTGCTTCTCATGTTGGAGGTTCATTACTATGAGAGAAGGTAGATTGTCTCATCCTTAAGAAGCAGAAATATTTCAATACAAGAATCAGAGTTAAAACGGAACTGATGTACCCACAGAAAAGGCTTGAAGTGTAGGTCAGCCTTAACCACAGATTACAAAACGGAGAGGAAAACATGCTGAAGGAAATGAGAAAATGAGGTTGACCAAGTTATGCCTGAGGAGACCCCCTCCCCATTTCCAAGACGATTGCTAAGTTCTCCAAGCTCTAAGAAGTGAGTTTGCAATTAAACAGGTTTGTTCTTATAGGTTCAAGGATGTAAACAAGACAAAGATATTAAAATATAATCTGTGTCACTACAAATGATGAGATAAAGATTCAACCAACAATCATGATATGGACCTGAAAACTTTTTTTTTTTTTTTTGAGACAGAGTCTCACTCTGTTGCCCAGGCTCAAGTGCAGTCGTGCGATCTCAGCTCACTGCAACCTCTGTCTCCCAAATCCAAGTGATTATCTTGCCTCAGCCTACCAAGTAGCTGGGATCACAGGCACACACTACCACGCCCGGCAGATTTTTGTATTTTTAGTAGAGACAGTGTTTCGCCATGTTGGCCACACTGGTCTCAAACTCCTGACCTCAAGTGATCCACCAGCCTCAGCCTCCCAAAGTGCTGGGATTACAGGCGTGAGCCGCCATGCCCAGTCTGGACCTGTAAACTTCTGTGGTTTGATACATTTCTGACTTTTTGCCCACCTACCTCTTCTGATGTTTTGCAGCCCACAAGTCAAATCCAGCCTGTCATCTGTTTTTGCACTCCTTGCAAGCAACGGATGGCTTTTATATTTTTAAGTGGTTGGAAAAAGATCAAAACAAGGTAATACTTTGTGACTCAGGAAAATGATATCAAATCATATTTCAGTGAGCACAAATTTAGTTTTATTGGACTCAGCCACACCCATTTACTATGGTCTGGGACTCTTTTTCACCACAAGAGAAGAATTAAGTAGGTGCAGCTAAGACCACACGGCTCTTAAAGCCTAAAATATTAATATTTACTATTGTGCCCTTTATAGAAAGTTTGACAACCTGCAACTCAGAAAAAAAAGCACAGGCTTCAGAATCAGAACATCAGATTCCAATTCTGGCTCCATCACTACCATACAGTTGTCAGATTTTGACAAGTTAACTTCTCTGAGCCTCGGTTTCCTGATCTGCAAACTGAGGTTCACACCTCGTTTGTAGGTTTGCTGCATTTATTAGACATAAGGCATTCAGCTCTGGCTCTGTTGCACAGAAGGTGCTTATGAATGGCATTCACTTCTCCCTTTCTTCCTGCCCTTCTCCACGTGACTTTATTTCTCCCACTCCCAAAGTTAAGCATTCCTTAAATTTATTCTTTAAACCTCTATCTTGATACTCTGCTCTTGACTTTCTCCCTGGGGCTTCTCATCATTCCTCTTGTCTGTAACTCCGCATTGAGGCAGGCGATTCCCATATCTGCCTCTCCAGTTCTACTTCTCCTCTAAGTTATTTATGGAATGTCTTCCCTGCTCTGGGATATCTCCGCTTGGACATCCCATGAGCACCCCAATTTCAACTTCTAACAAAACAAACATATCTTCTACCCCATGAATTAAACACACATAAAAGAAGATCAACATAATATAAATGTAAGATTCTGTCCTACTGCAGTCACCATTGGCTGTCACCAAATTCTAATAGTCACCGAGATGCAAGAATGTTGAAGGCACGTTTCACTCCTCACCTTCCCAGCTCTACTTTTTTGGTTCCTAACTGAGCTGGCCCCTCCTGTCCATCACAGCATTCCTGGATTAAGCTGCCTAAAACACAGCTGCAATCATGCCATTCTCCTACTTGAAAACTTTCTAGAGCTCTCCATTAAGTATAAATCCTGTAGACAGGAAAGGAAGGCACCCAACAATGTCTCCTGCCCTATTTTTTCATGCTCATCTCCTTCTACTTTCTTTCATATGCACCCTACTCCCCACAAATTTGACTATTTGCTTTTCCCAGATGTGTCTTCCCCCTTTCCCCAATGCCTTTTCCTTGCCTAACCTACCCCATCCGCCAGGAGTGCCGTTTATTCCAACATGACCCAAACCTACCTGTCCTCCAAGATTCTGACTAAATGCCACCACTTTGATGAAATTTTCCTGATTATTTGGAGTTATAAGTAATCTTCCCCTCCTCTGAAATGTCATAACTGATTTGCTGCTCTTTTATGGCATGAGTGACCTTCTTTCTTGTATTATGAGAAAACCCTGTGTCTGCATGACTATGTGTAGACAGGAGCAATATGTGACAGCAAGTCAGAGTGACTTCAACCTCATTCCTGCCACTCCCCAGCTGTAAAGTCCTCAGCAAGTTAGTTTACCTTCCTCACCTCAGTTTTCATACCTGTAAAATGGATATAGTAATGCCTAACACATAAATTACTGGGAGAATTAAATAAGATAATGTATAGAAGGCATCTGGCACAGAATCTGCCATAGAAAAATCGAATTTTTATTCTACCTTCCTTAAAAGGTAGTGTGTCTTCACTGAGTAGAGAATCAAGCAGCTGATGTATTTTTCATGAAGGAATCTTCTCTGAAAATGGCCTTAAAGTAGGTGGTCAATAAACATTTGTTCTAATAAACTGAAATAATGGTGAGGTTTTAATCAAATGCCAAATGGTATTTATATGAACCCTGGGGTATAGGTTGAAAATAAAATTGAATAACTGTGAATATATAACTTTGAAAATCACTTAGAATAAAGGTAAGGATATTAATTCTTTCTGATTTCTTGAGCTTACTAATTAACAAAGGAAGATACTAGGTAGTGAATTAATGAAATACAATATGACCTTGGCAAAAAAAATTCATTATTAAATTGATTAAAACAGTTCTTCATTGATAGGACTCAGAAAAGGGTCCAAAGTAAATTGTTGCACTTCCAATGATTATGGTGCACTTTAAAGATCAATGCATTTATTTGATCCAGTGGGGAATCCGGATGGATACTGTCAGGTACAAGACTCCTTTGCCTTTCAGCCTGAAGGGTGTCTTCGTAAAATACTGGGGTCACAGCTGGTACGTTTTCTTGGGTTTGTTCTACTCCTTGCCATAACAAAGTGAGGCTGATTCACGAACTTGACACAGACTTACGAAGAAACATTATTTTCTAAATTAAAAAGACAGAAGATGATTTATTTACTTGGGTTATAGAAGAGCTTCTCATCCAACATTAGCCTGAAGGGCTGTCTAAAGACAGATACATTGGGCACTCAAAGGGCAAAGAATATAATCCAGAGTTCTGAGTATACACTGAGCTGTGCGATTGTACCTTTCTTGCAGTCGATCTTGTAAATTAAAATTTCACACATCCAGGATAGATTTTTCAGATATTTAGGTTCACATCGAATTTGCCACAGTTCAGGTCTTTAACTATTTGCCAACTGATATTCTGCTGCCAACTTACTGCAGATTAGTAAAGTCTAAGGAGGCTGAAGACAGTGTCATTACTACCTTTAGAGAAATCTCAAATGGAATGAACTCCCAAAGGGAATCTGTGGTTGCATTTTTAACCTTCAATAAGTTTTTAAGGTCTAACTGTTAAAAATAAATCAATGTCTTTCAGTTTAGGAAAGGAGAAAAAGGGATGCCTTCTGCTCCTTTCCTAAGGAGAAGGGATGCTTTGGAAATAGCAAGCCTAGGAGTCAGGACACCTGGACTCTTGAGCCAACTCTCAGGCAGATGAATCAAATGACTCCAGGTAAGTTCCTCTTAAGTGCCTTGGAGACTGCTTGGATAGGGTGGGAGAAATGGCATTATTTTCTGAAATATTGAAAAGCAAAAGTGGATGTAATCAAGGAAAAGACAAAATGAAACAAGAATAAGTGATCCGTTATGTCTTCTGGGAGGATTCACTAGTTCATTGCACCAAGGAGCCTACCGATATAGAAAACAAAGTCTACGAAATTTGGAATGATGAGAACAAGTGAAGTTAGTAAGGTTAGTAAGGATACACTAAGCCTGGATCCATGCTGAGTGTTTTATATGTAATTTTCAAAGCCTGTAAGGTAGCCCCATTTTACAGACGGAGAAAAGAGACTCCAAGGATTACGTGCTCAAGGTCACAGAGCTTCTAAGAGGCAAAGCATAGATTCAGATCTAGATGTAATGGTCATACGATATTGCCTCCCTTGTAGCTGAATATGTAACATTTAATAAACACTGTTAGGGGCAAACTGCCCCAAAAAGCTTCTTGGTACTACGGACACTCCCCTCCCAAACCTCTCCGTGTCACCCCTCCCCTTCCCCCAAGCCTTTTTACATTTCTAAGCCCTTATCTAGGCGCCACGGTGGAGCCAGCGGACTTACTTATCAGACCTTGCTGCCATGAGCAAACCCCAATTACAAACCATCCAAACCGCACAGGGGGAGGTCGTGGGAAGCATAAACAAACTTCACCAGACCCCCCGTGTACCATAAACGTCACAAAGTGATATGTGGCAGAATTAACCAGCAAACAACCCCAGGGTCTCTCTCCCCCATATAAACCCCTCATTCTGTAAGCTCAGGGCTGCCTCCTCTGTCTGTAGTGGAGCAGCCGCAGGTTCAATAAACTTACTTGCCTGACTTTGCGTCTATTCTTCCTTTCTCTCAGCTGACCTTACAAACACTAAGTTTTTATTTAATTATAAAATAGAAAGCTTTCCTTTCCAATCGCCGAAGCTGTCCACATCCTAGGATTTTACTAGGTGAAAGGTAACCGTGGTAAGAGAGAAGGTAGTTTATATCTGAAGTGCTTTCCTGAGAAATAAAGTCCCAATTGTGGAGAATTGTTAGCAGGTAAAGGAACAAAACATATTTTGGAGATTCGGCTTGTTTTTTTATAACTGAAGACATAATTTATTCAGTTGTACCAAAACATGAAATAGTGATACTAGAGCCAACTCTAGTATCAAAATCATACTCAACTCAAAGAAAAAAAGAAAAGGCAAGTTAAAGAGTAGTTTGAAGTGATTTAACCCAAGAATCACGGTGCTTAACAAACTCTGAAAGTCATCATGCACAGGACTTTCATCTTCACCATGCATCCTTCTGTCTAAAAATACTTGCTGATGGTTCTTAGGACTATTCAAGATGCCTCTTGAAAAAATACTAAGGATGCGTGTTACAAATTCACGTGTCTTAATCAATGCTTAGTCCATTAATACATGTGACTCCTGTTTATCAAAAATGGCCTTCTGAGGGTATAGATTCTGTCCTTTTTCCTGTTAGAGGCTCTGAAATTATGAGCACTGTTTTCTTCTGTATTTAAAAAGCAGACAAGCAAATGTTTTAAATGCAGCTAAAGTGATCTCCCTTTCCACATTCTATGCAGATAACAATACCTTCATAATTAAAGTACTATTATTACTATTTAATTGTCTGTTTCATTGTTTAATGAATAGGAACTAGTTAATTATGGTGATAAGGAAAGACAAAGGACAGTTTTCCAATGGGGGATGCAAAGCTCTAGTTTTTACAACGTGGGCTGAAAATTGCTTTATTTCTACTTCTGAACATCAGAACCCAGATTCACACATCCTTGTCAAATTATAAATCTCTTTCAGCATGATTTGAAAATGTGTTTAAGGAAGACTTTTTTTCTTATTTTGCATATTTAAATGATAGCAAATTTATTTCTTGATAGGTTAGAACTGGCTATGCTGGATTCATTCATCGCACGATTCTGAGAGTGAAAAAGCCAGAGCATCTTTTTAACAACTCCCCAGCAAGGGCAGTTTTCAGGCACGTGAGGTCAAGAACTCACAAAATACACTGAAAAAATAAGACCGATCTAGCACTGATAAAACTCATCCTGGCCAGCTGTCTGCACTAGGGCTTAAAACTCACTATTGCTAGACAGGATCCAGACCTTGATGCAGAATTCTCATTGTTGCCTCAGGCCACCGATGGCAGAGTTATACTCATGTATTTCCATGTCTGTGGGTACCATGTTGAAAGACACTTTCATGTTTGCACAGGGCTTTGCAGTTTTAAAAACCACTTTTCTGACTATCATTTTATTTGATCATTATAGCCCATGAAGCATGCAGGTCAGATATTATGTGCATGTTCCAAATTAGGAAACATGGCCAAAGAGGTTGAATGGCCTGTCTTGATCTTGTGGCTAATATGTAGTACAGATATCTCTTCAGACCTTCTAGAAAGATGGGTAATTACATAAAGGAGTTTTCAACATGACGTTGATGATTGATGTTGATGTTATGCCAGAGCAACAGAGCAGGGAACAATAGGTAATAGAGTGCCTGCTTCATGAGCCTAATCATCATCATGCAGAAAGATGTTAGGAGTCACTCTACATAGTGATATACAAAACTTTGCTAAAATTTGGAATCATATCTCAATGCAAAATTGTTCTCTGATGGAGATTCAATCAGAAATATACATATCTGAGCTGACTTTATTATCTAACAAGGTTTGCGTTCGGACATACGAGGCTACTTCTGGATAGGAGATAGGGAGACTAGGTAACACTTCTGAGGACATTAGGGGAAACTATTAATTTTATTATGCAGGGGAAAATAAATTCTATGGGGTGAAATTATGTTTCTCTTTTGTTTTCCTCAGTGGCACACTAGAAATGTTACCAATACATACACACACTCAAGGCTGCCACCACTGCAGACTTACCTTTTCCTGTTCCTACACCCAGGCTGGAGCTAACACATGTCATACTCGACAGATGTATCATAATCTCCTACATGAGTAAATGCCAAAAAAGGAGGGGAGAGGGTTGGAAAAAATCCAGTACTGGAACATGTACTTATTAAGCTGGAGTTTCTTTAATGAGAAAGTCTTGCACATTGTCAATGTCACTAATACAAATTTCTTTATTTAGCAGCAACATCATAGAGAAAATATGTGAAATTTTTGGTCCCTAATATTGATCTCCACAGGTTTTTCATCTGACATTTTCTTTGGCGCAATACATATTTGTGCACAATATTGATTTTAATACGTTTCTTTGCTGCTAAAAAGTTTGGTATTGTGTTTATATGTGTAAAAGTAAGTATTAAACTAGAGGTTTCGTATTGATTGTTCTCCACTCCTGCCAAATACTATGTGTAGAAAGTATATTTCTATCCATTTTTGTTTTCTCTGCACTGATTCCATTTTTTTAAACAGTAAGAATTCAGAGGTGATGGTTCCAGGATGGCTTTCTTTAGCAATCTGAGGATTAAAATATGGTTATAGTGATTTATTGGCCAATCTTAATCCTGTATGAAAACCAATTCTAGTGGCATTATTATAACTTTTATTATATGGTACAGCTTATTGTACCCCACAAACAATTTAGGCAAATAAACTAAACACCACAGAAGTATGGTAAGCTTATGAAGATGTTAGGGCATTATTTGATATTTGTTTAATGACACTATTACGTATCTAAAATATATGTTCCCTAAAAGTTGATGTTTCTGATTCTAACCGTACCTGTAACACAGTCAGATCATCCATTGCCAGGTATGTTCATCTCTGCTGCCTAAAGCATAGGTATATTGACTCTGTCAACTCAAAGTTTAGAAGCAAAGTAGGTATCATTTGTCTGTATTTCCTTAACTAATTTAAAAGTGTTAGGAATCAGCTTGGGGATAAGTGGCCTTTAATAGGTAGCAACCTATTTGAAATCTATGGGAGGCACAGTGACAAGTAAATTTAGAGAACAGATGCATATGCAGGTATGGAGCAAACTATCAACAGAGAGCCAAGCTCCCATCAAAAGGAGGAGACAAGGAAGATAGGCAACATCAGGGAGAATCAACAGCAAGCCTCCATATGGACAAGAACCACACTGAAAGAAATGAGAAGTACCAGGCCATCAATGAGCTAAATCTGGGACACAGGCATGAGAAAAAAAAGGACACTTTCATTTGCTAAAATCAGGATGCAAAGCAGCATGATACAACGCCAGTAGAGTACTGTTTAGAGCTCCATATATGCTTAGGACATATATGTGCCCTAGTCTTAGGGACAGGATAGATCCTTGAATTTGCCAAAGTGTAAAACATGCAGTTGAGAGTTCAGTGATATCACAAGGCTGTAGGAATATAAAGGCAAACAAGTTCCTGGCAATCCAGGTTGGTGCCTGGTTTTATGAAGGTCCTTTCTCTTTTCTTTTAATGATTTTGTGTAAAAAGGAAAGCATTGGTTCACCTGCTTGAATCTAAGGCACGAAGTCAAGATTAATGAAAGTCAGGCACTTGAAATAAAAGATAGTCTAATTTTAGGTTAAATCTCATGGATTTTTATGACTGAGATATATGCTGTCCAGAAGACCTTATTGTTCTGAAAAGGGTGAAGTCAAAGATAGTGTCAGTAGATTAGGGCTGGAACAGAGAAGAAGCAAAGACAGCCTGCAAGAAGAAAGATCAAATTAGCAAGACGAGCATATTATATTAGTCCATTTTCATGCTGCTGATAAAGACGTATCCGAGACTGGGAAGAAAAAGAGATTTTAATGGACTCACAGTTCAACATGGCTGTGGAGTTCTCACAATTATGGTGGAAGGCAAGGAGGAGCAAGTCATGTCTTACATGGATGGCAGTCAGCAAAGAGAGAGCTTATAAAACCATCAGATCTCATGAGACTTATTCACTATCACAAGAACAGCATGGGAAAGACCTGCCCCCATGAGTCAATTACCTCCCACTGGGTAGCTGCCACAACACGTGGAAATTCAAGATGACATTTGGGTGGGGACACAGCCAAACAATATCACCTATGAACCATGCAAAGTAATGTAAGTGTTAATGTAGATGCTCACAGAGTGATCCTAGGTTTGGCAGAGATGGACTACCAATTAATCAGCAAACTTTTCCTAAATGCCTGATTTATCTGGAATAGTGTATAAAATGATGAAGTATATACAACTACAGGGACATGATCATTGACTATTGGACATTATAGATTGGCTATAAAGAAAGAATATGCATATATATATATATATACACACGCACATAGCTACCTATATGATATGTATTAATCCAATAGTGCTGAAGGAAGGCATTATTAATAATATGAGCAAGAAGCAGTATAAGCTTTGGAAGAGGAGAGAGTATGCTAACAATTTGGGATGATGAAGGAGATTTCCTAGAACTATGAGGAAAGTAGCCCTAACATTTCACTAGATTATTTCCTACAATATTCTGATGTTATGTTCTCTTAGGGTGCAGTTTGATGTTGGGAATGGAAAGAAAGAAAAAGAAAAGAAGACAGAGCTTGAAAATTTCTGGATAACGTTACAAGTGTTCTGATAAAAAATAAAATAAAATAAAATCCCCATGGTTTTGGCAAACGAGTTGAATATGACATAGCTAGGGTTTTGATATGGACCTAACAATCCCTCTTTCAATCCTCTTCATTTGCAAGTTGGTCCATTGACCTTCCATTAGCCAGCCTTCTCTAGCTAATGGTATTTTTAAAATCTAGAGCCAAACAAGTAGTTAAAAATGATCCAGGGCTAGAGATGCCCCAGGGACCTTGCAAAAACAAATACAAAACCTATTAGAGGGAATGCATCACCAAGGCAAGCCTCAAGTAATTCCCATGAATAAAGGTCTAATTAAAAAGGTTTATTTAAAAACAAAAAAAAAAAGCTCTATAATACACATGAATGACACTGGCACATAAGCAAGAACCAGGAGAAATAACAGAAGAATCAAACCTGAAAAGATATTAGATAGTGAACTTAACAGGCACAGAACAAAAAAACACATATGTAATGTTTTAAGAAGTATAAGATATGAGTGTTACGGCTCTTTTATAATTTGTCTAGCAGGTTTTCCACTTTTCACCAAAAACTGCCTCTCTCTCCTCTACACATAGAGAAATATAAGATATAATTTAAAATATAACAAAGAAGAGACTATCAATTTACCCAGTGAGTTTGAAAAATAACTTAATAAAATGTTTCAAAGTAAAAAAGATATATAAATGATAACATAGTGAAATGGAAACATAATATACATGAAAATACAACATAAAATATAATACAATGAAATGTGTAATTTATGTTATATGAATACAAAAAATGAAATTAAAACATTAATTGTTAAACTATGTTAGATTTTGCTGAAGAGATAATTAGTGAACTGGAAGATAGAGCTGAAGGAATTACTGAGCATAGAGCAGCCCAGAGAAACAATCAAAATGGAAAATGAAAAAGAAAGGTTAAAAGTCCTAGAGCAAAGAATGAGAGGGTCTAAAGCATGCTTACTCAGAATTACAGAAAAAGAACAAAGAAATGGAGTAAAGGCAATATTTTAAAAATAGCTGAGAATTTTCTGTAATTGATGAGAGACATAACATGTATTATTCATTAAGCGCAATAGAAACCAAGTAGGATAAATAAAAGACAAACCCAACCTGGTCACATCATAATAAAATGGAAGACAAAACACAAAGAAAAGATCTTAAGAGTAGTCAAAGAGAAAAACAGATCCCATGTAAGATTATGACAATTATCCCATTTTTAAACAGAAATCGTGAAAGCCATAAGCCAATAGAGTATTTTTTAAGTGTGAGAGAAAAAAAACTGTCAACTTAAGATTATAAAATTACCCCTAAAGACCAAGATGGAAATAAAAGAAGTTTAGACAACAAAATAAAAATGTGTTCACTCTCAGAACTTCTAAAGGAAGTAGGAAAATGTTTCCAGAAGAAAGGGATGATACACACAAAAAAATGATGAGCAAATAGATTGGCAAATATACATGTACATTTAAATATATATTCAGTCTAATTTGTGGAGTTATTCGAAACAATATGCAGCTCTCCTGGACAAATATCCTTTTATTATCCTATATTAATAGTGAGGTGGCAGAAAAAGCATTTTGAGCTCCATGTATTGCTCTGCAGATTGGTAAAACTATCCTGATTAGATCTTGTTAGGCTGGGTATGGATTATAAAATTCTAACAATGTTTTGTTTTGTTGTCTAAACTTCTTTTTATTTCCATCTTGGTCTTTAGAGCAAGTTTTACAATCTAACAGTTTTTTCTCTCACACTTTAAAAAATATGATTAACCACAAAATAGTAAAAATTGAAATAAGTGAAGAGTAATAATATGATTGAGTACATGAAGCCAATGAATCACAAAAAGTGAAGGAGAGAAAAGAAAGTAAATGACAGTTGTAAAACACAAAATAACATCCTAGAAGTGAGTGTAAATACAGTTCTAATAATCGATATAAAGGGGCATTGATTGTTAGACTCAAAAAGATAGAGAAATATACAGAGATACAAACACAGACATAGACAGATCTCTAGCTATATCCTGTGTATAAGGTGCACACTTAAAACATTACGACACAGCAAAGGTGAAGGTATAAGGATGGAAAATTTTGCACCAGGTAAATACTAACAAAAGAAATCATGTTTATAATGTAATATTAAAAACAGACTTCAAAGAAGAAAGTATTACTAGAGATATAGAAAGATGATGATTTATTCACCAAAGATATATAACACTCAGACAAGATTATAAGTTTTACAAACATTAACTATTTCAATCCTCTTAAAACTTGATGAAATACATTTTATCTCCATTTCACAGATGAGGACGTAGAAACACAGAGTTTTCAGTAAAAGTTGAATTCATCAAAGATATAATCATTTTAAACTTGTAGAAGCCTAATAGAAGAGTTTCAAATTATATAAAGCAGAAATTAACACAATTCGGAGAAATAGAAAAAGTCATCATCACTGTGAGTTTTTTTTTTTTTTTTTTTTTTGAGATGAAGTCTTGCTCTTGTGCCCCAGGTTGGAGTGCAATGGCATGATCTTGGCTCACTGCAACTGCTGTTTCCTGGATTCAAGAGATTCTCCTGCTTCAGCCTCCCAAGTAGCTGGGATTACAGGTGCCTGCCACCATGCCTGGCTAATTTTTGTATTTTTGGTACAGACAGGGGTTCACCATGTTGGCCAGGCTGGTCTCGAACTTCTGACCTCAGGTGATCCACCAGCCTCAGCCTCCCAAAGTGCTGGGATTACAGGCATGAGCCACTGCACCCGGCCCAGTATGAGGTTTTAATATACCTCTCTCACTGTCATTAAGCTGAAACAAATATAAAAGATTTGAATGATATAAAAAACAAACTTGATGTAAAGGATATATGACAAACAGTATACTTAAACAAATGGAGAATACACATTCTTTTCAGGCATACTTTAGCCATTTACATCAATTGATCATAAAGTAAGTCTCCATAGATTTTAAGAAATTCATATTATTCAGATCATGTTTTCTGTTCACGATGCAATTAGATTTGAAATGAACAACAAAGCAGATATCTAAAAACAGCAACAAAATATGTTTGTAAATGTAAATATGTATATTGTATAAATATATACATGTATATACACACATACAAACAACTCATGTGTTTAAAAAATTCGAATGCACATTTAAAAACACTGAAATCTGAATTACACACATTTAAAACGCATTCGAATGCGCATTTAAAAACACTGAAATCTGAATTACAATTAAAATACTATACAGCAAAGTTTGTGGGATGAATTTGTCCATTAAATGACATGTACAAGAGTTTATAACCAGCTTTATTCATGATAGAAAAATAATCCTGGAAAGAACCAAATGTCCACTAATATTAGAATAGATAAAGTATGGCATACTGTGGTATACCGATACCAGTAAAAAAGAATGAATCTCTTACACACACAATAAGGATAAATATGACAAACATTGTTTGGGGCTAAAAAGACAGATACAGAAGACTATATACTATATTATCATATGTGAAGGAGACTCTGTGTATATATAAACAGCTGAATGTACCCAGATCAAAGTATACATGAAGGAGACTCTGTCTATATATAAACACCTGAATGTACCCAGATCAAGGTATGAAACATTTCAAGCACCCAGAAATCTCCTCCATATCCAAACCCAGTCAATAACATTCTACTCTGAGAGAACCCTTATACAGATTTCTATCACCATAGATTAGCTCTTGCTTTTTCTTTACTTTTTAATATTATCATACAGTATATAGTCTCTTGTATCTGTCTTTTTAGCCCCAAACAGGATTTGTGATATTTATTCTTATTGTGTGTGTAAAAGAATCATCTTTTTTACTGATATCAGTATACTATACTTTATCCATTCTAATGTTAGTGGACATTTGGTTCTTTCCAGAATTATTTTTCTATCATGAATAAAGCTTGTGTGTGTGTGTGTGTGTGTGTGTGTGTGTGTGTGTATACATATATTCTTTGTGTGTGTGTGTATATATAGTGTGTATGTGTGTGTATATATATATGTATATATATATTCTTTGAACTGTTTGCTTAAGATCAGTGCACTTTATTCACTTTACCACGTGATTTTGTCCTAAATAAATTGGAAAAAATATGGTTGGCTGTAACTAATGAAGTTCTTAAAGGGAAACGTGTATCCTCAAAAACATATATTTAGAAAAGACAAAAGCTAAAATTTAATGAGCTAAGCATATTATATAAGAAGATAGAAACATCGGGGATGAGAGAAGCAAAGAAGTATAAATGAAAACCTTTAAAAAATAAAAGCGAAAATTAATGAACTAGAAAAAGAAAAGAAAATGTAGTAGAAGAAATCAACAATTCCAAAATAAAAGTGGTTTTTTGAAAAGACTGATAAAAATCAAGAAAGCTCCAATAAGCTCAAACAAGGAAAGATGGGGCGTATTAATATTAGGAATGAAGACTAGAATATAATTACAAATAGAGCAGAGATTTAAAAGGCAATAATATTGATAATCATGCACAACATTTATTGAATATTCGATAAGCCTTAGGCTTGTTCTAAGTCCTTTATATAGTTATCACTTCATTTAATCCTCATGACATAAAATACCCTGAGGTGTGCATTTTATTATGCCCACCTTTTTTTACAGATTTATGCCAATACTTTTAAAAATTAATGAAAACTTGGCAAATTCCTAGAAAAACATAATTTAGCAAAACTCTCAAGAGGATATTTAAAAGTCTAAAAAGTTATATAATGAAGTTGAGTAGTTAAAATTCTACTATATAGTCAAAAAACAACTCATTCCTTTTTTAAATAATCTGTTCCACATAATAGAAAAATGAAAAACTTCCCAATATATTTTATTAAATACTATGACACCATAACAAACAAACAAGATAAGAAAGAAAAACTAAAGGCTAGTTTCATTCATAAATACAGTTGCAAAGACTCTAAACAAAATATAATCAAACTGAATCTACCAGTATATTAAAGAATAATGGAACATACCTAAACTGAATTTATACCATGAAAGAAGGGTTAAAATTTGCAAATCTATTAATGTAATACACTATATTAACAGATTAAAGGTGAAGAAAACCATGTAATAATTTAAATAGATGCAGGAGAAGCGTATTATATATATCACTAATCCTACTGAAACCACTGAGAGATAGATATTATCCTCATTTCACTAATAGGTAAATCAATAATAACTAATAATAAAAATAGCCAAATTTATAAAGTGCATGTTTTATACTAAGTACTATGCTAAGTAATTTGCAATAGTTATTTTATACTTAATTACAGTCATAAAAGCTCTGCACCATTATGATTCTTATTTCACAGCCTGATTATTTTTGTCTCAATTTTCACAAATTTGAGTGTGAAGCAATATTATTCTGCATATTCCCTGGCCAATAAGGGAAGATAACTTGAACCACTTAATTAAAATAGTGTGTTTTAGTTATATCTAATACAGAACAACCAACACCACAATTTTTTTCATTAGCTCTAGGTCCAACTTAAAATTGTTTCTAATTATGAAGAAAAGTTGGACATGTGTATTTCTAATGTGTGTGTATACTATCTGACATTTGAAAGATGATAGATTTTTGCTATTGTTATACTTTAAGCATTTTGGCACACTCCATTGTTGATTTGCTTTTACAAAATAAAAAAGGAGATGCTTTGAATTATACACAGATATTTGTATAAATTTCATCCCCCTACATCTGTATCCCATTATAATTGTTCAATCCCTAAAGCGAATGCTTTCAAATGCATAATGTGAATATATTTTTATAGATTATTGCTTCAGTAATTATACATTAATATGAATTACAAAAAATCAGCTATAAAATATACATCCAGAAAGCTCAGGAAATATTATATCTCAAAGAATTTAGCATTTAGCAAGGTTTGAAATGTAAAACTTTATTTTAAAGCAAAACCGTAAGGATGACTCATATATAGCCAAGAATGTTTGAATTCTTGGTTCAAAAATTTATATGAACCAAGAAACAATGATTCCACCGTATCTTTAGAAATATAACTTAAATAGATATTTTCATATCTGATAACATTCCCAAGTTATACAGAAACCCTGATATAAAAAACCTCTTTCAAGTGTTCTAGAGCTCACATATTTTTCTTATAAAAGCAAAGCTGAAACCTTTCTAAAATTGTTTCCTTTTTGTGTGCACATGTACGTGTGTGTGTGCATGCACATATATTCTTTTAAGTGGTGACTAATCTTAATGCATCTAGTCTACCTTCTGTGTCTGGTGAATGCTTTTATGCTTTTCTTGCTCCTGGGATGTTACCAAGCTTTCAAAATCTTACTCAGGTGATGTGAAGAATAAAAAAAAAATGTTATATGTGCCCTTTCATGGCTGCCCTCGTAATGTGCAACACAGAACATCACTTAGGATTTAAAGGCCCATAAAATAGAAAGCTTGCTTAACCCCTTGACTGCTCCATGCATGCAAGTTGCAGCACCCTGTGATATTGGAATTTTATGAGTGTTGAAAGCTGAGGTGTTTTAAGCCTCAGCAGCATATATTCGTTCTGTTATGGTAACCCAGGTCAAAAGCAGCACAGGATTTTTTAGCTCTATTTTCTTTGTCTTTGAAACTGTTCCTAGACATCCTAATTCTGCACAGGAAAATGCCTGCAAGCATGTAATAATTCAGTTAATTACTAACAAGAAACGAAAAGTATATATTTTCTTTCATTGAACAAAATAAAAATGAATGTATTTCCAAAGAAGTCAGGAACAGCAAAAATAGTGGCATGTTTCCTCTTTAAAATGGCATAAACAGACTATAACAAGTTAGGAACTTAAAACAGGAACAGAAATCAACACTATTGTATGCCTAGTATTGTCTAATTTTAGAAAGGTATAATCTGCTGGAAGAGAATCCAGTTATGGACATACCAGGAATGTCAGCACTTTAGGACAATGTGGGATATTGTAAAAGAAATGAAGAAGCTAAAATTGGCTGAATGTGTAGACTGGAATCCTAAGGGAGGATGAATCCGGGAATATGAGCCACTCCTGTGGCTGGGGCTCCAGGGGCTACCTCTTGGAATATTTTGGCCTTTCTCCCTGACCTTACAATTTGATAACACAAGGGCTTATGTGACCTGAAATCATTGTATTATTATTTCATATGGTTATTTCCATTTAAAAAATCATTGCTTCTACCCTGCACAAACCACTAAGAGAATAAGAGACAGTGATTACCCCAAGAAATTTTTATATTCTTATAGGAGGGATATGAAAACTATAAAAGCAATTACAAGGCAACATTCAAACATGAAAGAGAAATAGTTATAGCTGCATTTGGATAATTCTCATTGATGGTTAATGAAACACTCTAACATGTATCATTTTGTTGTGCTTCACAACATTCCTGAACAGTAGATACAGCAGCAGGGAAAACTGAAACTCATAGAGGTTGAGGGACCTATCTAAGGTCACATAGCTTGTAAGCTGCAGAGCTGGAACTAAACACCATTCTTCTTATTTCAAGACCAGTTTTCGTTCCATTACAGACTTAGTACATAGTTGGCACTCCAATTTCCCCTAAGCAAAGCCATGCCAGGCAAAGGGAAGAAAGAAAGGGAGAGAGAGAGAGAAGAGGGGGTGGGAGAGGGAGAGAGGGAGAGAGCATGCAGGTGGAGAAAGGAAGACCAGTGGGAAGGGTAAGATGCAACAGGAAATCTGAGTACGGGGCAGGAAATATGTTTCTCCCCATTATGCCCCACCCACCAATGTTTCTAGGGCCCCTTCAGTTCTATAGCCTTTCTCATTCTGTTTAATTTAATGTTTATTTCCTCCTTCAACAATTCTCCCTCATGGCTGAGATTTCATAGTTTTGAAATGAAACATTCTTTGTCTAAAGTTGTTTGCCTTGGATGATCCTTTCGTCTTATCTCACTTTTCCTTTCCACACATTGAATTCTTTTTCTCCTCCTGAGTTTTATGTCCTGCCTTTAAATTAAGTTACTGAGGGAGTTGTGTAAATTCTTTAGGCTTTAAGAATCCATATCCTTGTTCTGAAATTCTAGAGACTCAACTAACTGTCAATGTTTCACAGTCTCATTTCAATATTGAAAAAAATCAATTGTTAAAAGGTTATAATGCCCATAGCCTGTTTATAAGATCAGAAGACTTGGTCACATAATGTAATTGATGGTTATAAAAATTGAGTAATTTACTCGTATAACACTTTTATTTAATAAATCCGTGACTAAAAGTAGAAACTATGCAATACAATATTAATGCTTCCAACTTTTAAAGATAATCATAAATAAAACACTAAAACCTCATTTTAATTCTTAAACATGTTAATGAAGGGAATATACATGCCCCAGTTTTTATGAAATAGATAACATGCTGTGAAGATGGGAATCCATCTTATAGAAAGTGAATTAAATTCTGGATGATGAGTTCTCTTTTTGGAAGGTTTTGTGTTGGTGTAGGTGTTGTTTTAATTATAGACTACCACAGAGTTAATGGAAGAGGTGGCGTCTGAATGATGACTTTGAGTTAGATATGTTTTGTCCTGATCTCAAGTTTAAAGGCCATCTTTATGGGTGATGCGTCACTATTTAGAAGGCATTTTCAGCTTCTTTATCTTGAAGAACAGTACTGAAGGGAAATGTCTTCAGTTTCTGACTCACCTTTTAATAGGAAGTATAGCTAACTTCTGATTGGAATCAATATCTCAACCAGAAAGCTTGAGAAGAGATTAATTAACCTCCATGGTTCCACTTCATGATTTCATAGAGCAGTTCTTTGAAAGTCACGTCAGTGACTATCAGTTTACTGCCTCCATCAGCATTTTGTGAATTCCGGATTACCATTTAGCAATGGCACATTCTATGCATGTGGCACTCAGGACTACTGAGAAGACAGTGCTGCCAGAATAGCAGTGCAGACTCTGGTGGACAGACACATTCACACAAGGGATAGATAATATAAAATTGAAAGCCTCTAATTATGGTGTGATCTTGAGGATTGCATTGTTTCAGCTAAAACTTACTTTCTTTTGCAAATGGTAGGTCAACACACAGGCTCTAACTTGGACAGCTGAGATAGAATATGTGAGGACAGAGCTTTCTTCATTTGTTCTCGTGAACTAAAAAGCAGTAGAATTTTCCCCTGTATTTTCCTGTTATTCTTGTTCAGCTAATATGCATGCCAAGCCACTGTTGGAACACAAAGGAACATTGTTCCACTAGATTGAAAATTGAACTAAAAATTTATTTGAAATGATAATTTGTTTTCCTCATACCCAAGATGCGGGAAGCTTTACAACTAGTTTTGCATTTTTTAGGGTTTTTGTTTTGTTTTGTTTTGTTTTCAGGCAGTATGTCTGAATCCAGCACAAAATCTAAGGCAAGTCTGAACGTTGACGTTACTAGACCAAGAGTAGGTGTGTCCCTAAGTAAACAAAAGAAACTTGAAAACTCATTAATCAATACTAAGGGGAAAAAAGGGATGATTTAGAAATTAAGTTTCCTAATATGATTATATAAATTTGTCTAATAGTAAAATCCTACAAATCAGGATACATTATATCAACATAAGAGAAAGTTAAGTTTTAATTATTATTGTTAATTTGTGTGGCAAGTAAAAAGAAACCAGTCACTATATCTGAAAATTCTGCCAATGTAACTAATAAGCTAAACCTTTTGACAATATATCAAAAACAAATAAAAAGGAAGCAGTTAAAGCATCTGAAGTTTCATCAGGCATGTTTAAAAAAATCTGAATAAACAGCTGCCCTTTGAATTGTATGAAATGTTTGACACCCTGTATTTGAAACCTTTGTTTCAAGCTTACTGTATTTGTGGTGTGCTCTTCTTCTAGTTGTATGGGTTATTTACTGGATGGATGACTCACAGAAGAAAATATACATGTAGTTTTACCTTCTAGTGTTTCACTTGATTACTAACCTTCCTGTGCTGAGGCAATGTTACAAATGTGAGAAATTTAAGTGCATCAGTTACACATGTAGGCTTGCTGAGCAGAGTGATACAGAACAAAGATCACCAGATGGGTCACAGGGCCACATTCTAAGGAATTGTATTAGGCTGAATCACACTGTTATTGTGCTCTTAGGCTGTTAATAGTCAGCTACTGTTTCAGTAATTTTAAAAAAGCATGAAAAAGAAAGAAAGCAGTTAATTAAAATATCAATATCATACTCTTATGAATTTGTTATACATAACGTAGAAGAATACATTAGACATATCAGACTCAACATCCAGGTATGTTGACAATACTGTTTGGAATGCTCGCTAAAGAATGGGGCGTTGATGGGTACAAAAACACAGTTTGATAGAAGAAATAAGACCTAGTGTTTGATAGAGAGCAGGGGGACCATAGTTTACAGTAATCTATTGTGTATTTCAAAACAGCTAGAAGAGAGGAGACAAATACTTAAGATGATGATATCCCAATTACACTGATTTGATTTTTACAAATTATGTGATTGTATTAAATTATCACATGACCCTGAAATTATGTGCATCTATTATGTATCAATAAAACTGATTAAAAATAAAATTTAATTTAAAAAATAAAAATAAGTCCTTCACAAAAATAAAAGAATGGAGTATTGTCTTAATGATTCATTTTTTTACTTGATTTATCCAGTATTTTCGTTGGCCTGACAAGACTCCCAAATCAAAACTGTCCAGAGAGAATAACGGTATGACTATTGCCTCTACAGTTTAAAATCTTGAATTGTCAGATATCAAGAGTATGGGCAGTGCCTGCTGTTCTATATGGCTCGTTTTCCCCTTCTGCTCACTCAGAGTGTCTAATTAGCAGCCACACTTATTTCTCATTGCCTTTAGCTCCTCAATCAAGGATTTCTGGTAAAGGAACCCTGCTGTGGGTGCTAGAATTTTTTAAAAAAAGAAAGAAAACATGAAACTCATCTTCATGTAATCAGCCTAAAAACACCACCCCTTCATCACTAAGGGAAAAGAGAACGATTTTCCATTTCCTATTCCAAAAACACTACTAAGACTATTTTTAGTTTACTTTATCTTTTTAGGTCTGATCTTGGTAATTCTTTTGTCAAGATGGACATGAGGAGAGAATAGAAGAAAGAAAAAAAATTGAAAATTCTTAGAATCAAGTGAATTGCTTATGAAACCTGGAAACATAGGCGGATGTCCATCTTGTTGTGAAGAACACCTTCAGTCTACAAATATATAAAATATGACCAAAATAACACAAAGACTTAAAACTTTGAATGAGGCAAGCAAAACTATATCTGTTAGGTATTTAATTGGTTATTTAAGCTAGAGCATTTTAAAAATATGTCAAAGGAATTCATTCATTCAACAATAGTTAGTAGTGTCCAATGTCCCAGGCATTTTCTTAGGTACTGGGGATAAGAGTGAGCAGAACATGATCCCTGCATCTAGGAGTTTAGAGCACAGAGATAAGAAACAGGTAATTTAAAATGCAGTGTGTAAACCACAGGGCATTTTAGGAGACCTAGGAGAGACACAAATCTTAAGAGCATAGAAATGTCCTAGTATAATTGACATCTAACCTGTGTCCAAAATGATGAATAAAGCTTAGTAAGGCAAAATAAAAATATATATATATACTTCTAGAATGGCAGAATGGCAGAGTAAAAACCTCTGAAAATTCATTCTTCCATTAAAGCAAAAGAACACTTGCAAAAATGGTCGACTTATTCAGAACGCTGAAAATTAACCAACGCCTTGCAACAATGTTAAGAGCATTATTCCAGAAAAACAACTGAATCTCAGTAAGAACAAGTGCTGTGGTGTTTTAATTTGGTTTATTTCCAAATTATGAAAACCAGCAGCCCAACAGCCCCCGGATAGGGCAGAATGGGGTTGAAGCTCTCCAAAAGCCTCATCCCCAGAGAACTGTCTCTATTTGACCTGTCTGCTATCTCCCTGAAAAGCCTTATTCTTAGCATTTATTTTTTTTTTTGACCTGACTCAGAGCTCACTCTGTGCAAGCATTTGTAGAAAACAATTAGCAGTGGCCAAGTGTGGTGGCTCACGCCTGTAATCCCAGCACTTTGGGAGGCTGAGGCAGGCAGATCATGAGGTCAGGAGATCGAGACCACCCTGGCTAACACAGTGAAACCCCATCTCTACTAAAAAATACAAAAAATTAGCTGGGCATGGTAGTGGGTGCCTGTAGTCCCAGCTACTCAGGAGGCTGAGGCAGGAGAATGGTGTGAACCTGGGAGGCGGAGCTTGCAGCGAGCTGAGATTGTGCCACTGCACTCCAGCCTGGGAAACAGAGTGAGACTCTGTCTCACTAAAAAAAAAAAAAAAAAAAAAAAAAAGAAGAAGAAGAAAAGAAAACAATTAGCAGTGACTGTTTAATAGTACAGCTGCCTGAGGCAGTAATTCCAGCTGGAACTAACAAGAAGGTGACCAAAACACATAAAGTAAAAAACTGGGAAATGAAACATCCATAGAGTGCTTTTAAAGGCCCCATATCTGGAAATTTAGAGGGCTGGCCAGGTGCATGTGGAAGACTGTTTACATACTCAGGAAAGATCTGAGAAGGTCCTTATCTCTCATCTCTGACTGACCATAAGGGCTGTGCAAGCAGGAATTGAAAGCTAAGGCAGACCTGTGAGTTGCCTGCGAAAGCATTGAAGGCATGCCCCAAAACACACACACACACACACACACACACACGGAGAAAGAGAGAGAGAGAGAGAGAGAGAGGAGAACTCCTCTGCAAAGCCCGGGAGACTTATTGATTGCATTCATTAGCTGACCAGTAAGCTAACTGAACACACCAGGCATCAGTTGATGCAAGTGATAAAGAATACAGAGTATACAGATTCAGTCCAGGAAATTCATGAAACAAAAAACAGTCACTAAACAAACACACAAACAAAAAACTCACAGAATGTGGTGCGGAGTGGGGAAATTGGATTTCCATACTTGCTATATTACTTAAAATGTTCAGTTTTCAACAAAAATTTATGAGATGTGCAAAAACAATGGGAAAGGATGATGCATATAAACAAAAAAAAAAAAGAGAAGTCAATAAAAAAGGTACCTGAGGAAGTTCAGATTTTGGACTTACTAAACAAAGTCTAAAACAGCTATAAAAATATGGCTAAATTTTTTTTTAATCCATGTGCTAAGAACAATGGAAAGAAGGTATGAGAATTCTATCTTACCAAATATAGAATACCATTAAAGAAATACAGATTAGGCTGCATGCAGTGGCTCACGCCTGTAATCCCAGCACTTTGGTAGGCTGAGGCAGGTGGATCACGAGGTCAGGAGTTCGAGACCAGCCTGGCCAACATAGTGAAACTCCGTCTCTACTAAAAATATAAAAACCAGCCAGGTGTAGTAGCATGTGCCTGTAGTTCTAGCTACCTGGGAGGCTGAGGTGGGAGAATCACTTGAACCCAGGAGGTGGAGGTTGCAGTGAGCTGAGATCATGCCATTGCACTCAAGCCTGGGTGACAGAGTGAGACTCCATCTCAAAATTTAAAAAAAGGAAGAAAAAAGAAATACAAATTGTAAAAAATAAGTAGAAATTCTAGAATTGAAAATTATAATAATTAATGAAAACATTCGCTAGGGAAACTTAATAGCAAGTATAAAATACCAGACTATTAGACTGTCAACCAAGAATTCTATGCCCAGCAAAGCTAAAATTAAGAAGGAAATACATTCCCAGATAGGCAAAAACTGAATTAGTTACTAGCAGGCCTGCACTTTAAGAAACACTAAACAGAATCTTTCAGCCTGAAATTAAAGAACATTAGACAGTAACTAGAATACACACAAAGAAATAAAAATGGGTAAAAATGTACATTTACATGGGTAAATGTAAAGTCAGTAAAAAATGCATTTTCATTTCTAATTCTTCTACCTCAACTAAAACTGTATAAAACAATAAAAACACTGTGGTGATAGATACAAATGTATAAAGATATAATTTGTATGATAATAGGAGCTCAACAGAGGAAAAAGAGAATGGAGCTATACAGCAAAACAGTTTCTATATACTATTACAATAAAGCTCATGTTACTCCAGAATAGATCGTTTTAAATTAAGAGGTTAATTTTGAACCCCAGGGTGACAACTAAGAAAGAAATTAAAGATAATATAGTAAGAGAAACAAAAATAGGCCGGGCGCGGTGGCTCACACTTGTAATCCCAGCACTTTGGGAGGCCGAGGCGGGCAGATCATGAGGTCAGGAGATCGAGACCACGGTGAAACCCTGTCTCTACTAAAAATACAAAAAAATTAGCTGGGCGTGGTGGCGGGTAGTCCCGCCAGTAGTCCCAGCTACTCGGAGAGGCTGAGGCAGGAGAATGGCGTGAACCCGGGAGGCGGAGCTTGCGGTGAGCCAAGATTGCGCCACTGCACTCCAGCCTGGGCGACAGAGTGAGACCCCATCTCAAAAAAAAAAAAAAAAAAAAAAAAAGAGAGAAAAAAATAAAATAAAATGGAACACAAGAAAATATCTATGTAACACAAAGAAGGTAGTAACAGAGGAATATCTGTATGCATGTTATACAACCATTATGCAATGAAATTACAAAGAAATAACAAATGGAAATTTGGGAAATATACAAATATGAGGAAATTAACCAGCACACATATCTCTAAGGGGAGAATCAAGAACACAGAGGGTGGAGCTGTGATCCTAGAGTGCAGAGTTATGATTCTAGAGAGCAGAGGCATGAACCACAGAAGATTATTCTCAAGCCTTGAAACCTCATGCAGTATTCCCAGGTACATTGCTAAATTGTTTGAGACTGATAACTCCTTTTTTCCTTCCATTTTTCTTTCATTTAACCTAGATGTCTATAAAAGCTATCCTATACCTGTCCCATCATTGTATTTTGGGTGCTGATAATTTGTCACAGGTTCATATTGAAAGAAACTGTGCCTCAGAATGAACTGTACCCAGAACCTCACCTGGACTGAACTTAGAATATTTAGATAATGAGATTTGCAACTTCAAATGTGAATGTATTTTGCATGTTGTATGAATTTTGCATGTTGTATGAATATTAATCTTTGGGGGCCAAACGGAGGGACTGTGGTAGGCAAAATAATGACACCTGAAAGTTATCCATGCCCTAATCCTCCTAACTTGTAAATGTTATCTTACAAGACAAAAAGGACTTTGCAGATGTAATTAAGGATATAGTATATGCCATATTTGCATTTCCTCCTAAACTGCATTTCTATGGGGCTTAGAGAATAATTTTGCTAATAATTGCTAATAAATTGAAGTCCCTAAATTTTACATATTGGTTTTTATTTTTTAACAAATTTTTAGAATTTATTTGGGGTTGAATTCTTGATCAAAAGCAAAGCTAACAAACTTTTTTGTTTTAGGGGAGACAGAGGGTTATCCTTTTGGTAAATACAATGCTCTATATGTTGACTCAATCACAAAAGAAACGTAGCTGAAAATTTAAGAGTTGTCAGTATTGTTACTTGTAAGTTTAAAAGTCTGTTTTAAGAACTTTTTAGAAGTTTAAAATATATATATATATCTTTGTATACACACATATATATTAATATATATACACATATACATATATTAATATATGTACATACATATAAATGTACATATGTTTATATATACACACATATATACACCTCTATACACACAAATATATATATAAAGATGTATATATGTGTGTGTGTGCTTATAATTACCTATATATGTGTATATATACAACTATATGTGTATACATATACATGGTCGTGATGAAGAATATATACATGGTCTATACCATGTTATATATGTACACATAATTATATACATACACACATATATAAAGGTAAATATATATATACACACACATATGTGGGTGTATATATAGTGGTACATAAACAGATATCTATTATTAGATCACCAGGTCTCAGAGAATTCTGGGTAGTGTGAATAGGATGTACATTGTTTACCTACAGAGTCAAGAGAAAGAACTCTCAATTATAAATGAGAATGTGTGCCTCCACAATTGCTCTTCCTGAAGCCACACTATCAAAAACTTCGAAGAGTCTGGGATTGTATCCTATTTTCAAGCTAACAATTACCCTGCCACAGTTGCATGGGTGCTGAAAGAAGCTGAAAAACCCCTGGATCATAGAAAACTTCATTACTCACAGCAAAAGTAGTAGCCAGAATGTCAGCCTCTGCACCAGTCCCCCAAGCCCTAATTCCCCTTTGCTATGTGGCAATTAATTTTAGGTGTCAACTGGATTAAGGAATACCTAGAGAGATGGTAAGGCATTACTTCTGGGTGTGTCCGTGAGGGTGTGTTTCAGAGGAAATTGGGCTGTGAGTCAGTGAACTGAGTGGGGAAGATATGGCAGGCACCATCCAATCAGTTGGAGGCCCAGATAGAACAAAAAAAGGACAGAAAAGAATTTACTAGTTCTGTCTTCTGGAACTAGGACACTCTCTTCTTTCTGCCTTTGGACATGAGAACTCTAGGCTTTCTGTCCTTGGGACTCCAGGGCACACACCAGTGACCCCCTGGTTTTTCAGGCCTTAGGCCTCAGACTGAGAATTACACCATCAATTTCCCTGGTTCTGAGGCTTCCAGACTTGAACTGAACCAAACTACCAGCATCCCAGAGTGTCCAGCCTGCAGATGGCCAGTTGTACTTCTCAGCATCCATAATTGCACGAGCCAATTCCCCTAATAAATCATGTGTGTCTGTGTGTGTGTGTGAGTGTGTGTGTGTGTGTGTGTGCGCACAGTGGGGTACTATTGGTTTTGTCTCTCTTGAGAAACTGAATAACCCGGGGTGAAGTGGAGAGGTCCAACTGATGCCTGCACACTGTAGGTTGCATTACAGAAGAAGCACCCAGAGATTAGGTAACACAAATCTCTTAAAACAGACAAGCATGCACGCCTTTTATTTCAAGGTAAATACTCTGTCTACCATCCAAGGTTATAAACGAACCTCCCTGCATCTGAATGGAGACACTATTCTCTATTTTCTGAGACCGTTTTCTATATAAACATCCTTGAAAAGATAGTTCAAAACCAAAGCAGTCACGGCCTCTGCTCTCATGACATAGGAGACATGAGAGATCCATGGAGAACTGTTTCCCAACTCACAATGAGCGAAACTTTGTCTCTGAATTTACATTTGTTGTTTTCATCCTAATATTTTGGTATATACCTTTCTATGAAATTAATCATTGCATGGTTTAATAAAACATGTCATTACTTATAAAATTGTTTAATACCAGCAAGTTCTGGATGGCTTCTTCTGAGTCCTTCTTTAAATAAGTCAGTCCTGCTTTAAATAAACCATCATAGGTCAGAATGTTGTCAAGCATGAAGCAATGTTGGGGAGTTTTGGTGACTAGAGGTGACTCCTCCAGGGTTTCCTATAAATGTTGACTCATATGGAGATAATCAGATAAGGGTTAGCTCTTGTATTGCTGTATTCCCTCAATTAGAACTTCAAGGGACCCCCTCAGCTATGTATCTCAGTGATGGTCATATAACAGTGTTAAGTTGCTCTTATAAATGTACTTAAGTACTATATAGTTTCCCTCCTTTGAGAAATATTTTCCCTAGAAATCTGGCCAGTCAGAAACTAATATTCCCAGACCTATTAGCTTCCTGTGGCTGCTGTAACAAATTACCACAAACGTGGTAGTGTAAAACAACAGAAATTTATTCTCCCATTGTTCTAGAGGAGAGACATTTCAAATTAGCTTCACTAAGCCAAGATCAAGGTGTTCCCAGGGCCATGTTCTCTCTGGAGGCTCTAGGGGAAAATCAGTTCCAGTCTCTTCCAGCTTTCAGGTAGCTGCCAGCATCCCTTGGATTGTGGCCACATCTCCAGGAAAGGTCTTTCATCAGTAGGGCATAAAAGGGGCTTCAGTTCCTTGTTCTATACATGCTAACCGGTTATCAAGTTTGAATTACAGAATTACATAAGAACATGTACCTTGACAATGGAATTGTCAACAAAATACACACATGATGATTTCCAGGAATGGGTTCCAACAATTAATTAATAAGTAAATAGAGGATATGTAAGATTTTCCATGTATAGTATCTTTTAACTGAATATAATAATCTTAATGACAACAACCCAACATAAAACCCTAGTAAACAAAGAGCTCCACAAAATATATCAGCAAGACATTTTGATGATGTAGACTGCATATCAACATCAATAGGAACAGCTGTGCAGTATTCTCAAAATTTCATGACTATAAAATCACTCAGACAGCAGAGTTTGTTAAAACATAGATTCCTAGGCTTCCCAACAGAAATTCTGGTCCAGCAGGTTAGGGGCAGCATCCATGAATCCATATTTTTAAAGGTCACCCTCCAGTTATTCTGATGCAGACGATCTCACCGTGAGTTGAAAATGAATGATAAAGTGTGGACCAATCCTAAGTGAGACTTCCCACACACTGGAGATGATCATCCAGGTTCTAAGTACTCAAGCTATCATAATGCCAAGATTGCTTGGGCAACAGCAACGTACAAATCAAGCTCTTTCTTGCACTGCTATAAGACCTTGGCCACAGCTCTACTGCGTTTCATAGATAATAGAAGCACAGGCAAAACCTCAAGACTTCATCTTGTATTCATCAATCCTTCAGTATCATTTTATATTTTCAGTAGTCTGGGCTCTTGAAGCTATTAAGCAAGGTTAGCTTCCCTGAGAAATTCAATAAAGCTGCTCTCTGATGGTAAGGCTGGTTAGGTCAGAGTTTTATGTAGCTCTACTTAAGGAAACAGCAAGAAATCTGATAGCTGGTGAGAAAGCTCTCTTGCACTCTAGGAAAATTCCAACTTCATAGGCTATGAACATCACTAAAAGCCACTAAGTTAACGATAAGGGCCAGCCACAAGTAAAACTGTGAAGTGTCAGGGTGTTGGTGGCGGGGGGGTGGCAGGGGTCAGCATTTCCTTCTCCAGATCTATGTGAACCCTGCCCTGTCCTCTTCAGGAGCCAGGAATGAGCAGCACAGAATTGGGATGGCTTCAAAGTCTTTCAAATGAGACTACAGGCAGAAGGTCTTGCCATTCCACCTCTCTGCTGCACCAGTAAACAGGGCTCTCCCTTGCTGAAAATCCTTCAGCTTTATTTCCATAATAATAAAGTCTAAACTCCTTGGCCTGGCAGACAAGACCTCATAATATCTGGTTCCTATTAACATTACCAATTTGTTGGTAATCAATTTTTTCTCCTACTACAACTTCGCATTGCCCACCCCCAGCCCTCCATCTGTAGCCCACAGACACAATCCTCCTGGCATCATATTGAGCATTTGGACATCTAGCTAACATCAACTTCTCCTGCAAACCCATCTCCCTTTATCCTTCTGCAGATTGAGTAGACTATGCCTTAAACATCTCCAGGAAGGGTCATTTACCTACCCTGCAGTGTGAATAGTGCCCCGGGAGGTGGATACAGTGGCCCTGCCTCCATCTGGCACTCTGATGTAGAGGTCTCTCTATGAGGATTTCCATCTCCCTCAAGGAGCTGAGTTTTCTCCTTACACCTATGACACTGTTATTTTAGTCTTCATCTTTTGGGTCTGCCTTCCTCTCTCAACTGTGAGCCTCTTGAACACAAGTCCTATGCATGGTTCTATGATACAGTAAGTATTCTGTAAACTTTTGATGAATGGATGGATGAATGAATGAGTGAATCAATCAATCAATGAATCAATCACAAGGCTTTTAAAGAGACACTTTCATATGTTGAGACCTGAGCCCTCAAGACACTTGGAATGAGTCAAAAAATAGTACTGATAACACGCCTGAAGAAGACTTCCATTATCACGTAAATCTATGCCCCAGGAAAACTTTATACTGAGCCAACTATCTTCATTGGCAAGGAGAAAGGGAAAGTTGTCACTGGACTCCATTCTTGCCAATAATTAACAGAGTTGACTTTCCAGCAATTGGCAAGCTTGAGAACTAGACGAACAAGCCCACCGTGTCCTTCAGGGGTCTGGCAAAGAATGTGACCAAAAACATCAGGCTCAAGAAGAGCCCCAGTCTGGCAATGATGTCCTCCTTCACTGTGGCATTGAAACATGGATTTGTCGAGCATGACATGCTTGACTTCACTGCCAGTGTCTTTAAGCTGCTTAACAGGAAGCCCCAGGCAAGGTCACAAGCCCTTTGTCCTTAGACATGCACCATCTAGCAGATTTGGAACTGAGTTTTTGTTGAGTACCTGATTGGATGGATGTCAAGACCACTGACAGCAAACCTAAGAGCTGCAGTATGGTTAGTGCCCACCACAATATCAGCAATTTGCTAAAGGCAGGCTGAGAACATCCCCTGCAAGAATTCCCTGATGGCAGGATACCTAGAAAAAGACCCTCTTTCTGAACAGAGGCCCGTGGGTTGTTCTGTACAACTCTTCACCCTCCGCTCATTCTTTGAAAAGGTGGTGAACTAGACACATGCTCTTCACCTCCCAGAACCTGTTACCAACAAATATTAGGAAATAATTTAATTCAAAAAAAAAATCTCCATTTTTTAGGCCCTATCTTTCTTCCATTTGACTTTAAAACATGCAAGAATATGCTCTGAAGTATTATATGTAAAAATAGAAGGCTTGAAAACAGCATCAAAATTCACAGTTCAAAGCAGAAGGAGCTAATTAATAAGCTGCCTTCCTTTCTCCTTTTCTGCGTTTTCTTCCCACTGAGCAGCTCTAAATACTTGATGTTGAGTTGGGTTTTTATTTTTATTTTTTTAAAAATAATCGCCTATGCATCACGCAGACCTCTCCCTGAGATATATTGGCCTGGTACATAAACAGCTGGTGTGCTCCAGGGGCAGTGTATATTTTATTCTGGATGGAACCCATGATAAGAAACTGAATTTAGAAAGCATTTTGTAGGAAACTAAAGTCAGCCACTGAATAAAATACAAAGCAAGGGCTTTAAAAGGTGTTCTTATTCATTAGAATTTAATGCATCAAAAGTTATTTTATGTCTAAAGTGAGAAGGACAAGAGTAAAAGAATAGGCTGCGCAAAACTAAATCCCCTAAAGACATTTATATTTTTCTTTCAGAATAAAGTAAATTCTAAGAGATAAATAATTTCCCATGAAGTAAATGTGCTGCGTGTTCAAAGAATAAACACGACGTGTTCCGTTCTTGCTCTGTCCAACCCACAGCAGTGTGTGTTTACCCTCCTCTTGGAAATAGAGTCCTGCAAAGTTTCACGTTGTGGAGGAAAATTGAACTTTAACTGATTGAAATCGCCGCTTTATTAGAGCCATCACCCTGTGGTCCCCTAACAAAGAATACACAACCACACAAATATCTAAGGACATGCTACCCTTCCCTGCCATCAACTCCAGAGATCATGGTGCTTTCTGCCCTGCCCAGCATCCTGAGTCCAGGCTGATTTAATTCATGAAGGTTAAGAGGAGGTTAATCAATAGAGGATAATACATTATAAAAATATCTGCAGGCTTTTGACTGTGAGGGAAATGTGAGTGAGAAAAGAGGATGCTTTTGACAAAGAAATCTAGCACGTTGCTACTCAAACTGAGGCTTGTGGCAGCAGCAGCGGCAGAAGGTTTACCTTGGAGTTTGTTAGAAATGCAGAATCCAGGGCTGCATCTCTGATTCAGCACTACAGAATCAGAATCTGCATTTCACAGGGTCCCCAGGGATGCATATACACATGAAACTTGAGAAGCAGTGATCTAAAGAGTGTCTTCTCTAAAGGAGCTCACAGACTCATTAAGATGGCGAGGTCAAAGCAGGAGGCGAGGCCCCAGGTGATCCAAAAAGGGTAGCAAGGACTTCAGGTATTTTTGAGATTCAGAGGAAAAAAAGACCACAGTCAAGGACAAGACATGACAAAGGCCTACAGAGGTGAGCCTTAATGCAGAAGTGTCAAGTGGAGAAGACTTGGCAAACCAAAGATACAGAGGGAAGGACATTGCCAGAGAAAAATGAGGCTAGTTTTACACATAAGACACAACAGAAGCAAAGGCATAGAGGGAAACAGGGAATTTCTGATCAGAGAGTTGAGTCTAACAGAAAGGAAGCATTTACTCCTCCTCTATCATTTTAGGGAGGCTCTAGTGTCTGTAAAGTGCTGGGCTTGCACAGAGCTTTCTCTCAACATGCTTAGAATCACGTAAAGGGGTTTTGTGATGGACTAAATTGTGTCTCCCTTCTCACTGCCACATAGATATGTTAAAGTCTAATTCTCATTGTGACTGTGTTTGGAGATAGAACCTTTAAAGAGGCAGTTACGGTTAAATGATGTTTTCTTTGATTTGTTTATGTTGTTGTTGTTCATTTTGGGGTTTTTTTTTTTTTTTTTTTAGACGAAGTTTAGGTCTTGTTGCCGAGGCTGGAGTGCAATGGCGCAATCTTGGCTCACTGCAACCTCCTCCTCCCAGGTTCAAGTGATTCTCCTGCCTCAGCTTCTCAAGTAGCTGAGATTATAGGCATGCACCACCACACCCAGCTAATTTTGTATTTTTAGTACAGACGGGGTTTCACCATGCTGGCAAGGCTGGCTTTGAACTCCCGACCTCAGGTGATCCACCCACCTTGGCCTCCCAAAGTGCTGAGATTACAGGCCTGACCTACCATGCCCAGCAGGTTAAATGATGTTAAAAGGATGGGGATTTAATCCAATAGGACTGGTGTCCTCTTCAGAAGAGGAAGAGACACAAGGGAAGCCCATGCACAGAGACAAGAGTGTGAGGTATGCCAACAGGAAAGGTCTCAGGAGAAACCAACTCTGCCCACACCTCGATGTGAGATTGTTAGCCTCCATGACTAAAAGAAACACTAAATTTCTACTGTTTAAGACCCTCAGTCTGTGGGATTGTGTTATGGTGGCCCTAGCAGACCAACAGGGTAAACAATAAGGTTGTAAAGTAATGTTGATGTCGAAATAAAATTTGAACTTGAGCCTTTAGTTCACGAGCAGTGTTTGGAGATAATAATTGTATTAGTCTGTTTTCATGCTGCTGATAAAGACATACCCAAAACTGGATAATTTAAAATAAAAAGAGGTTTAATGGACTCACAGTTCCACATGGCTGGGGAAGCCTCATGATAATGGCAGAAGGAAAAAGGCACGTCTTACATGGCAGCAGACAAGACAGAAAATGACAGCCAAACGAAAGGGGAAACCCCTTATCAAGCCATAAGATCTTGTGAGACTACCACGAGAAAAGTATGGGGGAAACAGCTTCCATAATTCAATTATCTCCCACTGGGTCCCTCCCACAACACACGGGAATTAGGGGAGCTACAATTCAAGGTGAGATTTGGGTGGGGACACAGCTAAACCATATCAATAATCTAAGCAGGATGGACTGGAGAAAAATAAGAGATAGGTAAGAAAAAAAATTACCATCAAGTCTTTGGGTATTACTCCACCAGCAAGATGGAAGGAATAATGGAAGCGATTTAGGAGCTGTTGCAGAGAAAGAAGGCCTAGAATCACTGACGGCCTAGAATTACTGAAGGCCTAGAATCTCCAAAGGCCTAGAATCTCCAAAGGCCTAGAATCACTGAAATTTAGAGCACAACAGAATGTCTTAGCAATCACTTAAGTCAACCATCTTCATTTTTAACTGACAGGGATTCAGTGGCCCAGGAAGAGGAACAGAGACAGCTTCATGGGCTTGGGACCTGTGAAGCCACACAGGGCACATGATGAGATGAGATGTCCTCACATTTGGTTTAATGCTCTGCCATCACCAACTTAAAATTCTTGATAATTTTTGAAAAAGGGGCTCCGTATTTTCATTTTGCATCGGATCCCACAAATTATTTCGCTGTTACTGATCAGTAGTTTTGTCACAGTTTTATACAAAGCTTTAATTATTAGAACTCTCTCCAGTATCCTGCCTTCTAGGCCATGGCTTATTGTGCCTCTCATTCTGCCTCAGAAGCTGCTAGAAGGCAGAGGTAGAAGGAGGAGCCAAAAATAGCTCCACCACATTAAGCTAAGGAAACTGAAGGAATTATCAACCACAATACCAAAAATATGTTAACCCAAGGAAGGAGAATAAATTCCATGGAGTTTAGGGGGTTTGTTCTCTTTGCTTTCATTTTGCTCTGCCTTGCGTTTTCATTGGCTTTTTGTTGTTTGTGTTTGTTTGTCTTGCTATGTTTGGTTTTTTGTTGTTGTTTTGGTTTGGTTTTAGTTTTGGTTTGCTTCTTGGAGTAAAAATTGGCCCTTCAGTTAAAATAATTGAAGAAGAAGAAGCAAATTTGAATTGAAGGATGGGAGAGATTAGGGGAAAAAATAATATATGATATATTTCCAGAATAGTGGGTGAATTCCAAAAAGTGAAGCCTTGGTGATAAGGTTTGGCTGTGTTCCCACCTAGATCTCATCTTACATTGTAGCTCCCATAGATCCCATGTGTCATGGGTGGAACCCAGTGGGAGGTAATTGAATCATGGCAGTAAGTCTTTCCCATGCTGTTCTCATGATAGTGAATAAGTTTCACGAGATCTGATGGTTTTATAAAAGAAAGTTCCCCTGCACAATCTCTTTCTCGCCTGCTGCCATGTGAAATGTCCCTTGCTCTTCTGCCATGATTGTGAGGCCTCCCCTACCATGTGGAACTGTGAGTCCATTAAACCACTTTCCTTTATAAATTACCCAGTCTCAGGTATGTCTTTATTAGCAGCATGAGAGCAGACAAATACACTTGGAAATGAGTGAAATATCTAGGGAAAGAATCTAAAGACACAAGAGCAGAAGGGAGAGGCATTAGTGTTAAGAAATCAAAGCATAAGGGGCCACAAATAAGGGAAGGAAAAATAGAAAGAAAATAAACAAAGCAAGAATTGAGATGAAAATCAATGTAAAGCAAGCCTGAACTCAGAGGTAGAGAGTTTACTTATAAATAGTCAGTAATTGCAAATGGTGAAAATATCAGAATCAGCCATTGAGGGTTACTGGTAAACTTGAATACATATTCAATATTATTATACAGGTTACACTAAGTCATATAGGATTAAAGTCAAAATTTAATTATTGAAAAAAATTAAAAGACATTATTTGGATCAGCTGGAGTAAGCAAAAGAGTCAGGTTAAAAAATATATTTTTTTCTAAATGGAAGCCAGTGTATATTTGAAGGAAGAGAAGAGACAGGCTGTTAAAAGAGAAAATGTAAAAAATGTTGGGAAGGAGAATAGATAAGAAAGAAAGAAAGGGCTCAGAGATACAACAGGCACCAGAAACACAGTCACAGACAGAATTGTTGTCTTTGGAAAGAAAGAATATTGGCTCTTTCTCTCTGAAAAGTAGAAAAGAAGAAAAACAAACAGGTAGAGTCATTTTGAAGGACAATGGGGATGTTCATGCCTCAAAGTCTTCACCTGAGAGCAAAACAGAAATGAAAGTCACTTTCTGAAGTGTTTTTGTTATAATCTACAAGTTAATAGTTTTCTACAAATATTGGGGGCTGAATGGACAGTATATGAGTGACACATTATGAAAATGGAATGTTTAATCATGCCACATAAACCTCTTTTCCAGAAACAATGTTATGCAGCACACTTGCCAAGAGAGAATAAACAAACTGCTTATTCAGCGGTATGAAATATAGCATCTTTTGAATATTTCATGGCAAGGCTTCAGGTATAAAATTTCAGGAGTTGAAATCTGTAGAGTAATAAGAAACTGAAAAAAAAAAAGAAAGAAAAGAAAATTATCAGCAAAAAATATTGTAGAGGGAAGCCAAACTACTGAACTGACCAAATTATGGAAAGAGAAGAGAATTATTTATTCTAAGCCTTGGAGTTAGAGGCTGCAAGGCCATACCCATACGCACCCATACGCACAGACACACACAAATGCACAGACACACACAAACACAAAGACACACATGCATATGCACAGACACACACACATACGCACAGACACACACAAACACACACACGCATATGCACACACACCCATACACACAGACACACACAAACACACAGACACACACAAATGCACAGACACATACACACAGACACACGCATATGCACAAACACACATGCATATGCACACACAGACACACACAGACACACACATACAAACACATACAGCTTGGTGTTTCTATTTCCACATAAAATACCTGCTATGGTTTGATTGTGTCCTCCAAAGTTCATGTGTTGGAAATGTACTCCCCAGTGCAATGGTGTTGAAAGGTGGGACCTTTAAGAGATTATGCCATGTGGACTCTCTTTTCATAAATAGATTAATGTCATTATTATGGGGGTAGATTCATTATCTTGAGAGTGGGTTTGTTATAAAAAGAGAATTCAGCCCTCTCTTTTTCTCTTGCTCTAACACTCTCTTGCCTTCCACCTTCTGCCATGGGATGATTCAGCTCAATGTCCCTTAACAGATGCTGTCACTGTGATATGGGACTTCCCAGCTTCAAGAATTGTGAGAAATGAATTTATTTTCTTTATAAATAACCCAGTCTGTGGTATTCTAACAACACAAAGTAAACTAAGACAGTATCATATAAAGTATGCTTGTTTGAAATACACAGATAATCTAACATGACTTAAAAACAATCACTTGCTATTCTTACTGGATGTGAGTGAATTCAGTGTATCCTATCAGAAGTGTGCATTTGGTAAAGTATTATCCTAACTTTTTTTATTCATTTAGTTGGTCATCTAAAATGTTTACTCTTTGGAGTAAAAAAGGCACCTGCTTAACAACTTTATTCTACATCACCCTAAAATAGCTACAAATCTACCGAAAAGTTCATGATCACAAAATACCACAGAACATCACGCTCAAAGGAAAACCTGTAGTCAGATTCTGGGAGAAATTCCCAATAATGATGACTAATAGAGCTGGATTCAGAAAATTAATCAACGACCTACATTTCACCACATAAAACCAAGCAGTCCACAAAGGAAGGACTATTCAAATACCCAGGGGCTGTGCTTTTATATGCAGGAGAGTAATATCACATTAGGTAGAATTACAACCTTGTTATTGTCATTATTTGGAGATTAAGTATGATTTAAGGAGATGCATATGGGTACCGAGTTGATAAGGGGTAGACTTGTGCTAGTACATTTTATGTGTCAACTTGACTGGGCTAAGACATGCCCAGAGAGCTGGTAAAACATCATTTCTGGATGTGACTGTGAAGGTGTTTCCAGAAGAGATTAGTGTTAGAATCAGGGAGCTGAGTGAAAAAGATTCACCCTCACTAACATGGGCGGGCCTCATCTAATTCACTGAGGGCCTGAAGAGAACAAAAGGGGAACTCTAAGCTCTCTCACTTCTCTGCCCCATTGCCACCCTGTTCTGTGACTAACCTCTTCAATTCCAAGAAAGGATAGGTCTGATGCACATCACTGGGATTTCAGGGAAACAAGGTGTGAGAACTTAGGGCTTTTAATGGAAGGAGTATAGGGCTTGAAACTGCTTTCCTGAGCATATCTCTTTTCTGTTTGTCTTCCTGTTCAATTGTTTCGTGTGTTTTCTCTCCTCCCTTCCTCAATTCTAAAACGCTAAAACGTGTGTGTTTGGGGAGCAGGGATGGGGTGTGTGCGTAAGAAGCTTCCTAAAAGATCAATGGCAACTTGAGGAGAATTCAAGGGAGGGGAGACATGCAGCAAAGCATTTAAGTTGGCCTTAAATTATAGCCCATTCCTACAAAGGCAAAATGAGGCCAGCTCAAGACATCTCACGTCCGCACCCTCCCTCCCTCCCTCCCTCCCTCCCTCCCTCCCTCCCTTCCTTCCTTCCTTCCTTCCTTCCTCCCTCCCTCCCTCCCTCCTTCCTTCCTTCTCTTTCTTTGTTTCTAGATAGAGTCTTACTTTATTGCCCAGGCTGGAGTGCAGTGATCCGATCTCAGCTCACTGCAAACTCCACCTCCCGGGTTCGAGTGATTCTCCTGCCTCAGCCTCCTGAGTAGCTGGGATTACAGGCACACACCACCATGCCCAGCTGATTTTTTTTTAATTTTTGTAGAGATGAGGTTTCACCATGCTGGCCAGGCTGGTCTCAAACCCCTGACCTCATTATCCACTCGTCTAGGCCTCCCAAAGTGCTGGGATTACAGGCGTGAGCCACCGTGCCCTGCCCAGGTCTGCACTTTTATTTCTAAGACAGCTTATGAAATTCATTCTCCACTTCCCACACAGCCTATCCATGAATCCTCTTAACTTCCATTAGATCTTACAATTTAAATTTGTCAGAGATTTGATGATTAACATTAAAAGCAAATGAATTAGTAGCTTTTAAATAAACAATAGCATATGTTCATATGATTATAAAACATATACACAAGTTAATTTCTAGGAGATAATTTTTTTATATTTAGGAATATTACACCAAACTGTACACCTTAACTGTCTTGTTCTCTCTTTTCTGATATCAAACACTGACAAATACACCATTTGTCATTACTTAGAAAAGATGAGTAGAAAGGGTCAGAGTGTCAATGCCTCAATAACCCGAAATCCAGGAAAATGTGAGATGGCTGTGTGGTTGAACTACCGTTTAGCAAAACAGTATGCCACATGAAGAATTGTCTTCTTAGCCTGTTCAGGCTGCTGTAACAAACTACCATGAATAGGATAGCTTATAAGACAACAGAAATTTATTTCTCACAGTTCTGGAGACTGGAAAGTCCACAAACAAGGCAAAATTGGTGTCTGGGGGATGGCCTGCTTTGTGATTCATTGATGGTGACTTCTTGCTATGTCTTTATATCATGGAGGGGCAAGAAGTCTCTTCGCCCTCTTTTATAAGGGTACTAATCTCATTCATGAGGGTTTCGTCATCATGACCTAATCATCTCCCAAAGGTCCTACCTCCTAACACCTTCCCCTAGAGGGTCAATATTTTAGCCTATGAATTTTGGGGAGACACAGATATTCAGACTATAGCAATAATGCTGTATCAAATTCTTTTTTTTTTTCCTTTCTACTATAGTCTCTCCATTTTGTTTTTAATGAATTCACTGTAGTCTAGATAAGAAGGAAGAAGTTATACAACTTAAGGGAGCTGTCTGAAGAAAATATCTCTTTTATTATACAGGCAGATGCAACATGCTCATAAACAAGATGTTTTATTTCATTTGAACATGAAAGCTCATATTTCATGGTATCCTCAACCAATATAATTACAAATGAGGTTCAGGAATGTCAGTCTAACTGTATAATGTTTTTTCTTTTTTTTTTTTTTGAGATGGAGTCTCACTCTGTCACCCAGGCTGGATTTCAGTGGCACAGTCTCGGCTCACTGCAACCATTGTCTCCCGGGTTCAAGTGATTCTCCTTCCTCAACCTCTTGAGTAGCTTGGATTACAGGCGCCTGCCATCACACCCAGCTAGTTTTTGTATTTTTAGTAAAGATGGGGTTTTACCATGTTGGCCAGGCCGGTCTCAAACTCCTGACCTCAGGCAATCTGCCTGCCTCGGCCTCCCAAAGTGCTGGGATTACAGGCGTAAGCCACTGCACCTGAACTAACTGTATAAGAAATTTATCTTAACATGGTATCTAGATATATTATCCCATGAATGAGCCCCATCCCTAAAGATTAAAGAAGGCTGGAGATGGTCTTGGGCAGATTCAGGACAAGAATAAAATCATAATCTTTAATGTCAAACAGACTTGGATTTGAGGCTTGGTTGTGCCATTCATGAGTTGTGTAATCTTGGAGAAATTATATATTTTTCCTAATCCTGTTTCCTAATGTGTCAAATGGTGCTAATAGCAATTCCCTCTTAGTGTGGATATGATAATTAAATAGAAAAATGAGTGCATAGCCAGTACCTGGTACAGAGTGGGTTCTTGGTAAATATTGATCATGACCCGTTGGCTTCTTTTAGAAGGATGTGTTATACTTTAGCAGATGGAGGAGATAGAGGATTTATGATGCAGACTCATTCACAAACCTCAGGTCAAACAGTAGCCACACTTGTCATGTGACCCACTTAGGAAGAGCAGAGCCCTGGGGAAAGGAGAGAAACTGGCCTCCACATGAAGAACAGGCACATTCCAGAGATTCTGGAGAAATGGCATAGATTGGTTCTGAACCAGCATTCATGCAAATGGGGAGTCTGATTGCATCCTTTAATTTGCAAAAGCAGCTGCTCCTTTTGAGGTCAGATTTCCAAAAGAAAGATACCATTGCCCTGCACTGCTGAATACACAGGTACTTGTAAACTGTGCTACAACCAGCACTGAAAATGTGGAATATTTGTGTGCTTCTCTTCAGGAAACTATTATAATGCTTTGTGATCAGAAAGTGTCACCAAAAAGCGCAGCTGTATATCAACAGCATAGTGCCACCTAGGTTTTTATTGAGGCCTCCTTCCCAATCCAATCACAACCATCTGTCTAGATATTTCAACCACTCCCAGAAACAATGCAGTAAATGGGGGTTGTGCAGGGGAGGTAATGACAAGTGATTGTGTCTTGGAATACATAGAGCTCAAATCATATGGGCTGGGTAACATGGAGCTAGCAATACATGGCTGGGGAGTATAGAGCTAGAAAGAGCCCTGTGACAGCTGGGCACCATGGATCACACCTGTAATCCTAGCACTTTGGGAGGCCAAGGCAGGCGGATCACGAGGTCAGGAGTTTGAGACCAGCCTGGCCAAAATGGCAAAACCCCTTCTCTACTAAAAATACAAAAATTAGCCAGCCATGGGGGTGGGCTCCTGTAATCCCAGCTACTCAGGAGGCTGAGGTAGGAGAATCACTTGAACCTGGGGGGCAGAGGTTGCAGTGAGCCAAGATCACGCCACTGTACTCCAGTCTGGATGAAAGAGCAAAACTCTGTCTGAAAAAGAAAAAAAAAAGAGCCCTGTGAGAAGAATATGCAGGATGTTGTGGTATTGCATGAACTCTTTCAGTTCAGAAGGAGATTTTAAGGAAATGCTGAGGTGTAAAAAGTTGTGGCTTTGGGGCACGGGGAGCAGGACACTATAAAGAAGATTATGATGAGAAAAGATGGAAAAAGATCAAGATGAAAAGGAAGTGTAGGCAAAAGAGGAAATTTATTGAAACTAATGATGAGTATGTGAAAGGAAAATAAAATCTTGGGACCCCAAACTCACTATGTCTAATGAATGAAATGTTCAAATGAAATGTTATGAATAACATTGGGAGAAAAATCTGTAGATTTTGCTATGTAAAAACTTTAAACTTTTGTATCTCGAAATATAATACCAGGGTCCTACTTCCAGCAAATAGCTAACCACATATGCAGAGATTCTGCTCTGAGTTCTGATCATTGCAAAGGTGATCAAAGCATAAGAAGGGAAAAGTTAAGCTTGGGAACTGAGTCATGCAAAAAAACTGCCTTTCTTTGCTCCCAAACAGATAGCTGTAATTTCACATGCTTACTTTATCTTATGTAAAATGTAGATTTACTGAGCATGTGAGGGAATAATTGACTTCCTCCCCATTCCTTTCTTTTCACATGTAAAATGTAGATTCATTGAGCTAATCAAAAGTTTACAAGTAACCATTTGCCTCATTGCCTACCCTCCCCGGCCTTTCTTTCCATTCTTTGTTCCCCTCCTGCTTGCTCTTTCTCCCCCTCCTGCTTGCTCTTTCTCCTTTAAATATTGAAGTCCTTAAAACCCTCTTTGGAAAAAGCACAGGCCACAGATCCTACTGTAACTTATGTTTCTTTTTCCCAGGTGCATCTTCAACATTGGCAAAATAAACCTCTAAATCAATTGCAATCTGCCTGAGTCACTTTAGTACAGTAAAAGTCCCAAAATTCAACCACATAAAATACAGAGTTGTGTTATTACAAGCGATCACACTGCACCATCCAAATCCATGTTGCTCTTGGCCACTGTTCGGCACCACTAGGTAATGACTGTTTATGCCACTTCAATGTTGAGGGGCAATTCTAGGCCCTGTGGCTGCTGGGGGCTCCCAGGATCATGGCAGCAATTCCAGGAGTCTCCCAAGTGGATGATGCTTATTTATCAGCCCAAGTTGTCAAATTTGGACTGAAACAACGCTGAGAAGAGGGAACTATCCCTCTCCCTCTGCGCTTCCTAAAAAGCCTATTATTTCTTTGTTGGCCTCGCCTTCCCAGTCAAATCCTGTTCTCCAAGAGGATAAGAAATTTAACTTTCTCTGCTTTAGAATTTGGCTATGCAAAGGAAGGCAGTCAATTGTTATATGAGAATTAGCATTATTATAGAGCAAATTGTTGTGGGATTTACAGTGTTTATATTCAAATTAACAACAGTAAATAGAAGGATCAAACTACAGAAAACTGAATTAGTAATGTTGAATAAGTTCCAAAATTCCCCCAAGTTTGAAACAGAGGAAAAGAATGAAGCAACAAGACCAGGGAAATAAAAGACAATATAAAAATTAATATTATCGATAAAATTGCACAGAATAAAAAATTAAATCATAGAATTATAGTTGTTTATGAGGACTATGGAACAATTAGAACAGACAAGAAAGTCAGACATAATTCAGATAATTTTTGTTAGCCAAATAAACACCTTAGCACACAGATTGAAATAATTCACCATACTCAAGACAAAAATCAAATAATTCCAATGTTATAGGCAGAGTGGAAAAAAATTAAATTAAATTAAATTGGTAGGAAAAATATCCTACTAATATTCAGCCAGTGAAAAAAATTTAGAAAGGTTCTACATTATGCAAATTATCTAAAATTAGGCATGCTTCAATCATTTCTGCATTACTATATTTTAGAAAAATGGAAGAGTGATAGAGTTTTGAAAGAAAAATGTGAAGGCTCAAGAATGTTATACTTAATAAAGATTTTGATGTTTGGGTATGTTTGTATGTGAAAACAATAGGACTCCATTTCAGATACGTATGGCTCATAGAGTATGCCAATCATTTATCCCTCCAGAAAAAAATTTAGAAGTGTTTTCCATCTGGCCACAATTCAATATACAAAAATGAGAAAGTCACTATATATAAAGACTGCCAGAAAAAAAGGTGATAACCAGCTAAATATAATTTCATGTCTAGAAAATTATAGCAACACTATTTTATATTCTCATTAAAAAGAGAAAAAAGATATCTACTAGCATTATGATTATTTGTCATTGGTCTAGCCAATTCAATTGGATATAAGATATAGGAGATATCTCATCAGAAAAGAGCAGAGAGGGTTGTCATTGTTTGTACATTTTGTTTGTTTGTTTGTTTACCTAGAAAGTACAAGAGAATCAAATGAAAACCATTAAAACCAATATAAAATAAGTTAATTGGGCAGCTGAAAATGAATCAAATATATTTAAAAATCAATAACTGTCCTACATGCTGGCAGTAGAATGTTAGAAAATATAATGTAAAATTAGAGCTCATTCATAATAAATACATAGTAAATTCACACCATAATGAAGTGTGTCAACATTACTGACAGACATAAAAGGATATTTGGAAAATAGAAAAATGAGCCATATTCTTTTATTAGCTGGCCATTTTAAATCTATTTAAATATATTTATAGAATTCATGTACTTCTAGTTAATATTCTAATGGAATATTGGGGTGGGGTGTAGCTCTAGTGTTCTAATCTTCACCTGTAAAAAAAATAAAACAAATGTTAGGAATAACTAAATTTTCTAAAGAAATGCAGGGAATAATAAGGTAGGACTTGCCTTAACATATATTAAAAAGTACATAATATAAAGCCATGATAATCAAAATAGAAGAACAGACAGAGCAATGTACTGGTGCTTGAACAAACAATAAAGTGGAGAGAATGCTATAACCAGAAATACCATATAAATAAACTATTCTGGAATAATCAATCAACTGAAAGTCACAGTACATGAACTAAACCAAAACAAACCTCAGAAAGTGTATTTACACTAAACCTAGAAAACATTATAGAGACACGGCTGTCTGATTTTCTTCAAATGAAATGGCAAGAATAACATTGGGAGAAAATCAGTAGATTTTGCTATGTAAAATTTAAAACTTTTGTATCTCAAAATATAATACCAGGGTTCTACTTCCAGCAAATAGCTAACCATGTATGCAGAGATTCTGTTCTGAGTTCTGATCATCAAAAAGGTGATCAAAGCATAAGAAAGAACTCTTTTGTCTTGTCTGTGGGCCATGTATAAATGGAGTGCTGCAGTGTGCACTCTTACATGTGGCTGCCTTCACTCAATATGATGTCACTTAGATTAGTGATACTGTGGACGGTCGTTGTCACTTAAGCCCATTGCTCTGACCTATCCAGTCATGAGTGGGAAGAGGCACAAGAGCAGACTCTGAAAAGCTGGTAATAATCTGTCTCTTGATCGGGTGCTGACAAGGATATGTTCAGTTTGTAAAAAGGCATCATACTATGTACACTTACAACTTGTGCACTTGTTTGTATTTTATTTTTTAATTAAAAAATACACAAATAATTTCTAAAGTGACTATTTGAAAGCAAGGTTAAGCTAGTAATAAAGGAAAGTAGACCACTGGCAGCCATTAATGATGAGTAGGAATAATTCCACAGGGATAAGGTGACTCTGGAGATGCCATACGGCATTTGGCATTTGCCAATCTCTGATGGCCCAGTGCCTGGGTTTTAAAAGGTTGCACTAGCAAAAGGGACAAGAGACAAAGTCCTGGGCACTAATAGGGTGAGAGGTCTGGATCAGAAACTATATAAATCTAGCACTCTCTGAAAAGTAATACCTTCAATTAATGAACTCGGGAAAAACCAATCCACAGAAGTAGGCTTGCCTATTTCACCCTTAGCTCAGGATAAGGGTTGGGAAAGAATACATATCCCCTAAGAATTTCTGACTGTAAGCTTGTGTTTGTGGCTAGAATTTATACTACCTACGTGGCCTGAAAAATCCATATCAAAAATTTATCTTAAGCTGGTCTCTAGGCACCTGACAGAACACATGTAAATCATTTCTAGTGCAATACTCTTTAAATTCAGTTTTCCAAAAATTCTATGGAAAAGCACCAAGGGCCGTAATCAGCTCACAACCAAAAAGCATAAATAAATGAGGTACCATATTATCATTATTAAGTGTCAGTTTTTAAAAATCCTACAGAATCAGATCCACAAAGGCAGCAAATATGAGAATTATCAGAAACAGAAGGTGAGTATATTAACATATTTAAAGAAATCAAAGAAGGGTTGGACAGTATAGTTAAGGAAGAAGAGACTAATCATCAAACTTTATAATACCAAGAGGTATTACAAAGACACAAACAGAAAACCTTGTGAAAAAAAATAATGCTTATTGAAATTAGAAATACAATGAATTTTTTTTTTTTTGAGACATAGTCTTGCTCTGTCACCCAGGCTGGAGTGCAGTAGTGCAATCTCAGCTCACTACAACCTCTGCCTCCTGGGTTCAAGCAGTTCTACTGCCTGAGCCTCCCGAGTAGCTGGGACTTAGAGGCATGCATCACCATGCCCAGCTAATTTTTGTATTTTTAGAATACAAAGTGCTGGGATTACAGGCATGAGCCACCAGGCCTGACCACAATGAATAAATTAAACAGCACATTAAATTCAGCTGATAAAGGAATAAAGATACTGGGAGAGAAAGAAACATCTATAATGCAGCACAGAGTCAAAGTGTTAAAAAATATATAAAAGAGAGATCAATTTAATATGAATAGAACAAGACAGTCGAAAACACATTATTTCTTCCAAGAGGAAAACAATAAAGGAAATAATGGAAAGATGAAATTCAAAGATATAGTGGGCTAAGAATATTCCAGTAAAAGACAGCAACTCTCAAATTCAGAACTCCTGGTGAAACCTGAACAAAATAAATAAAAACAAAGTTGCACCTGGAAATATCTTCATGAAACTACAAAATTCCAAAGAAAAAGGAAAAAATATTAAACCATTATTTATGCCAAGGGAAATGCAAATTACAACTACTTTAAGAAACTATTTCTCTTATATCAGACCAGCAAAATCCAAATGTTTGACAAAATACTTTGTTGGGGAGGTTGTGTGGAGACAGGAATTCTCAGATACTGCTGGAGAGGATGAAAAGTTATATGGCCTTCCACATCAAACTAAATTATGAATGCACATGTTCATTGATCTAATAATCTTATTCCAAGTGACAATCATCAAAGACACACTTGCAAAAACATTAAAGATTTTACAGAAGGCTATTAATTAAAACAATTGTAACAGAAAAAAAAGAAGTAATTCAAATATCCCCCTATAGGAGACTAGTTAAATTAACTATGGTTCACAACATAATGGAACATTGTACAGCTGTTTAAGACAACGACGAGCATCCCTATCTGCTACTATAGAGTGATCTCCAGGATGTTTTCTTAGAGAAAAAACCGAAGTGTAGAAAAGTGAATATTGTATGTTATCATTTATCTGATAATGTAAGAAGAATTATTTTTTAATATAAGGATAAACTGAAAGCCATATATGTGGGTAGAAAGACATTAGATTTCTCTAAATATTCCTTGTTTTGGAGATTTGATCTTGGCCTTATGTATATATTTTAAACAAATATAAAACAAAATATAAATGTAGAAGCAATTCTGAAAAATTGGAAGAATTATTTGTAGATAGTATAATAAAAACATCCCAGCATAGCCTACATAATAAAGTTAATAAGAATGATTAAGTTTGCCAATTGTGAGATCAATAGACATAAGCAACAAACAGAAAACAATGTTTAGAAAATGATAATATTTATGGTAGCAACAAAATAATATATGCCACCTAGAAATAAATCTAACCAAAGATGTGCAAGACCTTTACATACAAAGTAGGAAACATATTAAAAGGCCTTAAAGAAAACATAAATAAATGAAGAGGAACATAATGTTCACAGGAAGAGATGATGATGATGATGATGATGATTATTATTATTATTATTGAGACACAGTCTCACTCTGTCACCAAGGTTGGAGAGCAGTGGTGTGATCACAACTCACTGCAGCCTTGACCTCCTGTGCTCAGGTGATCCTCCCACCTCAGCCTCCTGAGTAGACGGGAATACAGGAACATGCCACCATACCTGGCTAATTTTTTGTAGAGATGGGGTTTCGCCATGTTGCCTAGGCTAGAAAAAGTTATTATTGTAGAGTCAGTTTTTCCTAAATTGCTCCAAAGATTTAAGCAATTCTAATTAAAATAACTATAGGGTGCTTTTTTTTTTTTTGGCTTTGGGTTTCTTTTCCTGAAACTTGACAAGATGATTTATAAACTGATGTAAAAGCATAAAAAAGGCCAAGCCAAGAAAATGCAATTTGTCCTACCAGATAGCAAGGCTGATTATATAAAAAAAAAAAAGAAAGAAAAAGGTGGACCATGTGGTATTGCAAGAGAGATGGACAAATAGACAACAAGAGCAGAACGTAGCACCCAGAAGTAGACATATACATATGGAAATTCAAAATATGCCAGAGGCAAAATTGCGGCTCAGTAGAGAAAAAAGAAGTAAATGATACTGGAGCAAATGTTCATCCATATGGAAATATTTTAAATAGATCCCTTCCTCAAACCATACACAAAAATAATTTTTAGGTGAGTTAAAGACTTAAATGTGATGATCAAAACTGCAATATTTTCAGAAGATGATATAGGAAGATATATTTAAAACCTTGAAACAGAGAAAGATTCCCTAAGCCAGACACAACAAGCACAAACCATACAGCAAAGATTGAGGGACTCAACTATATTCAAATCAAGGTTTTTCTGTTCAGAGAAGGCATATAAAGACAAAAAAGACACACAAAAAAGACAAGCCATAAACTGAAAGAAGATTATTGCATAACATGTAATAATCAAATAGTTATTTTTCAGAATATATAAAGATCTGAGTCAATAAGAGAAGGTACACAATTAAAAAATAGCCAAAGGACACAAATGAAGAAGAGGAAAGAAGAGTGGTCAACAGATACAAATCAAAATCACAATAAAATAAAACTTCAAAACCATTATGTTGGCAAAAATTAGTTTGACAATACTACGTAGCAAAGATGTGGAGCAACTACAATTCTTATACGTTGCCGAAGGTATTATAAATGAGTACAATTAGATTGAAAAGCAATTTTGTATTACCAGATAAAGCTGTGTATAAGCATATATGGAAGCCTGAGCAGTTCCACTTTTAGTGATATCCCTAGAAAAACCCCAGAGCATGTCTACCAGGTGATAGCCATCTACTCCACATGGATGGCATGTGTTGGCAGCATTGCTTATAAAAACATAACAGCGTAAACATTCCAAATGTTTGCCAATGAAATAACATAAAGCAATGGAAGTGAATGACCTACAACTTCATGCATTAGCGTGAATGAATCTTAAAATCAAAATCCTGCAAAAATACATAAATAAGCCATAGTACAGTATGTACCATATGATCTCATAAAGTGCAAAAGCAGGCAAAATTGAACACAGATACTTTTAAACTATAAAAAGGAAGGCAACAATTTATACAAATTTCAAGATCATGGTTACCTTTGAGGTGGGGAGAGAGGAAAAGTGGTAAGTAAGGAATGAACATACAAGAGGGCTTAAGGTGCTGGTAATCTTCTATTTCTCAAGGCTGTTTTGGAATTATGGGTATCTACTATATTATTTTTCTTTAAACTGCATATATATATATATTCATGCATATGTATATATACATGCTGTTTTAAGCATAATATACACAATAATAAGTGATAAAAGTATATGTAGGACAAATTAATATCTTCAGCACATTTACCCATATGAATCATTAAGAAAAACTCTAAACTGACATTAGAAAAACATGAAGAGAATTCATCTCTGTTACTTTTCTAAAATTGAAATTAAAAGTAATAATAAGGTAGTATTTTTCATCTATAAAATTAAAAATTTTATTTTTTTAGGAAATTGCCTATGGTTGTAATAGAGGCAGGAGACAGTCAAATGCTGCCCAGGTCATTGTGCACAGGCAGCTTGACTAAACATGCCCACGGTGAGAAAAATCCCATCCCTTAACACATCCACAGTAAAGAAAATAAATCAATGTGGAGTGGCTCAGACTAAGGACCAGCACGTGCACTGGAAGAATGGGGTGGACCCACCAGGAATGCGTACCTTATGCAAGGGAGGAGTCAGGCCTCTTCAGCTCATGTGTGGTGGCCTGGTATTCAATTTTTGTAAAGTGGAAAACCTGCATACAGGACCCCTCTTTTTGTTGAGAGCTTTCCTTTCACTTAATAAATTCCGCCCTCCTCACCTTTCAATATGTCTGCATGCCTAATTTTTCCTGGTTGTGAGAGAAGAACCCAGATTTAGCTGAACTAAGGAGCAAAAAATCCTGCATCATTGTGGTAGCCCATACAGGGACATGAGGAAGGGTGAGTAAAATGCAGACCCAAAAATCTCGTTCCCTTTTGTTACTGAGCTTTCTCATCCTCAGATATTTTCTGAGGGCATGGCAAACTGGACCCCCTGCGAGGGGTTGGGAACGTCAGCCTCAGTTCAACCCAGTCTTTCTATGGATTTTCCTTTTTTTGCAGGGGGACTGTAATAGCACCTATCTTTTCTCTTACAATATTTGAGGTGTTCCAACCCCACCCCAATGGCCACAGGTGTATGTGCAGGATGGATGCTCCCTGCATCCTCATCTTCCCCCCCTGCTAGGGCTCATGACTGTGTCTGCTGCCTGTGCATGTGGCATCCCATGGCCATGCAGGACAGGACTGAGCCACAGCCACTGCCCAGGTCCCAGGGCGGTCTCAGGGGCCCAGGCCCCACATGGCTGGCTGGTCAGTGTCCCCTACCATATGTCCACAGAGTCTTCCCCTCCCCCCAGCTGAGGGGTCCAGCTTGGTCTGACGTCAGTTAAAAATTTCTCTGCCTATTGGAGAAATCCATTTGCACAAGAATAAGAGATTCTTCCCCCAGGCATCTTCTGTGCCCCATACTTAAGCTGTTTTTTCTTTTCTCCACCTTGTCAGTAGTTAACACAGCCCTGCAGTTAATCTGTTTTTTTGTTTGTTTGTTTGTTTGTTTGTTTTCTTTTCTCCACCAGGTCAAAAGTTGGTGGGTTAGTGTGAAAGTAGTTGTGGCTTTTGTCATTACTTAGAATGGTGGGGACCATGATTGCTTTTGCACCAACTTAATAACACATCTCTGTGAGTAGTGGGAGCTTCTATAGCTATGCCAGAGGATTTTTCCTGTTGGAAGGCATCTTACTAGACCAGGACCCCAATTACAGGACACCCTTTTCCCCTCCCTTGCTTGAGAAGGACTCAATTCCACAGTTTCACCTTAGCATTCAGCTTAGGATAAGGAGGCAACAGCCAAGCTGTCAAAGGGCACTTGGGGCTTGATGAGTCTGTGCTCCCCCACTGAGGCAGTTCTTTTGTCTCAAACTCAATTCCAAGCTTCAGGTTGAAGCCCTAGGAAAGAAAAATGGATCTGAGGGATCCACAGGCAGACAACAACAGAATTTAAAAGATGCAGCACATGTGAGCCTGACTAATTCCTGTCTATTAAGCCAGGCCTCCCATTTCATGAATAAAGGTCATGCTAGTATCCACGGCATAAATGAGGTCTAGGGAATTTGAAGGCTACCAATGGCAGAGAGAAAGGCAGTGTGTGAGGAAGAGTGGATATTCCCACTCCCAGACCCCCTGTTAGCATGGGTGAAAGCCACATTAACATCTACTAGCGGCACCCTGTTGAGGTTACTGGGACTTGGGGATATAAGGACAGAAGAAGGAAAGAGAATACTTTTTCCTTCTTTCTCTCACATACCCAGGGTATTTGCTAGGAAGAGAAAGGAAACAGATGCCTGGCTCCCCTCTTTCTAGATGAGTAGCCATTCATCTTCAGTCTGTCCCCATTTCAAATGCATCCTGAAACCTTCAGGATCCTTTGGAAAAAAAAAAAAAGCCTTGTTTTTTTCTTTTTTCCTCCTCTGTTTACTCTTCACAAATGGGTAATTGTGTCTTCGCACTACAGGACACTCACCTCAGATGCATCCTCCAAACTGAGAAAAGTTAATGTCCCAAACCTAAACTGGCTGGTTTAGAACTGAGCTTGGGGGAAGGGAACCCAGAAGCCTGACATACCAGCAAAAGGGTAAAAGCTTTTTTTTGCCAGTTGGACTTTTGACCTCTCTTTCCCTCTGCAAACTGGTAAAAGGAATGATAAGGATCACTGTTTACATTCTCTATAAAGTTATGATTAATGAAAAAGAATTTATGAAGTTGGTCTTAAGCTGTAGCCAACCTGGTGTCTTAATTGAGGCTTGTTGGTTTCAGCTGTGAGGTGAGTTTTGGTAAAGCTCAAGAGCAAGAAATAATGGCCACTATACTGTGGCCAAAATTGGGTAATAAGGCATTTAAAAGGATTTTCTTAATGAGTGCTCAGCTTAATTAAAAGTGGACATCTAAGTTATAGGTACACTTAAAGGCCTTTATGTTTTTCTCTTCTTGGATCTTGTTTTGCTGAAAAAAGATTTTTTTCTCAGTCAACTGAATTACTCTTCCCCACCTTGTCTTGCCACTCTTAATGCATGCATGAGATGCCCTAAGATAACTTTTGATGCCCTGGGACTCTTTGAGAAAAACAGAAAAGTTGGCATGGATTCCATTTTGGCAGAAACCTCTGTTTTCCTCATGGAACCCCAGGAATTGGAGGTGGATAAATACCTCTCAAAATCTCTTTTTGTCTTCTAGCTATACCTGTTTATTAGACCCCAGAAACAGCATGTTTTCCTAGTCCTGTTCTTAAAGGGCCCCACCCAAAGACCAATAATACAATTAGAAGATTGGCAAATGAAAAATCTTATAACTACTGGATCTTCTCCTGTTTGTCTGCGTAGCTATATATGTGTTGTGTGTGATGTCTATAAAAAAAAGAGCTCTAATTAATTGGCTCAAAGGAAAATAAGTACTTAGATCAAATATTTTTTGAAGGAAAGATAAAAGCTGTAATACCTTTCAGTTCATGTGACTTCAATCTTTGACAAATAAAAACTGTCTTAAAGATTATGGGTAAAACACAAATGTCATTAAATTATAAATAGGTGGTCTAAATTATGCAAGTAAGATCCTAGATTTGCTAAATGTTTTAAGGTTGTAAACTGCTTCTTCCGCCTTTGAAAACTGTTTGACTTGTCAGCTTTACAACTTGGTAAGGCCTGGGGACATATGGAATTAACCACACCCTTAACTATGCTGGAAGGAATCAAACTTTATTGGCACCTAGTGCATAATTAAAACAACTTACCAGGTTTTACGCTAAAACTAAAATGTGCTAAGAGTTGCCATTATAACATGTAATTGAGACCACTGAAAATGGATTTCCATGCAAGGTGTGTAAGAACAGTAAAATTTGTTTTTATTAAAAGATTATAAGAAGGCATAGAAAGGTAAAATTTTTGCCTAGGGTTAAAGGATTGTTTTAAATTACATAAGATAAAGCTAAATGTTTAAACAAGTTGTGCAAGGTTTCTAAAAATTAATCTTGCAAAAGAAATTCCGTGTGTGAACATTGACTAAATTCCAAAGGGTATTATATGGTTTTTCTGTAAGTTGAGCATTGAAATAAAAGCACAACAAGGTTATCTTAAGGCACAAATCTGCTCTTTAGCAGGATTTGTAAAGTGTTATAAAAGGTTTAAAAGAATCTTACCTCATGGTCAAACTGGTTAGGATTGGATAGAATTGTCTGTAAGATTTCATTTAAAAACTTGGGGTTGACATGAATAGCAAACTAATATAAGGGTAAAATTTGGCTTTCTCTCCCTTTTACAAGATTTTCATGTAATAGTAAAGGATAATGAAAGATTTCTGTTTGCCTTGCAGATAGACTGCCAAGTGAAACAAAGAGAAGGCAGGAGACAAATTGTTTGGAAAGCTAAGTCTTCCCTTTTAATGAGTAAAAGCTTTTGCCTTGTTTTAAAATTGTTGAGTCATCATTTTGGTAAAATAAATAACTTATGGTAATCTGAATTCTATTTCATACCATCAAGTGTTTTAAACCTCAAACATATTTAGCAGGCTTCCCAAAATCAAATTTCAGCTTCAAGCTTGTTTTTCCTGTCTGCCAGCTTTTGGATACTACAGAGGGCCCCTGGAGCATCCAGATGAGAGGTGAACAGAATTACCTGACATGTTTAGGTACATGGGATTGCCAAAATGATGTTTAATCTTATTCAAGTTATATTTTAGTGAATAATATTAAGTTCCAAAATTGTCTATGATTTCTCAAATTCTAATGTCTAATTTCATGCTATTAATCACAATGAAGAGTGTTATGTTAAATTATTGTAAACCACAGAGATAACCAAATGTTTTTGTCAATCGTGTTTTAGACTGTAGTTACCATGGGCATTTTGTTATTCACAGACAGTTGGTGTCTTGTTTTGACCATCCTCAAAAGATGGTTTATAATCCGCTATAGAACTTTGTCAGGTGCTCTCAAATGCAGTTAGTTGATAACTTTGGAGACTGTGACATTGGAATAAAGAAAAAATGTACCGGACTCATGAAAAGCTGAAATGTTCACAAATATCAAGCAGAACAAGAGTTAACTGAATGGACTGAACTAATAGAAAACTGAAGTAATCTTTTTTTAACTTTTGCTTAAAACATTGCTGGTCTTTGTTTTGTTTTTTCCAGAGTCAAGGAAACTTTCATTTTGAGATATTTACAGTCTTTGATAATTGAGTAAGGTAGACTCCTGTGAACAAAATTTGGAGCATGTTTGTCTCTCTCTCCCTGTTTCCTCTAGAATTTAGAAACTGTGAGTATTCTTAACTTATGGCAATATGGTTGTTTGCATCAGTTCAATAAGAATCCATTTTCTTTTGCAAGAGAATGCAATTGGAGAAACTGGTTGTATTAGTTCATTTTCATACTGCTGATAAAGACATACCCAAATTTAGATTTAATTTATAAATAAAGAGGTTTCATGGACTCACAGTTCCATGTGGCTGGAGAGGCCTCACAATCATGGTGAAAGGTGAAAGGGACATCTTATATAGTGGCAGGCAAGAGAATGAGAACCAAGTGAAAGGGGTTTCCCCTTATAAAACCATCAGATCTCATGAGACTTATTCACTACCATGAGAACAGTATGGGGGAAACTGCCTCCATGATTCAATTATCTCCCACTGAGTCCCTCCCATAACACTTGGGAATTGTAGGATCTACAATTTGAAATGAGATTTGGGTGAGGACACAGCCAAGCCATATCGCCGGTTGTTTTACCAAGGCTTTGACTGGAAGGGTATGCTTTACTCCAAAGAATCAAGCTCGACTTGCAGAGCCAATAAAAGCCCCTTAGGAAAAATGGCCTCATACCTTGTCTACACAGTCCCTGTACAGTGTTCCTAACCTGTGGTGAGTAAATAATGTCACTTTCTAACAGGCCCAGGAAACTCATATTCTTGGGACCTCGAGAAGAGAGGAATTCACCCAACCCATAGGTGTTTGAGGACACAAACCCATGGCTGGGCTCAGCTTTAAAAAGTCCTATGTGAGATTCCTTGTGGAACAAAGTTCCATCAAAGCCAATTTAAGAAGCCTATGTAAAAATAATTATCCTTGCTGCACTTTATGCAAATAATCAGGCCAAGAATAAGACCAAGTTTATTTTGCAAACAACTTAGTCCTATCATGATTTGTTTTCAACAAAAATGAGGACTGGAGAGAGAAATTATGTTTCAAGACTTATCATACATTTGTCATTAAATTCTAGATTCATCAGTCATTTTTAAGTTTTTCACCTGCATTTTAAAGTAACCCTGCTTATTTCTGTGAACCAACTACTGATCTCCAACTGCCACTCAGAAGAAACAAAAAAGGATGGGTAATATAAAAAATCTAGATCAAATTCTAGTTCTGGGAAATTATCCTGCAAATCCTGCTAGGTGACAGGAGTAAATAGGGTGCCCATAACCTGGAGATTTCTTTTTTGGGAAAATAAGACCAAGGGAGCCAACAAAAGCCAAGCCCCATGCACCCAAATCTTAGCATTCATAACTATAGCCACCAGTTATCTGGATGTGCTGGCAGCCTCAGGATTTTTGAGCTGTCCATACCCCCCATTTTTTGTTTCATTTGATATATATCTTCTAATAACCCAGTTTGTCTCTTCTTACCTTCAGGCCATCAAACTCCAAATGATCATGCAACAGGAGCCTCAAACCATGGCCCCCTTTTACTGAGGACCCTTAGATAGGCCTCTGAGGGAGATCTGGCTGCTGTTTGCTCAAAACAGTGCCTCCTGTCAGTAGGAAGCAATTAAGATTAGTCATTTTCCTTATCCTTATTCTAACAGCCGTTAGATGTACTTCGTTAGAGGGGGACTTGATAGAGGCAGGAGACAGCCAAATGCCACCCAGGTCATCGTGCACCAGGGGCTTGCCTAAACATCCCCACAGTGAAAAATTCTGTCCATTAACACATACGCAGTAAGGAAATAGATCAATAAATCAACGCGCACTGGCTCAGACTGAGGACCCACATGGACACTGGAAGGACAGGTTGGAACCACTAGGAATTTGCACCTTATGCAGGGGAGGGGCTGGGCCTCTTCAGCTTCTGTGTAGTGGCCTGGTATTCAATTTTTGTAAAGTGGAAAACCTGCATGCAAGACCCCTTTTTTTGTTGAGAGCTTTCCTTTTGCTTAATAAGTTTCACCCACCTCACCTTTCAATGTGCCCATGTGCCTTTTTTTTTTTTTTTTTTTTTTGGTGTTGAGACTTGAACCTAGATTTAGCTGAACTAAGGAGCAAAAAATCCTGCATCAGTTATTGAGGGGATTGTATAATAGCTGCTCTTACTATTCATAACAAAATAAATTGGTACAAACTTTCCAAAAATAATGTATTTCTATAGTTTTATTCATTTACTTCTAGGACTGTATATGTATAAAAATGTTTATTATAGGATTATTTATAATGTTTATAAGAGCAAAATATTGGAAACAATCTAAAAGTCCAGTAATATGGAGAGGACATAATAAATTATGACATAGCAATGTGAAAGAATATTGAATAACATAGAAAAGTCATGACTTAGTAGAATAAAGCAATGGGAACTTCTAATGATATATTAAATTTTAGAAGTCAGATACCAAATTGTTTTTACAATAAGATACAGCTTTAAAAAGAACTCCTCAATAATTAAATGTATTTGTGTATATATATTAAATTTACATAGAAAAAATGATATAACGACCTATCCTAAAACATTAACAAGGGTAATCTCTGGGTGATTAGATCTTGGCTAATTTTATTACAGTTCACTAAATATTTCTGCAATTTCTCTTTTTCTACAAGAGTATGTACTACTTTATGATCAGAAAAAAATAAATTCACTAAGTCTTAAGGGTTTATGAGTAATTCCAATGTGCAAAGGGCTTTGAAAAATGTGGTGAGGGATACAAATACGTCTCCGATTGTCTCAAAAGTCCACTGGCTCAGGGAAAGAGTAAGGCTAGTTGAGAACATGCCAAGTGCCAAGTTAAACCTACCAGGTGCCACCATGGAAACCCTGGTAAGAGAGAAAGACTTCATCAGGTTGAGGAGGATGAAGAAGGGGGAGAAAGACCCTGCTTTGTAGAAATTTAAGCATGTAGCATTTACAAGTGGAGAAAACATATGCTTTAATCCATTCTGTGTTGTGGACATCTAGGCCTGTGTGTGTGCATACATGCATGTAGGTGGGCTTTCATTTAAACAGAGAATGAGGTTTCCTGGAAAAAGTAAATAATTATACTAAAGCATTCACTTTCCATTATTTACGGGCCTCATTTCATACATCTAGATTACCTGATTTTAAATTAATCCTTCATTCAGAAGTCCGTATTTTTTTAAAATTGATAACCTAAACAAACCTTTGTTTTTCTTGAAAATAACTGAATGTTGTTCCTTAATGGCAACATGAGAATGATGTTTAAAGTTACAAATATTATATGCAGAATTTCTTCGTGTTAACTATGAAAATCATATATTAATTAAATGAGCTACCCAGTTCTTGGTGACTAGAAGAAATGTAACATATTTTCGCAATTTATATTATAGGGCAAAACAACTCTGAGGTGAAAAATACCCTTAGGTTGAGAATAGAATCTCCCTCTTACAACTGATTAAAGTGCAGCCATGTTTGTTTTTATGAATGCAGTGGAATAATTAATACATGGAAGACAGCCCCATAGTAATGCTTGCTACACAAACAAATGATAATATACATCACTATATTGACTATCTACTGTAGGTTGGTTCACAGCCAATTTCCAATCAATGAACATTTATCTATCTGCTATATTGAGCAACATGCGCTAGACTCTGGGGCTGGGGAAAAGTTGGGGGTTAGGTGTTTTTGGTATAAGCATGGGGAAGGTCAGTTTCTGAGAACGGGACTGATGTGCCAATGATTTCTTAAGGACATGCTCCCAGGGCAGAGGGTGGGAAGCAGTGCAAATTTCAGGCAAAGTCTCAGAGAGGAATAGATTCAGCCTAATCCTCAGAGGAGCCCTGGAATGTAAAGGATTATCCCAATCTGAGGCAAGGGTTCCTATCGGTCAGCCACTGGCTAAAACCACCCCCCAGGGAAGGTAAACTCCCTGGCACTCCTTGAATTCTGTCTTTGGGATCCAGCTGCTATAGTAGCTTGAGTCTATAGGAAGAAGAGGATTTGCAGGGGACCATTGAACAAAAAAGGACACTGACCTAGGACTCTTAAGTGGCATTCCAGCAGTGTCTGCTCCAGACAGTATAGAGGAGAGAAGAGGAAAGAGACGGGCTCAGACACAGCCTTCACCCCAGGCTGATAACAGCTAACGGTGGGAGTGAGAGAAAGAGAAATAACTAAGGCTGGAGGGTGGTGAGATGACCACAGCTTGGGCAAAAGACTAAGGCTGTGCTCTGACCCCTGAGTCACTGAGCTTCTCCCTGAGATGTTCTTCCTCTTCTGCCTCTCAAGGACCACAGGATATGTACAGGTTAGTTTTGACCACCAAGAAGATACCTGGATGTGTAAGTACTTAATAGGCTGTAAAATTCTAGATAGCAAGTCATACTAATTATGATACTAGATGGAATAGGAGTCACATACTCACTGAAAGCACATGCTATATGCTGTGAGAACCCGGAGGGTGGACAGTGGGAGCAGAATTCGAGTTGTTGTTGTTGTTTTGAGCCAGGCTTTCACTCTGTCACCGAGACTGGAGTGCAGTGGTGCAATCACAGTTCACTACAGACTCGACATCCTAGGCTCAAGCGATACTCTCACCTCAGCCTCCCAAGTAGCTGGGACCACAGGTGCATGCTACTAAACCTGGCTAATTTTTGTACTTTTGTAGAGATGGAGTCCTGCTAGGTTGCCCAGGCTGGTCTTTAACTCCTGGGCTCAAGAGATTCACCTGCCTCAGCCTCCCAAAGTGTTAGGATTACAAGCATGAATCACTACTCCCAGCCTGGAGTTGGTTCTTAAAGGATGAATAACATGTTGAGAGCAAATCAAAGAGAAAAGAAGGAATTCCAAGTGATATGGTTTGGCTCTGTGTCCCCACCCAAATCTCATCTTGAATTGCAATCCCCACATGTCAAGGGAGGGACCTGTAATCCCTACATGTTCAGGTAGGGAAGTGATTGGATCATGGGGAGGTTTCCCGCATGCTATTCTCATGATAATGAGTGAGTTCTCATATCCGATAGTTTTATGAGACAGTTTCCCCAGCTCTTACTGGCTCTCTCACCTGCCACCAAGTAAGATGTGCCTGCTTCTCTCTCCACCATGATTGTAAGTTTCCTGAGGCCTCCCCAGCCATGCAGAACTGTGAGTCAATGAAATCTCTTTTCTTTACAAATTGCCCAGTCTTGGGTATTTCTTTATAGCAGTGTGAGAACAGACTAATACACCAAATGAAGAGAACATTATCAGAAAGACCCAGAGATATGAGGGCCCAGGGCCCTGACTTTCCTTCAGTGCCCTCTTCTGCTTGGTGGGTCCTGTGTGGACATGAGAATCCTCCTCCCTGTCCCTTTTTGCTTCCTGTTTCTTTTCAAACTTGGTGAACTGGGTCCCACCTCAGGGCCTCTGCTCTTGCTCTTACCTATATCTTGAACACTGTTCTCCCTGGTCTTGGCACAGCTCCTTCCCTTATTTCTTTCAGGTCTTTCCTCAAAATTCACTCCCCTGAGGGCTCTGCCCAACAATGTAGCAAATGCGTGAGCAAAATTGAATCTAAAATCCAGCCACTGAGGACTGGATTAGACCTGCAATTGGAAACCTCTGGGGGGACACAATAACTACTATCTCAGTTTAAAGTCTACTCACATTTCCCCTCTGGCTAAGAGCTGAGGATTTAGACCAGTTTCCAGGAAATTCAGGAATTTGAGTTTCTCGTGATAGCTTCCCTTTGTCTTTGTTTAGAGTAAAATCGTGTCCTTTGTGATTTTTTATATAAAATAATCTAAATTTAGTAAAGGCATTACCATTAAGCTTATTTTAAAATATTTGTACTTTTAAAAATAAAATGACACCATTCAAAGGAAACTGTATTTAGTGTAACCAGGTATATTTTCAAATAAAATTTTAAATATAATAGATAACACATACACTATTAATTAAGTTTTATGATGATTTTATGATCCCAAATGACAAGTGTTACAGAAATGTAAAGAATATTGTACATAAAATTTTTCAATTACAAAGTTATTTAATTATGGTAATAACTGACACTTGAATATTTGAATGATGAATATCTGAATAGCACCTTACAACGGGCTTTTCTTATTATTTAATCCCTGGTACAACCCTGAAGGTAGTTATTAACATAAGGATACTGAAGTTTAGAGCTCTCAGGTAAAGCGTCAAGGGTTGTACAGCTAGTATGTGCCTAAATCAGAACATAAAGCCAATCATTCAACTCCCCACCTGTACTTAAGTCAGGTTATACTGTCTCATATAGAAATTACTTTTAAATACATATTATATACATATATGAATATATATATATATTTATTTTTCTAGCAGGCTTATAGTTTATAACCTCAAACATATATAACCTCTGGCTCATAGAGTTCATAACCTCACACATAGAAGGCAAAGACCATAGCAAAATGTGGGAGACAGTAATTCTCATTGTCTCATACTCTGTTGGAGAGGGAATGCTTTATTTGGTAGCATCCTTTATCATTGACCTTCTGACTCAACATTCTTCATTAGACCAGTCATGGACTTCAGACATAGGCCTTCTCGGCTTTTATAGTGCACTGGTGGGGTATGCCTCATATCATAGCACTACTTCAGATTGTCATTTGTTTGCTCTTTGACAATTTGCCTAGAATTTACAAGAACTGGCATAGGTTTCATCCCTAGTGATCAACTAGCAAAAATTTTGCTTCCTGCTCCTGTGACTTTGTGTTCTGCTGGCCTAGAGATCTTAGTTCCAGAGGAAGGAACACTGCCACCAGGAGACACAACAAGGATTCCATTAAACTGGAGGTTAAGATTGCCACCTGTACACTTTGGGTTCCTCCTACCTTTAAGTCAACAGGCTAAGAAGGGAGTTACAGTGTCAGCTGGGGTGACTGACCTAGACTATCAAAACGAAATCAGTCTACTACTCCATAACGGAGGTAAGGAAGAGTATGCACGGAATACAGGAGATGCGTTAGGGCATCTCTTAGTATTACCATGCCCTGTGATTAAGGTCAATGGGAAACTACAACAGCCCAATCCAGGCAGGACTACAAATAGCCCAGACCCCTCAGGAATGAAGGTTTGGGTCACTCCACCAGGAAAAAATCACGGCCTGCCAAGGTGCTTGCTGAAGGCAAAGGGAATACAGAATGGGTAGTAGAAGAAGGTAGTCATCAATACCAGCTAAAACCACGTGACCAACTGCAGAAATGAGGACTGTAGCTATCATGAGTATTTCCTCCTCCTTTTGTTAAAAACATGTTTGTGCAGGTATACACTTGTACTAAGAATATATCTTCATTTTATTTCCTTTTCCTTTATCCTGTGACATAAAATTTATTGACTTCATATCAGCATTTAAGTATTGTTAGCTTTATGTAATAGTATTTGGGTTGGAGATTGGTGTGCTTCCAGCTGTACAAAGGATAGTTGTATTAGGTGGAAATATGACCTTATTACTGTCTTTAGTTGAGAATTATCTATGATCTCAGGAGATGTGTATGGGTTCAAGTTGACAAAGCGTGGACTAGTCATGGTTAATACTGCGTGTCAACTTGATTGGATTGAAGGATGCAAAGTATAGATCCTGGGTATGTCTGTGAGGGTGCAGCCAAAGGAGATTAACATTTGAATCAGTGGGCTGGGAAAGGCAGACCCACCCTTAATTTGGTGGGCACAATCTAATCAGCTGCCAGCAAATATAAAGCAGGCAGAAAAACATGGAAAGGCTAGAATGGCCTACACTCCCAGCCTACATCTTTCTCCCATGCTGGATACTTTCTACACTCAAACATCAGACTCCAAGTTCTTCAACTTTGAGACTTGGACTGGCTCTCCTTGGTCCTCAAGCTTGCAGACAGCCTATTGTGAGAACTTGTGATCATGTAAGTTAATACTTAATAATATATATCCTATTACCTTATATATGTGTGTGTGTGTGTGTGTATATATATATAGGAATGTGTGTATGTGTGTGTATATATATATATCCTATTACTTCTGTCCCTCTAGGGAACCCTGACTAATACAGTGTCTCAGGACTCTTGTTATCACTCACTATGGCTCTAACTCCGCCAAGTATTTGCATCTTGAGTCTAGATAAAAGGTAAACATCTCCCTCTTTTCCACCTTCAAATGCATACAAGTCTCAAGGCAGGGGAGGGGATGGGGGAGCAAATTCAAGTAATTATTAGTTATTGATTACTTCCTCTATGTCAGTATATATTCACTGGTTCTTTTATCTACATTATCTCATTTTAATTCTCAAATAACCCCATGTGTTATCTATTTTACAGATAAAGAAATTGGTAACAAAAATCTGAACCTAGGCCTATCCAATGTCAATATTAATTATCTTTTCACTAGAATACACCTGGACTTTAAGTTTAGAGTTCAAAGGTTGCTCATTCGTCTCTTTCTCCATTCCTTAGTAAATATTAAGTACCAATGGTAAGCGATACTAGCACCAAAATCATAATAACTAGGAAGTGATATTGACCTCTGAGGATTAAAAAATATATCAGGAAAAAAACAGATAGAGTCACCTTAAAGAAACAGACAGAATATCAGACCTACAAAACTTAGTTTAACATAATTAAATATATGAACACATAAAAAATGTGTCAACCAAAAGGGGAAGTGTCTGCAATGTAAGCCTGGAAAAGAAGAGTGCTTTCTGTATATCTGAGTCCAATCCAGGGAAAGAGTTGCTTGGCCAAAAACAAACATCTGGCATCATTCCAACCTCACTGGCAATAATGTTCCCATGTTGGAGATGAATGTGCCAATCTAACTTAACCTTGTGCTATGAAACATTTGAATTCTGATTTCTTGTTCACGTAGCAAACATTTGATTACAATTTAGCTTTTAAGTTGATGTGTTTACACAAACAGAATGTGCTGGTCATGCCAATGCAAGGATTTTAACACTCATGATAGGTATATTTCAAGTCGTGTGAGCTCTGTTAATATAGGTCTTATCTTAAAAGGTAGAACGCCTCTCAAGTTGTTGACAAAAATTAGATTTCTAAGCCTTGTGGGATGAAGGTGAGAACTAGCGTAGGGTTGAACTGAGCAAGATTGTCTCTTCAAACACAGTCTTCTGGCAAACCTCAAGACCTGTTATGATGGTTAATTGTATGTGTCCATTTGGCTAGGCTGTGACGCCCAGATACTTGGTCTAACAACAGTCAGTTTGGCTGGCTTAGATCTCTGGCCTCTTAGTCTGGAGCTCCTGTAATGATTTTCTCTCTTAATCAATTATCTCCAGCCATATTTTTGTTGTTCCTCAGTAAACTGTTTGTTAATATTGACATTTTCACGTAGTAGGGTACGCTAGCTAATCTGCTAATTGGATTGGATGAAAACTTGAAGTGTTCTTCAAGTTTTATAGTAGTATTTTATAAAGGATTCCAGTAGGGAAGGTTTTTCTCTGACCTCTATTTAGATATCCATAGTTAGTCATACCTCCATAATTAGATTGCTATGTTTTAAAAATTTCTACTTAAAAAAATCAAATGTAGCTTTGTCTTCCTGAATATTTACTGCTTTGTTTATAAGAGTTACCACACTCCTGTGGAGTCCAGACTTATTGGTTTTTGAGCATGACTTATGAGTCAAAACTAGATTTTGAAATAATTTAATTGGTCAATAATAATTTGAAATAATTTAATTGGTTAGTAATACATTTATTTGAAAGGAAAGAGGAAGGAAAAATAGGGACTCTTGCCTAGAACCAGGATCTCTCACACTTATTTGCCAGGTCCACATCCTAATCCCAATTGTTGATTTCAAAAATGAAAACATTGTGTAAGTCAACCAAGCCCACTGTGGTCTGGGAGTCACTCAGCTTTATTGACATTCAATGGCTATGAACAAGTGACCCTGGACTTTTTCTCCCTACTCTCATAAAATCTTTATCTACCAGCAATAGTGGGTTTAGTTTGAAGTCTGGTAATATGCATGAGGAATTTGAGCCTTTGTTAATTTATTCATTCACTCATCAGACCTTTAGTAATTATACCAGGCAGTCTATGTGAGTTGGATAAAAGCTAACCTCATAGAGCTACAATTTTTCAGATGCTAGTGATGGAATTCTGTCTGAGAGCTATAAAGAACTGAAGTTAAAATGTATACCTGTCAATGACTGACAGACATTTTCACGTGGATAGAGATTAAATTTCTAAAGAAGCAGAGGAAATTCAGGATAGGCTTATCACTGACTACTCCTTAATTGTTTGAGACTATATGTCTTTGTTTTAGAAAAATATAGTCTCCTGCCTATGGTCAGTAAGGTCTGACCTAAACTTAATTCTCAATGGAAAATGGTCCCTTCCTTGCAAACTACCACCCTGTGCTCAGTGAACTTTGATGAGTAACTAATCATGTGTCTAATTATTTGGGTATAACATTTATTATATATTGCTACATATAAAGCATCACATGGACTATATTACCCTCTCAAGAGAGCTCGCAATCAAAATCCCATTTGAATATACAGCCTAGGCCCCACTTGTATAGGAGAAAATAAAAAATTGACTAAATGCATTCCCAGAAGCCATCTCTGAGATATATCTGACACAAGACAGTTCTTACAACCAAAGAATTCCCTAGTCGTTTTCCTAGATTTAGCGGGGGCTGCTCCTATAGTTCACTTGTGTTTACAGGAGAGTTAACCTGAATTCACAATTTTCTCCATGTCTTCTATAGACAGAGCACCAGGGCAAACTTGAGAGCTTTAGAGGTCAAGGCTTACCAATACAATAGGGGCTCATTAGAGCTGTATGAAAAATGTTGGCTTGCACAAGAATCTTCACTCAGGTCTAATTCTAATCTATATGTTTAACAGCTGGTGAATCCAGACTGCTGGAGCCTCTTTATCCCAATACAGGAAAAATCAGCTTCTTGCCATACACATGTAAGTTGTTGGCAGTATTACAAGGAGAACATAGACAGGCTCTTTTACCAAGGAAATTAGAAGAGCTTCAGTCAAAAAAATCTCCTTGGAGATGTTGCCATAAGTGACTCTTCTTACCCCTTAGGATAGAGAGAGCTGGGTACAGATCTCCTTCCCTTAGATGATCCCAGTTGAGTTTTAGGGAGATGTGGTAATTAGTGGGGTGGAGCAGGAAGTCCCATTTCAAAAATGAATAAGCCATATTAAAATAACAAGTTATTTGGAAAATAAATATTAATACAAATAATACATCTCTTCCAAAAAAAACCCTTAGGGCAGTGCTTAGTAAAATAACAATATATTTTAAAGTCCAATAGTGAAGTTATTGAAATTATTTAATGTATACCGAACCAGCAATAGTATTTTCAGTGCTGTATAGGTAAAAGAGCGGCATCTTTATCAATCTTATATTTAACCATCAATTTCTGTATTAACTGCTATGAGAAGTCTCACTCCCACTCAACTTTATTGTGTCTTGGTGTTAAGAGGGGAATGAAATACATGTACACACACCACTTCAGGTCATGTAAGTATTTCCATTTTATTTGGAATGCAATGGATAAATACCAGGGGAGCATATTTCTCTGTTTTTCACGGGTATGCTATGTTGTACCTAAGAGCCTTATTCTGAGTATAAATGGACAGGATTTTCCCCCACACCTTCCAAAGTCTTTTAATTCTATCTCTAAAATTGTATCCTCATGGATGAAAAGGAAGTTTGTTATCTTTTACATTATTTATCTGAAAATAATTTAACCATGGAATTTCCGATGAGACCATCACAACATTTTTGCTTATGACTGTGCCAGGTAATACAAAAAAATAATGACACAATGCAAGCTTTCAATCCAATAAAATTACAAAACTTCCTCTGAAAGCTTTAAGAGATAACCTTTTTCCAGATTAGTAAGATATTCTTTCAAGATAAGGGAGTTAACCGAAAAGGAAGAGAATTTTAACTCAGTAATATTTATCTCAGTGGTACAAATCTTAGTGACAAGGAGTCTCAGTAAGTCTTAAAGTGTAAGTCAACAAAACAGTGATTCGAATGAAGCCAGGGTGCAGAGTTTTAGCACTCCAGGCTATAAATTGTTGTCACTGGGACAATAGGGAAGGTCTCTGGGGCGGGACAGTCTTACTATGCCCTTGGAGATCACTAGAATGTTAACAAGATCTCTATTGTCCTGTTTTCAATGAATGTTCCAGTCTTTTGTGTGTTGGGGCCAGAAATCCCATGACATTTCTTGAAGGTTGCAGGGGAGGGGAAGGGGGGGATGTTGTGTGTGTGTGTGTTTGCATTTGTGTTCATTCACTGCTGACTTTATTTAGACAGGTGACTGCAATGATCTCTAGAGGCTATAGGAACGTGTTGGAATTTAGGAGAGCTGCCCCTCAAATAATAAAATTTCCTGTAAATTTAAAAAGAAATTAACTTCAAACATCAAAAAAATTTTGAAATTTGAATACAAATTGTCACCCCTTTTCCAAGTACTGTTCCCAAGTCAGTTTATAATTGCTTTTAGACACTGGGCTTCTCTCATCAGTTATCTGTTTAATGAGCTCCTGTTAGGTGATGACACTGCTTCCTCCTCTCTTTCTTTGCCTCCTCCCTTCATATAACTACTTTTGCATTGTATTTTTCCTTAAAATATCTTCCTAACCCATTTCCCACTGTACATTTTGATGTTTGCCTTCTCATTCATTCAGTCTTATTTGTAGTATATGGATAGGTCCCAAATGCTTCTATGGATGTCTGCTTCACAAATATTACAGCAACATTTGCTAGAGGTAGAAAAATTAACATTAAGTAAATATCTAGATAGGGGGAAACTAGTTTTTTTGAAATGTTGCTTTATGTTTAATGTTTGTATTTGAATCTTCACAAGATCAGCAATGAGTTCATTCCAAACCTCTATTTTAGTCTATCTATTGCCTGATACAGATCAAGTCAGGGGTCAGAATAAGACATCGAACTGTTGATATATGATGCTTTGAAAAACACTAGAACTTTCTCTACTGATTATGGACTTTGTAGTATAACATGAATTAGGAATGATGTGGGCTTATGTAAAATAGGAAGGCTGGATTTTTGGCCCTCTGGGAATTGGTAATCAAAAAGGAAATGCAGGGATTAAAAAAAAAGATTTTAAAAAAGGGGAATAGTAGGTAAACTGGCAAATATTTTCTATAAATATTCATAAAATGACTTATAATGAAATATTAAAACTTGTATATGAGTTTTTTTAAGTAAGACTGATATGAACGTGTATGAGAAAGAGCGAGTGTGTGTGTGTGTGTGTGTGTGTGTGCATACATGAGTGAGTCAGCTTAGATTGTTGGTTATCTGAATTTATTTTATTTCACGGCCGATTGTACTGCAGTTACTTGAACACACTTTGAGTTTCATAATTTTGTAGGTGTGCTCTAGTGGAATAACCTTGCATCAAAGGGAATATCAATAAAGCCTGAATCAATGAAGTAAAATATAGAGATTTTACTGTAAATTGAGAAGAAAGGAACATGAAGTCAAATTTGTAAAATTTCTTTGAACTTCCTGTGCATCTGAGAAGCAACAAAATATGTTATATATAAAATGTCCAAACTCTGTCCCCTCTTCCTAAAATCCTCCCACTAAGCCACATTATTTTTTGTAGGAGCTCATTTGAGATTTGAAGGCCAAGCCATGTATATGCTATATACATTAAAATCAATCTCAATCTATCTTAGAAAATTAGAGCCATCACTATTGTATTATAAATGTCCGGTGTAACTCTCTTCTCATGGTTTGGCCAGTGTGTTCCTCAATTTAGCTATTGCTATTGCTCCATACATGCAAACCAGCAAGCTTCAGATAGAGATGACAAATACCAGCTGCCCTCTGTATATGTGTGAGTTATATTAGCTCTCTAATTAAGGGCTGGTAATCTGGAGTCAAATATATGCTGACCAACGTGTCTCTTCATCCCTCCCCTGAATTAGGCGCTGCCATAGCCTTGCTACCACCTGACTTTAAAAGATAACGTCTAGTGAAATTCTGCCTTTCCTGCTCTATTGGCATGCTTTGTTCTCTTTTCCTCAGTTGATAGTTAGACATCATAATTTCCTAACAGATAACATTTATATACAACAACAATAACACTAAAACATTTAGGAGTAAATGAAGCAAAAGACCTTCATGATGAAAGTTGTGAGACTTTCTAGAAAGTCCACATAGGAGATATAAAAGAGAAAAATGGGAAGAATAAATATTATAAAAGCTATCAATTCTCCCAAGATTAGTCTATAAATTAAATTAATCTCAGTCAAAACCCTAAGAAGGATATCATGAAAATTGATAAACTGATTTTAAAATTCATGTAATAGAATAAAAGCTAAAGAATATCCAGCACAATTTTCAAGAAGAACAAAAATGGAGACTCTATTTTGTATCAAAATCTTCTATAAAATTATAATAATTAAAACAAGGAGGAATTAGTATAGAAATAGACAAAACTTTCCACAGATACAGAAAACACATCATGGAAACATATAAATGAAATCTTAATATATGGCAGAGATGGCAATACAAATCAGTGGAGAAAGCATGATTTATTCAATAAATGTCAAAGGGCAGTTGATCGTGCATACAGAAAAAAACAAAAGTTGATCTCTACCTCACACCATACACAGAAATTTATCTTAAAAAGATTAAGACCTAAGTATGCATTGAATTTTTATTAAATACACAGTTTACTAAGAAAGACTTTTAATAAAAAAATAAAGGTATAAAACATTTAGAATAACTTCATGGCATTAGGATAGGAAACAATTTCTCAAATATGACATGAAATAAAATCTAATAAAGAAAAATTCATTAAATAGGACTCCATTGAAATAAAAAGTTTGAACTTACAAAAGATGACTCACGAAAAAGAAGGTCATTTAGAAGGAAAGGTATCTGTGATCAATATACCAAGGACACCATTTGAGTATAGAAGATATAAAGAATACCTACAAATCAGTAAGAAAAATGCAAAGAACCTATAGAAAAATTAGCAAAGGATATTACCACGCAATTCACACAGCAAGAACCCCGAGTGGAAATTAAAAATACATGAGCAAAATTTAAAACGGCACCACCAAATGCTGATGAAAGTGTAGTACAGTGGGAATTGCTGGTGGGAGTGTAAACCAATAAAAAGTTTTGAAGAACATTTAGCACTATTGAGTGAAGTTTAATTTGGAAACATTCTATTACCAAGCAATTTTGTTTTTAAATAGCCTTTTTAGAGAATGTCTGTATATCTGCATAAAAAACATATGAAAAGATCATATAATATGGAAAAACAAATTTAGAAATAACCTGTCTTAGAGTAAAAGATACAGAGATTTACTCAGAAAGTTTCAGTGCTACAGAGCAGTTTAAGTGAATAAACTAGATCTGTGAACATCAACATATATCATGAATCTAAAAATATTATTATTAAGCGAAAAATGCACAAAATGATGTTTACTATATGGCAAAACTTTGGAAATTAAAACCACAAAATAATAGTACATATTGATTTTAAATTCATAAACGTATTTAAAAAGAAATGGAATGAGACACATCTACCCTCTTAAGCAAGAGAAAAATGAAAGAAAACAGAGGTGAGTTCTAGCTTTACCTACTGTTTCATTTATTTTAAAAGTTAAAAATGAAATGAAGAGAATATGGCAAAACTTTGGTATCTACTGGTACTTAATCTTTTTGTAGGAAAGATGTCATGTATTTTAAAGTTAAAAACGTATATATGAAAAGCCAATCCCTGGCAAATCTAAACAGGAAAAAAAGAATGAAGGCCTGAGTTAAAAAAATAATAAAACATAAAACAGTGGAAGTGAGAAAAGAGATATAACAAAAGATATGGGGGAGATTTTCTTCCAATATAAAATTCAACTTTAAAAGTTGTAAAATAATTAAATTGGATCAAGAGAAAGATAATCCTCACATTCCAGAGCACGAAAACATGTACTACATGTTCCACAGCCTCTAGAGAATGTAGCACATAACTCCATTACCAAAACTTGCAGTTAGCTGTCATACACTCACACACAAAAGTATAAAGCCAATCTCAGTAATACAGAAGCAAAATCCTAAGTAAAATATAAACAAAATATATTCAGCAATGTATTAAAATAAATTTTATATCATGGCCAGTACAATGTATACCAGGACATGAGTGCAGAGATCATTTTCCTGTTCTGCTCTGCATGGGAAAGGAACTTAATCTGAATACCTCATGTCTTTGGTTTCCTTAAGCATTGGCTTCTGGTGAGGCTTAGCCAATGGGAGGTATTACAGGAAACTGGAGGGCAGAAGTTGCAGAAAATCTGTGGTTAGTTCTCCAACCTTACAACTTCTGGTGGCATCACCAGCAGTGGCTGTCCATCCTCAGAGGTCCCACCTCCTGCTGGTCTGGGTAAACTCCTCTCCAGTGGCTTAGTGACCTAAGGCTTCTGCTTGTCTCTCCAGCCCCAGGGATGGTAGTGGCTCCTGCTATCACAATCTGTGGGTTAATTTAGCGTCCCCAGCCATCCCCTTTAGCTAGCCTCCCAACACATCTGTAACTAGTTCCCTACATTTAATTCCTACTTTTGAACCACCAGGCAGGGTATCCATCTTCCTGACCCTACCATGACTGATACGAAAAGAATGGTTCAATCAGGTCATTTTTATTAGTGTAATGCATTTGCTAACTGAGTATGGGAGTAAATCATGATAATCTCAATGAAAGAGGGTGAAAATTCTTTGACAAAATCTAACGCTTGCTTATGATGAAATAAAAATGAAACCCACACTCCAAAATAAAGTCTAAAGAAGGGAAAAGAAGGATAAAACTATAGATATTTTAAGATGATATCACTGCCCTGTGCAGTTGTACAAATTTACACTCTAACCAGCAATGAATGAAGAGGCCAAATCCTTAGTCTCAGCAATAGAATATACTATCAAATTTAGGTATCCAGATTAATACAAAAAACAAAACACTTTAGCTTTATTTTTAGATCCTTACTATGATGAAAACATCTTGCCATATGTTGATAAAGCCTTTTTCTCAACTGTCTGCTTCTATGTATTTTGCTTTTTTTATTGATTTATGAGAATTCTAAATATCTGCTCTTCATCTATTACATAAGTTGAAAATATACTTTCCCTGTTGGTCATTTGTCTTTTGACTTTACATATGCCCTTTTTACAGCATGCATAACATCATTATTTTTATTGAAGTTTATCAGTCCTTTATAGCATCTGAATTAAGAGTTATGATTAGAAAGACATTCTAGTTTCAAGAAATTACTCCATGTTTTCTTCTAGAACTTCCATAGTTTTATTTTCCACATCTAATTCATTCGTTCATTTAAAATTTATCCTAGCAAGAAATACGAAATATGGAATCAGTGTCATCTTTCCCCAGATGATCATTCAGTGGTCACAACACCATAAGTTAAACAATCTGTCTCTACCACTGATTTGCGAGGCCATTTTGTCCTAAGTCCTACATTCTTATGTATTTGGTGTTTATTTCCAGACTTTTTTCTATTCTACTCTATTCCATTCTTCTATTTTACATATTAGTTGCTGAGGCATCATAATAGCTTTTATGATTTTGTACTGCTACTCCAATCTAGAATCAAATGTTACTGTGAAGAAATCTGAAGCCAGGGTGATACTTTCCTCTTGCAACCTGGTTGTACAGAGATTTCTTTTTTATTTTTCTTTAAAGACCAATAATTTTGTTAGGCTATACCTCAGTGTTGACCACGCTGATGTTCTTTCCCTCAGCATGGGATATGACTTTTAAATATATTTGTAAATATTCTTTTATTTTTGAAAATGTTGGAATTGTATTTTTAAATATATTTCCCCTATTTTTCTTGCTTTTCTTTTTACACTGCAATTATATATATGCTGTACCACTTTTGCTTTATACTGTATTGGAAGTTTCCTTCTAATCTTTTAAAATAAATTCATAATTTTTCATCTTATTTTGATCACTATTCTTGGCTCCACCCTTTAAATCTCTGTCTTTGCTTACTACAGTGTATGTGTTTATTTGTGCAATTTGCTATTTCTTTTCTGCATTTTTTTATTCTACTTTTTTTTCCTAAGTTCTGCCAGGGTCTTGTTTCAATTCTCCCTATTTTCTCATTATCTTTTATTTATGTTCTTGTATTTCTGTATGGTGTGTCTTCAGTCCATTTATTAGGGTATTTTTATGGTAAATCTCAATCTTTTAATCAGAGGTAGGTTGTGCTGTCTTTTCCTGCCTACTTTCCTAAGGCATCTTTGAATCAATTTTATGATAACTCCTTTTTTTGAATCTTGGCCCAGACTTATGCTACTATTTTCTTTTCTTTTTTTTTTTTGGAGACGGAGTCTTGCTCAGTCGCCCGGGCTGGAGTGCAGTGGCATGATCTCAGCTCACTGCAGGCTCTGCCTCCCAGGTTCATGCCATTCTCCTGCCTCAGCCTCCCCAGCAGCTGAGACTACAGGCACCCGCCATCACGCCCGGCTAATTTTTTTGTATTCTTAGTAGAGACGGGGTTTCACCGTGTTAGCCAGGATGGTCTCAATCTCCCGACCTCGTGATCTGCCCGCCTCGGCCTCCCAAAGTGCTGGGATTACAGACGTGAGCCACCTCACCCGGCCAATGCTATTATTTTCTTAGATCTGCTATGTCATCATGCTCTAAACTTTCTCCCCCATGTACCTTCCACTCTATCTCCTTGTGGTTCTGAAGCTTTTGTTGCGTAGCAGTGTTATTGGCTTATTGCTTTACAGTAACGCCTCCTCTCACTAATAGTAAATACACATTTCTTGATTTTTTTGAGATCTGCCACCATTGTGTCAATCACATTTTACTTTTTCTAGTACGTCAGAAAGAGAGAAATTGGTGCTTGGAGCTGCTAAGCCCATACAGAAGGTTAGTCAGGATTGTGAGGCCAGACTACATGGTTTGAATCCAAGTTCTGCCATTTATCAGCTGTGTGATCCTCAGCAAATTACTAGTTCCCTCTCTGTCCCAGTGTTCTCCTTTGTAAAATGATGATAATAATAATACTGTGTACCTCTTCAAGGTTTGTGGTAGATTAGCAATTGTAGATAATATCATCCACTATCGGTAGTTTAAGGAGAAATGGATTGATCAGTCACAAGTGTCAGTTCCTACACTAGTAACACACAGCCATATGTCTGCCATGGTCTGATGGAGGCACTGGATATCTTCCTACTCTCTGACTTTGAGTTTGGTCATTTGACTTGCTTTGGTGAATAAGACAATAGTGACATGACAGAGCAGAGACTTGGGATGTGACTGTACCCATTTGGGTTTTCTCTATTGAGCTTCTACCACTTCCATGAGAATATACATCAAGTAGCCAATAGTCTTCCAGCCTGAGCCTCAGAGTGAAGCATATCCAAAGGAAACTTACAGCATGGCATTAACCTAGCCAATGGGCAGACCTGCATCCTGAAGCCGACTCCTCCAGCCAGTTGAGAGGAAGAGAGAAAGTATGAGTTTTTATTATTTTAAGTCCTTACACACAAAGATTACATGGAATGTCAGAAAGTGAGATAGATAATTTAGCATACCTCTCCTATTGCTAAAATGTTATGTGTTTTATGATAAAGTTTGAAGATCTATAATCCATTAAAAGACTGTTCATGTTTCAAAAGTCAGATTCACGATGAATTCGAAGTAATTTGAAAACTATTGTCAATTAATTCTGATTTATATTTAGAGACAAAATTAATTCACTTTTATAATTCTGGAGACTAAAAAATGAATCATAAAGATAAATCAAAGGGAATCCTCTAAAGATAAAATTTAGGAGCTGAGGATGAAACCATCTGAAATATCTCTGAGTTCTTCATTCACCTTTTATAACCATAAAAAGTGTGTGGGGAGCAGAGAGTCAGATTTCTGAAGGAATTGATAATATGAAGCAATGAATAACATTCCTAGAACTTCTCTCTGACAACGGCCTGATTTGTCATCTATCTCCTTATCTCAACCTTTTGGATATTATAAAACTATACAAAAAAGACATCCATATCCTACAATGAAAGTTTAGATCTATTCAATAAATTTTCACGTTTTATGGGTTGCGTTGTTTAGAATATGATAACTTTCTAGTTTAAGGAAACCAAAAAGATGTCAAATCAGAAATTTTAGAATTTACAAATCTGAAGTTTCAGAATTGAAACAACACTGTTCTCTTCAATGAAGTGTACTATTACATCTATAAAACATAAATGAAGGTTATACACGCACAGTGCAAGGAAGCCCATTGGCACTCACATGGGCATTGCTCATTATCAATATTGTCAGCTTGGAATAAAAAGAACAACTTAAAAAGGACAAAAAATGACCTGTCACTTGCAGCAACATGGATGGAACTGGAGGTTATTATGTTAAGTGAAATAAGACAGGCACAGAAAGACAAACATCACATATTCTCACTCGTATGTGGGAGCTAAAAAATTGGATCTCATGGAATTAGAGAGTAGAATGATAGATACTGAGGCTGGGAAGGGAAGAGGTGGGAATGAAGAGAAGTTGATTAATGAGTCTAAAAATGCAGTTAGATGAAAGTTCTAATATTCAATAGTACAGTAGGGAAATTATAGTTAATAACAATTTATTGTATATTTTAAAATAGCTAGAAGAGAAGAATTGAAATGTTCTCCCTCCCCAACCAAAAAAGGTGAATGTTTGAGGCAATAAATTTCCCAATTTCCCTGATTTGATCATTATACATTGTGTACATGTATCAAAATATCACATTTACCCCAAAAATATGTACAACTATTATATATCAATAAAAACAAAAACAACAACAATTTGACAAGGCATCAAAACAGATAAGCATGTTTAAATTTTAGAAAGTTTATTGCAGTGTGAATATAGAATACTTAGTTGGCTGTATCTTGTTTTAAAAGAACAAAGTTGTCAACCCTAGTTGGTAGACTCCACAAAGTAGTGCTGCCTTGTAGCAATTTTATTTCACGTAGCAAAAAGCTTAGACATACTTGCCGAAGTAGGATCGGATTCTGCCATCACACAGCAACACCAAAATCCACTGGTATCAAATAAAAGTTTCACATTTGGAACAATGGTGGTTCGAGACAATGCAGTGAGTATAATACGCTTCCTATAAAAAGCACGCAACCTCTTATTCTCTGTCAGCACTCAGGGCTACACTAAAGGTTATGTTTGCCGCTGCTCTCTGTTGTCCTTAACCACTGACATTTTAAAAAGTCTAAACGCACTGTGCCGTGGGACTCCTTTGTAAAGGGGGTTTTGTAAGTGTAAATGGTTATTGGTACAACCTCTATTTGACTTCTGACTATCACCTCCTGTTCCAAGTGGAGCACGTTTTTGCTGCCTTTGCAGAGTCCTTAGCAGTCCCCACATTTCCTTGGGGAGTCCATATTCCATCTGGCAAAACCATCATTGTAATTTGTCAAGGCAGGAAGAATTGTGCCCCAAAAGCACATGGGCTAAAGAAATAGTATTGTCTGCCCGGCTTCTCTAGCATAACACATTCCAAAGCCTTCAATAAATGAATGATCAACTAGATGCAGACAATGGTTTGGTGTAAATATGAGCTTATGCTGTAAGCATATATTGCAAGAGGATCTGTTAGAATGGAAAATGGATGGGGCTTTTGCTATGCACGAGACGTGTTCCATGAAGTAACATTAATGCAGATACTAGAGCCTGTCTTAACTCTGGATGGAACTCCACTGATAAAGCAAGGGTCAAGGAACTTCATTTGCATCATTAATTTGAAACTTTTCTTTGTAATAACCCCTTCAAAGGAGCAGCCACAAAAGGTACCAGAATATGCTGCATAAACACTGCTCTGCACATATACACACAGTAGATAGAATCCAGCAAATTAACTTCTTTCCAAAGAGATATGTTGTTGATCCCTTTTTGGAGTTGAAAATAAGATGAATACCTGAGGACATTATATGTGAAGATGTCCCAGCTAGCAACCCTCTGCCACTAACATCACTGTACTGTCAACTTGGATGACAGATGAGCCCAGATGTTAGTCCTGGCTCTGCCACTTACAGAAACTCTGAGCCTTAGGCAAGCTACGTGTCCTTTCCAAGTCTACATCCCCTCATCTGTAAACTACTCCCTGCCTCATAGGACTGTAACACACATCAACACTTAGCACTTAGTGTGCTTGTAATAAATGTTAGTGATTGCTAGATTCATTGACACCCCTTGAAAGAATTGGAGGTCATTTATAATGAAAAACAAATATATGATAAGAATAAAAGAATACAAATCTTATCAAGCAGAAGGAATAAATAATTATACCAGAAATATAGTGAAAATATAGCTTTTGGCAGCCAAGGGCAAAGCAAAGTGGGAGAAATAATTCAGTACTCCTATCCCTCCAGGATAGCATAGAGCATTGCATCAGCCCTGAGAGCCCTGCCACTGCCTCCTCCTGGCTGTTCTCACTCCCATTCTAGCAGCTAGAGCAGCCTCATGGCACCTGGCCATTAATACTTCTCCAGATATCAAAAAATTAACTGATCGCCCAGTATCAGATGTAGCACAAAGATGTCATTTGTTTTCTAAGAAAGTTTGAAAAAAAATACGCATTGGAGTAAATGAAACGATGTTAATGTTTTCCTTTGCACATATAGCCTTGAAAGAAAGGAAAACAGGGGCTGGGCGCCGTGGCTCACGCTTGTAATCCCAGCACTTTGGGAGGCCGAGGCGGGGAGATCACGAGGTCAGGAGATCAAGACCATCCTGGCTAACATGGTGAAACCCCGTCTCTACTAAAAATACAAAAAATTAGCTGGGCGTGGTGATGGGTGCCTGTAGTCCCAGCTACTCAGGAGGCTGAGGCAGGAGAATGGCGTGAACCCAGGAGGTGGAGGTTGCAGTGAGCTGAGATCGTGCCACTGCACTCCAGCCTGGGTGACACAGCAAGACTCTGTCTCAAAATAAAAAAAGAAAGGAAAGCAGGAATTCTTACAGAAAAATTCCAGTATAATTTTTATAGCAGACCTGACATTCCAATCACAGCAACTCTCAGTCTATGTGTAATGCTTCAAAACGCAAACTTTAGAGTCTCTTGCCTTTATGTCATAATAGCTCTACCTCTAGCTCCTTCTTTCAATTTAGTCATTGGATGAAGACCTGCAACTCCTGAGTTTACCTTTATATAACTCTCCTCCAAGAATACAAAGAACTCTATTATATCTGTGTGGCAAAGTCTTCTCTCTGCATGTATTGGGTAGGCAGAAAGAGTTTATAGATGTCTGATGGATTCTAGAAGTAACCTTACTGCAAAAATTCTGCTCAGCAAATTTTTATATATTGCATGTGCCTCTATCTTCAGTGAACAAAATTTTCTGTCTGTCATTGAGTATTCATTTATATAATTCCATACAAAGATGATACATTAACTAAATTAAATGGTCATGGAGGATAACAGATCAAAAGTTCATTTCATAAGACAGTCATGTTAGACCATACCATGTGCAATAAGCATAGCGTAGATGACAACAAATGATTAAGTTTCACATTTAGAAATAATATATTTCTTACTTCCCTTCCCTGTATTAGTCTACTAGCATATCAAAATATCATAGCTGGCTTAAATAGAAATGTATTTTCTCACAGTTCTGGAGGCTAGGAAGTGCAAGATCAAAGTGCTAGTCGGTTCAATTCCAGGTAAGGGCTCTCCTCCTAGCTTGCAGATAGCTGCTTTCTTGCTGTGTTCTCATGTGGCAGGGAGAGAGAGTTCTCTGGTGTCTCTTCTTGTAAGTACACTAATCTCACTGGGTCAGGGCCCCATCCTTATGATCTCATTTCAGCTTAATCACCTGCTTGGCCCTATCTCCAAACAGTCACACTGGGGGTTCAGGCTTCTATGTATAGATTTTGGGGGGATGCAATCCAGTCCATAGCACTCCCAAAATAGATAATTATCTCATTGGATCTGATCCCCTTTCCCTCCTGGTAGGTAAGTAAGTAAGTAAGCTGAATTACAAGCTGACCCAGGTGAAAAGTCAACATACTAAGAGAAAGTTGGAGGGCTCAGAGCCAGGAATCTCTCACGTGAAGTTCAAATGCCAGCCAGTCAATATTAGATGGTGCCCCAAATGGAATTCCTGGCTTAGGGTGTCCATCATACTTGTGGAAATCCATGGACACTCAAAATAAACATTTTAGTCAAGTTACAATGTGAAATGGAAGCCCAAGGCTCCTGAAAGAGACGTGGGAGTGGGGAATGGGGCAACAGTGTAGTCTTAAGAGATAAAATTGGTAGTGATCTGAATGGCTTCCAAAGACTCTGGGCAATACCCTCAGCAGCTCGAATTGTGCACGTTTCTCTATGTGAGGGCAGCTTAAAGGCACTGGATGCAAGTAGGCAATTAGATTGCCATCATTTTCATTGTTAAAGTAAACTCCAGAATCAAACAGCAATTCTATGGAATCATCCTTAAACTGTCTTAGGTAAATAAGGAGATTATGTGCATTTAAAACAGAAGAAGTCTCCTGACTTCTCTATTTGAGTGGAGAGTATATTTATATTTATATATATGGGTAAAGTACATTGCCCTTTAAATAGCTGGGGCAAAATAAGTTCTGAACCGCATTAAATGTGATAAAGTCTTCAAATAATCAGAGTTGACAGTAATAACAAAGCAAATATATTTGGACAAAATACAATTTCTACAGCATCAACTACATTTTGATAATGTAACATTTAACTTTCGCCCAATCAGAAGAATTGCAAGAAAGGGATTAATTTCTAAGAAAAATAAAAATTTTTTAAAATAACATGTTTCTCATCCTTTTAATTCACTCTTTGCTATCTTAGTGGTTCAATAAGTGCATATTTATGGAAATAAATCCCTTTCAAAATTTCTGTTTAGTACATTTCTTCCTCATTTGTTTTTTCCCTTCAAGTTTTCTGTATTTATTTTTAATGTTGCTCTCTTCTATACAAATATCGGTGGAGGAGTTTTATACTAAGACCATGCCTAAAATTTGCCAGTGCCATCTATGAAAGTTAAAACTGCCACCTTTGGTGATTAATCAAATTTGCTCTAAATGGGATTAATTCGGGTGTAAGTATGAAGAAGATTGTCAGGGTGCATGTCCCTTTTCTCATCTGTCCCCGGGTCTTTTTCTCCCCCTTTGCTGAATTGAAAATGAAGCTGAGCTATAATCTTGCTTGGCAGATACTGGATCTTTCCTTTGATAAACATCTAAAATGCTAATGAATGTGGGCTGCAGTTCTGAAAGAGCGAGCACAGGATTTGACAAGAATCTGGAGGGTAAAAAAGAAGAACTTTCTGACTTAAAAGAACTCTTTTTGTTCACGTTTGGTATTGTTTCCTGAAGAAAAAATTTTGCTCCACAGAAAAACAGAAAAAATTCTGCTACATCAAAATGCGGAAGCATGAAAAACTGATGAGCTTTCAGATTGTCCTCTTTTGCATGCAAATCATATCAGAAGTTCTCATTAGCATAAATGCATGAGCAACTCTAAATGCTTTTAATTTCCAATCTCAGCCAGCAGAGGAGTAATTTGTCACTGTCAGGGTGGAAATCTAAAAAGAAAAAAAAGAGAGAGAAGGACTCCATGCTAAATTGGAATCATATAAATTTTTGATTTGCTAATTGACTGATGTTGCAGTTCAATCAGCTGCCTTGAAGGTGTAAATAATTCAATGTACAGTCAGAAATGAAATCATAACGTGCCTCTACCAAAGGCGCTTTAGTATTCAGTGCAATGGGACATACCTGACCATGTCTTTTTTATGGATACCCTCTTTAGTCAAATTATAAGTCTTCTGGAGGCAGACTCATATAAACCAATAAAACAGCTCTCATATACCCCAAGTTCTGCAAGTAAGAGTCATTAGAACCCAGGAAACAGAACTCTGCAATCTTTAACTGCGAGCCTCCCAGCAGGTTACAACCAAGGCTTCATGAACCACCTTCTGATAGTAGCCCACTAATGCAATCATAAAAAGAAACTACTGAAATAAAAATCTTATTCCTACTCCTGCTAAGTTTCAATCTTTCCTTTCCTTTAATCAACTGCTTTAAATGTCATATGCAAAATGCATTTATCACAAAACTATCTCATTAGGGCGAGCACGATATGGATATTTTAAAAGCTACTCCATGTGGCTTCTTTTTATCATGTAGTTCTATCATATTATCATCTTTACCTTGAAACATTTTAATTTGCATCATACAAAAGTTAGTTTATAAATAATTTAAAAATATTGCTTAATTCAAAGTCAAGTAGAATAAATATGACTAAAGTCCCAACTTACTGGAACTCTATTTTATCTAGTAATTGGTATTTTCTTTAGTAATAATTTTAAATAGGAAAATTGAAGAGATATGCTAAAATCATGTTCAGGCACTTTCATTATGAAAAGTGAGCCTGATGCTCAAGTGAAAATACCAGTGCCCTGTGAGAGTCGCGAACCAATTAAATTCAAATAAATTCATTTGAACTGTTTTTCAGTTATATAATACAGACTCTACCTCTAATTAATGTATGCACCTAAAGAGCTATAACCAAAACCACAACTTATTGGAAAACTGACCTGTACATACTGACATTTGTGCCTAGAAAGAAAAGAAATACCAGACTAAGTTCTGTAAACTTCATTCAGCAATCAGTGTGCTAAAAGAAAAACTTAGACAAAACAACTTGATTTGCCTTATTTGAGCATGGTGTGATGAGGCCTACGCCTTATGTGGACATGGTCCAATCAGTTGGCAGTCTGTGATTGGCTGAGGTTGGGCTGCTGTGATTGGCTGAGACTCAGCTATTTGTTACAATAATATACTCTGGTTGCAGTTTACATATTAAGTTAGGTGGCAGCTCACTAGGTACAGAGGCAGATTTAGGCCAAATTTAATTTAACAAATGTATCATATTAAAAAAAGAAAGATGGCTTCCCTCCACCTAACCTGAGTTATCACAAGGCCACATGGTAGGTTCTGCCTTCTGTCCTGTCTCTAAAGCCTTGCCCTCCAATAATTTTTCCATCATTCTAAGGTTGTTTGGAAGTCTCAGGGAGAGCAACTCCATATCACATATGGCAAGTACAATAAGTCTTATGAGGTATGTGTAATGGGCTGGGTAATTTTTTAAATGTCCTTCCTCATTATTGTCTCTGGGAAAGGTTAGTGCAACAGAACGAAGAGAACAAAAACATGCCATTCCTAGCTTTTGAATTTTAAGGGTCAAGTCTCAAGAACCTGAACTTCTGAGCAACAAAATCTTTAGCCCCTTACATCATAAAATGTATGTTAGAAACAATCGCTTCGAATGAATGTATGATCAATGAAAGCCAGTTTTTTCCTGCCCCAGACAAGAGAAAACAACCAGAAGTTAGAAAGGAAGAGATAAACGGAAGGAAAGCGAAAGCAAAGCAAAAGGCCAAATCTGAACATACAAACAACAGCTGGACCTATGTAAAGATAGAACTTGGACCCACCCCTGCAGCAACCTGCCCAAGAAGGCAACCTGGTTTCTATTAGACACCCAGAGAGCCAGATTGCTATCTTTAAGAACAACCCAGGAAACTAAACAATCACTTCTCTAACAATCGGCCCCAAACGGCCAGGCATTGATTAATATAAATGACAACTTCATTCATTTTTGTCTCTACTTCCAACTCAGGGCCCACCAGAGAAATCCAAATGTGCCCCCTAAACCCATCCCACAGGCTGCCAGCTGCTGACACCTGGAGCCGGCCCTTTGCCCACTTTCAGACTCCTTTGCCCACTTTCAGACTCCTTTGCCCACTTTCAGACTCCTTTGCCTACCTGAGCCTCTGCCAAAACACAAGTGACTGCGGCCAACCCACTTGCTATAGCACGTTCTCAAAAAATAGCCTTTGCCTTTCTCATGTGGTTTGTTTTCATCTACTTCCAGAAAAAGGAACCAAATGTACAAGGCAGAGCTCACCCCCTCCTTGGCAGGGTGCAGTTGAACCTCTGAGTCAGGCTGTGGGCTCCCAGAGCGTGGAGAACCTCTGCCTTGATTTCTGCATGGCTACTCCCAGAGGTGAGCAGCCTTACTGGGACCTGGCCCAGAATGGGGGACAACAGAGTAACAGCATCAACATCAACAAGCATTTATTGAGTGCCTTCTATGCACCAGCATAAGAAGGCCTTAAAGGACTAAAAAAATTCCACCACCTATCCAGCAACTCCTCCCCCATTTCAAGGACCCTTTTTGAGCAAATATTTCCCAAACTAGCTGAGCTTCAGCTGAACCCTCTTTGCTAAAGCCCTGTAAAAACTCTATCCTCAGCCAGGCGTAGGGGCTCACACCTGTAATCCCAGGATTTTGGGAGGCCAAGGCTGGTGGATCACCTGAGGTCGGGAGTTCGAGACCAGCCTGACCAACATGGAGAAATCCCATCTCTACTAAAAATACAAAATTAGCCAGGTGTGGTGGCACATGCCTGTAATTTCAGCTACTCAGGAGGCTGAGGCAGGAGAATCGCTTGAACCTGGGAGGCGGAGGTTGCAGTGAGCCGAGATTGAGCCATTGCACTCCAGCCTGGGCAACAAGAGTGAAACTCTGTCTAAAAACAAAAACAAAACCAAAAACCTCCATCCTCCTTCCCCATGGCAGAACGTCCCTCCAGCACCTCCTCCAGCTGTGGCATTCTGCATGAAGGTTCACTCTTTCCCATGCCTCCACCGATTTTCTTCCCCACTGGTCTAAATGTTGCACATGTTTTATTTTATTTAATTGTCATAACAACCCTATGAGGTGGGTCCTGTTATTATCCTCATTTTATAAAGGGGGAAATTCCGGCTTGAAAAATTTTCTTGGAAATAATTTACAGGACATAAGATATGCAGAGAGATACACTGACTATGTCAATATAAGGCCAAGTTTCTTAACCTGGTCACTGTTGACATTCTGGGTGGAGAATTCTTTGTTGGGGGGAAGAGGGGCCAAGAACTAGAAAGGAAAAAAGGTTAGTATTTCCTTTTTACATGCTTTTAAACTTTTGTTTTGGCTTCACGTTTTAAAACCAGCATTTATTATTTTGTAATTTGAAAAAAACATCAGGGAAGGAAAATTTCATGAAAAAAAGAAAGATCACTTTTTGTTTTCTCAGCAGCCACATCACATTACTGGTTTATACTGAGCTCATGATTAATTAAACTTTACAAGCCTTCTTTTACACAAATCATTTTGTCTCCTCCAACCTGTACTCATAAAATTGATTTTTCCAACAAAATCCAGACTCTTATATTTAATCTGTGATAAATTTCACATTCTTTGTTTTGGCCTTTCATTGTAAACTGGCAATGGCTTTCTTTAATTTTGACTCTTTCACCCAATTTGCAGGCTATCTCTTCCAGTTATTTATCATCTGAAATTTAGGTCACCGCATTTCAATGCCAAAGTAGTGCTGCCGGGGAGGACAGAACTGTGGAGCCCTGAGTTACCTCACTAGAGACCTCCTGCCAGGAAGTGGTAACACATTGATAAACATTATTTTAAGTTGTTCCTCCAGCAAACTGTCACTGAACCTAATTATGTCATGTGTGGAGCCCCAGCACCACTGTGACTGGTACCCTCTGGGGCTGCACACACTTTACATGGCCATAGGTGGTAGCCCTGATCGCCCAGCTCACAATCCTCCAAGTATGTCTCACTGGAATGAGTAAGAGTCAAAAGGCCATTCCACCCTCAGAATCTAGAACCAAATGTGGGAGAATTGGAGGGGCTGCATAATTGGGACCTCTTCCTTCTTCATCAACAACACCCATGCATGAAGTATAGGCCTCTCTTTCACTGTTAGGTGTCTGGTACAAAGAGCATTAAATTGGATCTGTACATGCGAGTAAAACAGTTAAAATTTGGAGAAACAGGCACTGTTCTATATGACCCCGTTTTTGAAAATCAAGTTGTTATCATCCCCAGTCTTCTGGAATCTCTTCTGTCTACCATGGTGTCTCAAAAACTGCCAACAGTGGATGTGTGATCACATAGGCAGATGCCCTCAATAGCACACGGTGTGATTTTGGGCCCTTGAACAAGCATTTTCTTCTACCAGAAGTGTCCTTCTGCAACTCTACTCTTCAATTCCTACCTTGTAGAATCCTACCCATTCTTCAGGACTCTGAGAAGTCTGTGAGCTCAAATATTCCCTTCTCCACACTAGGCTAGGCCTCCGTTGAATCCTACACATGACCCTAACATGGAATACTAGCATACGAAGTATCCCAGAGAACTTCATTTGCTCATTTCCTTTCCTGACTCCTCCACTAGAGGATGAAATCCTCGAATGTGGGAGCTGAGAATGACTGTTTCTCCCTTGTTCAGTGCGGTGTATGGCCTATGGTAAACACTCAGTTAATGCTTGATGGATGAATGCATGAACAAACAGATGACACTGACTTTTGAATTCATTTAAAACAGGGGCTTTATGACTCCTTCACTTCCTCGGGCTTCCATGTCTTTAAACATATTTGTTCTAAACTATCTTTCCCTTTGGAACACAATTTTCCCTGAGGAGTAGGCTTAGCAGAATTGAAGCTAAAGAGCTGTGCTCTTTCTGTCATCTGCTAGCATGACATCATCTGCTCCCAGCAGAGGGCCTCTCTTCTTTGTTTCTTTCTTGCTCCAAATACAACTTCAAAGAATCTTTTTGTTGCCATTGCCATTTTTTGCAAGCCTCAGCTCACTCTCTGTGTCACCCTCCAGAAATCAGTTTTATAAATTTGAACATTTATCTTTATATTCAACTACTCTCATGTCTTGCACATGCCATTTTCCAACAAGAGCTCAATAGTACAATGAGAGAATATGATTTTATCTTATTTTATTTTTAAAAATGTAGGGGAAATACGGAGTTTCTTATCTGATTAATAATACAGATACATACTTTCTTACTCTCCATACACACAACATTAACCTAATCAAATAAAACCTTGATTATCTAACACCATGAGAAATTGGCTTAATTTTTTGTTATAATAAAGGTTAATTCAGAGGGCTCTTTTACTTCAGTATCTCTAAACTTTTAAACATTTTTAAATATTAAAGCTAAAATAACACTTAGAAATATTAAAGTTCACTCATCACCTTGATTTCACAAATGTCTACATACATTTTATGTGTCATTCCCTATAAATAGAATTTAACTAACGTAATGTGGATGTGGTGGCTTTGTGCCATGTAAACTTAGTGCAATGCCCTGAATTCTCTTCTCTTTATGTTTGTGGGTAAAGAATGATCATAAAAGAAACACCTGTGAGATCTGGAAGGCAGAGGTAAGCAGTAGCCATTATGTTCTGAAGGTTGATGAAGGCCACCGGCACTGTTGCATTTCATGCACATTGCTGGAGACCTCTAGCCACCTCATTGGCAGGAGTCAGCAGTGGAGCAGTTCAGCTCCTTGAGCACCTGCTGCATCTCTAGTCTGGGGCAAGGTACTCTGTTCCACCTTCTCACAAAGACCACCCATTTCTTCTGAAGATCACCTTCGTTGTAGAGGTTGGAAGCAGTGAGAAACAAGAACAGGTTCCAGTTTGTCCTCAGGGATTCCAGAGTGTTCCTGAAGGTTCTGACTTCCTCTCACTCACTCCCACTTCACGGGCAGCTTTCCTTCCTGACTACCATCCCTGCTAAGCTATAGCAAGCTCGGGCCCTCAACCAGACACAGAAGCAACTGTCTTCCATAGACTTCTCCAACAGATCCCTATTCCCTATCATTCATGGTGGTTCTTCTTTCCTGTTGAACTCTGATAAAATGTATTTACAAGGTTACTTTTTCATAGATGTTATTGCCCTCTGAAATATAGCAATATATACCTGTGAGTACACTGCCCATATCCCTTCATCCCATCTCAGAGCTAACCTACATTTGCTTCTTGTATACGCCATGGCTCCATGCATCGCCTTTTCAGAATGATTTCTTTGGTTATAGGGGAATGCTCAGCTCCTGTCTGGGGGAAGGTAGAAGTGTTAGGAACTTAGCACTACAGGAATGATCCTCAGACAATTAGAGATAGGAATCAGTGGATAAACACTCAAACTTCCTCACCCCGTTTGAGGACAATTCTGAATGAGGTTTCACACGGTTTTTATGAGAATCCTTATGTGGCTTGAGCCCCTGTTGCCCACTGCAATGATCTCCTTAAAACACATTTTATTGTCTGTCTTCTTATCCCTACCTCCCTTCTCCACTATCACGGGGCATTTTTTGAGAACACTTCTGAAACTACTTACACCCAAATCCTTCTTCAAGGATCTGCTTTTGGTAAAACTCAAACTAATAGAAACTCTTTATATTCTTCTTTTAAAAAGATCATTCCCTTGTGAAATGCAGAAAGGTAATAGTCATCTTACCATGTTTTGATGTCATTTTATTATAGCTCTTTGTAGAAAATTTAAGACAAGATTCCCAACATTTTCCAAAGACCTAATTTTTTTCTCTTCAAAGGCTCATAGTCTACTTATTGCTCTCTTGTGCTGACTCTAGAGTTTCAGGGAGTAAAGATATAGGCACCACACCTTCTTCCAGGTGTGGAATGGTCAAGCCAAAACTACCAGCTGAAAACCAGTACTTGACAAGGTGGTAAAAGACATTTGAAAAATGAAGCATATGGCTGTGTCCAGATCTCCTGCTGCATCATAACCAAATTTGTGGAAGAGCTGAGTAGATAAAATCAGCCTGAATTTTTTATTTCCCCATGATACACCTTATACAATGCTTTATAAATACATTTGCTTGCCTTTCTTACAGTTTTTCTAAAAAAGTTTCTGTGTATCACAGACATTTATATAGTTTCCACAGAGCTAAGTTCGTGCTGTTCCAAATATATAATAAAAGTCAGAATTATTTCAACTAGTTCTTTCAAATATGAAATATTACCAGGAAAACTATCACCATGCACAAGTCCAAGGTGAATGTTGGGTCTGAGAGGAATACTTAAGACGAACAAAGATACAAGCTTAAATGATCATAAGAAATAAATACCTTATTTTCTTCCTTCTCTTTTTAAATGAGTGATAATCCTACCACTTGTATTAAGGCAATAGAGGGTGACAGACAGGGAAGCAGCTACAACAGTGGCTGATGGTTCAGAAAATATGGGTGGGACAGATCAGTGAGGCCAGTACTAAAGGCTCTTCTGCCTGGGAGTTCACATTACATTATGTCCCCAATGAGATAAGGATTCTACAGGAGTCAATGCCCCAAATACCCAAAGATTGACATCATCATTCAATAACCCAGCATATTCCAAATATTTTCCATGTAAGTAGAAGGAAGGTATTTTTTCTTTCCATTCCAGCAAAGTCAATTAGGAAACTTGGATTTGAAAACAGAACTTGACAAACAAACAATGTAAGTATGCTTATTTACTTTGATTTTAAAAAAAAGTGATTGGAAAAGTTTGGTTCTATTTCCCAAGACAGAAATTCCCCTGTGGGTGAATAATTCAACAGAAAAGCTCAGAATAAATACACTTTAATCATTAGAGGGATATGTGCCACATTAGTTACCCATGAAAATTAGAGGAAGCAAACATAGGTTAAAATTGATGGTGAACAGTCATCCAAATGTAAGTAGATTAAAGCAACAAAATGTTTTTTTCCCTTTGGCTAACTAAAACAGCTGTTTCATATGCTTCTGGCTTCTTTTCATCAAAGGCTATTACCTCTTTCTCCTCCATGAAATACAGTAATACTTACTAACCACAATAATAGGAATAATATAAATGTTGTAATGAGTATGATTTTGAGTGCATCACTGGGAATCATTTGAATGTAGAAAAAGAGTTTTGATAATAAGAGAATTTCAACTTTATTATATTATATTGTCCAGTATTAGAAATAATCAGATTCTCTATTTTCCAAAGGCCTTGGAGTCTTAACTCAACAGCCTGTTATAATCATGTACATCAAAAATATTTTCCTTAATTCGGAGAGTGAAATTTGTTTTGCAAATCAGAAAAAGAGCTTCCAATACAACTAGAACATGGTGAATGGAGAAAAATTATTTGGGGGATGCACCTTGTAGTTGCTCCAGTTTTAATTTGTAGCATCCATTTATTATTTTCACAGTTTTGTTTCTAATGAAAGTTTTATGCTCTGTAGAAATTCAGGGCAATGAGGCAAGACTAGTATTGTTTTTTGTTGTGCAGTTACCATCCAATCTTTTTTTAAAATTTATGCCAAGCTATTGTTTAAATGATTCTTAGTTTTTGTACAATACTATGGCTCGCTCCTGAAAAAATGTATGCAAATATTTTTATTTTGTGAAAAATCAAGGTAAAATCGTGCATTATACTGCTTTTGAAAAATAAAAAAAAATTATCAGCTCTTGCCGAAAGCAAAATAGCTGATCTTTTGCCATGCTATCGTATATAGTTACTAATTTCCTATTAAGCATTGTCCTGTGATAAACAGACTGGTCCTTCACAACACCAAAAGGCAGATGATTCTTTGATAACTCAGCAAGGCTTCTTCTAACTGTTTCCCAAAAGGGTCTTTTCAAGGAAATCACATCTATGGCTTTTTCAGAAATGCCAGGATATAACCATACCTCAGGCAGATTTAACTGTAACATTAATTAAAAGATTCTCTCATTCACTAATTAATAATAGACTCATACAATGATAGGGTTGACAGAGTCCTTGAGAGGTCAACAGAGTCAGTGCCTACATCCTCTGTGGGGACCACAGATAAACTATTCTAGATCCACGAAAAATGATCTTATATTCAAATCTTAGCATGGAGAATGCATCTACATCCACCTTTCATGATGTAATTCATGAATTGTCATGCTGCTAATAAAAACATACCTGAGACTGGGTAATTTATAAAGAAAAGAAGTTTAATTGACTCACAGTTCAGCATAGCTGGAGAGGCCTCAGGAAACTTATAATCATGGCAGAAGGGGAAGCAAACACATCCTTCTTCACATGGTGGCAGGAAGGAGAAGTGCTGAGCAAAAGGAGGAAAAGCCCGTTATAAAACCATCAGATCTCATGAAAACTCTCTCACTATCATAAGAACAGCAGCATGGGGGTAACTGCCCCCATAAGTCAATTACCTCCCACTGGGTCCTTCCCAAGACACATAGGGATTATGGCAACTATGAGTCAAGATAAGATTTGGGTGGGGACACAGCCAAACCATGTCAGGAATGAGAACACAGAACATGAGAAAATTCTTCCAGTAAACTCTTCAGTGGCCTTTTTCAGAGTAGCTTGAGAACATCTGTTGTCCAAACTCTAGGTCAGCCCCTATTGTTTAGTTTCTCTCATAAACTGTTCTCCATCCAAGTTAAATATGCCCACTGCTTTCAACTTATAAGCAGTAGCTTTAGTTTTCTTCTTAGTTGTCATTGGTTACTCTAAATGTTCTTAAAATTGTCCATATTTTGCTTTGTTTCTGAAATTTATATATGGAAAATGTAAAGATATGACCAATGTAAAGTGAAAAAAATTACCCCTGACAAAACTCACCAAATTATGCAGCAGAAGAGGTTTGCTTTAATGGTCCATCCTGCCAACCACCACCAGCCCGGAAGTTAGCTCTACTTACCAATTCCTTTCCTAATTTGTTTTAATTGCATACCTTATCAGTATACATGCTTTATAATTTCACTATGAGTTATGTACTAGAATCTCATGAATTTATCCATGCACAAACAAGTAAATGTACCTAATTTTAAGTAGAACTTTAAGAACCTGGCTCATATTCTGTTGTTTCCATTGATAGTGATCATGATAATAGTAATAAATAAAGTGAATGTATTTATACTGACTTTTATTTGCATCAGTAATTATATTATTCCCATAAAAATCAAAGCATTACATTACATCACAACTATTCCCCTGAATCCCTATATTATGCTTGGAAAATGTCAAACTGGAGGTAACCTGGCACATTCAAGGAAGAGTAAAAATGGTATGGCTGAAGGGTAAGAAGAAACAAGAGAGATTATAGGAGAATATGAGAGAAGAAAGGCAGCCAAATAGTATAAGTCCCTATAGGACAATGCAAGGACTTTGGCTTTTACTTCAAGTAAGATGGGAGGCATTGGAGGTATTTGAGCGAAGAATGACATGATTAAAAAAGGAATATTCTTGCTGCTATTTTTAGAATATAACATGAACAAAAATGGAAGCAAGATCAATTAGGAAGTTATTGCAAATAAACAGGTAAGAGATAATGGTGGAATGGACCAGAGTTTCAACATTGGGGGTATTCAGAAAGTCATATTTCTTTTTATATAGTATGAAAATAAAGCAAACAGGATTTCATGATGGGCTATATATGAGATGTGAGAGAATAAAAGTAAGTCAAAAGAGGACACAGAGTTTGGGGCTAATGGAATTGGAAGCATTAAATTACAATCATTAAAGTGAGTAAGACTGTGAAGGAGCACATCTGGCAGAAAGATGAGGGTTTTTTTTCTTGTGTGTTATGTTTGAGATACCTTCTAAAATTCAAGTTTAGTAGTTGACTGGATATATGAGTCCAGAATTCAGAGGAGAGAACAGGCCAGGATTTGGTACTTAATGCCACAAGATCAGATGAGATAGTTAATAGAATCAGTATAATTACAGAATAGGCACAAAAAGTGGGCACAACATTCCAAGGACAGGGAGATCAAAATGAGAGAAAATTAAGGAGAAACTACTGCAGAGATAGGGAGATAAACCAAGGAAGTTAACTCTCCTGGAGACGAATTAAAAATTTTTTCAAGGAGAAGGAATTGATTGCCTCTGTCAAATGCTGCTAAGAGGTTGAGTAATTTGATACTGAAAATTAACCATTAGACTTAATAACATGGAAGTCATCAGTGACCTTGACAAGAACAAGTTCCGTGATTTGGTGGAAGTGAAGACCTGATTAGAGAGAGTTCTAGAAAGAATAAAAGGAGAGGAATTGAAAATACTACATAGGCTGTTTTAAGTTTCCAATAATGGAGAGAAGAGATATGGAATGGCAACTAGAAAAAAAATATGGAATCAACAAGTTTTTTACTTTTTAATGAGTGATATCATAACACATAAGTGAGATCAATCTAGAAGAAAGAGGAGAAAATACAATTATCCAGGAGAGAGAGACAGAGAGATAATGAATTGCTGGAGCTATTAATGAACTAATATAGTATTTGAGCTAGATCTCAAGAAAAAGACAACATCTACATAGCCAAAGATATAGTGAGGGAATTCTATTTAAAATCAACAAACCATGGACAGATGCATAGAAAAGACATATACAAGGCATACGTGGTTCAACTAAGATGAGGTTGTAGGAACAGAAGTTCAGAAAGTAAATAACAGATGTGGATGGCTGAAAATTTAAGATTTTCTTTTCAGAAATAAAATTCTCAAGGAAAACACTAATGGAGAAGTGAGTTAAGTAGGTACTTATTAAAACTTCATAGGTTGTATTTAAAATATATAATGAGAGTTTGAACAAATGAACAAAAATTGATAATTTGAACAGATTTTATGCTATCCTCATACCTTGTGAACTTGGCAGAGATGTGATCACTATTCCTATTTTAAGGATGAAACATTTGCAGCTTATAAATATTTACTGACTTACCCAAGGCCACAAAACAAGATAAATAGTAAAATCTTATCTAGAAGACTATAACCCATATTTAAATTCATAATTCTGATTCATGCCCCAATTTTCAAATTTTTTATTATGAATAGCTAAAGTGCTCTTTTGAAAAACACCTTAATTTGGAAATTTAACTTCTAATATCGTAGAATATTCTCCCCACAAAACAATCTTCCTGCTGAAAACAACTGTAAATGCTGTACAAAATACAGTAGACAATTGTCTGAGGATTCTGAAATGTAAAGAAAAGCAGGTAACCAGTATGAGAGTGGGCTTCCCATTTTTTCTTTTCTTTTGTGAAAAAAAGCAGTGCCATAAAGCAATATGATACAAGTAGTTAAAATTCCGATAGAAACCCAATGTCTTTTTGGGCTAGAGCGATCAGGAAACGGATGTTAAGCAACTCCTGGAGAGTGAGTGGGATTATACTAGAAAGAATACAGCCAAGGATGTAGACCCCTCATTCTGTGTATTACCCCCACCCCCAACAAGACTCTGGCTGGCCTCTCAACACATATGAAACCAGCTCAAGACTACGCATTAAAGAATAAGAGAACTGAGATGAAAATTAAACAATCATCCAAAGAAAGCAAGACACTCCTTAAGTTTCAGTCTAACTACATTGATAGCCCAATAAAACAATAGCATCAACATTTTCCATAACAATCTCAGAGTCCACAGAACATAACATTCACCATGTGCAGTAAACAATGCAAAATTACTCAATATATTGGAAAAATACGACCTATTCTCAAGAGAAAGACAATGAACAGATGACAACCAAATAAGGGTCAATAAAGAGTTAAACCACATATTAGAATATTATTAAATGAGTATTTTATAGCAGCTATTATAACTATGCTCCATGAGGTTAAAAAAAGTACTCAAGTGAAAAGATAAGGAATATCAACAAACAGAAAATATTTTACAGGATGAACTTAATAGCAGAGGAAAGATGAAGGATGCAAAATTCTACGTATTCGAAGACAGCTGAAGAGAAATTATCCAATATGAAAAACAAATAGAAAACACTTGATCCTCAGAGAGCTTTTGTGAAATATCAAAGGGTCTAATAAGTGTGTAATTAGAATCCAAGAAGGAGAAAGGGAGAAACACAGAGAAAAACGTTTAAGTTTAAAATTGCCAAAAAGTTTTCCAAGTTATGTGAAAGTCATAAATTTGTTTATTTTAAAAGTTCAGAAAACCCCCAAAAGGAATACCTTCAGAGATAATCATTCCTAAATACATCACAGTTCAAACTGTAAAACACTAAAGATATGGAGAAAAACTTGAAAGTAGTCAGAATAAAAAGAAAAAAGAGTGCAATACATACAGTGAAATCACAATGCATATAATCACAGATTTCTCATTAGAAACCGTGGAGGCTAGAGACAGTGGAACAATATTTTTAAAATATTGAAATTAAAATTTTGTCTATGCAGAATTCTATACCAACTGAAAAATAGTCTTAGAATGAAGGTGAAATGAAGGCATTTTAAAACAAACAAACAAAAAGTCACCAGCAGACCATTACTGTAAGAAATGGTTAATAAATTTCTTCTGGCTGAAGAGAAATGTTTTCAGAGAAAAATTTAAATCCTCAGGAAGGAATGAAAAGTATTAGAAATGATAAATATCTTGCTAAATATATTTTCTCTAGCTCTGTAGAATACCTATGACTGATTAAAATAAAAATTACAACATTGTCTTGTGAGGTTTTTTAATGTATATAATTGTAATACATATGACAGTATATATATGGTAAAATAAGTATTATGGAGACCTATATGATCACAAGTTTTCTAATTTTACATACAATATTATAAGCAGTTTAAGGAAGATATTGTTCCTACAGCAACCATTTAAAATGCAAATATGCATAACTAAAATAACAATAAGTATAGCAACATAAAAATAAAATATAATGCTAAAAATATGTTCTAATAACATAGTAGGGGGGAACATTAAAAAAAGGTAATAAGCAGAAAGCAAATAATGAAAAGGATCACATAATGCTAAGTTACTTATATATTTAGCATATAGGTAATTATACTAAATGTTAATGATATAAACAGCATAATTAAAAATGAAATTGCAAAAGAGAAAGGAATTTTTAAAAAATGCACAAAGCCTCCAAGAAGTTTTGAATTACATTAAACAACCAAACTTAAGAATAATTGGTGTTCCAAGGAAAAAGAGAAATCCAAATGTTTGGAAAGCATGTTTGATGGAATAATCAAGGAAAATTTCCCCAGCCTTGCTAGAGATCTAGGCATCCAAATGCAAGAAGCTCAAAGAACATCTGGGAAATTCATCACAAAAAGATCGTCACCTCAGTACATAGCCATCAGATTATCTAAAGTCAAGAAAAAAGAATGAATCTTAATATCTGTGAGACAAAAGCATCAGGTAAACCATAAAGGAAAACCTATCAGATCTCTCAGCAGAAACCCTACAAGCTAGAAGGGATTGGGGTCCTATCTTTAACTTCCTTAAACAAAACAATTATCAGCCAAGAGTTTTGTATCCAGTGAAGCTAAGCCTCATAAATGAAGGAAAGATGCAGTCTTTTTCAGACAAACAAATGCTGAGAAAATTCACCACTACCAAGCCAGCACTGTAAGAACTGCTAAGAGGAGCTCTAAATCTTGAAACATATCCTCAAAATACACCAAAATAGAATCACTTTAAAGCATAAATCTCACAGGACCTATAAAACAATAACACAAGGAAAAACAACCACCACAATGTATTCAGGCAGCAAATAGCACAATGAGTAGAATAGTGCCTCATATCTCAATACTAATATTGAATGTAAATGGTCTAAATGCTCCACTTAAAAGATACAGCATGGCAGAATGGATAAGAATTCACCAACCAAGTATCTGCGGTCTTCAAGAGACTCACCTGACACACAGGGGCCCACATAAACTTAAGGTAAAGGGGTTGAAAAAGATATTCCAAGCAAATGGACATCAAAAGTGATCATATGTAGCTATTCTTATATCAGACAAAACAAACCTTAAAGCAATAGTTTTAAAAGTCATAGAGGGACATGACATTATATAATGATAAAAGAACTAGCCCAACAGGAAAACATCAGTCTTAAATATATATATGCACCTAACACTGGAGCTCCCAAATTTATAAAGCAATTACTACTAGACCTAAGAAAGGAGATAGACAGCAACATAATAATAGCCAGAGACTTCAATACTCCACTGACAGCACTAAACAGGACATGAAGACAGAAAGTCAACAAAGAAACAGTGGACATAAAATATACCCTACAACAAATGGACTTACCAGATGTTTACAGAACACTCTACCCAACAACTGCAGAATGTACATTCTATTCACCAGCACATGATGAATAGATAGACCATATGATAGGCTATATGGTAGGCTACAAAACAAGTCTCAACAAATTTAAGAAAATTGAAATTATGTCAAGTAATCTTCTTAAACCAAAGCAGAATAAAACTGGAAATTATATCCAAAAGGAACCCTCAAAATCATGCAAATACATGAAAATTAAATAACTTTCTTTTGAATGATCATTTGGTCAACAATGGAATCAAGATGAAACTTTAAAAATTCTTTGAACTGAATGAAATAGTGACACAACCTATCAAACCTCTGAGATACAGCAAAAGCTGTGTTAAGAAGAAAGCTCATACTCTTAAATGCCTATATCAATCTAAGGTCACACCTCAAGGAACTAGAGAAACAAGAACAAAACAAACACAAACCCAGCAGATGAAAAGAAATAACCAAGACCAGAGCAGAACTAAATGAAATTGAAACAAAAAAAATACAAAATACCAATGAAATAAAACCTGGGTTTTTTAAAAGATAAATAAAATCAATAGACCATTAACAAGAATAACCAAGAAAAGAAGAGAGAAGATCCAAATAAGCTCAATTAGAAATGAAATGACAGAGATTACAACCAATACTACAGAAATACAAAAGATCATTCAAGGCTACAATGATCACCTTTGTGCACATAAACTAGAAAACCTAAAGGAGACAGATAAATTCCTGGAAATATGGAAACTTCCTAGATTAAAACAGGAAGAAATAGAAACTCTGAACAGACCAATAACAAGCAGTGAGATTGAAATGGTCATTAAAAGGTTACCAACAAAAAAAATCCAGGACCAGACAGATTCACAGCTGAATTCTATCAGACATTCAAAGAAGAATTGGTAACCAATCCTATTCCAAAAGATAGAGAAAGAGGGAATCCTCCCTAAATCATTCTATGAAGCGAGTATTACCCTAATACCAACTCTAGAAAACGATATAACAAAAAAAAAAATGAAACTACAGACCAATGTCCCTGATGAAAACGTCCTCAACAAAATACTAGCTAACTGAACCCAACAACATATGGATAAGATAATCCACCATGATCAAGTGGGTTTTATACCAAGGATGCAGGGATGGTTTAACATATCCAAGTCAATAAATTTGTTATACCACATAAACAATTAAAAACAAAAATTACATGATCATCTCAATAGAGGCAGAAAAAGCATTTGACAAAATCCAGCATGACTTTATGATTAAAATCTTCAGCAAAATAGGCATAGAAGGCACTTACCTTAAGGTAATACAAGCCATCTATGACAAACCCACAGCCAACATCACACTGAACAGGGAAAAATTCCTGAGAACTGGAACAAGACAAGGATGACCACTCTCACCACTTCTGTTCAACATAATACTGGAAGTCCTAGCCAGAACAATCAGACAAGAGAAAGAAATAAAGGGCATACAAATTGGTAAAGAGGAAGTCAAACTGTCACTGTTTGTTGATGACATGATTGTATACCTAGAAAACCCTAAAGATTCATCCAAAAAGCTCCTAGAACTGGTAAATGAGTTCAGCAAAGTTTCAGGATACAAAATTAATGTACAAAAATCAGTAGCTCTGCTATACACCAACAGCAACAAAGCTGAGAATCAAATCAAGAACTCAACACCTTATACAGTATCTGCAAAAAACTAAAATACTTAGGAATATACCTAACCAAGAAAGTGAAAGACTTGTACAAAGAAAACTACAAAACACTGCAGAAATAAATCATAGATGACACAAACAAATGGAAACACATTCCTTGCTCGTGGATGGGTAGAAGCAATATTGTAAAAATGACCATACTCCCAAATGCAATCTACAAAATCAATGCAATTCCCATCAAAATACCATCATCATTCTCCAAAGAACTAGAAAAAACAATTCTAAAATTCATGTGGAACCAAAAAAGAGCCTGCATAGCCAAAGTAAGACTAAGCAAAAAGAACAAATCTGGAAGTATCACATTACCAGACCTCAAACTATACTACAAGGCCAAAGTCACCAAAACAGCATGGTATTGGTATAAATATAGGTATGTAAACCAATGGAACAGAATCAAGAACCCAGAAATAAAGCCAAATACTTACAGCCAACCGATCGTTGACAAAGTAAACAAAAACATAGAGTGGGGAAAGAACACCCTATTCAACAAATAATGCTGAGATAATTGGGAAGCCACATGTAGAAGAATGAAACTGGATCCTCATCTCTCACCTTATATAAAAATTAACTCACAATGAATCAAAGACTTAAATCTAAGACCTAAAACCATAAAAACTCTAGAAGATAACATTGGAAAAACACGTCTAGACACTGGCTTAGGCAAAGACTTCATGACCAAGAAACCAAAAGCAAATGCAATAAAAACAAAGATAAATAGATGGGACTCAAGCTAAAACGTTTCTGCACACCAAAAGAAATAATCAGCAGAGGAAACAGAAAACCCACAGAGTGGGAGAAAATCTTTGCAGTCTATACTTCCAGCAAGGGACTAATATCCAGAATCTACAAGGAACTCAAACAAATCACCAAGAAAAAAAAAATTCCATCAAAAAATTGGACTAGGGACATGAATAGACAGTTCCAAAAAGAAGATATACAAATGGCCAACAAACATATGAAAAAATGCTCAACATCACTAATTATCAGGGAAATGCAAATCAAAACCACAATATGATACCACCTTACTCCTACAAGAATGTTGATAATCAAAACTTTAAAAAAAAAGATGTTGGCATGGATGTGGTGAAAAAGGAATACTTTTACACTGTTGGTGGGAATGCAAACTAGTACAACCAATGTGGAAAATGATATGGAGATTCCTTAAAGAACTAAAAGTAGATCTACCATTTTGTCCAGCAATGCCACTCCTGGGTATCTACCCAGAGGAAAATAAGTCATTGTATGAAAAAGATACTTTCACACACATGTTTATAGCAGCAAAATCGCAATTGCAAAAATATGGAACCAGCCCAGACGCCCATCAATCAATGGGAAGATAAAGAAAATGTGGTTTTATATATATACATACACACCATGGAATACTACTCAGCCATAAAAAGGAATGAAATAATGGCATTTGCAGCAACCTGGATGGAATTGGAGACCATTATTCTAAGTGAAGTAACTCAGGATTGGAAAACCAAACATCATGTGTTCTCACTCATAAGTGGATGTTAAGCTATGAAGATGCAAAGGTATAAGAACAATACAATGGACTTTGGGAACTCGGGGGAAAGGGTGGCAGGGGGGTAAGGGATAAAAGACTATATATTGGGTACAGTGTACACTGCTTGGGTGATGGGTGCACCAAAAACTCAGAAATCACTGCTAAAGAGCTTAATCATTCACAAACATAAATAAATAAATCAGAAAAGAAAAAAATTGAAAAAAATTAAAGATTGTCAGAATGGATAAAAAAGCAAAACAATCATAAAATGCTGCCTAGGACAGAGGCGTTTTAAATATATAAACAGATTTTGGGAAAGAAAATGGATGGAACAATGAAAATTTTAAGCAAATGAAGATTGGAGGAGCAGTGTTTACAGTAGACAAAATAGACTTTAAGACAGAGTATTTCCTGTTATAAAGATAGACATTTTATAATGATAAATGAAGACAATTCATCAGGATGACATAATAACCATGAATACATATGTATCTAACAATGAATAATCAATATGAAGGCAGGAAAATTGGCAAAATAAAAGAAACAAAAATGAGACAACTCCACAATCACAGTAGGAGATTTTAGCATCCCTCTTTCAGCAATAGATGGAATATTTACAGAGGAAAAATCAGGAAATACATAGAAGATTTAAACAATCATATCAATCATCTTGACCTAATTGACATTTATAGAACAATTTATCCAAAAATCTATAGAAAAATACAACCTTTTCAAGTGCACATGACACATTTACCAAGAATGACTATAAAAAAAATTCTGTAAACTTTTAAAAAATTGACATAATATACTGGATATTCCCTGGACACGTGGAATTAAATTAGAAATTAATAACAGAAAGATATCTTGGAAAACCCCAAATATTTAGCAGGCTAAAATACTTCTAAATAACTCATGGGTTGAAGAAACAAATCACAAATGAAATTTTAATATATGTTGAACTAAATAACAAAAATATAGTATATCAAAATATGTGGGATGCAACAAAATAATATTTAGAGAGAAACTTACTGTTTTAAATGTTTTCATCAGAATAAAAAAAATCTAAACTCAATGACTTAAAGTTCTAACAAAAAGTTTAGAAAAATAAGAACAAGTCAAAAGAAGTAGAAATAATAAAATAAGAAACGTAAGACTAGACATCAACACAATAGAAAAAGGCAATAGAGGAAATGAACCAAGAAAAAAGTAGTTTCTCAACAGATCCACAAAACTGACAACCCCTAGACTGATCAAGAAAAGAAGAAAAAAAAAACACAAATCACTAATACCAGAAATGAAAATGGGATAGTCAACACAAATCTTACAGATATTAAAAGGAAAATAAGAATATTTTGGGAAAAGGTCAATAAATTTAGCAAACTGACATGAAATGAAAAATGCCTTTAAAATACCACTTTAAAATAATAAAAAATAGAGCAGAAATTTTGGATATTCCTGTATAAATTAAAGAAATTGAATTTGTTATTGTATATTTGAAATTTTAACAACAGCAAAAGAAAATCAAGCATGAATCATTTTACAGATGAATCCTATTAAAAATTCAGGAAAAAAATAAAATCAATCTTACAGAAATGTCTTCAGAAAAATGAAAAGGTGGAAGGACTTACAACTCATTTTCTGAGTATAAACCAAATCAAATATCCTTCATGAACATACATATAAAAACTTCTTGCAAAATACTAGCAAATGGAATCCAACAATGTATATAAATAAACATTATTGCCAAGTAAGTTTTATCCCAGCAAAGCAGATTGGTTGAACATTTTTTAAAACTCAAACAATGTAATTTACCATATTAAAATAATGAAGAAGAAAATTTTTAACATCACTCCAGTAGATGCAGAAAAAGCAGTTGGCAGAATCCAGCACATATTCACATTTACATTTTTAGCAAACTAAGAATAGGAAGGTACTTCCTCAATCCAATTGAAAAAAATAGCTAACATCAAATGGCAAAAGTATTGAACTCTTTTTTTGAAAATCATTAACAAGGCAAGAATGCTCCCTTTCACCACTTCTACTTAACATTATAATTGAAGTATCAGCCATTGCAGTAAGGCAAAAAACGAAAAAAAAAAAAACAGATGTAAAAGTCATAAAGATCATAGAAAAAGAAATAAAACTGTTTCTATTTTTCAAAATCTCAATTAATCTATAAAGCACTTAAAGACCTAAGTAAGTAGAAAGTTATAACATATTCATGGATTAGAAAAGCCAATATCATTAAGATATATGAATTTAACACAATTTCAATCAAAGCTTTTTTGGTAGAAATTATCTTGCTATTTAAAAATATATATAAAAGTAAAAGAATATAGAATAGCCTAAGAAATTATTTAAAAGAACAAATTTGCAAGACTTACCTGATGAAAAAGTGTTTAAATTCAAAATACACAAAGAATGCTTAAAACTTAACAATAAGAACACAAAGAACCCAACTGAAAAATGGGCCAAAGATCTGAACAGACACCTCACCAAAGAAGATATGCAGTTAGCAAATAAGCATATGAAAAGATGGTTCACAACAGATGTCATCAGGAAAATGCAAAGTAAACAATAAGATACCACCACACATCTATTACAATAGCCAAAATTAAGAACTCTGACATCACCAAATGCTGGTGAGGATGTAAAGCAATAGGAACTCTCATTCATTGCTTGTGGGAATGCAAAATGATATAGTCACTTTGGAAGTCAGTTTGGCAATTTCATATAAAACTAAACATACTCTTACTATATGATCCAGCAATCACACTTCTTGATATTTACATAAAGGGGTTGAAATTTTGTGTCCACATAAAAACCTGCACACAAGATGTTTATAGCCACTTTGTTCATAATTGCCAAAACTTGGAAGTAACCAAGATGTCCTTCAATAGGTAAATGGATAAATAAACTGTGGAAGATCCAGACAATGGAATATTGCTCTTCACTAACAAGAAATGAGCTATTAGGCTATGAAAACACATGAAGGAAATTAAGTGCATATTAATAAATGAAAAACACTATATTAGCCCATTTTGTGCTATTATAATGGAATACTTGTGACTGGGTAATTTACAATGAACAGAAATTTGTTGACTCACAGTTCTGGAGGCTGGAAAGTCCATTCAAAAACATAGGGGTTGGGGTCAAAGGAGAGATTAATACGTAGAGCACACAGGATTTTATGGCAGTGAAACTACTCTGTATGATATGTGAATATATGTCGTTATATATTTTTCCAAACCTGTAGAACGTCCAACACCAAGAGTGAATCCTAAGGTAAACTATGGACTCTGGTTGATAATGACATGTCAGTGTAGGTTCATTAATTGTAACAAATGTACAACTCTGGTAGGGGATATTAATAATGGGGGAGTGTCTTAGTCAGTTCAGGCTGCTATAACAGACTAGGTGGCTTATGCACAAAAGAAATTTATTTCTCACAGTTCTGGGGACTGGGAAGTCCAAGAAAAAGGCACAAGCAGATTAGTTGTCTTGTGAGGACTCACTTCCTGGTTCATCTTTTGATATGGTTTGGCAGTGAACCCACCAAAATCTCATCTTGAATTGTAACTCCCACAATTCCCACATGTCATGGGAGGAACCTCAGGTAATCAAATCATGGGGATGGGTCTTTCCCATGCTGTTCTCATAATAGTGAATAAATCTCACAAGATCTGATGGTTTTAAAAACTGGAGTTTCCCTGCACAAGCTCTCTCTCTTTGCCTGCTGCCATCCATGTAAGATGTGACTTGCTCCTGCTTGCCTTCTGCCATGATTGTGAGGCCTCCCCAGCCATGTGGAACTGTAAGTCCATTAAACCTCTTTTTCTTCCCAGACTCGGGTGTCTTTATCAGCAGCGTGAAAATGGACTAATACATCTATAGTTGTCTTTTCTCTGTGTCCTCACATGGGGAAAGAAGTAAGGGCCTCTGAGTCTTTTTTATAAGGACACTAATCCCATTCATGATGACCTAATCAACTCTCAAAGGCCCCATCTCCAAATACTACCACATTGGGGATTAGGTTTCAACATCTGAATTTTATGGGAACACAAACATTCATTCAATAACATGGAGGTTATGCATGTTTGGGGTGGGAGTATATAGAAAATCTCAGTACCTTCTATTCAGTTTTGTTATGAATCTAATCTAATCTGAAACTGCTCCAAAAAATATATTTTGTAAAAGTTTATAAAGCTATAGTAATCAAGTTAGATTGGAATTAGCTAACAGAAAAACACAGAGACAATCAAACGCAATAGATAGTATATAAATACACACACATATATAATGCATAATGTATTTAAATATATATTTTATGTATATGTATGTAATTAATTATTGTTAAAGGTGCCAAGGCAATGAGAAGAGTCTTTTTATTAAATGGTGTTGGAACAACTGGATAATCTATATATTTTAAAAAGCGAACATTAAACTTTATCTCCCACAATGCATAAAAATGAATTAAAATAGATCATAGACTTAAATCTTAAACCTAATAGTATGAAACTTCTAGGAGAAACATAAGATAAGATTGTTGTGACCTTGAGTGAAGCAAATATTTCTTAGGTCACGAAATCCACAATTTCTACAAAGTTTTGAAAAAATTAAAACCTCATCAGAATGAAAAGCTCTTGATCTTTGAATGACTGACACCATCAAGATACAAAAGAAAACTTACAGTTTTGGAGAAAATATTTACCAAACATTCTTCAAACAAAGGACTCTATTTAAAACACCGCATATAAAGAATGCTTGTATTCAATAATCAGTCAAATAGCTCAATTTTTAAATAAGCAAAAGATTTGAAAAAAAAACTTACCAGAGAAAATATAGGAATAAACACATGAAAAGGGCCTCAATATGAATACCCCCATTACATGCCTAAAACTAAAAGACTGACAATGCAAAGGACAAGCATGTGGAGTGACTGAGACTCGCATATTCTGCTGGTGGGAACATAAGACGGTACAACCACTTTGCAAAATGGCTTGCCAATTTTTTAAAAAGTTAAACATATACCTACCATATGGCCCAACCATTCCTTTCCTGGATATTTACTGAAAGAAATGAAAACATATGGCCATACACAACGACTTGCACATGAATGTTCATAGCAGCTTTATTCTTAATAGCCAAAAACTAGATAAAAAACAAATGTCCACAAAACTAAAAGAAAAAAATATGATATGTCTAAACAATGGAATACTACCCAGCTAAAAAAGGAATGAAATATTGATACACACAACAAATGAATGAATCTCAAAATAATCATGCTGAGTGGAAAAAGACAAAATATTCATATATGGTTCCATTTATAAAATTCTAGAAAATGCAAGCTAACCAGTCATTTCCCAGAGACAGGGGTGCAGGAAGGGATGGATCGCAAAAGGGCATGGGAAAACATTTTGGGTGATGGAAATGTTTGTTATCCTGTTGGGTGTTCATTTATGGGTGTCTACATATGTCCAAACTCATCAAATTGTGCAATTTAAATATGTGCAGTTTATTGCAGATGAATTATCTTTCAATAAAGTTGGGAAATCCCTGTAAGCTGCCTCATCCTAAAAATAATCCAGTATAGTCAAGATTATAATAATATATATTACAAATATGAAAAAATAACCAGAGCAAATAATTGTGAGGTATTTGAACTTTGCTCAGCTATGCAAACAAAATTAAGCCACATGGCCAAAACATTCCACATCAGTGGTTTACTGTTTTGGCTCAGCTTTTACTCCGAAGGTCTATTCAGTTTATATTTCCAATAGGAGCACTGAAACCGTGATTCATTCTTCAATTAGAACCATCAGTGTGAGTATAGCAAAGCTAAAGAACTTGGCATCAATTTCCTGCATGGGAAAAAAAAATGTCTGACAATAACGGCATTTCTATTTAGTGTACAGATGTCAACTTTATTAAACTGAAAACATTCTCCTCCTTCTCCTCCCTCTTCACATTTTCTGGGCAATACTTCAGCTCTAATAAATGATCTATTTCATACTTGCAACCACACAATTAAATGTATCAAACATTTGTAATAAAATACAAATTACAAGGGTGAATTCCAGCTCCCTTTGGGTTTTTAAAAATAATTTTTGAAATTTTCTTTTTCTGTCACAGATATACAGAATTGTTTATATAAATAAATTACATTTACATAAAATTTTGTTATATTAATTAAGACAGTGGGTCTCTTGAGAAAACAGTGGCCAAGGATCAAGCAACTTGAAATTTATTTCAATTTGTATTGTACTGGAAAAGGCAAAAAAAAAAAAAGATTTTCTCATATCCGTAACAGGATTCAGTATTCACTGGTCAAACAAATTACTTTATATTGATATGCTAATCAAGTTTCTAGTGCATATTACTCCTACCTAGTATATTATATAAATCTTGTTAATGAAGAGGACAAAAATAGCTTAAAGATTGAGAATAAGGTGACTTTAAAAATATTGTGACAGTGAGCATGAATGACACAGAAGAATAGATCATTGTGGATCTAAGGCTGTTAGCCATTTTCCTACCTCTAATGTCATCTAAGAATTATATCAATAATCAATAAAATATCTGTACTCTATGACTCCATTTATATGATGTTCAAAAGCAGGCAAAAGTAATGCTGAGAGAAGTCAGAGTAGCAGTTAGGTTTAGGGGCTAAGAATAATCAACTCTGAAGGAACACAGGAAATCTTCTTACGCAATAGAAATATTCTATGTAACCTAATCTCAGTAGGTGACGCTGTCCTTATGTAAAAATCCCTCAAGTTCTATCTTTAATATTAGCATACTTTATGAAAAATATGCCTCAATAAGTTTATTTTTAATGAACTAATAAATGGAGAATAAGAATGGCATCAAGCTTCTTGACAACATCAATGAAAACTATTAGGTAATGAAGCAACGCATTCAAAGTCCTGAGGGAAAGTGATGTTTCAACCTAGAATTCTACACTCATCCAAACTATCAATTAATACAAAACATGGAAAACTTCAAGTTTTACTTCCCATGAGCCCTCACTTAGGAAAATACAGGAGGATGTGCTTCACAAAAGTAAGCCAAAAAAGAGAAAGATTCAGGATCCAAGAAATGGGATCAACATAACAGAAGAAAGTTAAAAGATTTCTCAAAATAGTAGGAAAATGAAGTGTCAAAATGATAGCTATGTTGCAAGTGTAGGCTCTGCTACCATCCTAATTGGAATAGAAGCGGGGGAGAAGTAGCCTGAAAAATGAAGTTGAAGAGATAATTTTTCTAATACCTTGATCATGGAGCATTGGAGCATGATTGGCAATAAATAAATAACAAACTAAGCAAAAAATTGCTTTAATGAGGTAATTATTGTTCCCCTTCCCTCCTCACAAGAACTTGGAAAGAAAAAGGGAAAAATACCATAGTATACAACTTAGATCAAGAACAAAAAATATTTAGTCATAATATAAATATTGAATATTGATTTATATGAAAACAGATATAAAACATACTGGTAAGGTAGCCAATGAGAAAGTGTGTGAAGCTAAATCCTCATCGGCCATTATAGGCAGTCAATATGTAGTAACAAAATTGATGAACGTAAATGGATGTTTAAGCATATTATTTTGAATTTTAATGTTAAAAAGCAAAAAAAAAAAAAAAAATTGAAAGTAGTTGCCTTTCAGTAGTATGCCTAAAGAGTTAGGGAAAAGAATTGCTATTTTTGGTTGTTGGTCTTCTAGTACTATTTCACTTTTAAAACATGTTAATATAATCCTTAATTGTTAGAAAATAAAAATAAAAACTGAAAAGTTAAAAACAATATTTTGAAAGGGTTAGTTTTACTACATGGTCCTATGGGTGAGTATGTAAAACATACTTGGAACAAAGACTTCTTTTGTTATTTAAAGTATTGTAAAGTATAGGAAAATACAGTAAGTTTTCAGATTTGTCACAATAGTATAATCTTCAAGAGAAAATTTTAGTTATGAATACAGATGCAAATTTGAAATAAACTATTACCAAATTAAATAGAGAATTATACAGCAAAAGGATTTATTCCAAAATGATTCAACACCAGCATTTGGTGTTGCTAATTATACTTAAAACATTAAAAAAAATTAATATAACCACATGAAGAAAATGTGATAGCCCCTTATTAACAAAAACAAGTAAAACAAAAATCCAAGAATATTTGTCTATATAAAATAAAGTACATTTTTCAGAAACTAATAGCCAATGTATATTTAATGGGAAGTGTGACAATATACCCATAAGCTCAGTGCACTGCTGTGACATAAGAAATCAGAACAGGGGTACCCATTACTTGCATTATTATTTAACATTGTTTTAGAGGTGCTAGCTGATTCAAAAAGGCTGAGAAACAAAGTCATATAAATATAGAAAAGTGAGAGAGAATAAATCATTATTTGCAGCTGACACTGTATACCCAGACAATCTAAAAGAATCAAAATCATTATTAACAATGTGGTTAATGAGATGGTGTCAGGAGACAATTCATGGGTCTCTCACGTTAATATGGGTCTTGCAAGCAGAGGTACTGAGTGTAAGCAGAGCTTTTATTCCCAATTATCTTTACATGGATGGGGGTATAGCAAACCCCCATGGAAGACAGAGATGGTATCTCTCTCTGGAGCAGACAGCAGGTTTGCTAACTATCAAGTAAAATAAAGATGATGTCTCTCCATAGCAAATTGCATGCAGGTTTGCTTGCTGCTTGTTATAAAAATTTGGGTTCCTTACCCTCTGAGTTTCTCATCCATGATGCAAACCCACTGTGTGCTCAGCATTCACCTGGACCAGTCAGATGTCTCCTACAGGACTTGGGGACAAAGGAGAACTGACATGAACAGGAAGCTCATGCTGCTTGCTATGGTGTGAATAGTAAAGGCCTTTGCCTGTGACCCAGGAACAGTGAACTGGGGAGCTAAGTTTGCAGGGACAAGGTAGTGTCAGTGTCTGGGGACACCTGGAAGATACAGAGACCACCCATGCCCAGGAGACACCCAGCTGGGCATCTCTTTCTCTACTCTTTCTGAAGGTGTCCCTGTAAGCCTCCGTCAAGTAGTCTGCCCCTGCCTAACCAGCAGGGTGTGAAAACAGATTAAACAGTGCTCTGACAGAGTATCTCAAGCTAAAAGGTGAGTAATTAGCATGGAACACCAAACAATGTATAAAAACTCATTCCATTATAGAGGATAACCATTTCAAGAAAATGAAAGATGTACATGCAGAAAGAATTTATAGACAAACAGAACAAGAGTTTAGAACAAATATACTGAAGAGTCTCATATTTGTGAGACTATTATTTTAAAATTAAGTAAAACACATTAAATTTAGAGGCTCAATAGTTAAGTGATCAGTTGAAGAGAAAAATATTGATTTGGAAGACTGAGCCAACAAATTATTTCAGAGTGCCAATAAAAAGACTAAGAGATTAAAATTATAAAATAAGACACAAGAGACATGAAAGCCTGGTCTAGAATTCCAAATACATATTTCGGAGGATTTCTGACTGGGAAGAATAGAAATAATGGAGTTTAAAAATATTCTAAGAAATAATAGAGAAAATGCTCCAATTACTGAAGGAAAAAATTAATTCTCAGATTAAATTGACTCATCTAGTCTTGAGTAGAAGTAACTGAAATACACACACACACACACACACACACATCCTAGACACATTCTTGTCAAATTTCAGATAGTTATGAATGAATAGAACATCTTAAGTGCTTTAAGAAAAACAAAAAATACAAACAAAAATCAGAGTGACAAGATCTTCTCATCAGCAATGTGAGAAAACAATAAAAAAATTTTCAGATCTCCTAGGAAAAACAATTTAGAACCCAATAATCTACACTAGACAAGCCATTAATCATGTATAAATAATGATTTTTAGGTGTTCAAGGACTCATAAAATACATACTCATACATTCTGGGATAAGTACTTGGTGTTACATTCTAGACAGAGACTATTCCAGAAGGCAGATATAGTATAATTATACTGGGAGGAGGTCGCATCAACATAGCAACATCGACATAGGAGAAGGAAAATAGAGTTTGTGTATTGAACTAAGGATAACAACTAGAAAAAGAAATGAAATATGTAACTTTTAAACTAGTAAGCACACACAATGGAACAAAGAAAATGCAATCAATTCAACATAGAACCCTAGAAAGAACGGAAAGAATAAATAGAAAGTAAGATGATGGGTGATTGGTACAGGTCTAAACTTACAAGAAAGCATATCTGTGAATGGGTTAAGTTCATCTATTAAAAGACAGAGACTCTATAACGTTTAACATTTAGCTGTCTGCTTTTTATGAGGTACACCTAAATCAACATGGTGAAAATAATAGTAAAATAAAGGAAATATCAGACAAATGTCTTAAAAGAGAGAAAGAATAAATGAAAGAATATGAAAGAAGGCAGATGTGGCAAGAGTAAATAAAAGGGTAAGAAAGTGAAAAGAGACAAAAGGGATACTTCATATTGAAAAAGGGAAAACTTTGCTTAGAAAATGTGACAGTCATAACATCTATAAACTTGTCAACATTTCTTTAAATATGCAAAGCAAAAATGATAAAACTATCAAGAAGAAATTGACAAAACTACAGCCACATTCATGATGAATTATCTTACCTCCCTCAGCCACATTAATGATGGATTATTTTATTCAAGAAGAGAAAAAAAGAAATAGAGAATTTGAATTATACAATTAACAAGCCAGATATAAAAGTTTATAAAGAACTTTCTAACATACAAAGAATATACGTTTTTTTCAAACACCCATAGAACACTCACAAAAACTAATCGTACAGTAGACTAGACAAATTCTAAAAGTTTACTGTTATATAAGCATTTATATAACATTATTTTTAATTATATAACATGTATTGATCACAATGAAAGAAAATGAAAAACAAACAGAACTGAACTAATACGATAAAACAAGAACACAAAGTATCAAAATTTAAGGAATATATATCAAAAGTAGTGCTCAGAGGAAAAAACAGTTTTTAAAGGAATTTATTAGGAATTAAGAAGCAAATAATTTTAAGTGACTATAACAAAATGACTATAAGCTTTTAATTGAAGAATCCAGGTAAATTCCCCAAAAAGCAGAAAGAAAGGATCATTAAAGGCAAAGACAGAAATTCAAAATGTAGGAAAAAAATGAGTTGATCAATGAAATGCAAAACTGGATGGAAAATATGGCATTAGGATTAGGCCTGTCTTTTGATCTCCCAAAATCACCACAAAAATAGAGCAGAACCAAAGACGCACAATGCTAGGTGACAAGCTGTCTGACGAACCCCCAAAATGCCTAGGGACAAATCACTGACAGTTACGAGACTGCAAGGCATCTGGGTGGGAGGGAGTAGTGAGAACATAACTGGGCTTCTCTCTCACAAGCTTCCAAAGCCAAGAGACACACAGCCAAGCTCAGCATGGACACCTAAGGCAGCCGCCAAAGCCAGGAAAGAGAGCTCCTGGACCCAACTCACAGAGGTGTACAAGGGCACACATTGAAAAAGGTCTGAAGGGTTGGGCCCATTTAGTCCTTAAAACACACAAAACTAGCTAACCAAAGCTCCATTCCGAGACAAAGCCTTACACTGAAGAGAAATTGCTGGGAGTAAAATCCAAATTGAGCAGGAGAAGGACAATAGAAGCAGGGAAGGGAAGGTCCATGTGAAAGTTGGGAAGGAAAGCCGCGAAGGCGGATCTCAGAAAGGATGAGGGTAGGGTTTTTTCCCCATCATTTTTAGAAGGTAAAAGACTTCCAAAACTATGAAGCTAAAAAAAGAAGAAAAAAAAAGCTTCCTTTGCTCACTGCTCCACTGCTTCTTCATTTCTATAAGTAAAAGATTACCAGTGTTACTTAAAATATGAAGAACAAGAAAGAATTTCAGTCAAATGCCACATAAAGTTATTCTAAGCAAAAAGAGAGCAGGGTGGTGTCTTTACCGGCAACAAAAACATGTCAGAAAGACAAGCCCAGCAGGTAAAACTGTAACCTCCTATTTTAACACAAAGCACCGCCAGAAGCTATGAAAGAACAATATCATCCAAGTTGGAAAAACTCAGCAATGAAGAGATTTTAGAAAATGAAGTGTTACAAAGAGGTGGCAACATTTATGAAAGACAAATTTTTAAAAAATCATACCAAAAATGAAGATAAACTAGAAAGAACACAAGAGCTAGTAAACATAACGGATAATGCCTTAAAAGAAACAGAAGATGGAAAGGAGAAAATTTTTAATGATATGGAGATATAAACAAATAGATAAAATATAAAAGATATGATGAAAGAGAGAAATAGGAGTTGAAAGAAATGAAGAGATTTGGATTATGTGCAAAGAAAAGCTAACATATGTATAATGAGGGTACCCAAAGACAATGTGACAAGTACAAAACTTGTAATTCTAGAGTTTTCTGAAATAAAAGATGACTTCAAACTATATATTAAAGAGCCACCATATGTCTTTGGAGCCTAGCCTAAAATGGTCAAAACTAAGACAGGATATAGTCAAACATTAGACATTTTAAAAAGGAAAAAAAGCTCTTTGGGCAACCAGGCAAAAAAAGCCACATCACTTATCTGAAAAGACATCAGACTTTGGCAATATCTATTTATGTGTATAACTAAGGCTAAAGAATAGTTATAGAGAAGATGGTTTAATACAAAATGGCTTTGCTACTTCTTTTAATATATTCTCCTTTTTCTTAGTTTTGATTTTGGAACCAGATAAAATTTAAAATTTAACTTGAAGGTATCATTACAAACTAATGACCAATTTATTTAAAAACATATTTTCTAGCTCTTTCTACTGAAAAGACTTAGCAATAATGACCAACTCAGTAGCAAAAAAATCCCTAACACCAAACCGTCTTCCTTAAATTTATTTTTCACTAAAAAACAGACAGACAAAAACCAAAACAGAGTTACTTGGACAAATATGGCTGACATCAGGCCGGGGACAGCAAATATATAAAATGCACCATACTTATACTAGAAAAATAAAGTTCCCAAAGTCCACAAGGCCCATGTCAAAAAGATTTAGAATCCAACCTGAATATGCTCCCACAGGCTAATGGTGAGACAATCAGACTCTCAATAATACTTGCAATTAATCGAAACACTCAAATATGTTTGTAAACTTATGATACGTTTTAAAACTCATTGTTCACTTTCACAAACTCATTATTTTGAAAACTGGTAAATAAAGTGAAAGAATCAAATATTTATCCTGCCTTCCCTACAGGATCTAACCTCAGGGTAATCATAGAGGATCCCCAATCATTATCAGCAGCTGGTAACATCACACAACGAGGAGAGCCAGGTTCTTCGCCATTACACGGTAATTTTGCCAAAGTTTAAAAAAATAAAACTGAGTCTAGTCAAACCCTTAAATCTTACTGCAATTTACAGGGTATAGAAGGGACAGAGGAAAATGTTAAATGGGAATATAATGGGCAAAATCCCAAATGTGAGAAACTCTATAGGACAAACCATGCAAATTGTTTAATAGGTGATTTGCAGCAAAAGAGAGAGAAGGAGAGCTAGTACCCATAGATTAAAGAAGATTTAAGATACACATCAAGCAATTGCAATGGTGAGTTTATTTGGTTTCTCATTCAAACGTGTATGTGACAGCATGTGCGTGTGTGCATGCACACACGTTAGATCATCTGAAAATCTGAACACTGTAAAGATTTGACAGTAAAAATTATTATCCATATTTAGATGTGATGTTATTGTTGGGATGTATTTTTAAAGTGTTAGCTATTGTGTAGAGATACAAACTACAAGATATGCATTAAATATTTATATTTGCAATGATATGTCTGTAGAGGTATAAATGAAACAAGATAGTTCATGTTGATAACTGTTGAAGTTAGATGACGGATACACTGGATTCAGTAGCTATTCTCTCTGTATTTGCATATGTTTGAAATTTTCCCCAATAAAGGTGCTTTTTTGGAAAAACAGGTAAGCACAATCAGGACAAAACTTTTTTCAAAAGGACAAAGAAAAATTAGGAATGAAAAGGGAAACTATATAAGGGCGATGTTTAAAACTGTAAGTACAAGTGTATTAATAAACTTAAAGGTAATTTCAATTAGTAAATTTCTCAAAGTTGGCTCAAGAATAATATCTTGGTTAGACCATTCCTACTGAAGGAATTAAAACCATAAAGCTATAACTTCCTGGGAGAACTACTAGACATGGCTATCTTTATGGTAGAATTCTAACAAACTTTCAAGGAACGGAAATTTCCCATCTTATAGAATATTTTCTAAATCAAAGAAAAATATGTACAACTTCCCTAATCAATAACTTTTCTACCATAAATGTACTACATTAAATAATATTAAGACTCAAATTAAATTTTTTAAAAGACTGATGTACCCACTGTCAATGGTACTATTCAGATAGTCCAAAAAAATGCAAAGGCATAAATATCAGAAAGGAAGAAGACATATCATGATTTGAAAATAATTTTAAAATTCAAGAAAATCAACTAACAATTAGAATAAGAGTTCAGAAATGTAGGCAACTGAAAATTTTCACAGCCAAATCAATTTCTCCCATCTACCAAGAGGTAAATTTGAGATGTGAAAGAGAAATAATTAATTACTTTCAATACTTCAAATTCATTGAATTATTTCACTGAGTATGTATTTCTAACTAATACAAATAACTGAATTTCTTTTCTTTTTTTTTTTTTTTTTGAGACGGAGTCTTGCCCTGTCGCCCAGGCTGGAGTGCAGTGGCGCGATCTCGACTCACTGCAAGCTCCGCCTCCAGGGTTCACGCCATTCTCCTGCCTCAGCCTCTCCGAGTAGCTGGGACTACAGGCGCCCGCCACCACGCCCGGCTAATTTTTTGTATTTTTTTTTTTTTTAAGTAGAGACGGGGTTTCACCGTGGTCTTGATCTCCTGACCTCGTGATCCGCCCGCCTCGGCCTCCCAAAGTGCTGGGATTACAAGCGTGAGCCACCGCGCCCGGCCTGAATTTCTTATTTAAAACCAAAGCATTTAGTGATGTTAAAAAATGAAAACTAAAAAATCCGAAGCTGGAAAAATGAAAAGAAATAAACTTAAGCAGCACTGATGATGATATCACGGGTATACATTTTATGGAACGTGCTTTGAGCCCTTTTTGAAAATCAACTATATTCAGCCATTTTTCCTCTTCCTGTCATCTTAACCATTCTCCTTCCAGCACTTAAACTGTAAGCAATAGTTGATGCTGCCTAAACTGTGCCTATAGACATTCTATAACTAGCTTTTCTCTTTATTCTCCATATATAGTAATTTTTAAACTCTTCTACCAAGATGTCCAGTAACCAAATATTCCCAAGAGACTGAGAGTAAGGTTTTAAAATTTAGCCACAATGACAAGATATCCTTCAGTAGCATATCTTATCTTAAAATGTATTTAAATTTTGTATTACAAAACCTATAACTATCTATTTTAATATAAAATTATTTAAATTACCTAAACTACTCAACACCTCCCCAACCCCCGACACACAAATCTGTAACATAAAGTACCACTAAGAAAACTGGCCACATTCATCCTATAGCTTCCTGTATCCACACTGCCAACCCCAGGGTGAGAAGCTCTACTTCTATCCTCAGAGCTGAAGCTCTTTTATCAAACAGCATATCCTGTTTTTCTCCCAATCTCTTTCTTTTTCCTATCTCCTCTTTCTAAATGTTTTTTAAATTGGCCTTAAATAAATGTTTGTTGGGTTTAATTTAGCGGAATTTTTTTCCTTTGCTTTTAGTACTCCCAACAGCCCGATTATCCCAGCCTGTAAGACACTAAGAAGGTATATTTAGTCAGATTTTTAACATTTGGAGTTTTTTTGTTTTTGTTTTTGTTTTTTTCCCCAGAAACAGCCTCATCTGCAACTAATTAAGTGGTAAGCCAAGGCTAGAATGCAGAACTCCTCACTTACAGTTTCATGCTCTTAACACAAGACCAAATTCCCTCCCCAGTCATTTGCAAAGGTGTGGAGAAGGCATGTATCATAGAAAGGAGTCATAAACTTGATCACCTTTGGATAACTTGAGCATAAAAGATTTATTAAAAGGATATTAAGAGCTCGTAGAATTGACAGGAAGGCTGAGGACACAGGCTTGAAAACAAGAAGGAAGGAGGAAGCACCAAGGTGCTGCACTAAGAGCTCCAAGGGTGTTGCACTGTCCGGCACTGGTGGTTTGTCAGGATGCTGCCTGAATGAATGAATGTGTGTGCCAACTGCATCCTGTCTGCTCACCCCCAGGAACCAGCCGAGCTGGCCTGGAGGGGTCACTTCTCTACTCCTTGGCTAGGAGAGCACTGCACACCTGCTTAAGGATTCTAAAAAAAAGTGCTGCTAATGAGTGGGGATAGATGCCGTGAGGCAAAATAAATAAATAAAAACAACCCCACCCCACCCATTTCGCAGAGGTATTGTGATGAGGGAATTGGGAAATATCTGTAAAAATGCTTCGTAAACTATAACAAGCTCTACAGAGGCATTACGATTGTTATCTCTTCTTCAAGGTAGCATTTTAGCAACTCCATTTAAGACCTTCTCTCTAAAGGTGAAATTTTCAGGCAGGCTAATGAAAGAAATGTTTTTTCCATAGAGGAGGAAAACTCTATTTGGCTCTTGTTAGATCATACCAAAGAAATATTTTAATCCATGGTCATCTTACTGGTGAGATAGGCTTTGAATATGCAGCCTTACGTCTAAAGCCCCACCCACTGGGAGGTGAGGAGACACTGCTTCGGGCCAGCTTAACAGGGAAGACCGCTCATCACCATGCTTTTACACTTTACAATCAGGACTAAAATATAAATACAGTCCTGTTTAATATGCTTAGACCTAACGTACACGGGAGCCTTGCCACAAATATTGCATTAAAAATCTTCCTCTAATGGTGAAATTTCCATCAAACACATTTTAATTTGCTAAACTCTTTCTAAATGACATTAAAAATTTACTTGACTTACAAACCAAATGTCATTCTCTAACAAAGCTTATTAAAGCAAACCCTACCATGTATTGGTCATCCAGAGAACATTGTGAATTGCAGGATGGTGCTTGAAGGAGCTGCCTCCAGTATCAAATGTGTTAAAGTTTCCACAAAAGAAAGGAAGGGATCAAACAACCTTAGTTTGTCTTTGATATGTGTGTTAATATCCTATTGCTTCTATAACAAATTACCTCAAAATTAGCAACTGTTTCAGTTCTGCAGTTTGAAGTCCAAGTTGTCATGACTGGTTTCTCTACCTCAGGGTTCACAAGGCCAAAGTTGGGATGTCAGCTGGCCATGCCTTCACTGGGAGGCTCTGGGAAGAATCTGCTTCCACGCTGAATCAGGCAATAGATACCGTCCAGTTCCTTGCGGTTGTAGAACTGAAGCTCCATTTCCTTGTGGGCTGTCAGCTGGGAGTCACTCTGAGCTCCTGAAGGCCTCTCTCCAGCCCTTGCACATGGTTCCTGCATCTCAGAAGAAAAATGTGTAGAATCCTTCTCATGTATGGGATCTCTGTGGGTTTATCTTCTGCCGTATCTCACTGACTCATTCTCTCTTCTGTAATCCTCTTCTACTTCCAAAGGCTCATGTGATTACATTGGGCCCACCTGGAGAAGCTTTATCTTAAGCTCAGCTAATTAGTCATATTAAATACACCTGGAAGGTCCCTTCACAGCAGTGCCAACACTGGTGTTTGGTAGGATAGCCAGGGGACAAGAATCTTGGGAGAACATGTTCAGAATTCTACCTACTACAATATGTCTTTAGGCAGTGACCAGGAACTCTAAAAACTAGAGTGTTGGAAACCGTTAAATTGCTACAAAATATCACAGGTCAGCAATTCAGAATGATTGTTTTACAGATTAAAATCAGAAATGACCCAAGAATTTTTACAATTTTTAGAGACCATCATGAGAGCAGTATCAGGCTTTAAAGTCCCTAGTTGTATCAGAAATATAAGGCATTCCTTAAAAATTTCAAATGTACATTTTCAGTCATAGCTCATACCTATTTCTTAGATACTAGTTTAAATTCTCTTTCTATTAGGTTTTATGGAATATTGTTTCCAAGGATTTGAGTATATTCAAAATCTTAAATTTGATTATATTTTACTTTATAGTCCTAAACAACAATTAGTGCATAGGGCGGAATCCAGACTCCTCGTTTTTTTTCCCACATGGAATTCTCAATACGGTCACAAACCCACGTGTTAATCAGTAAAATCAGCTAATAGGTATTGAAGACCCACGAGGCAAACATCCCCATTTGTAAGCATTCGGGATTATATACTGTATATATAATCTGTTCCTGCCTTAAAGAATTCAGAAACCAGGAAAATATATGATCCACAGGAAGAGTGCATTCAAATAAGCATCATAATATTAAAATGTATTAAGAAGGATGTTAGATGTTGGGAATGTTACGGCGGGTTGCAAAAGAAAAAAAATAGGACAAAGTTTCCTTAAGTAGGTAAGCCCACAGCTGATTCTGGGACAGAGAAATTCTCGTACTGCTACTAAGAGATTGCTTTTTGTATGCTGAGGGCTCCTTAAGGAGAGGAGAGCTACCATAACTGACATGCAACTCGAAGAGCTGGCTGGAAGAAGGAGCCTGTTTGATGGAAAACTTTCAAGTCTATTATTAGAAGATTGTATTTGATTCTGAAGACTGTGGGATTCTCTGGCAGACTTAGGAAAAACAGGGGGATATAATCAAGGCAGCAGGCCTGAAATAGAGATTTATCACACAGTGCAAAATAACTTTAAAAAAAAAAAAACAGACTCTGAAAGCAAGCAAGGAGGAAGATAGGATAATCTAGTAACAATTTTCCAGTGGTCAAGAGATTCTGCTGGGGTGATGGTGGCAAGTAATTTGATGGTTCTGAGCGGAAATAGTGATAGCAAATGGACTTAGAAAAATTGAGATGGAATTAGAACGCAATGCTAGAAAAATATTAGTGCGTACCCTGTGGTTTCAAGGATGTTTATTTTATAAGATGTTCAATTACTCTTACTAACTCTGAGGTAAATACTGGTTTTTTATTCAATAGGTCTAACATACAAAGGACTTTATCTTTGTAATGTTTTCTATATACAATCCACAACTCCATGTTTTAAAAAAAATGCTCTATGTATAATTTCCACTGTTTATATCTAATCCACATGGAACCAGACAACATTTCTCAAAGTGATTGGCTGCTAAACTGAGTCTGAAGGCTGGATAGGAGGGAACACCTCTTGGAGGAATGACATGGGCAGATCTGAGTTGTATAATAATCCTCCAGGGTGAACAGCGTACAGGAATGTGGGGCCTAGATTGTAGCTGGGTGGTTGATTCAGTACAATCAAGGAAAAGCGTGATGGCAGCTGGGACTATGGTAGCATCAGTGACAATGGAGGAAGAGGATTAAATTGAGAGACGTCCAGGAGAGAGAATAAATTAAATAGAGCTTGGTGATTGGCTGGAAATGGAGGAATAGTGAGGAAAAGGGAGCCATCCAGAATAAGCCTTAGGTTTCTGGATTTAACTACTGAGATCAATTTTATGGGAGGATAAGTTTGGGGGCAAAATAATGAGTCTGAGAAATGTTCAGTGTGAGACACCCTATGATATATGCAGGTGGAACTATCTTAGTTAGAAACCTGGTGGGCAGTTGGCTCCATGGGGTTGGAATTTCATGGAGAGGCCCAGAGTCTCGGGCATAGAGGTGTGACTGAGGTGAAAGGAGTGGATGTAATCACACTGGGAGACCATGGTGAGCAAAAAGACACACAAACCCAGGCAGAAACCCAAGGGACATTAGCACTTAAATATGCCATCTCTGCTGTGGTCAAGTGGAACGGCAGGAAAGATAGTGGGTATCTCAGACAGGAGTCATTGGCTTCTCAGGATCACTTTTCCCTGAAGTTCTCAGGAAATGAAGCAGAGTGAGTTAATGCATTTATCTAACACCTACTTTTGTCCCAGACACCATACAAGGCCCTAAGAAACATGCTCAGAATCCCTAAACTGGATATTAACCTCCAGAATGTTGCTCTCAAGATCCATTTTATGAAGCTGTAGGTTAATCACACAGTCAATCTCAAATCAGAAGTTCTGTTTGGGGCCAGATGCAGTGACTCACACCTATAATTCCAACACTTTGGAAGGCCGAGGCAGGAGGATTGCTTCAGGCCAGGAGTTCGGGACCAGCCTGGGCCACATAGTGAGACCCCGTCTCTCCAAAACATTTTTAAAAAATTATCTGGGCACAGTGGCATGCACCTGTGGTCCCAGCTACTAGGGATGCTGAGTCAGGAGGATCCCTTGAGCCCAGGAGATCGAGGCTGCAGTGAGCTGTGATTGCACCACTGCACTCTAGCCTGGGTGACAGAATGAGACCCTGTCTCAAAAAATAAATAAATAAATGAATAAATAAATAAACAAATAAATAGTTCTATTTGGGACAGATACTCTCAAAGGTCACTCTTAATAACGAGGAACTTCTATCATGAGCATAAATTTGCTATGTAGTTCAGGGTGTCTTTTGTAGGTAAATTTTCAGGAGTATTATTTAAAATTCACATTTTTGGGTGGTTCTTTTGGGATTTGATAATTGATTAATAATATTTGCTCTTAAAAATATCCAGGTCATTTTAACTTTTCTACTTTGTGGTTGTGAGCTTTGGAGTCTCAGCCAGGCATCCAGGCAGGCATTTCCCTTTCGAGAACATTTGGACACTAAGCCTAGATACCCCTACAGTCTGCCTGGGAACAACTGGATTACCACTATTGTGGCCAGCAAATATGAGTTTATCTTTTCATAATTAAATGCCAGTCCTGTTACCCACCTTTTAAACATGAAAAGCACGTGCAGATCGCTTCCCTCATAGTAACATCTCAAATGTGTCTAATGTCTTCACAAAACATTTTCCCATACAAAGGCGCTTGTAATCATCACAGTAACATGTTAATGCTGCTTCTGTTTTACGGAGGAGAAGGTTGGGATTCCAGAAGAGTGATGGCCATCACCCAGCGAGCAGGTGGCAGAGTGAGAGTCTGATTCTAGATATTTAGCTCACAAATTAATTATTGTTCAAACTAAACCAATATTCGAAGCACCCAACATATGGCACCCAACAATATTCATTCTCCACAGTAGCTGTATGATTTTAACTTTTGATGTCGTTTTCCCCTTTTATGTGTTTCTAGTCCTTCTTCTTGGCCTTTTTTATTAATCTTTCATGTGATTTAATTATGTTTGCTTTAAATCATTTTTTCAGAAAGGTGGATAATCATAAATAAATTAGTAAACAGACAGACACATACATAGATAATAAATCTGAGCCTTGCTGATTCCTCTGGCAATAACGAAATTCAAATCATGTTTAGGTAACAAAGGAAGAAAGTGAAAAATATAGACATGAACCAGATTTTCACACATCCTCAGTAAGGCACTTACTCATTTCGGCTAGTGAAGACAATTCCCCAATTAAAATTAATCCTAATCAAGAAAATAATCCCTACTGCTCCTGCTGGCAAACCCAAGCCCAGAGGATCCTCCCATCTCCTCTCTACATTCAGAAACATGTAGCGAAGAAATTTGGAAGGCCTGGTGAATCTGTAATTTCAAAAGAGAAGAAGGGAAGAAGCTATGATCACAGAGGCAAGGTAGGGAATTGCTCCAAATATCAACACCCACCCACCCTCTGCCCATCAATAAAACCAATTTTTTGTTCACTTGTCCAAAATTATTCCTCTTACCTATGCTATTTGCCTTGCTCCTTTCTCATTTCACTTATTTTCATTATCCAAAATTCTACCACCTACAGATTATCACTAATAGTTAATATTTCTTTCATATAAGTGTAAATGTTCCTGGGATTCATTCATTCAACAGATACTTATTGACATCTATTACACACTAGGCACTATGCTAATAACTGACAATACAGCAACAAAAAAGACATTCAGGATGATGATATGTGATCAGCCATTCACAATTAGCAAAAAAAAAATTATTTACATTAATTTGCTTTTTCTTTACTGGCATTCCTGTGAAATTGTTTTCACTGAGGGAGAAGACTATTGTATCTATAAAAAGAAAAATAGGCAGTTTGGGAACATGATTGGTCAAATATGACTGTCCTTCCCTGATTAGAAGTGGGCTAGTTGCCCATTTGTTTTCTCCTAGCCCCACATTCACCCCTCAGTCCCTGTGCTAGGATAAAGGACTAGACTCTAAGCATTTCTCTTTTATGGAGCCTGTTGTTAAGCTCTGTCAGTAGAAGGCACTGGAGAGACGTTGCAGGAGAAAGGGGCTCCCCGCGCTGGCTCTGTGTCCTGGGTTTTTTGCTTGGTTGGTTGGTTGGTTGGATTTTTGCTGCTTCTATAGTGTTGCAGGTATTTGCAGGACACTTGGTGCTGCTCTGCCTGAGAGTTCATGGTACCTTGGTGAACTCACAGCCCTGGCCTGAGTCCAGTGATCACTTCCTTTCAATCCATCCAGTGCAAGCACCACACACTCCCAACCTCCTGCTTTCAACAGCACTTCATCTTCCTCTGTATACCTGCCCGCCAGCCCTGGCTCACCCACACTCCAGACAGTTAGAGCACCCTTGACATGCCTGTACCGCAGAAGGTTGCTTCCTGTTTTCCCAGTGATGACTGAACCAGCTCAGGCTTGGGCCATCCAGAGAACTTCTCCACTGTCCAGCGGCTGCAACCACACCTTTTGCAATGAGGTCTCAACTCCAGCTTTGGGGAAGGGGTATTCCTAACTTTGTCCTTTCTGAGGTACTCTTCTTCAGCCCTAGGGTGCCCTTTAGAGTTCTCTTTACACCGTTACAGTTAGTCTCTTATCATAGCTTAATAATCCATTACATTAAATTTCTACTCTTTAATCTAGTGTGTGGTTTCTCTCTCCCAACTGGATTTGAACTGATACAAGGGCCTTTTGAGACAAGACACCAGAAGAGTGGTCAATGGTGAAAGAAGGAATAGAAAAAGATGCCAACTGAAAAACTTCAGCAATTGCAACAGTTTACACAGAGCTAATCCCAACCTTAGGAAATGAATCCTCTTCCTTCTCCCCATCCACATTGTCCTCTCCCAATTGTGTCTTAATTTTAAGACCCAAACTAGAGGTTAGGAAAGAGTTAGCCTTGAAATCTCACCACATTTTTTAATCACTGTTTTGTTTTGTTTGCAAAACGTTTCAAGTTCCAAGTAATTGACTTATAAACTTTTAGCAAAGAGGGGCATTAGGAATGTGGATATTCCCTGTTATGGTTACCACATTTTGAAAATCATATTTAAATATTTCTTAAAAGTCAGAAGAAAAGAAAACTGACAAGACAGTATGGGTCAGTAGAAGTGTGGCCTTCTGCATCATGTAAAAAGATTTTCATCCCAATTCCTCCGCTTACCAGCTGGTGATCTTGAACACATTATCCCTTGGGAATCTGTGTCCTGAACTATGAAATGAAAAGAATGGCATCCACCTCCCTGGTTTTCCATGGGAATTACATATTATCATGTAGTAGGTGCTAGTCAATAAACATTGTTTGCCTTCCCCCTTTCCCTTTTTATTTTAAGTGAATTCATTGTTTTCAATCCCAGAGAAGGTATTTCTTTTCCTGGGATCTACTGAAACACAGGGGCTGCTTGAGGCATTATTTCTGCCTTTACAAGTTTGCCCTGTGAAATTCATTCTTGAGGAGGAGCAAGTTAAAAGAGTTCCACGTCTTTGATGTGGCCTCTTCATTGGCAGCCTGAGCCAGCTGGAACCGCCAACGCTGGTTCATCGAGCATCTAAAAAGCTAGTATCAAGGAAGTCCCTCTTCACAAAAGGGTTTTAGGCTAGATATTATTTCAATGCTCCAAACACAATGTTATACATATTTTCCTTAGTTGCTTTGAGTTCAATAAAAATTTTTGTTGCATATGAGACTATATGGCTTATAAGGGAGAAAGAAATTCCAATCTTTCCTACAGGAAATCTGTTGGAGGCACAGCTCATTCATCTCTTAGGGTAGACAGAAAGGCTGGGAGGAGTTACAATGAAGTGGCAATGAAAAATATGTCAGAAATGTTATTCAAGAAATGCTCAGAGACTTGGCTCACAGCCCAATTAGGATAGAACAAAGATATACATAACCTACTTAAGCTAAAGAATTCTTAATTAAGCTACTGGAAAGCCAAGGGTTTTAAAGTTCAAAGGATACGTAGACTTCTGCAAATTCCTTTCAGAGAAGGGGACAGGAGAAGGAATTCATAGGAGTGACAGACATAAATAAAATCCCAATGAAATGTTCACATAATTGAAGCCCCCCCAAAAAGAGGAATCGAGTTTTGTATAATTTTCTTCTTTGTTTGTATGTTGGCTTATCTTTTATGATGGAGGTTGCATTGAGTATTTCTTCCTAGAAAAGCACACACACATAGTATTTATTAATAATTAAGCTTGGGTTTGAGAAGTTGTAAATAATTACATTTCTGAGTGACAATAGTTCATAATTGATTTGAATTCTTTCAAGAAATCTGCATATCTTGGAATACCCAAGTGCCAAGACTGCTCTGATGTGGCAAAAGCTACCCCTGGTTTCCAACTTGCATATTCAGATGTTCCTTGGTGGGGCTTGGTAGCATTCTTATGAGTTTTCACTTTTTTTTTTTTTTTTACAAAGAATAAATAGTAATGACAATAGAAATAATAAAATAACCTCCTGCATCTTCTGGTCACCAAGGTCTACATCTGCTGCCCTCTCCTGATCCTTGAGTCCAATTCCTCTTCATCCACAACCAGTGGCTTATTTCAGATTCAGCTCCTGGACTGTTTTAAAAGCCTCCTGTAGAATTTCCCTGCCTCCAGTCCCCTCCTAGACAGAGCCATCGTATTGAATACAACACTACTCACATTATCCCCAGCTTATAGTCCATCAATAGCTATCCATTGCTAAAGGATTGAGCCTAAACTCTTTCACGTGTGTCTAGGGCCCTTCACCCCGTGGCACCATCTGTCTTCCCATCATCACCTCCTGACACTCTTGCAGATGCTTTCTATACCCCATACACAGGCTCTTGCCTGTGTGGGATAACCACATAACCTTGCTTCAAGGCAAGCTAGCAATTGGCACTGTGTCAAATTAATATTAATCCAGAGAAAAGACTGAAAGCTTTGTGGGGTAAGAGCTGGTAATAACCATCTAGCAGTTAAGTAGACCCATCTCCTAGGAAGCCATTTAGTGGCCATCTGTTGTTACACGAGCATTGCCCTTGGGAGTCTTACTCTTCTTCCCAGTCAGCTTTTCATAGCATTCCTTATGACTACAATCAGTGTTCTCCCTGGGAGGAGTTCTAATAAATACAATCTTTTAATTGTTAAGTGATGCGTTAGCATCCCATATAGAATGGCACCCTTGAAAGCTGCCCATCTGATCAACCTCCTTATCTACAATGACAAATTCTCACCCATCCTTCAAGATTCAATTAACATGTCACCTCTGTGAAGATTTCCTTACCTAACCCCCAACTCTTTCACAAAATTAATTAATTTAATAGACACTTTAAAAGTACTATATTCCAGGGCTTTATGATTTCTACTCTTACGTGCTTTTCAAATGTTATCTCATTTTTTCATTACCGCAACAACTCTACAAGCTACATGCTATTATTATCTGTGCCTCATTTATAGGCATGAGCCCTGTCAGAAGGCTAGTAAACAGAAGAGGTGAGACCCAAACCCAGCAGACAGCTCTAACCGTGTCTGCTTAACTGTGTGTTTAGTTTATTTTCCACTCTTCTGCCAGAGCCTCTGATGATTACCTCTCTTACATAGCTCATCTCTTCATATACTATGAATGTTTATGTATTGCCTTTCCTGTAGATTTTGAGGTCCATTAAAGTAGGGCTTTTATTTACCCAGATGCATAACTTCAAGAACTTGCTTGGTCTCAGTACGTAAATATCTGTAAATATTTGTTGGATCCTTAATTAATTAGTTATCATCATTGTGTTTGGATCCCTATCTTAAGAATCCATGTGTATTAGACAGCTCTTGAGTTACAATAAAGGAATACCTGAGACTGGGTTATTTATAAAGAAAAGAGGTTTAATTGGCTCACAACTCTGAAGGCTGTACAAACATGGCTCCAACATCTGCTCGGCTTCTGGCAAGGGCCTTAGGAATCTTACAATCATGGTGGAAAAGTGGGAGCAGGTATTTCACACAGCAAGAGGGGAAGCAAGCGGAATGAGGGGGGTCCTATATTCTTTGCAACAATCACATCTCATGTTAAATAACTGAGAAAGAACTCACTTATCAAGGGGATAGTGCTAAAACTATTCACAAGGGATCCACCCCCATGATCCAGTCACCTCCCACGAGAGTCCACCTCCAACACTGAGACTCATATTTCAACATGAGATTTAGAGAGGACACACCTCCAAACCATATCACCAAGAAAGGATTTCCCGCATATACACACACTAAACGAGTTGCATTTCACATGGGGTAATTGAGAAAAACAGAGTATTTGGTCACTTAAGTCTTCAAAATTGAAGCAAATGGCTAAATTACAGTTGCTAATGTGAAATTCAATTACTATGTTGCTTATGCAATAAAAGGATATTTTCCAAAGCAACATTCATAATGCAGAATATAAAAACATATTTCCAGGGTCATCAATATGATTTTTAAAATTAAAATGATTTTCTGATTGTGCCTTATAAAAGAATTATTACAATGCAAGGATAATTAAGGACAACCAGGGATATGAAAACCTTCCAATTCAAGATTTGAAGAAATGTCAGAGGGTGTGAAACAATTGTTTTAATTTTTCTCATTTGTAAATTCATTTTATGCCTTCAAGTGCAATATAAATTATTTACCAAAATTAGCTGCAATCATTTACAGGGACAAATACAAGCAGATTCACACATAAACCTGTATAGTTGCTTTATTTGCATGTAAACTGTGCTAATGTCTAATTAGAAAGGTAACCGTAGAAGTAAACAATGCTTAATGTTGTAAAAAAAAAAATCTTCACTCCCTCCCTTCTTCTGATTTAAGGAAGAAGCAAGGAGTATAAAAGTGCCAGAGGCACAAGGGAAAAATAACATTCTTATTTGAAAACATGTTCAGAAACCATGTTTCAACACGGAATTATGTATGACTTTATCCAGTTTCTAATTCTATGCATTTTAGACTTGAAATAAGCACTCATCGTGCAAAGTCTGCCCCCAGAGGCCCACACACTGTAACCTAGGAGGCTGAGCTCTTCCCCTTCCCTCTGTCTATGCTGTTCGTTCTGTGTCTCTCTTCAGACTTGAGTCATGGTCTCAGTCTTTCCATGATTCTCATGCAAAAAGACAAGGACAACTTGCTAACTAGCTGATAAAGTACCATGAAACATGTGTTTCATCCAAACACAATGAAAGGTGTTTCAAACTAACCAGCCAGGCACTCCAGTCTGTTATTTGCTAATTTGACTTTCCTGTTCTATGGGATTTCAGGTGACCTTTCCTCTTTTTTCAACCCAGAGTAGGTAGAAACAGTACCTTGTCTGGGCCTGCGTATCCATACGCATTCTTTATGTCATTGTTAGTACACATTTTATGTGACTACACATGCAAAGGACTTGGAATGATGGGGAATCATCCATCTGGTATTGGGGGCAGATCGAAGAAGAGATGAAGATCTCTTCTAAAGTCAAACTGTCATTTAGTCACATTACTGCATGACCACATCTAAAAATGACACTGGGAAATAAGCCCCACTGCACTGCGGTCAAACTCTGGAAATCTCTTGTTATAATAACAGCAATTGCCTTGTCTGTTTTCAGGGCAATGCCCCACTTTTAAGGAAGTCAATGAAGATGACATTGGAGAGATTGTTTGGAGATGAGAAACTGAAGGTGTCCAATATGTTCTCGGCAAAGCCTAATTTCCAATCTCAGATGCAGATATAGAATTCTAATCCTTATCCTAAATTACGTATGCCTTACTCACATGGAACTTGATTTGATGAAGATTCTGTGTTGAGTTGATAAAAAATAACTATTATTATTATTCATTCTTGCCCTTGGACCTCCACTTTCCAGAGCCATTATGTCTTTGTGTGTATGCATGAGTAGACAAACACATCCGCATAGACTCAAAATGTATAAACATGCATAGTTGATGTTGATGATGGGGTGGAAATCTTTTTGGTTGTTAAGCTCTTCCTGGTGAATGTCATTCTCAGTATAATCTCAAGTTCAGCAAGCCCCATACCTACAAGGATGGTAGGCACGCCGTGGAGCCAGTGTTAAAAGCTAAGTCAATTTATAAGCACTGCCATGCCTTTGTCTTTAACTGTGCCTGTAGCTGTGGGCTAGACTGCATTTCAATCAGTTCGAGTTCAGCTGTCTGTTTTATTACACCCAGGCCAGTAATACACTTTGGGGATTTTTAGTCCCTTCAATGACAAATGTATATTCAACCACTGCTGTGAGCAGCAGCCCACAATGCAGGTCACCAAAGGACAACAAACTGAGTAGGTATGTCAGAGAAATGTTCAGAAAAATATCTCCATAGGTGTCTGCAATTGCCTCTACCTTCAATCTTTTCCGTCTTTAAGAAGCATGTTAAAGTTGGGTGTTTTTTAAGCCTTGTAAAAGATACAATCCGTGTCTCTTAAGAAGAAATATCTAGAGTGCCTAAGACATTTCTAGCAAAACCTTATACAAATTTAAGTCATTCAGATGACAGACAAAGACAGGATTTTTACACTTCCTAATGTGGTGGTTGGTTGGGTGTAATGTGTTTTAATACAAATCAAGGAAGTCTATTCACAGATGCCACTCTGAGATCCTTATTTCACAAAGCTGAAATAAATGTCCTTATATTATACAATGCATCAGCTATGTTTAGTGTGACACTGAGAGAAATTCACCTCCATTGTGTTGTCACTTAGCCAACACATTGGGAGAAAGAGAAAAACACCTTCCAATGAGAGCAGTGTCAGGTGATTCAGAAAAGACATTGAAGGGGCCCTTAATGTATTTTACTCTGGTACCTGTGCCTGTTGTCAAGGCCCGAGCTACACTGATGTACCCAAATTATCTCTGTGAAATTCTTGTGTTTTATAAAGGAGGTAGGAAATTTTCATCAAGTCTCATCAATCAACTGAAAACTCTTTCTGCTGACCCCAGATCCGGCTCCATCTGTTAAAAAATTCCAATTAATTTGTGCAGGATGCAAATTTTATTGAACTGAAAGAAAGTCTGTGAAATTTTAATTATTGGGTTTCACTTGTGGCCCTCCTACCACGGAATTCCACCTTCAAATACATCTTGTCAGAGAGTTTAGTGCAACAGTAACTTTTGATTTGCTTTTCTCGGTTCTTATGCCTATAACATCGGGAGCTAGTCACTTGACAACTAATGTCAGAACATCAAGAGAATAAATGCTTTTAATGTCTGAAGTCTTTTTTCCCCCAGTAGTGTGTGACAGACATACATTTTCCTATTCTGTCCTATCTCTTGAGCCTAAAAAATAAAGCAGGGTACTTTCTATATCAAGGTTTATCTAAAGGACCACATGGAAAAAGTCATGTAATCAGACTTGTCTTAATCAAACTTGGGTAAGGATCAGCCTCCTTGGAGAACAAAGATGGTTTGATTTGCTAATATAAAATTCACAATGCAGGAAGACTATATCCAAATCAATACTCACTTAATATCACATTTGTTCCCAGCAATAAGCACTAGAAGGAGGCATTGAGTGTTAATATGTCAGAGTCCAAAATGAGCGTGTGTGTGTGTGTGTGTGTGTATATATAGAGAGAGAGAGAGAGAAGTGTTATAAATATGTATACTGTGTATGCTATTCAGTATTTTCCTTTCATGTTCTTTTTGCCAGGAACCTGGCAACACTTCAAACAATTAGGGAAAGAAAAAAATGATCTTTAGGGAATATCCTTCAATAATATTTTTGTTTGAAGGTGCATGCAATTCTGTGATACAGTTTTCCCTTTTTAAAACCTTTGCAGTGACACAGTCCTCAAAGCACCTGTTACTGGAGAAGAGTGTGTCTCTATTTTCATGTATCACTATATTATTAAAAATATCATTCTTTGTTGTAAATTCAGTTTGTTTGTTAAAGAAAACTGTGGAGCTACTGCTTTAAAAGAGTGATTGAATCCCTGAAAGCTCATTAACACCCCACTTCAGGGTAGGATACCCCAAAAAGCATTTTTCATGAAGAAGATATGCAGAGGCTCAATTATACTACACTTTGACTTTTTGGCCCTGTATTGCCCCTTATTGTTAAATCTTCCTAAAGCCACCAACTTATTCCTTAGAAAATTCTTCTCTCCCTTACTATTATCATTTTTTTGTACGGAAAAAATCTAATAAATTAATTTGTTTTATATACTAGCGATTAATATGCCAGAGGAGTCAAGGATGCTTGCTTCGTGTGCAATTTTTCAACAAGTCTTATTGCGGCACCCACTCTGCCAGGGATTGTGCTACTCACAGAACACAGCCACAGGCAAGATCCACACAGTGTTTGTCACCTAACAAAGCTATTGTCACATGCCCTTTGTCACTCCTAATTTTTTTTGTTTTGTTTTTTTGCCTGTTCTTTATTCTCCCTTGATCATCCTTGCCTGGGGGTCTTCTAAGCTGTTAGTCTTTTTAAAGGGAACAGTGTTTACCTCCATCAATGCTATCCATTAAACTTTGTCTTGTATTTTATTTAGCTTTGAACTTGTTTATTATTTTCTCTTCTTTCTGCTTTCTTTACATAACCTACTTTTCCTCTTTCTAACTCCTTGAGTTGACTGCCTGATCCTTCACATTTAATCTTTCTAATAGACATAGTCGTAGGCTGAACATTTCCTCCTAAGAAATGATTGATTTGCAGTCCGCAAGTTCTAATATGTAACTGCTTTGTTTTGTGAGTCATTTAGAAGGGCATGTTTAGTATTTGACCACTTTGATTTCAATTTCTAACTATATCGGTCAGAAAACGTCATTTGTATGATACTGATTCTTTGGTATTTGATGGTACAATTTTATGGCATAGTAGGTGATATTTTTGAACATGCTCCATGTGTGTTTGGAAGTCCATTCTTTAACTATAGTCTGCAAAATACCATATGTGTCCATCAGCTGAAGCTTGCTTATAGTTTTTATTTTAATCTCTATGGTTTTAGTAAGCTTTTACCTTACATGTTAAAATATCCCAGACACGTGTCAAAATATTCCTGTATAACTGTAGATGCAAATTTCTTCTTGAAATTCTGACTTCACTTCATAATATTTGTGGCTAGCTATGTACAATTGCAGAATGGTTGTGTTTTGCACAAGAATTATTCCTCTATTATGTAATAATCATCATTATTTCTAATGTTTTTGCTTTAATGTGATATTAATATAGGTATACTACATTTCTCCCAGTGTTTTTCTTGTATATATGTGTAACCTCCTTTACCCTCATTCTTTTAACTATGTTTTTGAACTGCTACTTGTAACAGCACATAGGCAACTCTTTGAGAGAATCTCTGTGCTCTAACTGGTGAGTTTTGTCTGTTTACACTTATTGTGATAGCTTTTACACTAAGGGATATGGTTGGCTGTAAGAACATCAGTGTTATATGACAGTGTAGCTGTAGCACAATAAAGAGAAAATGGGAGAAAAAGGGGAAGAAAGTGAATATAAAATAAGCTTGGTAATTGCTTCGTCATATTGTCTACTAAAATGGCTGAGGAGAATGGTAGCAAGAGTAGTGATGATCTTCCTTATGGATCAACTTATGATCTTTAATATAATTCAAGACTAAAAGGAACACGGGTCCTTGCAGGGAAATGGCTGCGTGGAGGTCTGAGTAAATAAGTTATAATGTGAGACTGGAGTATCTTGTGTGCTAGAATACTTCCAGGATACATGGGGTCTGTGAAAAGGACATGATTCCATTTGAAGGGGTTCTTGAATGGCCAGAATTGTGTCAATTTAAGCATTGAAAAGAATAATGATTGTAGTTGTATGAACCCCTTGGCATCTATGAAAATCCATGTCTTTACAATGACACTCAAAAAAGAGAAAGTCAAAAAATGCATTTGTTATCAATTGAGGTCACTCAAAGTAACTCCTTACTTTAAAAATGTGTTAAATAAAAAGAAAAAACTAAGCATTTACTCTGCTCTTCAAGCAAGAACTTTAAGATAACCAAATAGTCTCAGTTTATGAAGCAAAAAGTGCTACTTTTTAGAAGAATGCCAAATAATATATTTAGAAGGAATTATTGGATTAGAAACCATCACTTCTAAAATGAAGCTTTTTATTCAGGCAAAGATTATCAATTATTATTAAGAGAATCGTTAGTGGGGAACTAAACAGATTTTTGATACCAAAGGAGCACTACACAGTCACAAGGAAAAATATATCTGTAAAACAAAGAGCGTGTCACCTTTAAACCATTGCTAAGGTGGACCAACAAGTTATTAATATGCTTATTAGTTTAATAAATATAAAATATATGACATCATTGATAATATAGTCTAGGCAAAAAAAAAGATTTATCTTGAATTCACCAGTTCTTTATCTAGCTTCCAGTTTGCAGTAAATACATGAAAAAAGGAACAAGATCATCAGAACCCATAAGGTTGCAATAAGCAAATCGATGCGGGGAGATTGGCCTGGTTTCCTCAAGAAATCAGTGTCAAGGACAAAGGGGCCATTGTGGATGAAAAGAAGCTTTAGGAAAAAAATAACTAGGTATCATGTAAGGACTGGATTCTACCTAGGAAAAATAAAATCTGCTCCAAAGAACATTTTTGTAACAGGTAAGCAAAATTTCATTATATAACAGATATGAAGAGATATAATGGAATGATTACTAAATGTAATAATGTTATTTTGCATACATAGGGAAATGTTTCCATTTTTAAGATGCAATCTGAAACATAAAAATAAAATTTAAAAAATGTAATAATGGTCGTATAAACAGAATGCAACATGTCACTTTTCTATTATATCAGCTTGTTTTTTTATAGGAGTAGCTCTCAATTCTTTAGGAGGAAAAATGGTTATTTTATGCAAATACACACAAGCACACATACATACATTCTACTTCTTTTCTCTTATTGATCGACCTTAAAATTTTAACATGTATGGTAATCATCACATAATCATCATCACCCTCTTAAGATTTCACTCATGTTTACATTTTGCTGACTTATCATTGCCATATCTTCCTTTTGAATATGCAATTCTTCTTTCTATATTTCCATTCTTTGATTTACTTTTCTTTTTTTTTTTTTTTTTTTTTTGAGTCAGAGTCTCGCTCTGTCACCCAGCTTGGAGTGCAGTGGTGTGATCTTGGCTCACTGCACGCTCCGCCTCCCAGGTTCACGCCATTCTCCTGCCTCAGCCTCCCGTGTAGCTGGGACTACAGGCACCCGCCACCACGACCAGCTAATTTTTTGTATTTTTAGTAGAGACAGGGTTTCATCGTGTTAACCAGGATGGTCTCGATCTCCTGACCTTGTAATCCACCCGCCTTGGCCTCCCAAAGTGCTGGGATTACAGGCGTGAGCCACCATGCCCAGCCTGATATTTCTTTCAGTCTTGTTCCAAGTCTAAATTCTCCTAGTCTTTTTTGTCTGAAAAATTTTTTTAATCTCACACTTAAACCGTGATTTAGCTGGGTATAGAAATCTAGTTGAAAGCTATTTCTCAGAGTTCTTTGAAATCCTATTTCTTTTGTTTCTGCTTGCTTTTGTTGCCAATTGGAAGTATGAAGACAATCTAATTGGTATGGAATTTGTAGGGGTTTTTTTTTGGTGTTCTGCTTTTTTAAATAAACTATTTCTAGATATGAAATTCCTTTTATCCTGCTAGAAACTCACTATATGCTTTAAATCTGAAGATTGGTGTCTCTCATCAATGCTGGAAAATCTTCAACCAGGAAAGTCTTTAAACTTTGAATATTACCTCTCTGCCATTCTCAATAATTTCTCCTTCTGCATCTCCTATTTACCGTGTTGAAACTTGCCATTCTGTTCTCCATGTCTCTTCTCTTTGGTAGTTTTCATCTCTTTATCTTTGTGCTTAACATTGAACACTTCCTTCAAATATATCTTATAGTTTATTAATGTTATGTTCAGCTGGGTAACCTATTAGATTTTTTATTTCAAATAGTATATTTTTAATTTCATGAAAATCTATTAATTTCCTTTTCTAACATTTTTAACACCTTTATATACACTAAACATAATTATTTGATACTTTATTTTATATTGCAATCCTTTTATCTCAAAGTCTCAATGTACAATATTCTTTATTTTATATGCTGACTTTTGCACATGGTGGACTATTTTATCTTGAGTTTTGAAATACTGTATTGTGAGCTCATTATCTGGATGATTGATAGGATCTTTATCAGTGAAATATCTATCTTATCATCTGGATTTTTAAAGTATTCCTTGTGATTTTTTTCTCTGCAAGGAGTCCCAGGACTATCAGCAGCCTAGAGTCGTTTTGTGTTCGTCTCTTAACTTGAGGTTTCCAGACAATACAGACAATATAAGTTCAGTCCCCAAATCACTGTGAAGCTATGCCTAAGTTTATTAATTCCCAGGGTTGAGTCTGAGACACACAATCATCTTCATCATCTTTCGGAGCTGATATGTAGAACTTTTCTAAGATTACATTTCACTAAGCACATAGCCCTTTAAGGGTCTTGGCTTTATGACGCTATAATCTATATCAATTCCACCTCTCTTCCCTGCTAAGCCCCAATTTTTCTTACCTCTATACAAGTGTTTCTGTGACAGTCAAATACTCCAGGGTTACACAGTTTCAGCTCACAGTTACTAGAGTGATTTTCATTTCCTTCTTACTTTGTGGCCACTATATCATGTTTTCTTTCAAATTCAGCTCTATATTTCAAATAACTTTTGTTATATTTTATCCTACATGTCTGGATGTTAGTTGCAGGTAAGTTTTCAAAGCATCTAGTCTGCCATATTGCCATAAATGAAAGCATTCATTTTTTTCTTTTAAACATATATGATAAAGATAAATTTTCCTCACTGCCTTTACCATTTTTACTTTTATTCCAGCACGAAAAAAAAATGAATTTACATATACTAACATTGAGTTTTCTTTCATGAATTTCTCCCAAGATAAGTTATGTTCCTTTTAAGTTCTTGGTGTACAAACCTTTAAAATCTGTTACTATTATTTTATTGACCTATGTTTGGAAAATAAATTTATTCCTGAAACAGGATATAAGGCAGAGAAAGAACTCTCTCCTTTCATTTGAAATGATCCTGGTTTTCACATGGTAAACTTTATTATTGTCAGCCTTAGTGTCTTTAATATTGCTGTCTTCCCTATATCTTGAGAATTACACTTGATTTGTCTCTTATTTCTCAGATATCTTTCTCTGGGCCTATATGTTCTCCTATTCCCACCGAAAGCTAAGCCTTCTAGTCTCTTTTTATGTCAATGAACTAGGAAGCTCTTTTCTTCTCCTGATTTCACTGGTGAACCTAAATGACCGTGTCTCTTATTATAGCTTTAGCTACTCTTCCTAATCCATTTCTATTGGGCTTGCTGCCTCAGACTTGATGTTTTTATCTTTTACAGCACACATTGCACTTTATGTTCATCACAATATGTTCAAAATCCTGCAATTTCTTTCTATAGAACAGTATTGTGTTTCGCTGTTCCACTTTATAGTACCAATAAATTCTTTTTTGGAGACAAATAATCTTTTGATGCTTGAGCTTCTGATGTCCCTCTTCTCCTCTCTTCAATCTCTGCCTCATGGATACATCAATACACGTGATTTATTACTTTCTAGATTAAATTTCCAGAGTTCTAAATTCGGAATTCGGAATTCATCATTAATTACAATGTCCTCCCTTCAAATTTAGGCTTATTGAACACCCTAACACAATGATGACATTTAAATTTCCAAACAAATAATTTAAAGGCTATTTATTATTACTATATTTAAAAGATGTCTCCAATACCAATCATTAGCACCATTTTGGGCCGGATAGAGAGAAAAAAAGTATATATCATCATCTCTTCTTCCTTATGCCTCATCATAATTACATGTGCAGGATTTTTCTTCATTATCTCCATCATATGTGTAAAATCATTTTTATTACCTTTTAACTTTATCAGATAAGCATTGTATAGGATAAAAACAATTCCTATATCCTTGTTTGTGCCAGGAGAGTATCTGTGAGAGCCTTAGCAGAAGGAGATCCAGAAGACAAATCAATTAATAAGTGTAAATTACACTTAATATTTGACCAGCACTATGGTACCAAAGGCAGAGTTCTTGTCCTAGAGGGCCCTACAACTCATTTAATGACAGGAATATGAGATGAGAAAAGGGAACTGAATAACTGCAGGAGTGTGTGTGTGTGTGTGTGTGTGTGTGTGTGTGTTGGTATGTGATGAAGCAAATATAACTATACATGACAATCAAAAACATTTTCAGATATTTAAAATATAGAAAGATAGTTTTGTTTTGATTCAAGGATCTTGAAAGTTTCTAAACAATTTTTTGTATCTCCTTTTTATTTTCCATGATACTTTAAAGAGGTAAAGGAAGACACTGGGCAAATTTTTTAAATTATTGTTATAGAAATGAAGCCAAACAGGAGCCAACTATGATTTTTTTTTCAAAAACTCATTGTTACTGAATTCAGATAGTTGCCCATCCTTTATCAGCCATTCAAGTCAATCAAAAATAAAAGATTATTTATTTTTTGAAGATTGATTTTTAATGTATGGATATTCTTTGAAGCCCTCTGGCTATAATTCATGCAAACACACTCAAAATATATAATTGAAAGGCAAATGTGACTACTCTCTGGACTTCATGGCTTGTCACTGAGCACACATTCACAAAACCTGAGCATGTCCCAGCACCCAGAATCCACAAGATGGCATTAGTGTTCACTTTTTTTCCCCCGTTTTAAAGCAGTTAATTTTATGACTGTCACTAAATTGTCTTTTTTTTAAGAAAAAGATAAATATTTTTCCTCTCCTGAGATATTTCTTAATATGATTAACAATGATTAATTTGATATCTTTGGAAAGACTTCAAGTAAAAGAAAATGACTTGCCTATTCTTCGTATCTGTGTTTTGAAAATTGATCACCTCATTCCTCCAATTTCTATATCTCTCCTCTTTTATAAGACCCAGAGGCTGCACTGTCCAATACAGTCACCAGAAGCCATATGTGCTATTTAAATTTATTAAACTTAATTTTTAAAATTCAGACCTTCAGGCCAGGCGCAGTGGCTCATCCTGTAATCCTAGCACTTTGGGAGGCCAAGGCGGGTGGATCACTTGAGATCAGGAGTTGGAGACCAGCCTGGTCAACATGATGAAACCCTGTCTCTATTAAAAATACAAAATTAGCTGGGCATGGTGGCAGGCGCCTGTAGTCCTTGGGAGGCTAAGACAGGAGAATCACTTGAACCCAGGAAGCAGAGGTTTCAGTGAGCCGAGATCGTGCCACTGCACTCCATCCTGGGTAACAGAGCAAGACAAGACTCCATCTCAAAAAAAAAAAGTAAATAAAAATAAATAAATAAATAATAAAATGCAGATCTTTGGTTGCACTAGCCACATTTCGTGTGCTCAATAGCTGCACGAGGCTCGTGGCCACCACACTGTACAGAGCAGATATTAAACATTCGCAGGACCCCAGAAAGCTCTATTGGACAGCACTAACTAAAGAATAATAACTCAGGGACCTGAATCTATATCCAGAAACTGATACATACAAACAATATCCCCCTGTTGATGATATCTGTCTTTGTGACATTTACATTCTGATATAAAAATAGAGGTGAACAGAACGTTGAAATTTAAATGCAAACTTTCACCCACCTCTGTGTACAGAGTGTTCTAGGAGCATTGCTGCATCCTTCAAAATATTCACATGTGGGCTGTGTGTTTAGGATGCAAACTACTTTACACAATATTGGGCATCTTCACAGCAGCTATTGACATCTTTAATTATTTTTAACTCCACTTATATTATTGAGCTCAGTGTAGTCATGGCTTTCAGAGGCACAAAAACAAAATAATAGGGCTGGAAAGGGAGCTGCAGATCATCTGATCCTGCCTTCTTGTATGATTCATTAGGCTGCAAGGTCATAGAATGAGGCATGTGATGTAACAGGAAGTCCTTTGGTACAGGAGACCAGAAACAAAATCTATTCTAGGAGATCTTGGTTGAACTTTTCTGTACCCAAGTTTCATTACACAGGAAATGAATGGATTGGGAAAGGTTATTTGCAGGTTTACTTTCAGCTCTCAATGTCTCTCTTGTGTTACATTTAGTGTCAGGAATCAAAGGAGTTTCAAAGTCACAAGATAAAAATAGTGCATCTACCTTGAGTATTAATTTTACTCAAAGATTTAAAAAGGAAAAGGTAAGTATGTTGACTGATAAGTAATTTAAAAATTATCTTTTTATCTCCAAAAAATGCAGATGTGTTTTTGGAGGAGATAAAACATAAAACTACAAAGAAATATTATGCCAGCACTGAGCTACTTGAGATACACTCCCAAACCCCTTCAGGATTTTTATTCATTCTTTCTGCCTTTAGGGACAGTTTTCAAACATTTGAGAAATGCTTCAATAGGCAATAGCACAAGAGTGAAAAGCCTTCCAATGACAAATTTGGAGACTTCCCTGCTGTTTGATAAGGAATACAAGTTCAGAAATTACAGTTAAATCCATAACGGGATTAAAGTTCATTCACAAAGAAATACAAAGCAATGATGTAATGCTTAATAGTGATGATGTTGGTAATTATACCAGAAATCTGGGCTAAATAATTATTAATTTCATATAAACATAGACTCTGGATTTCCTAGAGGCTAAGTAAAGAGAAAACAGAATGGGTGATATCATTCTCATTTTATAACAAACGAGGAATATAGTCACATAAGAAAAATAGATAAACATTCCCAAACTAAAAAATAAAAAATAAAAAAAATCAGAGGGATTGAATGCAATTGTGTTTTACAAGAAACATAAATTAACATTGTGTTTAATAGCAATTTTACAAATGATAGAGAGGTATTCTTCATAGAGCCATTTCTTAGATTGACCCTGGATAAAGGTCAAAAACATATTAATGTATTGGGAATTTGTCAAACCACCTCTACAGAAAGGGAAACACTAATATTTTCCAGGGGTATAGCATTTGGGTGACCTAACTTGGAAGAAGGGTAGAGCTTAGAGAATTTGAAGAAATGGATGACTAGAGTGCTCACTTCTTATTTTTAAATAACTAATGCCTTATTATCTATTTTGCCCATCAAAATACCACCAATGCCAAAAGAAAGCCATATCATACCAAAAGGAATGAGTTTAGATACACCATCAAATATCAGTTGTTTGAAAGAGAGATGATAGAGGAGAAGCATTTATAAAGATGTTTCTTGTCCCTAAAAATAAACCACCAACAAATATTAATTATCCAAGATCCTACTGTCAACTAAGATAAAAATGTATTCCTAATTCTTGTCTTGGATTTTCAAGTGGCAATGGTGATTATGTACTAATCAGTAGATAACCTTTCTTCCTTGAATATTTTTTGTTGCGGTAAAAAGCACATGCGATTACATTTACCATCTTAACCATTTTAAGTGTATAGTTCTGTGGTCTTAAGTACATTCCCATTGTTGTGCAATATATCTGTAGCACTTTTTCATCTTGCAAAACTGAAACTTTACCCATTAAACACCTTTTCCCTCAACCGTTGGCAACCACCTTTCTACTTTCTTTCTATGCTTTTGACTATCTTAAATCCCTCATATAAGTGGAATTATACCGTATTTGTGCTTTTTAAATTTTCTCCTTTTAACACTGAATAATAGTCCATTTTGTGTATATACCACATTTTATTTGCCCATTCATCCATTGACGAACATTTGGAGTGCTTCTACCTCTTGGCTATTGTAAATGGTGCTGCAATGAAGATGTTGCTCAAATATCTCTGTGAAATCATTCTTTGAATTTCTTTGGATATATACCTAGAAGTAAGATTGCTGGATCATATGATAATTCTATTTTTGATTTGTTTGAGGAAGTTTCACACTGCTTTCCATAATGGCTGCACCATTTTACATTTTCACCCACAGTACATAAGAGTTTCGATTTCTCTACACCCTTGTGAACACTTATTATTTTCTGTCCTTTTGAAGGTAGCCTTCCTAATGCACAATGGTTGTTTCTATGCTGCTCTATCAACTTTCCCAGCCAGACTTTTGGCAGGGATATTGTGCAGCAAGCAATTCAAGATGGAGGATGCTTGGATGATCTCAATTATAGGTTAATAACAGAATTGCAAGGGTTGCAAAAGTCATAAATCTGTACATTCATTTAATTTGAAATGGTGTAATAATGGTGAGATAGTGAGTTGTTAAATAGTGGTGCCTTCTGTGTACAGTAGCAGTCATCATTGACCTGACAGCAGCAGCAGCTATGTTGTGAGAAGGAGATAGCTTGGGTCTCCCAGTCCTTTCATAACACTGTCAAGTCATGGGATGGGGAAAATACTTAACCACTCTGAGCTCATTTTCCACATTTGTGAATTAGGGATAACAATATCTACTGCACCACACATTGTTGGTATGAGGATTAAATGAAAGTATGTACATAAAGAGTATGGCACATTATATGCTTTCAACAAATGTTAGCTTCTTTACCCTTAATCCCCAAATCCATCTCTCATGCAAGTTAATATATTGAGAGATCAAGACCTGAATTTTTAATAAAATGCTGATACGAAGTTTCAAGAGACATTTAGCAGCTACTGTAATTTTTAAGAAGGCTTTTCTACGGTAGTCTGTACCAGCCATTCAGCCTGCAGAGATCCTGCATGAAGAGGGGTGTACTCAGGTAAGATTTCAGGAATGCTTTGGGAGAAGAATTTCCTCCATCATTGGGTTTATTATAAGATGTTCAGTCAAAAGTGTTTTTTGAGTGAACCGTTCTAAAGTCTTAAGCAACTAGGTCTGAGACGCTGTACTCTTAAGCTCAAATGGACAGAAGGAAGGCCTCACTCTGATGTCTTTGATAGTCCACCAGTCCGTTCTATTTAATAAATGCAATCCATTTTCAACACAGCAGACAGAGAGGTTTTCCTAAAACATAAATCAAGTTACATCACACCTCTACTCAAAACTTTCCAGGGTTTCCTACTAGAATTTGTAAAGCTGCAGAGGCAGGGACTTTTTACTTTTTTTTTTTTTTCATTGCTATAAACACAGTACATAGAACAGTGCCTGACAGAAAACAGGCCCTTAATACCTATTTATTCAATAAATACACACATGAGTAAAGGAATAAGTAAAGTATTCAAATTGAAAGACTTTCTGCATAGTATCCCTGGGTTCTGCTTGAATGTTGTCTTGCATATTCTTCTAGGCTTTCTTGACTTCGAATCAAGCATTCCAAAAACTTGTCACTTCCTCACTGATGTTTGGATCCATAATCAGTGCAGACATCTCTCCCAAAAGGCAGTTGGGCCTGAACATTGTGAACACCTTTTAACTCTTCCCCCAGAGCAAAGAGTTGCTCCAGTTCAGCCCCCAAGTCAGGGTACAGACTCAGGGCCTCAGTGTTGGGGATGAGCAAGTCTAGGATACAATTAGTACTCTCAGCCCATCAAAGATGCTCCTTTCACAGATGGAGGCAAACAAGGGTAAGTTAAATAGTCAATTATCTATAATGTTTTGCTCCTTTTTTATAAATAAGTTTACCCCAAGACTTTGAAGGTTACACGTAACTGTACTGAGTTGTTGTAAGTTTGATCAGTCATTTCGCTCTTTGGATAAGATATCCTTGCAAGAGTAATGGCCTATCAGGAAACAATTTTCCTAAACCAAGTAATCTAGCAATAGAATTTTATAGGAACCAATTATATTCTTGACAGCCAGCGCCCCTAAAATTACTGAATCAATAAGTGTGCTTCAAACCTATAATGTTTAACCAACTCTCTACTTGTGACTAGAAAACTAGACTTTTACACACCCACTGGTAGGCTGTGTGTGTGTGTGAGAGAGAGAGAGAGAGAGAGAGAGCTCTGAACTGGCTTACCCATTAAGTCAGGAATTAGGGATTCTCATTGGTTTGCCTTCAGATAATTGAAAAATGATCTAATATTAGCTCTAATCATTGCAACCAAGAAGTCTTAAACTCTACACATGTATGTAGGTGAGTGATCCAAAATTGTTAAAAATAAATTTGTTCTCTAAAAAATATATAAGGAGAGTAGAAAGGCTACTAGAGTAAAGAATCAATGAATGAAATGGGGAAAAATGAATTCGATGCCTTTGAAATTTAAAATGCACATATATCGCCTGAGAATCTTGTTGAAAACACAAGTGTTCATCCACCAGCCCTGAATTGGGACTGGGATTCTACACTTCTTACACTGTTGCCTGGGCTGGAGTGCAATGGCACGATCTCGGCTCACTGCAACCTCCGCCTCCCAGGTTCAAGCAATTCTCCTGCCTCAGCCTCCCAAGTAGCTGGGATTACAGGTGCCCACCAACATGCCCAGCTATTTTTTTGTATTTTTTGGTAGAGACGGGGTTTCATCATATTAGCCAAGATGGTCTTGAACTCCTGACTTTGTGATCTGCCCGCTTCAGCCTCTCAAAGTGCTAGGATTACAGGCGTGAGCCACTGCACCCGGCCAAGATTCTACACTTCTAACAGGTTCTAGGAGATGCTGACGCCGCTGGGCCACAGACCACACTTTGAGTAACAGCATTTTAGAACATGAGGACACAAAAGGCCTAGTTTCCAAGTTGAGAAAGAAGCCATCCACACAATTTAGGTTAAGGCCAAAAGTGATTTTAGAAAGTGCATGAATCATTGTTAGTTCATTGTCATGACCATGATTGCGCTGTGGGAAAGGATAATTATTTGATTAGTGCACTATAATTCAAGCTCCCTTCCTCTCACAAGTGTGAATCATTGATACTTAGTCTGGGGTTGTTGCCTTGAGTCTTCACTACTTGAGTTCAAGAGCTACAGGATGAGTCTTTTCTCTTTTTTTCTCACTGCTTTTGTGGACACTGAGGGGATGAGTCTTTTCTTACACTATTTTCACATTTATAGGAAAAAGAAACCGATGAGTACGCAGAAACACTGTATAGTTAAAACTGAGTGCCCCGAATGATTGACATAAATAGGGAGAAGCTGTGACTCATTGGAACAACAAAAGCTTTGTTAGAAGTTTGTCTGTGGACAGGATTTGAACTCGAGGAAAAGCTACAGAGTATGATGAAGCCCCATAGGAAGGCCTGGAGAAGCTCTGCCCCACTTGCAGCCCTGCAGCTTGATGCTAACTTGCCTCACACATCGAGTGCCAAGACCCATGCTGGGCCATTGTGATCATCCATGTCTCTCCCCCGGGCATGTTCAGCATCAGAGGCCATGCATTTGACAACAGGGAACAAGAGAAAGGAGACGATTATGTGAGAAAGCTCTGGTGAAAATACCAAATAAAACCACTGAAAAGGAGTTCTTTGGCCTGTTGAAAATTCAGTACTTGAATAAAATTCATTTAATTTTGAGCCTTCCCTACAGAGTTCTCTTGGCATGCCCTGTTGTGCTGCAGCAAAAAAACAAGGCAAAGTCAGAGTTATTTTACTCACTGCAGACTGAATAGAAGTAGAAGTTGGAATAAATGTGAGTATATCCAGAAACAGCAAATTCACCCAGCTACAGTAAGGAGAAGACTCATAGACCTTTGAATTTGGTGGCTTCAGGGGTTGAAGCTCTGCAATAACAAAATATGGATAGTGTGTTTAAATAACAACACATAAATACTATGACCCATCATATAGTTCTAGACACATTTATTTTGGTCATGACATATCAAATTGAATACTAAGTTAAAAAAATGACTTTATTCAACAAGTGTTGAAATCAGTGTGGCTTGCCTGAATATTGCAGAATATGTTCTATGGGCAGGGTAGAAACTTTGTAATAGGTTGGGCTGAAGCCCTGTAAGTATTGTAATGAAATGGGTGGGAAAAATGAAGGGGAAAGGAATGCAGTTATGGAAGAAAGTGTAAAGAAAGCAAGACAGAGGGCCAATGATTTACCTTTAGGAAATTTTACACTTAGGGGCAGGTGGAGAGAGAAGAACCACACAAGATGTAGAAAAGGAGCGGTTGGAAAAAATAGAGGAACCACTAGAATATATGGGCACAGAAGCCAAAACAAGAGAACGGCTCAAGAAAGGAAGAGAGGTGTCCAACAGCTTTAAATATTCAATAAAGCTGAAGAAGTATGAGCACTAATAAAGGCTGTCAGATTTCACAGTGGCTGGTCATTACCGTATGAGCTTAATTAGATCCAATGAAAATGAGATTAGAAAGGTACTATGGTTTGGATCTGTGCCCCAACCCAATCATGTCTTATTGTAATCCACAGTGTTAGAGATAGGGCATGGTGCAAGGTGGTTCGATCATGGGGGTGGTTCTTTCATGAATGGTTTAGCACCATCCCCTTGGTGCTGTTCTAGTGGTAGAGTTCTCCTGAGATCTTTTGGTTTAAAAGTCTGTGGCACCACCCCTCCAACCCCTCCTCCTGCTCCAGCCATGAAAAGGGCCTGCTTCCCCTTCACCTTCCACCATGATTTTAAGTTTCTGAGGCCTCCCCAGAAGCTGAGCAGATGTGCCATGCTTCCTCTACAGCCTGCAGAGCCGTGAGCCAATTAAATCTCTTTTCTTTATGAATTACCCAGTCTCAGATATTTCTTTATAGCAATGCAAGAATATACTAATGCAAAAGGGTTAAACTTAAGGGATGATTTGTTGGCGAGGAAATAGAGAAGTTTGGCTTTGTATGAAAGAAGGTTAAGCAGAAACAACAAAATTAGGGGTTTTGAGAGTAGAATAGAGAGAACAGGTTTATGTTAACATGACACGGAGGGGATCCATGCCAGGTGGCTTTGGCCTCCTCCTCACAGTAGATGGTGGCAGTGCCATTTCTGAGAGGGAAAAGTGGGATAGGGCTGTAGTGCTGAAACAGTTGGGAAATTAGCAAGGAAGAAATACAAAGACTGCTGAGCCAAAACATAGGTAACCTTGGAGGTGGTATAATTGAATACTGAAATTATCTTAAAAACATATTTTATTTTAAAATACTGTCGATTTCTTTATTACTTTAGTTTTAGCCCTCAAAGAATATCTTTAGAGAATAATGTTTATAGAAAACCCTTCCTAAACAAATTTATTATATTCATCTTTCTGTACATAGCTCTGCTCAGTCAGAATCAGAACAGTAAACATAGAAGAAGACACAGCAGGAAAGAGGCCTGAAGTTCTGCTCCAGCCAATAAGCCCATTCCTTGACTCAGTGAATATGCAACACTATAATTATCACTCCCAGTCATAACCCACTAGCTTCCCTACTCTACCCTTCAGAGGACAAAAAGCACATAAAGATCCTACAATCCTCTTAGCATTACATAACCAACCAACAATAGATAAAAATTCCCAGATCTCTTGTTCTGAGGCCTAGTCCTTGTCTGTAACTCAAGCATATCTCTTTTTAGCTAGAACTCTCAACAGAGAACTGAATTCACTCAACATTTGATCTATTTGGCAACTGGTCCACTTAATAGTTAAATCTACTAGGATTTACCAAAGGGATGTGTCATCATTTTTAAATGTTTAGTCTATTCCATAGTTGTGCTACACAAAATAACTCTCAAAAAATGATTCTATTGATTATTTTATGAAGTATAGTTATTCCAAACGGACTCTCTGATTATCAATTCTACATTGTCTTAGTCCATTTTGGCTGCTATAACAAAATACCATAGATTAGGTGGCTTGTAAATAACAGAAATTTATTTCTCGCAGTTCTAGAGAACTAGAACTTCAAGGACAAAGTAGAATCAGTATCTGATGAGGATCCTCTTATGGCTTACAAATGGTGCCTTCTTGTTGTGTCCTCACATGGTGGAAGGGGCAGTGAGTTCTTCTGTAAGGGCAATAGTCCCCTTCATGAGGCTCCACTGCCATGACCTTATCACCTCTCAATGGCCCCATCTCCTAATACCATCACCTTTGGGGGTTAAGATTTCAACATATGAATTAGGAAGAAGAGAGAACAGAAACTTTCAGATCACAAGTATTCACTAGCTAATTCTTGGGTTTTCTTCATAGGTAAGTTACCTATGTGTTCATATTATCTTCATATAAAGATTTCCTCCTGCCCTGTAGTCACTCAGATGTGTGTGTGTGTGTCTGTGTGTGTGTGTGTGTGTGTGTGTGAGAGAGAGAGAGAGAATTTTAGCTATCGTTGGCACTGGGCCACCAACACTCTTTTGCTTACAATCCTTTGTGATAGGGTGTGAATTCATGCAATGTTTGACCTATTTAAAAGTATAGTCTAAATGAAACCATTATTTCTTTTGTATAAAGCTAGTTGCTGATAATGGGATTAAGCCTACAACTTTGGACTCATTACTGCCACATTCAAACTGTCTTAGTAACTCCCAGGGGGCATTATTACTCTGAAATACATTTGGTTATAACTCAGAATACAATCTCATAATAATATATCAGTATTGTTGGAATGCGAAATGCTCTAGCAGTATGTCATAAAGCAAGGATACAGGAGCAGGGATTACAAAACAGAGGGACATATAAGCATGCACCAAATGTGTGCAGTGGTAAACAACCAGAATGTTGGCTGCTTCTCATAAAGCTGAGGGTCAAAAACTGGTGGAGTAGTCCAAGGTAATTTATGCTGGTTGACCACTCAGAGCAAAGCAAGAAGGAGATACACAGGCAAGAAGGTAAGACAACAAGAGTTAGAGAAGCAGCAAGGAGAACCTCTTGCTGAGGTCAAGCTCCACCAGCGAAGCTCCTCCTAGGGAGAGGATCAGTTTTTGTTGCAAACCCAACACACTAGAAATTAATGGCATAAAACAACATCCACTCATTATTTCTCATGAGTCTATGGATCCACTGGGCAATTATCTCTGATGACCTGGGTCAGGCTCTGCTTATCTCAGCTAAGCTCTCCTTATGTGTCTGTCTGTGATCAGCTGGTGTGTTGGTCAGGAGCTGTCTGGTCTTGGATGGCTTCACAGTGGAAGACTCAGTTTTTCTCTAGGTTGCTCTCTTATCTTTCCAGCAAATTGGCCTGGGCAAGTTATCACGGTGAAGTAAAGAAAAGAGGCAGAAATATTCAAGAGTTTCTTCAAGCCTTTGCTTGCCCCTAATTTGCAATTGTCCCATCGACCAAAGCAAGTCATGTGGTTAAGCCCAGAGTCAGTGTGGGAAGGCACTACCAAAGGATGCTAGTGCAAACTGAAACCATTAACACAATCAATATTCCACAGGAAGGAGCTAATATCAGGGCACTGGCAGTTCAGACCCAAATGATGAAGACAAGTCAATGCACATACATTCAGATAAAGGATAGTTTGGGACCTGATGCATAGAAAGAAAGTATTTAGCTCATAAATACTTGTTCACTTGCTCAAAAGTAATTAAAGAAATAAAGACCATTCAAATCCTGGCTGCAAATTTCTACCTGCTAAGGTTTAAAAATGCAACGTGAGACATTTAGGCTAGATATAAAGAAAATCTTGCTGACAATGAGAGTTGTTAAACACTGGAATGGATTACTAAAGGAAACTGTAATTTTCTTTTCTTTCCAAGTACTTAAAATCAGACTAGCTACCTAGTTATCTGGTGTGTGTTCTTGGACAGAAGCAAAAAGATGAACTAATTGACCTTTCAGTTTCCCTCCAGACCTATTATTGTCATGCTGAACCTATTCACACAGTGGAAGAAAGAGTTTAACAGCCTGCCTTTTATTCCTACCACTTAACACACATTTATTACAGGCCCTCTCTGTGCTTGGCACTTTGCTTGGTGTTAGGGATGTAATCCCAACCTTTAAGGAGATCATAGTCTTTGGTCAAAAGGTGGAGCAAAAAATGCCCTGTCTACATTAGTGTTAACACGTAGGGGTGATAGAAGATACTATTTAAAACAGTGAATGTTTTCAAAGGACAAAGGATATTGTGAAAGGAAAATTTTCTTACCCTGGGTCTCTGCCTATCTTTTGTGCTGGCCAGAGAAGCAGAAGACTCTTTTGTTCAACTGAGCCCATTGATGGGTTTGAGACAGACCAAAGGGCTTAGGGCAGAGTTACAGCTTAGGGGCTGGAGAGAGCAGAGTTCTGTGCATAATCAAGTGTGAATTTCCGGCTCTCTAGAAAACCTTAGTGAGAACAGGGGAGAATTAGAGATGAAATTGGAAAGGCAAGAATACAGGCATTATATGGGACAATTTAGCCAGTGAGAAATCCTTTGTTTTGTGGTGGCTAAAGGATATTTAAGAATTGAACAATCTAAATTTTTAAAATTCTAACAAAAGGGATTTCTATTCAAACAAGATGACTGGTGTAGACTAGGTCTCCTTGCTTCTCCCTGCTAAGTACGATGATAAACCGTGGACGGAAGGCAGGAGAAAATCAAAGGAGACGTGGTAAGAGGAAGGCAAACTGATTTGGGACCTCAAGAGGACTAAAGAGTTATATCGTGAACAACGCAACCTCAGGGTATCTTGCAACCCCTGCGTAACAGAAGGCAACACAGGCCTAGCATTTCACACTCCCAAAACACGACAGAAGGTGGCCTAGGTACCTAACAACATTGGAATCTAATGGAAGTTCTGCGCACAATATCCCAGGAGCCAGGCAGAACCACGGGAACGGAGCTGAAGCCCCAGGGCTAATAGGTGCCAAGGTAAATTCTCCCACACTGTGGTTCTTCCCTTTTCCACCTAGAGACACTGTCTGGTGGGGGCATCGGGCACTGTCAAGGAGGCCTCCACCACAGCACCCAGCTGAGGAAGCTCTCTTTGTCTCCCTAGGCCAGAGGTGTCATTCCCTTACCTAGAGGCAAGGTGAGGTGACAGTCCTGGTGGCCTTCCTTCAGCCACCTTAAGCAGTGCCAGCTGGGAGCTGTACTCCAGCAGCCTACCTTCAAGATGGCTGAGGGATGCTCTTCAGACAGAAATGCAACAAAAATGAAGGTTGTGTTTGTTTGTTTGTTTGTTTTTAGACGGAGTCCCACTTTGTCACCCAGGCTGGAGTTCAGTGGTGCAATCTTGGCTCACTGCAACCATTGCCTCCCGGAGGGATTCACCTGCCTCAGCATCCTGAGTAGCTGGGATTACAGGCATGCACCACTACACCCAGCTAATTTTTGTATTTTTAGTAGAGACGGGGTTTCACCATGTTGGCCAGGCTAGTCTCGAACTCCTGACCTCAAGTGATGCACCACCACCTCAGCTTCCCAAAATGCTGGGATTATAGGCATGAGCCACCATGCCCAGCCAAATGAAGGTATTTCTGAGCATTAAGAAGGAAGAAAACACAGTGAGGAATGCAATACCATAGGCTGTCTTCATGAGCTTCCTAACATCCATGCTATAATTGAAACAAAAATTATAACCCCAGCTAATACTTAAGACAATGATATTTAAAAATGGGAAAGGTAGAGGGTAAATGGACATAAAGCTTCCACACTTAACTTGAAAGTGCAACACGTTGATACTAGTAGTCTGTGATAAATCATAGATGTAAATTGTCATACCCAGAGCAACCACTAAGAAAACTATACAGAGTGATGCACTCAAAAGTCCTAGAGATGCTGCCGGAGGGCTTAGGTGGGTCTACAGATGCCAGTGAGACCCAGCCCTAGCTGGTTCTTGACACCATTGTAACAAAGAATTCAGGGAGGAGTCAGAATGAAATGAAAAGACAAGAAGCTTTGACTGGAAAGTGAAAGTACGCACCCAAGGGCGGGGCTGCCGGCGTGCTCAGGACAGAGTCATGCACGATGGAGTTTGGGTTACTAATTTTATAGGCTCTTCTAATTAGGGGATAGAATAATCTGGAGATTTTCTAGGAAAAAGGCAGAAATTTCTGAGAACTGAGGGCCTACCCATTTTTACGCTAAATATGGCTATGCTCGAATCTGCCATGGCAATGGTGGTTGTGTGATTTAGTATGGTAATGAGCATATAATTAGGACTGTGGTAGGGCATGGATCAAATCCAGTGCCTTGTTGGACCCAGCTGGTGTCAGCCAGCTTAGCCTCAGTCCTGTTTCTCAGGGTCTTCTCAGCCCAGGCTCGCCCTTATCCTTATAGCTAATTTTTAATAGCTCCTTCCTTGCTGTTACCTGAAATTGTTCCTTGATATTTTTCCGTTTTTCCGGGGGCCACCCAGCATTCCTATTTTATGGATATTTCTTTAATTAGGGGGTGCAGTAATCACTAGGTATCCTGGAAAAGGAGGGGAATTCAGGGACCCCCTCCCCCAGTTACCACCCACCTTCTCCCTCATTTGGGTTTACCTGGAACAGTCATGGACAAGTCACCTTGACCAGAGTTTTGGCCATTTTCTTTCCCTTGTTTTGGATTTTCTGTTATTGTGTGGTTTCTTTGCCTGATTTCTTTGCCTGTTAGCAGCTCAGATGTTTTCCAGTAGGGAATAGTTCAATAAACTTTGGTACACCCATACCATTGAATGCTACTCACTAATACCAAGGAACAAACTATTGATACATACAGCAGCTTGGATGAATCTCTAGGAAATCAGGCTGAGTGAAAAAAGCTGTTCCTCAATGGTTACATCATGTTTGAGTCTATTTATGTAACATTCTTGAAATGACAAAATTATAGAAATGAAACAACAAATTAGTGCTTCTTGGTGAGTAGGAATAGAAGATAGAGTAGGAAGTTGTATGGCTACAAAAGAGTTTTTCCTGGCATCCTGTGGTGATGAAAATGTTCTAAATCTTGACTGTGTCAATTTGATTATCCTGGTTGCAAGATTGTATTACAAGATGATGACACTGGAGGAAAACTGAGTAAAGTTTGGGATCTCACAGGATTATTTCTTACAACTGGATGAATCTACAAATTATGTCAAAATTTAAAGTTTAATTTTAAAAAGTCTAACAAGAAATGAACAGAGTTAAAAACACAGAAAATTTAAAATCTACTAAAAGGCATAAAATAAGACAAACACATTGCAAGCCACTCTGGTTTCCACAGTAAGATACAGTCATAAAATATTATTTTCCCTAACATTTAATAAATTCAATGTGATCCAAACGAAACTACGAATGAGATCTTGAGGATGATGGAACCAGACAAGTTGATTCTAAAAGAGAACAATTTAGCCATATGTCTTAAATTAAATATCCAAATACCTGTTAATCCAAAAAAAAATCCCTTATAAAAATTTATCCAGGGCTGGGTGCAGTGGTTCATCCCTGTAATCCCAGAATTTTCAGAGGCCGCGGTGGGAGGATCACTTGAGCCCAGGAGTTCCAGACCAGGCTAAGCAACAAGTGAGACTTTATCTCTACAAAATATTTAAAACTTAGCCTGGCATGGTGGTGTGAGCCTGTAGTCCCAGCCATCAGAGAGTCTGAGGCAGGAGAATATCTTGAGCCTGGGAAGTCGAGGCTGCAGCGAGCTATTATCACACCGCTGCACTCCAGCCTGGGTGACAGAACAAGACCCTGTCTCAAAAAAATAAATAAATTTATCCCACCAAACCTTCAATTATGAGCACATGTAAGCATATTAAAATAGCAACAAACTGGGCCGGGTGCAGTGGCTCATGCCTGTAATCCCAGCACTTTGGGAGGCCGAGGCGGTCGGATCACGAGGTCAGGAGATTGAGACCATCCTGGCTAACATGGTGAAACCCCGTCTCTACTAAAAAAAAAAAAAAAAAAAAAAATACAAAAAAATTAGCCAGGCGTGGTTGTGAGCGCCTGTAGTCCCAGCTACTCTGGGGGCTGAGGCAGGAGAATGGCGTGAATCCGGGAGGCGCAGCTTGCAGTGAGCCGAGATCACACCACTGCACTCCAGCCTGGGCAGCAGAGCGAGACTCCATCTCAAAAACAAACAACAACAAAAAAAAAAGCAACAAATTGGAAACATCTTGAATATCTGTAAAGAGCTGGCTGGTTAACAAATTATAGTATATCTGATTCTATTAATAGTTGGTGTTTGAAAACAAAAAGAAAAAAGAAATACTGAATTACTGAAAGTCTCATACATTGAAATATTATTATGCAGCTACTCAAAGAATAAAACAGGTCTTTAGATACTGATATCAGATTACTCAAAAATATTTTCTCATGCAAAGTGGTACAAAATATTAAGTATAGTGATATCGTTTTGTTTGCAAAGAAGGATTGAGACATATACATTTAAAAATATTATAGGAGAATACAAATTATTAACCGTAGTCACCTCTGAGCGGGCTAATTGGCGATCTCATGTAAGAATATTTTTTGCATGCGAGAGTACCCTTCCATGCTGTTGAAAATTTTTAGCACATGTACTAATTAGGTTTTTTTAAAAAAATTTATGCAAAACAAACTGAAGGAAAACCAACTTTGGTTTATAAACGGCCAGGATTTTCTAACGTACAATTTCATGTTGTTTACAATTGTTGAACAATGATGGGCCCCCTCACTAATGAAACTTTATGCAATCGACCTGCATTAATGTTGCTCTAGGGTGAAAAGAGTATCAAAAAAAACAATCGCTGACCAAACCCTTTGTGTCAACACCAGGATTGAGATGTAGGGACAGCCTCAAGGTGAAGAATGAAGAATACTTCATCAGATGCACAAACAGAGCCAAAGGTGATCATGAAAATATAAGCTCCGGCATCCCCATCCCAGAGAGTCACAGAACTCTGGATGAGGGCATTGGACTTCTACAAGGCCGCACATGGTAGTACGAACTTATTTCACTTCAATCTCATACAGCAGCGTTCCTTAGCTGACAACTAGGTTACAGCATCCTGACCTACATCTTGGCCTATGCCACTTTCATCCATAAGACAGGGTTGACTGATTAGACAGAAATTACAGAGTTTCAAAAACTTTCTATGATGATGCCCATTGACATGTTTTATTATTTTAATTACTTAATTTTATTTCTAAATTATGATTTTAAAAATCATGTTCCTTAGATACAAGATACTTAAAAGCACCTGGACCATTATTTGCAAAAATCTACAGCCATTTTCCAATTCAGAAAGGGACTTCCCCATGAGCTGAACCATTAATGACAAATTCTGTTCCTTCTCTCATGACAGTAGCAGTGGGTGAGACAGATGACTCGGAGCTTTCATACATTAAGATTTTCCCCATTAGCTATTTATAGGGAGATCTTTTAAAAATGTATACGCTTAAAAGTTTAAAGTGTGCTACTCAGGACGTTACATTGACAAATGGATATGTTGTAGGTTACTCAGTTCTTTCACTTCAGATTTAATTTTATTGCCAAAGGTAACAGAAAATGTATAATGTTTCAAGTTCCCGGTCCAAACTTAAGTAAAAAGAGAAATTCTTTCTTGGTAAAAGATATTAGTGTTCAAAAATCCTTAAATAAAAAGGTTTTTTTTTCCTTTTCCCCTGAAAAATACAACAATACCAAAAAATACACTTGTTAAGGATGATTCAGACCTAGCAAAGGGTGTTATTTAGAGAAACAGAAAGAATATTTAGATTAAATGGGAGCCATGATAAGAAAAACACCCAAAAAAAAAAAAAAACTGGTTGATATGGGGCCCATTCATTATCCTGGTTTCCTGGACTCTTTTTCAAGTGGCCAAAAATAGTGGAAAAAAAAAATTCCACTTTTAGAAGGGGCAAAATAGTGAAGAAACTATAATAGTGGGTGCCATACTGGATTCTATCTACCCCATTATTAAGTGAAATTCATCTGATTTCTGCAGCTACTTAAGGTGTGTAAATCAGTACACTGAGATAGAGTGGGGTTCTCTATATAATCAACTGACTCAGTTGTTAAATCATCCTGGTCGAAGGACTTCCAGCCTATGCGTGGCTAATAGTAAGAAAAAACATACTAGGTCTTGCAGTTCCATGAACCAGCAGCCTTGGAATCCACTCCGTTTTCTGGAAGCCGAGAGCACAATATACCACTTGGCCCTCAACCAGAAAAGCCAAAATTCTGGCCAATGCAGCAGTTTATTTTGAGTGACAGTCATCTTCTTGTTCCATGTTTACATTCCTGTACCAAAATAGATGCAGGACACAACTGAGAATAATCCTTCAACTTTTGTGGGTCATATTGTTTAATTACTCCAAGAACAAAATGCCCTATATGACTTACATTGGGCATGGAAATACTTTACTAATAAGACTGGCTGTTCACCATACAGTCTTGTTTTGAGACTATGGTACTACAGTATGGAGATTTTGTTTTGCAAAAAACAAATAGTTGTCTGAGAGTAATAGAGGAAGGTGCCAATGTCAGCTGACACTGAGTGACCTTGGGCAAGTCACCTCGTATGTCTTCATTTCCTCATCTATGCAATGAAGGCCATGGACTAGAATTATTTCTAAGCTCTATACTATAGAAAATATGCATTTTAAGTAGAAGTCAATTTAAAATATATTTTTTGAAAAGAGTGCAGTGGTCGGATCATTGACTAAAGATTGTTGCCTTTGGAAATATATTTTTTACATTAAATACTTTGCAAAAATAATTTTTGTAAAAAAAAAAAAAGAGAGAGACATCAGACGGGCGCGGTGACTCACGCCTATAATCCCAGCACTTTGGGATACTGAGGCAGGCAGATCACCTGAGGTCAGGAGTTCGAGACCAGCCTGACCAATGTGGAGAAACCCCATCTCTACTAAAAATACAAAATTAGCTGGGTGTAGTGACACACGCCTGTAATCCCAGCTACTTGGGAGGCTGAGGCAGGAGAATCCTTTGAACCCGGGAGGCGGAGGTTGCAGTGAACCGAGATTGCACCGTTGCACTCTAGCCTGGTCAACAAGAGCGAAACTCCATCAAAAAAAAAAAAAGAGAGAGACATCTATAATTTTTTCTAAAGGATTTTGCGTTATTAAAATTAGGGAAGATAGGCAAGACTTTAAGTGTCTCTGAATAACGACTATCTTTAAGAATTTTTAAAAATTATCCAGTCTTCAAACAAGGTGATGATAATTTATTTCAAAAATATCTTCAGATGTTGTATCAGAAGACATAACACCGTGAAAAATCTTTTGTCAACTATAAGGCAATACAAAGTGTAAATATCACCATGATTATTTCTTGTGTTAGAAGAGTTCACATATGCTGTCATTGAGTTCTTGGGTTGATGATGTATGTCTCTTCATTTTAAGTGACAATAAAATCTAGATGTTAAATTCAAACATGTTTCGAAGATAAACATTTCATGTGGATATTCTTCCTCTTTGCTTTTAGAAAATTTGGTAGATCTAGATGTTATCTAAGATTATTCAACGGTGTGATTCAAATACAATCCTAGTACTGATTTTAACTGAAGAAGTTATCCATCGTCACTCATGTAGCTCTGGATGAATGAGTTTTAATTTGACCCTCAGAAGTCAGTCTAGCCAAATAATAACAATGAAAATGCATGAGAACAGCAATTTCAACCTGGTTATTTCACAGACAAGCTTATTTTATGCATCAATAGCAAATAAATCAAGAAATTGGATGGACTTGCTGAATGTCTTTCACTGCCCTAAGTAAATCCATCTAGCTAGCTTAACAAGCAGTTCTGAAGATTGGAGTGTAAGCAGAGAAGAAATATTGATTGATTGCTTTATTTAGAGTAGAACTGTAACACCACCTATGCAAGGAATTTAGCATATATAGCCAGACAGTACCATCTTGTTGCTATACACTTAACTGCAAGATAGATTAGACCTTGGTGTGTGGAGTCTGATCCCATAACTTTAAGCCCTCTCTAGTAGCAAAACATCTCCTACTAAAGGCATTAACTTTTGGGAGATGCAAGTGACTGCTGGCTGGCACATTACATTTCCATAATGCCACACCACCGGGTAACTGAGCATCTGAGGGAATGTCAAAATTCACATGTACGACTGAGCTGTTTCAATCAACCCTGTAAACATTTTAAAGAGGAAGAACATCTTACATCAAGCAACTAAGTTCCAAATTTATGCTTCATTTTGGAGGCTTGGATATTGTAATGTGCGTATAACCACAAAGTACCCTCTAGAAAAACCTTCTGCTTCCCTATCAGCAATTCTTCCTCTTACTGCTGTAATTTTTATTTCCCAAATAGTAATAATACGAATAAACCTGAGCCCATACTCTGAGACCTAATAGACATCTTCCTGAGACCGACACATGCACACGTACGTTTATTGCGGCACTATTCACAACAGCAAAGACTTGGAACCAACCCAAATGTCCAACAACGATAGAATGGATTAAGAAAATGTGGCACATATACACCATGGAATACTATGCAGCCATAAAAAATGATGAGTTCATGTCCTTTGTAGGGACATGGATGAAACTGGAAAACATCATTGTCAGTAAACTATCGCAAGGACAAAAAAACCAAACACCGCATGTTCTCACTCATAGGTGGGAATTGAACAATGAGAACTCATGGACACAGGAAGGGGAACATCACACTCCGGGGACTGTTGTGGGGTGGGGGGAGGGGGGAGGGACAGCATTAGGAGATATACCTAATGCTAAATGACGAGTTAATGGGTGCAGCAAAACAACATGGCACATGGATACATATGTAACAAACCTGCACATTGTGCACATGTACCCTAAAACCTAAAGTATAATAATAAAAAAAAAAAGAAAAGGAAATACTTGTATTAGCAATAGAACTGCCCTCGTAGAGAACTAGTGGAAGTTGTCATTGCAGTCATGACATATTAAAACATCAGCCATGTTTTAATAACAATTCCAGGTCTACGCAAAACTGGAGAAAACATTTACCATCCTCATGAATTTCTAGACTAGCCTACAAGATCATCCAGATCATCCAGATTTCCATACAATGTTTCTCTGGGAACTCTTCATCCACTTTAAAGCCTCACTTGACCAACTTCCAGCTGGCACTCAACTCACGGGCACTTGCAATGTGACCCACCCCTGGCACCAGTGATTTCAACACACTGCTCATGCTCCAAGCACCATTCCTCACATGTACATTGTTGGTTTTTTGTTTTTGTTTTTTTGATATGGAGTCTTGCTCTGTCACCCAGGCTGGAGTGTCGTGGCACGATCTTGGCTCACTGCAGCCTCTGCCTCGCAGGTTCAAGTAATTCTCTGCCTCAGCCTCCCAAGTAGCTGGGATTACAGGTGCCCGCCACCACACCTGGCTAATTTTTGTATTTCTAGTAGAGATGGGGTTTCACCATCTTGGCCAGACTGGTCTTGAACTCCTGACCTCGTGATCCACCCACCTCAGCCTCCCAAAGTGTTGGGATTACAGGCGTGAGCCCCCACGCCCAGCCATATATACATTGTTGATGCAGACACTTCTCAGTGAATTTAAGATTTGGGAGACAAACTTCAAATGGAGAGAATTAAAAATTTAAGCAATTGGGCCAGGCATGGTGGCTCATGCCTGTAATCGCAGCACTTCGGGAAGCCAAGATAGATGGATTGCTTGAGCCCAGGATTTCAAGACCAGCCTGGGTAACAAAGTGAAAGAAATTTTTTTCTTCAAAAAAAATTTTTAATATTAGCCAGGCTTGGTGGTGCATGCCTGTAGTCCCAGCAACTAGGGAGGCTGAAGCAAGAGGATCCCTTGAGCCCAGGAGTTTGAGGCCGTAGGGAGTTATGATCCGACCACTGCACTCCAGCCTGGGCAATGAAGGAAAACCTTGCCTCAAACAAACAAAAAAACAAAAATTAAGAAATTGGTTACCTAATGCTGAAAAAACAATTTGTCCTAAATAATACAGTAATTCTTGGTATTCAGAGAGGACCAAATTCTAATCTACAAATTCATAAACAGCACTATAGATTATAAATTATTCTATATAGTGAAGTGAATTTTAGCTGAAAAAATAAACTCAGATGGCTTTTTCAGTCCCTTTAAAGAAAACTACTTTGACTATAAGAACCAGTGAAGAAAAGCAAAGTAGTATTCAGGTTTAGGGTGGCCAGCTAGACTCACTCCCAAGCAAGGTTACCTGCCCTGCAACAGCACTCTTACTGAGGATGGAATTCAAACTGCTCCTCTAGAAATGTGACACATTACTACAGATCCCAGGTTTTAAGAAAAGTCACCTGTAAATGTGGCTGGTCAAATTTATTTTATTACTGTGCAAAACCTTATGGGCATTTTTTACTAGAAAGAGTTGTCCGTTTTCACAAATAATTTGATCTAATCAGTTGTGATGTGATTCGGAAGTAGGATCGTTGGTTATATTTGAAACAAAAATCAAGGGAAAGTATTTGTATTACAGTCCAATTAAGAATAGCACCTTGATAACTTCAAAAATATGGGTGTAATTATTTGTAAAGTCTTAGTTTACAAGTATCTGGCTCCAATGTCCTTCAGAGACCTCTCCTATGAGACCAGTGCTTGTCTACCTCTCACTCTGTAGTAACAGTGCCACTGCAAGCCCATCACTGGATGACTTCTTTAAACACCACAGTTTCCACACTGAAGGACTGCAGACACAGGTAGCACGTTCTACTCCTGATTTTTACAGCTTTCACTCAGTTGCAGTGATATCAAAGAATGTGAAAACTAGTTTTCTGGCTATTTAGTAGCCGTCAGGTACGTCTCCTAGCTCGGTCAGATTCTGCCTTTCCTCTATATTCTTGCGGTTCCCTCCACCTTCATCTTGGCACATAACCCACTGATCTTATCTGGGTGTCATGTCGCTAGACTAGCAGCTCCTCAAGAACAGGGCTTTCTGTTGTTCATCTTCATGTCCCCAACCTCAAGCAATAGTGCATGTCACACAGAAGGTCACACAGCTTGAGTTTACTATTTAAGCTGAATAACGAAGCAACCAGGCATTTGACTCAGTTAACTTTCTAACAACGTAGGCTCTCCCACATTTTTTCTCATCGGAAGCCCTAGGAAGCATAACCAACCCCTTGGCAGCAGCTCATAAGATTTTTTTAATCTCATGTGACAGGAAAAAAAGCCACTATAGAAGGTTTGAGCAGGCAGCTAGCACAGCTCTACCCAGCAATGCCTAAGGGCAATCTAAATGCATCTCTGTAAGACACGGAAATGGGAACAGTTTATCACCTAGTAAAAAAAAAACAGAAAAATGAGCACAATTACTCTGGTTTCTTACAGTACAGTATGAAAAGAAATTGAATAAATACCTATGATGCCAAAATTACTAGGCTTCATACCTGAAATGATTGAGTGAAAAGCAAGAGCCTCAGAAAAGGTTTTTCTAAAATGGGCCTGTTTAAGTAGCTTGTTTCCTCAAGCAAAACTACAAATTTTGATTTATAAAGTGTGAGTAGTTGTGGAAGCACCGGTGAAAAAGCTATTTATACTCTTCCAGGCAGGAATCTGATAAGACCAGCTGGTTCTTTTTCTAGAGAGAATGCTGTATCCAACAAGCTGGGCTTGCATAGTTACCACTTTTCTCCCATCATTAAGTTTCTCTCCCCGAGTGAAAAGGAAAGAAAATTCGATTCTCGTAAGCTTTCCTTCTTTCCATGTCAGAGAAGAAATATTCAGAAGGTTGCATAAGGCTCATGTGCCAAGAGTTGAGCAGCAACAACGTGAGAAATCAAAGCCTCCATCTCTCCCAGTGGTCATGGGGGTGTTGGGTTTAGCTCAAAGTGTCACACTCTCAGTATTTAACCCATGATTTCTATCTTCTGCCACAGATGAGGACAGACTCTCTGTGTCTGTTCTAGATTTCTCTAGCAGTGTTTCTGTTCCTATGTGGATTGCCAACTCTTCTCACAGAATGTCATAGGTTCATTTCCAAGGCCAAAGAGAAGCATAAGCTGCTTACAGTAAAGGGTGATATTGATAATTAAATAATTTTCCCCATTTCACGCTCCCACTCTATTTTACATATTTTGCAGTTCCTATAAAGGACCAATAAAGCATTTTTAGTTATTCAACCATATTTCGTAAATAAAAAAACAAATGGTTTTAAAGTCTATTCTGAAGTTGGCAGGAACAAAACAATAAAAGTCCGTTTTAGATAGCAAAATCAACTTGATGAACACATTAATGAAAATTCAGAAAATCTTTTTCTATTTTTTAAACAGCTGCAGCTAAGAAAAACATAAATTCAAGTCTATACCCTATGAAATTCAAGTCATTTAGCCTATGACAGTTCTTCATTAAAAATAATGAAGGGTTGGAGAGGAAAGTTTAGAAAAGGAAGAGGAGGTACTTTTCCACAGTGGGGACTAATTCCTAAGGTTGAACATCATTCACTCACATACAACATGGTGCTGCAAATTTATTCAGACAATTTCCACAAATGTAGAATAAAGAAAGCATTATCAAATACTCCACCCATGAAAGATTAATGCTGTAGGAATTGCCACCTGCTATACACAACTAGAAACCTAGAAAACATATATGAAACAAATGATTGCAGACAGTGGACATAGGTGATGTATGTCAGTTATACCTGCTAGAGCGGGAAAAGATGAGATAAACTCTACAACTGCCCCAGCTTACTGCCCGGAAACAATTTTGTTTTTTTGCTGTTGTTAAGACAGAGTCTCACTCTGTCACCAGGCTGGAGTGCAGTGGTGCGGTCTCAGCTCACTGCAACCTCTGCCTCCCGGGTTCAAGCAATTCTCCTGCCTCAGCCTCCCAAGTAGCTGGGACTTACAGGCATGTGCCACCACGCCCAACTAATTTTTGTATTTTTAGTAGGAACGGGGTTTCACCATGTTGGCCAGGATGGTCTCAATCTCTTGAACTCGTGATCTGCCCCCCTCGGCCTCCCAAAGTGCTGGGGTTACAGGCATGAGCCACCACACCCAGCCACAGTTTTTAGGATCAAAATCAGTGAGGCAGAAGACTAAGAGGGGCTAGAGAGTCAATGAGTGGAAGAGGTAAGGTTTAGAGTTTGAAGAAACCAGAGTGTATAAAATTTGTGGGACAGAACAGTGAAGAGGGAGCTTCAGAGATCTGCAGAAGTTGCCACTCAAATCAGTGTTTAAATACTGATCTGCACGTGTGTAAAGTAAAACTCTAAAATGCTGGGGAAAAGACTGGAAAGCAGTCAGATAAAAAACAAACTAAGAGAAGGCAAGAAAAGTGGGGCAGAAGGAGGGACACAGGAAAAACAAATAGATAATAAGTAGAAAGATGGTAGATTTAAATCAAAGTAAATCAATAATTACACTTATATAAATAGTCTAAAAGTTTTGATTTTATTGAATCTGAAATAGTCAGATTTAATAAAAAATCAAAATCCAGCGATATACTGTCTCCAGAAAACCAACATTAAAAATAAATACTTTTAAGATAAGTTAAATATAGGCCAGGCACAGTGGCTCACACGTGTAAAACCAGCACTTTGGGAAGCCAAGGCGAGCCGATCACTTGAGGTCAGCAGTTTGAGACCAGACCGATGAACGTGGTGAAACCCCATCTCTGCTAAAAATACAAAAATTAGCCAGGTGTGGTGGCAGGCACCTGTAATCCCAGCTACTTGGGAGGCTGAGGCAGGAGAATCGCTTGAACCCAGGAGGCAGAGGTTGCAGTGAGCAGAGATTGTGCCACTGCACTCCAGCCTTGGTGACAGAGCAAGACGCTGTCTCAAAAATAATAATAATAAAAATAAAAATAAGTTAAACATAAAAGAATGGAAAAAATATGGACTACATATAACATGAAAAACAATCAAAACAAAGCTGGACTGGCTGTATTAACACCAGAAATAAATAGACTGCAGAATAAGGAATATTAGTGGGAATTGCAAAGAAAGAACAGAAGAAAATTTTTGTGACCATGGGCTAGGCAAATATTTCCTAGGACCCCAAAAGCACCAACTAAGGGAAAAATGATAAATTAGACTTCATAATATTTTTTGAATTGCTCTTCAGAAAATACTATTAAGAGAATAAAAAGATAAGCAGCCACAGACTTGGAAGAAATATTTTCAAAACATATAATTGATACAGGACTTGTGACAAGAATTTCTGAAGAGCTCATAATTTGATAATAAGACAACTCAATAAAAACTGGGTGAAAATATGTGAACGCTACTTAAAAGAAAATATACGAATGGCATATAGGCACATAATAGGTGCTCAGTATCATTAGTCATTAAGGAAATACAAATACTACTACATATCCACTAAATTGGCTAAAATTAAAAAGACTAACTCTACCAAGTGTTGGTGAGGACAGGGATTAACTAAAGTTTCATATGTTGTTGCAAGGTACAAATAAAATTAAAATTGATACAGGCACTTTGGGAAACAGCTTGCCAGCTGCTTCTTAGGCTAAAAGGACACCTACCACAGTACCCAGAAATCCCACTCCTCCATATTTACACAAGAAAAAATGAGAATATATGTCATGTAAAGACTGAAAGTTCATAGTCATTTTATTCAGAATAGCTCAAAATGGAAACAAGCCAAATGTGCCTAAAGTGGTAAATGAATAAACAAATGGTATATCTATAAGAGGGGATACTACTTAGTCATAAAAAGAAATACAGTGTTGATAGAGCCAACAGCATAGATGATTCTCAAATGAATTACTCAAGTGAAAGAAGGCAGACACAGAGAATTACATGCACTGTGATAAAAACAACACTATAGTAACAAAAAGATCAGTAGTTGCCAGAGGCTGGGGGGCAAAGAGAAGAACTGAATGCAAAAAAGCACAGGGATGCTTTTAGAGATAGTAAAAATGTTTTATATTTTGATTGTGGTGACACTTACACAACTTTATACACTTGTCAAAGCTAATTGAATTATACAATTCAATTTAAATTGATTTATTATATAATTAATTATACTTGATGAAACTGATTTTTTTAAAGATCAGAAGAAAATATAATAAAAAAGAAACTGTCATCATTTATTAGAACATACGTTCCTCTAAATGAGACTAAAAAAAGAAAGAACATCTGTATTAAAAGAAATTGCTCTTGTTTCTTATTACTGTGTGTCCTGTTGTGCATTTTATATCTTATCAGGCAGGGAAAAAAATCAATCTTTTTTTTTTGAGACGGAGTCTTGCTCTGTCGCCCAGGCTGGAGTGCAGTGGCGCAGTATCTTGGCTCACTGCAAGCTCCACCTCCTGGGTTCACGCCATTCTCCTGCCTCAGCCTCTCCGAGTAGCTGGGACTACAGGCGCCCGCCACCACGCCTGGCTAATTTTTTGTATTTTTTAGTAGAGACGGGGTTTCACCGTGGTCTCGATCTCCTGACCTCGTGATCTGCCCGCCTCGGCCTCCCAAAGTGCTGGGATTACAAGCGTGAGCCACTGCGCCCGGCCTCAAAATCAAACTATTTAAGGCTGAGGTTAACTATGTGGAAAGACCTACAAATGGTATAAAATTAATTTACATTAAAATGAAAGTACTTTTTGGTAACTAATTGATCACTTTTAAGGTATATTTTATAAGTGCAAAGATTACACATGGATGCTTATCCTTATTGTGAATTATTAAAAGGTTTGACATACCTGCACATTTCCTCATCAATATGAAAAATTAAGCTTCAGGAACTGACCTTATAAATAGATCAGAGGAAGCAGAAGGACAGTGAGAATAAGTTAATGACATTTCCAGATAATCAAGCCCAATAAAAATGTAGAATTTGAATGTGAAATGTGCAGAACAAATCAAATCCAAAATATATTCCAAGACTTTAAATAGCCCGTGCTAAATAAGAAAAGAATAACCTAGTAAATCTAAATCTTGGTCACATTAAGGTAGTACTTCCTTAAGTGCTAGATACACACACACACACACACACACACACACACACAGAGAGAGACAGAGTTCATTATCAAATTAATTAAGACAATAGTGAATTAAACAAAATAAAACCAATTTCCTCATGTCAAGACTTCTCAGAATCTTTAATATGCTAAATTGCATTGTGATTCTTATTGGAGAAAAGGCTGTTATAAAGCATGTCCTCAAATTATTAGAATATGAATTGTTTTCTCAAGGATTAGCTATAGGAAATTGTACTTGAATATCAAACTTTGGGAAAGCTAGCTTAGAGCAGTGTTTCTTTTCCCAGAGAAGCCCTTTCTTAAATATGTAAGCACAGTTCTTTAAACCATGTCTCAATCTTTTAATTGCTAGGTTGTTTCATTTGTTCTTCTTAGTAAATGTTAGCAATAAATATTTTGTTGCTTGTTTAGTAGTAGTCTCTTGGAAAGTGTTTATTTGTATATGTGTATGTATATGCAATTTTTTCAATCAATAATTAATTATAAAGTATGTGTATATAATTTAGCTAATTTTAAATGGTTCTAACATCATTTAAATCTAGGCAAAGCTAGTCTGGTTTATATCAGACAGGCATGCTCTCTTATCTGCAAAGGGACACTTTTTAAACAAGAAGCAGTTGCAAGACAATTCCTCATGGATCTCTTGCATTTCTGCATGTCTTCTGACCAGAGGAATTGGCAGCTTTTTACAGCACGGTCTTTTGGAGGATATTTGTATAGCAACAGCCTTGGAAGACATAGTACCTTTCTCTAGGGCACAAGGCTGATTTGTCTGCAATCAGGATAATAAAATGTCTCTTTTCAAGCCAAGGTTGGGCAGATTTTCTGGCAGGCCCCTTTAAAAGAGTGGTTTCTGAGATCCCTTTAAAAGCTCAGGGTTTCTCAGCATGAGGCAAACCCAATGCATGTGGAGTATCCACCTAGGCTGCTCCACATCATGCCCCTGGGTATCAGGGTGCAAGGGAAACATTGTGAACGTTTTGACGTTCCTTCTTCTTGAGTGCCATGAGTAATAATATCCTTTGTCTCTAGCCCAGGAGTCTCGTATCTTCTGCAAGCATCCATGAAACTGTGACAGGTAAACTTATTAGCTTGCAAATAGGATAAAATCTCAGGCACTTCATAGTTTTGACAGCTGTAACATTTACTTTGAGGTGACATTTCCAGATGAATATCTTTTCACGTAATAACAGGAAAGGCTTGAAGATGTCAGTGGAGGATTAAATGACACAAGATGGGGAAGTTATAAAGAGGTTTAGTCTTGTTGAAAGAACCAAATACATAATATTGGTTCCCAGGGGCTGCCAATGTAAGGTATAATGTAAAAGTCAGAAAGAATATGATAGAGGCAGAATTTCAGAACACAGTGGTTTGATTTCATGATCTAGCTATATCGTCTACATAATTTGTACAAACAGAAGAGGGTGACAGGAAGCCAGAATCTGGGACAAGTGTATTCTATAAGTCTGCAAATAAAATAATATTCAGAAAGCTAAAATAGTCCTATAGTACCTCTTTCTTTTGGGCCTCCTGGCATGATCATCATATACACTACATGCTTGCAATTTTAGATGGAGGGAAGGATTGAAAAGGTGTGTTGTAGGAACAAGTTGCAAATCACAACATTCCAGAAAAATAAATGCTCTGGAATTACAGAAATAAGATGATACTGTCTACACTCATGTTTATCACCTAACAGAGGATATTTGTGCATCGTTTTTTCTTTTTATTTGTTTTATTCTTCTTACACAAAAAACAAAAATCTCAAGGCTTTGGATTATAAAAACTGCCTTGTTATTCAATAGGTGGTATAATAGCTCCATAAAATGCTCATTTATAAGCCCTAGATCCTGAAATATGTTGCAAAACACAGCAAAAGGGACCCCATTATGTAATTATGTGACAAACTGTAAAATGGAGTGATTACTTTGGATTATCTGAATGGACTTAATCTAATCACATAAACCTTTAAAACTGAGCAGAGAGGCTGGGCACAGTGGCTTACACCTGTAATTCCAGCACTTTGGGAGACCAAAGCCGGCAGATCACCTGAGGTCAGGAGTTCAAGACCAGCCAGGCCAACATAGTGAAACCGTGTCTCTAGTAAAAATACAAAAATTAGCCAGGAGTGGTGGTGGGAGCCCGTAATCCCAGCTACTCGGGAGGCTGAGGGAGGAGAATTTCCTGAACCCAGAGGCAGAGGTTGCAGTGAGCCAAGGTTGTGACACTGCACTCCAGCATGGGTGACAGAGCGAGACTCTGTCTCAAAATATACATGTAAATAAATAAGAAATTTTTAAAAAATTAAGCAGAGAATACTTTTCCAACTGGAGGCAGCAGAGGTGTATCAGAAAAGAAGCCAGAGGGATTTGAAGCACAAAAGTGATTCACCCTATTGTTCCTGGAGGGGCCTCGCATGAATGCATAAGAAGCAATATGGACAGACTAGGAGCAAAGCCTGGCTCCCAAGTGACAGTCAGCAACAAAATAGAGACCTCAGTCCTATAACCACATAGAACTGAGTTCAGCCAACAAACTGCATGAGCCTAGAAGTGGATTCATCTCTCAGTGTCCAGAAAGAATCAGCCTTCTGGACTCTAAGCAGATGATCTAGCTGAGCTAAACTCTACCCAGACCTCAGACCTTCAGAGCTATGAGATCATACATGCATATGGTTTAAGTGCTAAATTCATGGTAATTTGTTATAGCAGAAATAGAAAACTAATATATATACCAAACTCCCTCTGTAACCACTGATAGACAATTTGTATGAAGCTTTTATATTTGAGGATTCAAGCAATGATAACTCAATAAGCAAACCTGTAGAGATGTTGCCAGTTTTTAATTCAAGTATCAGTTATTTGCCTATAGACATTTGTCTAGTAAATGAAGTAACTTGATGAATAATTGAAACTTTGCTATTTGATACCTTTTCAATTATTCACTAACAAAAGAGAATAACAGTAACATTGCCAGAGAGTTTAGGTAAATATTTCTGTCTTGAATTTATTTAACTCTTATACCATGACTACAATGTCAAAGCTATCACAACTGAGAGTGAATATTGGAAAACTTCCTTTGAATTATTCTTTTAGGCATTGAACACGAGGTCCACTGTGGGTTAGTGGAGCACACAGGTTAGTATTTGCATCTTGCCAGGAAATAACCTCATCCTTCTAAAAGGGGCTTTCTTGTTACTTTTGAACTTTCCTTCCCAGCTAGCTTCCTAGCTAACTTTTCTTTGAGAATAAAAGGTTTTGAAATGTCTAAACAGCAGGATTGAAGTATTATCATCTGTGCTTTGGGGAGATGATAATATAACTGATTATTAGTTAATGCATAGCAGATTAGTAACAAACTTTAAGAATGATACTAAAGAACTGCAAAGAGAGGAAACGTCTCTCTAAGGTACAGTGAGTGATTTGGAATGATCACAATTACTTATGTGCTAGCTCTGAGTCAATACTCCAGAGGAGGAGCCTCATCTCAGGATTATTAATATAAGTGAAGAGTTAAGACCTGTTAATATCACAGGACAGTGGCTAGTGATATAAATCACCAATTATATCCTCACAAATGCACATATTTCAGAGGCAGAAGATTCTGCCTTCTTTTTTTTTTTCTTTTTGAGACAGGGTCTCACTCTGTCACCCAGGCTGGATTGCAGTGGTGTGATCACAGCCTCTATCTCCCTGGCTCAAGTGATCACCTCAGCCTCCTAGGTAGCTAGGACTATAGGTGCATGCCAACAAATCCAACTAATATTTTATTATTATTATTACTTGTCCTGGAGATACAGTCTGGCTATGTTGCCCAAGGTGGTCTCAAACTCCTGGACTCAAGCAATCCTCCTACCTGTGCAACATAAAGAGATCTCATCTGTACTAAAAATCAAAAAATAAAATAGTCAAGCACGGTAATGCACACCTGTAGTCCCAGCCACGCAGAAGGAAACAACCTAAATGTCGGCCATTGGACAGCCTCTGGTCTACCATGATGCACCTAGAACACAATGGTGCTCTTACAGACCTGTAGAACTACATACCGTGGGCAGAGGGTGATGTTTCAAAGACAAATATTTTCCATGATTACAACCTACAGTATCAGAAACACGTCACTGCCAGGTATTCACATGGCCAAGAGGAAGACGGCCAAGTCTACACCTTTGGTGATGCCTGACTCCTGAGGAAAGAAGGCCCTAGGAAGGCAGGGTGGGGTTTATTCAGCCAGAGAGCATGGAGCTACCTACACCAGCCCAAGCCCTCTATATTAGTAGCTTGGGCTACCATATCAATGAACCACAGACTGAATGACTGAAACAACAGAAATCCATTTTCTCACAGTTCTGGGTGGCTTGTGGATTGCAGTAGGCATCAGTACTTCATTCCTTTGTATGCTTCTCTGTGTCTTCACATGGTCTTCCCTCTGTACATGTTTGTGTCCAAATTTCTTGTTCTTGGAAGGACACCAGTTATACTGGATTAGGGCCCACCCTAATTATCTCATTTTAACTTAATTACCTCTTTAAAGGCCCTGTTTCCAAATACAGTCACAGTGTGAGATACTGGGGGTTAGGCTTTCAACATCAATTTGGGAGACAGGACACCAATTTAGCCTATAATACCTGCTATCAGAGAAAGTCCAGAAGCACCTAAGTCTAAAACTAAGTCCCCTTTTTCCTTTCATCCACCTGTCCTGATCTTGTACTGCCCGCTTCCATTCCCATGGCCATAGGACATGGATTCCTTCTGCCCCTTGTCTACCAAAGAATAGATAAACCTCCTAGCTTCCCTCAGATTTCTTTAGCCCTCAAAGAATGCTCATGGCCTTCTGAACACTTCTATAGGTTTAAAGTATGGGGCAGTAAACATCCTTTCCCTCTTTTAGAACTTAGATCTTGTTAGGAGAGACAAGGTCCCACTAGGAGAGGTTATTGTATATACAACAGGCCAAAGAAAGATGTACCCAGTTTATTGGGAACAACAGTAACTAACAGTAACATAGAACTTTACCACCAAAACTACATATACATATATCATCACTTTTGATCCCCATGGTAATCTGAAAAAAACAGGACATCTGCAGTTTACGAATAAAGAATCTGAGCTTTAGAGTGTTTCCATGATTTGCCCATGGTTGTAAGCTAGGTTATACAGTGAGAAAGATCCAGGGCTCTGACTCAGACCCAGAGGTTCTTGGCTCCTAATATTGCTCGATATATTGAGCTGCTGCCTCCCTATTTTAAACAAAAGTGAAGATGTGGCATTTTTGATTCAGAAAAGTCAAGTGAGCCGGCGAGTGTACTTGCCAGAGAAGTGAAGAACAGATCTGGCCCCGGGAAAGGGGAGGGAAAAACAAAGCGAGTGAGCTGCAATAATCGGGAAACACCGAGCTCCAACCGTGAGGGGAAAAGGCAGGCTTCTCCTCTCCCCACCTCTGCTGGCCTGAGGGTCACCAGACAAAAATTGGAAATAGTAGCTTAAGGGGAAAGGAGAGAGGAACGGCACACAGAGGGGCCTAGGCTTCCTCTAAACCAAGTTTCCAAAAGGAAAGAGGGCAGAAACTATCCGAAGACATGGCTGCTGTCTTGCTAACCCCATGACCACAAGGGAGCAGGCTTGGAGCGTTGTTTCAGGCATTCCCCCAGGATTCTTCTTAATTTGCAGCCTCTGTATGTCAAGCCTGGGTCTGCCTGCAGCCTGTTTACAGAAGAAATGGTCTGAGGAAGATAAACCTAAGGAGAAATCCTCACATCAAAATATTTTGTGTTGAAAGAAATTGTACAACCCTTCCCCCTGTCCTCCAGAAAGGCTTTTTATTTTCTAAAGGGCATGTTGCTTAAATCGCTCCAACCAAGGCTGCACAGAGCTCTTCAAAGGCCTTCTGTGGCTGCCCTTGGGAGACGGTGCCAAAACACATTAGATTTTGAAGCTCTAATTTGAAAAAATGTTTCTAATTCAGATCTCAGTTTCCTTTAGTAAATTTCATAGTATTATTTCTCATTACACCTCCTCTTGGCACTATATATAATCCTATCCTTCTTTTTACCCTTCAGCTGGCAGTCAAGAGGTATTGCATCTATCCAATTCATCACTTAGCCAAGACATGTAAAGCATATTGAGTTATTTCAGCCACTTTCTTCAGGCTTAAGTTCTTAATATGATCACTTTATCGTCCTCAGCACTTTTCTGGCAAACAATCTCAAAATTGGGAGGAATTTTAAAGATCACTTTAGTCCAGCCACCCAATTGATATCTAAATCCCATCTACCCAGCAGACCAGTGAAACAAACTCCACATAGTTACTCAGCCTTCAGGTAACTCAATGCTTTGTGAACTGACCCTTTATTTATTTGAGCAGCAGAAATATATTTTCTTATACTTCTTTCTTCTGGTGGGGAAAAAAACGTCACTTCCAACCATTGTTCCGTGCTCTGAAGGTGAAACAGAAGTCTATGGTTTACAGATATAGCCAATCAAATATTAAAAACAACATTCAAACTCATTGAATATCCCAAGATGCTAGCTAAAATTAGGTAGTAAGTACGTGCATTAGTTTTAACTATGAATTAAGCCATTTGTTTACTTATCTACTCATCAACTTGACTGGAAAACACAAAGAAAACATCAAAGTGTTATCTCCTGAAAGTACTCCATTCTCCCCAGTGCCTTCTTTTGGTCACTGCCTTACTTGTTCTAGGAGAGCCCTTACTTTCTCTATCATTTACCTATAATATTTTTTTAAATCCCTACTAGGTGGTTGGTAAGAAATATAATGTGAATTTGGACTAATAAGTGAATATGGACTAATTTGGACTAATAAGTGAATATAACAGAGTGACTTAGCCCTTTCTGATATTATTATATTTTATCAGAGACCTTCAATATTCAACATAAGTACATGATGCTGCAAGCATCAGGTGACCTAGAAGTTTGAAAGGAGTGAGACTTTGAGTCTGGAAAGTGCTTTTGACCTTTTTAAAAGTAAACTTTATTTGTCTAGCCTAGAGCCAATGCTGGAAAATACTAGTAATATGTCTCTGGTCCTAGAATAAATCCACATTTCAATGTTGAAAGAACTGCTTACATTATTTGCTTGGGGAGATGACTCAAGACGTCTGGCATAAGCCGCAAAACAGCTCAGGCGAATTGAATTTGCATCTGGGAAGTAAGAGGCTTACCATAAGCATTCTTCTGTGATTACTCACATAGTCAAGGGAAGAAAACTCCTGACTAAATTTTTGCACTCATTTCTAGAAATCCCTTTATTATAAGGATGGAGAGACCCACTAGCTCAGTTGTCTCTCTATCAAGGGAGGACACTTAAACCTCCCTTGACTGGTAAGAGATTAAGGATCTCCCAGGAAGGAAATGCCACTGCTTCTGGTGATTGTCTTTGCCAATGTGCCATTAAAAATAAGACTGTATGTCTCCTTGCCCCTCTTGCCCTGATTCCAACCCCTCTGAGTCTCCCTTTTTCTCTTCTTTTCAGAATGCCATTTTCACTCTCCCGACCCTCCTCCCCTCATCCACCCCCCACCCCAGATTAATCTTTGCCAAGTGTGTTAGTCCATTTTCATACTACTATGAAGAAATACCCAAGACTGGGTGACTTGTAAAGAAAAGAGGTTTAATGTAGTCACAGAGAGGAGGCCTCACAATCACGGTGGAAGGTGAAGGAGGAGCAAAGTCACGTCTTACAAGGTGGCAGGCAAGAGAGCATGTGCAGGGGAACTGCGCTTTCTAAAACCATCAGATCTTATGAGATTTATTCACTATCATGAGTACAGCACGGGAAAAACCTGCCCCCATGATTCAATTACCTCCCACCAGTCCCTTCTATGACACCTGGGGATTATGAGAGCTATTTAATACAATTAAATAGGAGCTCTGGGTGGGGACACAGCCAAACCATATCACCAAGCTCAGAGAATTCCAGTGACTCTATTTGCTTCCAGAATAAAAACCAAACTTACCTGGTGCTCCAGGTTCTTCATCAGCCACCTTAATCCTACCGTTTTAGGCTGACATCTCACACTCTTTTCAGAAATCCTCTGACTTCAACAAAGCTAACCATTGTGCCTACCCGCAGTGATGCAAACCTTTTCACACCAGCTCCTAGTGTCCTGTCAGCCTGAGTGTTCTTTGTTACTTGCTTCCACGTGAGTGTGCTCTACCTGCCTTTAGCACGAATGCGTCCATGAAAATTTATTTGCTATTGCTCATGAGTTCTCCTCCTAAACCCTTGGGGAATTGTGCTTTTTCCTTTCTTGTGATAGGTACATGGTCTAACTTGCACTATTTTACCATCTTCCTCCCTGACTACATGCTCTCCTATAGCAGAGCCTAGTACCATGTCTTGCATCCAGTAGTGCTCAATAAGTGCTTATCAGATAGCATCAAACATTTGCCAGTAACCTGAGTTTATTCACAAACTCAGATGCCAATGAAAAAGAAATCAAGAAGGACTAAATGGCATATGTGCATGTTCATTTTAGCTTTTCAGAATATTGACTTTGATCACTTAATTCAAGGGAGTTTTGTGGTTATATCACTGAGTCCTTTGTTATGTACATATGTGGTGATTAGAAGAAAAGGAAAAAAGTTCATAACTTGCCTTCATCAAGTTTTGGTGCTGATAAACCATGCTAGAAACTATTCACATTTCCCTTGCTTCTGGCTCCCTCACTACTTTTTATTCCATTGGTGCTATTGTGTCCCTCTTAACATTTGTGTGCTGTTCTCTTGAAGTCTTTGGAGTTCTTGCAGAGTATCATAATGCCTTATAATCAGTGAGAAAAATGGAACAATTCAATTTCCCACCAACATAACTCTGGGTAATCCTCCTTTGCTGCTAATTCTAAAAAGGACTGGAAAACACACACAAAAAAATCAAAATGCTATTTCCTGAAATAATTCCATTCTCCCTGATGCCTCCTCCAAAGTGGCGGCAGAAGCAGAAGAAACAAAGTGAGCTTCCAGGAGCTAATGATAGTGCCACCATCCAGGACTGCAATAATTGAGTTTTAATGTCCTGAGCTGTTGCTTGTCATAAATCCTCTATATGTAAAACTGGAGCATCTGCTACACAAGATTAATGGTTAGCAGTGTATATAATATTTATTAAACCTCTTTTTATGTTGCTTGGCAATCTGTGCTACCATCAAACAAGTCGAAATAATTGACATTTAGCACATCAACCTGCTTTTGACTGAGAAGCCTGACATTCATGTAGATAGTAAACATTTGGCAATTGCTGTAAATGTCTCCAAATTTAACGTCATGACCTTTTCTCAGGTAAATGTTTTTGGATAAAATGTAAATAATGATTCACTGTATGTCAAATACCACAGTATGTCAAATACTGTGCAATGTCAGGTTTACTGTCTTGTTACCCTCCAGGGGTTCATAGATTGGTTGACCTGTTGCATCTTTCAGTAAGTTTTATATGAAAACTCACTATTATTTATTATAATTCATTGGCTTTCCCTACTTTGCCCTCACAATATTTCTGATTAAGAAGAAGTGTGGTTTGGTTTCACCGTATAATTAAATGAAACTTGGCATTTTAAAAATCCATACTCCAGCATGAAAAAATTAATTCTATTGTAGTGGCCTCAAAGCACAAGGATGCATAACATGCCATAGGATCTCTGGAATCAGTCACTTTGAATGGTCAAGTAGAAGGTAGCGCTAACAGATTCAAGGGGCCCATCCTTTCACCTTCCAAGATCTCTGGGCTCTTCTCCAATCATATAACAAATGCTAATGTTATGAAAGCATAATGTAGCTACATCTGATTGTGCTACTCTACAAAAATTCATCTTCATTGATCAATGTGAAAGGATTGCTCTAAATAATAGTCCAATAGTTCCTTCCAACTGACTACTACATTTAAGTGGTTTCCCTAAGAGGAACTAGACTTTTCCATGATGCTCACTTAGTACATACCAAGTATAAATGGAATTTTTTATGCATCTTCCATTCTTTTAGTTTAATAAAGTAACCTAGACAGAGTATTTTGCAACTGTTGAAGTGATTCAATTACAGTCTTTTAATATAGCAATAGAAATAGATATGTGTTGATGAGCTAACAATAAAATCAAATCTATTTAAATGTTTTTTCTATGTTCAAAGATAAGATAGGCATTTAGGCCCAATTCCTAGAAAGATTTCTGGAAACTCATATAATCAGTTAAAAAAAAAAAGGTATGAAGACCCATTGTGTACCTGATATTCGCTTTGCATTTTGAGTATCGTTTTTTTTTTTTAACATTCCTTTGACAGAATTTTCCTGAGTCCCTACTATGAGAAAAAGGCATACTCTAGACATTGCTACTTCAGTTCTGAAGAAGACATCAAGGTGTCCTCCATCTTAAAGCCTACACTATGGGGAAAACTTTATATTTGTCTTCTTTTTGTTTCCACAACACTAACTGGGAGTTAAAGCTATTGATACTTTAGAGAACATTTCTTCCAATACCCTCATTTCAGACACGGTGAATTTTAGTCTCAGAATTTATATGTGACTTGTCCAAAGTCGCATACTTCCAGTGGCAGATTAAAGTAAGAACTAAGTTCTTCTGCTTCCTAGGGAACTTCACACTCTACCTACTTCATTCTCGAATCCACTTACAATTGGATTGCAGCTGATGGAAGAGTTTGAAAAACATTATCCAAATTCTCATGTAATTGCCACTACCTGAAGACACAACAAACTCTGTCTGTGCATTTTAATATCTCTTAGGAGTAACGTTAGATTGTGGGTAAAAATAATAATGATGACAATAATCTTATCAAAAATTTTTATAATGCCTATTAGCTTCTAGATCTATTTCTGAGTCTTTTACATACGTGAATACATTGAATCCTCACAACAACCTTATAAGGTACGTATTGCTATTACCCCCACTTTACAGATGAAAAATTTATTAGGCACAGAGAAGTAAAGAAACATGCTCTTAAGATGTTCGTCAAGTTAATGAGTCAGTGCAGCCATTAAAAAGAATGAGTTTACAATGTGCACCGATGTTGTAAGATTTCTACAGTACATTGTAAAGTGAAAAATTATGTATTTATCTATGCGTGTAAATATATATACATACATATATACACATAGGTGTATGCCACTATTGTTTATTTTAATCACCAGAGAACTTTGTCAAAATATACTATCCAGAACTCTAAAAAACCAGAATGTCCCTGCATGGAGGTTATACTCGCGGATTCATAAATAGACTCTAACAAGTACTACTGGTTAAGATTGCCACCCTGGTGCAACTCAACTCAGCAGGGAAGTGGGGTTCTAGTTAACTAAGCAGAATAAATCATATTAAGTTATAAAGTCCAATACTCTTAAAATTTTCAAGATATATTTATTTTTAAAGCTACAAATATATCTCACATCATGTGCAAAAAATATACACATAACCAGAAGCAAAAGTTGGTGCCCCTTGCTGACCCTGGACATCCACGAAATCTCTCATGTCACCAGTATGCCAGAAAAACAGGCATTTAATTGTTAATCCCTGATTTAGACCATTGAACTGCAATGCCCTTTAAGGCTAAGCTAAATTTTAAATTCAATTCACTTGAAGGAGTTCATTGGTGACCTTTGAGAAATCAATTTCACAGTATCCCAGAAAAAAAATGATCTCACTTCCCTGTAAATTGATGACCTGAAAAGACATGTGCTTTTCCTACCAAATAGATTGGGAGAGTGCGTTCACGTTTAAAGTTTAGTGACAGTCTGTTATGTCCTAATGGGAAACTTTTATCTCCACAAAAAGAGAGAGTGAAGGGATGAACGGTGAGAGGCAGCTCTGGATGGAGTACTTTTTGCAGAAACATTTAGCAATTTTGATGGGCACTTTTGGGGCCTTATCCACTCATTATTTTGACTACTTAAATAAAAATTAAAATCTTTTTTTGTTAAAATCTTTAAAATCAGAAACTGTTTTTTGTTGTTGAAGTGAAAGTAGTTTACACGGAGACAAAACTTCAGAGGTAGTTATGGAAATACAATGTTCAGAATGGAGAGACAGAAAATAGTAGACATCACAATGAATTCTCCTAACTGTCCAATGAATACACCTCCCATGAGTGACCTTAGTCTGACTGTGTGCTCTCTCTGTCAGGGGCCCAGGATCCCTAAACATCTAGATTCAGGATTCCCTGTGGCTGAACTTTGTTTCCTTTATCTTTCTTATCAATGCCAATGGACCCTCCCAAATGGCATACAACCTCCCTCTGTTGAGAGTCCTGATATCCCAACCATAGCTACTCCTGGGGAAGTCCCAAATTGGCTCCACTATCTTAGCTAAAGAGACAGCAGCAGTCCTTTCAGAGAGCTCTATGATCGACTTCAACCACCAGTTCCTAATTTTGGTGACAATTATTCAATTAATAAATCTATCTATGAGGCCTGGCATGGTGGCTCATGCCTGTAATCCCAGCACTTCGGGAGGCCAATAAGGGCAGATTACATGCCTGTAATCCCAGCACTTTGGGAGGCCAGTGAGGGCAGATTGCTTGAGCTAAGCAGTTAGAGACCAGCTGGGCAACATGCTGAAACCCTGCCTCTACAAAATATACAAAAAATTAGCCCAGTGTAGTGGTGTGCACCTGTGGCCCTAGCTGCTCATGAGACTGAGTTGGGAGGATCACCTGAGCCTGGGAGGTAGAGGCTGCAGTGAGCCGAGATCACACCACTGCACTCCAGCCTGAGCAATGGGAGTGATACCCTTCTCAAAAAATGATTAATTAATAATAAACCCATCAGTGAGGTAAACAACTGAGTCAAAATTTAGACAAAACAATGAGACAATTCTTGTTTTGTCAGCTCAGTATAAGCTTGTAAGAAAACCGAGAGTTGGTCCAGGATATAATGACAGACAGGTTAAGAAGTCCCAAGTTTCATCTCTTTTCAAGGAGTATTTATGGATTACCCTCTGACTTAGCAAACAATGACTCAAGTCCCACCTCCTATCTGCGTACCCAGCAGAGTTAAACACTGCTACTCCGGACAGCCTTATATAAATAAGTTATGGACAATATATTGCCAGCTTCCACCACCCAATAACATCATGTATTTTTTATGTATTGTTGGGATTCGTAAGTTGGAGGCATATCCATTGAGATGGATAATGGTCGTCTCTTTTATTTTATGCACTTAGCCTTCTTATTGAGAACTGCATTAATCTTGTGTTTTATAATGCTGAATGCCAAAGAGGTGTCTGTCTATTCCTCTCTGTCTGTTACAACAAAAAACAAAGAGTCCTGTTTTGGCTTCTAATATACTTGCTCCTCTGGCCTCTTCTCTGCTTAGACATTTTTATTAGTATAATTGTTTTTAGAAGAATAAGCCAAAAGCTAGAATCTAAGGAAACAAAACTTCCTATGGGGTTGATTTATGATCCAATATAATAAAAATCCTTGTACTTTGAAATTCAGTCCCCAAAGTCAAGAAGGATTTGATGTCAGAATGTTTTTAAATCATTTTCTAAAGGAGATCTAATACAAGTGCCTTGAGACACTAAGGTTCCTACAGATGGAGTTAAACTTCGTATTGATTTGTATTGGTATCAAGCAGTATTAGGTGATTTAACCATCATTAGTTTCAAATTGTTATATGGATTGAATAGCTATTTTATTCTAAATGCAAACACAATAGCACAATACAAAGCTATTATTTAAATATTTTAAATAGACTGTAATTTTGAATATTTCTAGGATGACGGTTTTCCCCCACTCCTCTGCAATAAGCCATGCTGCAAATGTGAGAACAAGAACAAGTCAGTGTAAACACACACCATTACACCACCAAAGAGAGGCTTGGACCTTAAGTAGATAAGGGTTTTTTGCAACTGCAAATCTGTATTGACATCCTAATAATTTCCTTGCTTACAGAACATCAGAGATAGACGGGACCTTCAAAGAGAATTTACTCTAGCACCTTTATTGTACATTGGACAACCTGAGTGGGTCACTAGATTATCACATAGCTATTTAGAGGAAAAGATTAGGTAAGAATGGAGGGCTGCTGTCTTCTACTCTAATGTTCTCTCCACCAGACCGTATCATGTCTGTGACCTTAGAAAACCAAAGCAGTTATGCATACATGAAATTATTTGCCAACCTTGAATGAAAATGGGAAGGACCCCATGATCAATACAAAGGAATCTAATGTTGATATTTTACAAAATGAAACTAGGTAAAACTCAATTTTTTTGTCCATTACAAAGAATACTAGCTACTTTATATTTCCTATGTTCATCGTTTCATTTTTATTGGCGGTTCGTAGGACTTGTTTTTACTGCATCTCTAACCTTGAAGCTGCTGTTTTGAAAGCAATGTTTTCTAACCTTTGTCTCTTGTTTTCACCTACGGGGCAATTATTGTGAATACTTTGTTAAAATTTGAAAAGGAATATCTGTGTCATTTTGCTAATGCTATTCAGAGCTATCACATATCTACCACCAATTACTCTATTAGATGTACACATTTTCACACTAAGTCTAAGAATGTGACTAAGATCACCAGAATAAGGATCTGAGAGGACAAATCTAATTGACATGTTTATATCAATCTTAAAAATTGAAATGTATGAGTCTCACAATAGGTGACATTTGTTGAGCACTTACTGTGTTCTAGACCCTTGTCAAGTGTCATATATATACATATACTTTCTCAACTTTATCCTCTGCACAAAACTAAAAGGTGGATTCAATTATTGCTCTAGTGCTGAAGAAAGAGAAGTTCAGAGAGAACTTGTTCAAGAACACATTGCTAGCAAGTGATAGACTAGGTTCTCGTCCCTGGCAATCGGACTCCAGGGCCCTTACCTTTGACCTCTGTGATCTAAAGGGCTAGAGCATACTGTCTCAGCTAGATTCTGCTGCCCTTAATTGGCTCGCCAAGCCAGATCAAAATAAGAACCTAGCAAATCTGACTCAGAAAATAGCATAAAGTAACAGAAAGCCAAGTTGGTTTCACTGATCGTGAGGCCAAGTCAGGGTCCAAGGACAACTCATTAAGAGCCTCACTGGGAGCAGATTTAGGACCATGCCATCTTCAACGATGCAGATAACAACTTCATGAGATTTGAAGGTCCTTGTTCCAATAGCCTTCATCAATTGCTTTCAATTTCTTATGTAAATAAATTTATAGATATGGAAATGCCAACTCACTGCAGAAAGAAAAGCCTGATAAACGCTTAATGGATGTAACCCTTATTAACAGTTTATGGTACCAGTGAGAATTCTGCCTATAATTTAAAGCAGCAGCATAATTATTCCATTTTCCATAAATGGCTACTGTAATAATACCAAGTTTATAGTTTGTCACAGGGGTTGGCAGCACAAATACATACGTAGCTGTTGACTTTTAGTAAGTCAGATACATTGGTGATATTCTCTAGCATTAGGAATATGGGATACATTTATGAATACGTGGAGACATTTACTTAATGATATGAATTAACACATTAAAGAAGAAGTAAGCACAGCACACAATGAAATACAGCATACAAATAAACAAAAATGTTTTCACACATGTTGTAACCTTTGCCTTGCTACCTCTATAACTTTCCATTTACACCATGTTTTCAGTTAATCTCAGGGTGAAAAATGTCACTACAATCACACTATGTTCTATCAATGTATAAGAAATCATTTCTGTTATAAAATGAAGGATGATAAACTAAAAATCAATCAGCATACGCACATCTGGAAATACTCTGGAGTCCTGTTTCTGAAATATTAGTATTAAATACGAAAGAATTGCTTAATTATTTGATGCTGTTGCTTTAAGTAAACTTTTTATTATTTCACTTCAAAGTCTAGAATATTGATAATGAGATGATTCATAGATAGTGATGACAGTAACCTTTTACCTTTGTTATATCTTGAAAAGTCACTTGGCTTTATGGACTTTTATAGGCACTCATTTCCAGTAATTGTGTACCATATTTCAGTGAAATCAGATGTATAATGTCACAGGAGAAAAAGATGCTCCAGCCTAATTTTGCCCTACATCTTCTAGATTGAAGGTCACAATGATGCGTTTTTTAAATTAACTTAGTACTCTAAGAGACTTACATCTTGAATACATCTAGGATGACAGAAAATGATGTAATGAATCTTCAGTTAGTGGTCCTTATGTTTGCCTCATAACATTGTGTTTTCTTCTATTATATTGCTCTGTAATTGTCTATTTACTGGTCTGTGCCCTACCCCAAATTATAAGCTTCTTGAGCTGGTGATTGTATCTTGCTCCTTTTAATCTTCATGTTCTTCTTTGGGTCCTCAGTGCTGGTACAGTGCTTTGCACATGGTAGACCTGTGCTATACATTTGTGAAATGGAGAAGAAAGGACAAAAGGGAGAGAGAGAAGCAGAAATCAGAGGGAGAGAGGAAGGGAGGAATTCTGTTACATCCTCTTGACAAACCAAGGAAGTCTATCCTTCAAGTCCTAACCAAGGCAAACATATGAAAGACATATCAATTTCTAGATGAAGATATTCACACTGATGATAATGATACCAAGAAAAGGCATCAGCATCAGCAGAATGTTCTGCTGCTATGAAACTTAGAGAAAATTCCTTTGGTTACAATGTATTTGGAGTTCCATTCAGTTAGGTTAATCAGGCATAAGATCATGCTCATCATTTTTTTTAATAATAATTTTAAAACACTCAAGTAGTGTTTATTAGTGTCTAGTATGAGTCCAATATTATGCTAGCCCCTGAATGAAATGCAAAAGAAGTTGTGCAATCATCCATTCATTCAGCACTTATTGAGTGTTTAGTCATTTGCCAGATGTGCTGAGCGCTTTCCCTGCCCTTGAGATAATTACATTGTTCCTGGGAAGCCAAAGCATGCAAGTACAAAACAGAACACTATGAGAACACTGAGATACACAACAACATTTCATAAGAAAGGTGGTACTAGCCAACATTTAGAAAGTGCTGTGTCAGGCAAGGTGCTAAGCATTTTATACACTTTATTTTAAGTTCACTATACTTCATACTCATTGTCATTGATATCCCCATTGCACAGCTAAGAAAAGCTCAGCTCAAAGCAGTTAGTTAGGTTGCCTGTGTTAGTCCACTCAGGACTATAACAAAATGCCATAAATGGAGTAGCTTATAGACAACAGAAATGTATTTCTCACAGGTCTGGAGGCACGGAAGTCCAAGGTCACATGCCAACAGATTCAGAATCTGGTGAGGGTCCACTTCCTTACCAACAGTCGTCTTCTTACTCCAACTTCATATGGCAGAAGGAGGAAGGGGCCTCCCTAGGGTCTCCTTTGTAAGGGCATTAATCCCATGCATGAGGGTTCAGGCTCTACCTCTGTGAACTAATTACCTTCTAAAGTCTCCACCTCCTAATACCATCACCTTGTGGTGAATTCTAACATATAAATTTGGGGGAGACATAAACATTCCAAACATAGCATTGCCCAAGTCACCAGGTAACAACTTAAGCCAATAGTCTTTCTGGTTCTGAAGTTTATGTACTTAAACACTATGAGCTACAACTTCGGATCACCTGCCTAAATTTTTGGATGTATATAATATATCCTAAGGAATAGAGAGAGAGTCTGTATTGACTAAAATTATAAGAAAGATTTCATGGAAGAGATAATACTTGAAATACAGGTCTTGAAGCGTTGACACAATTTATATAATGTGAACAGATGGAAGAAAACAGTGATAATTTCAAGGTGGAGGCAGGGAACAGTAAGTCCCTAAATGTCAATGGAAACTTATTTAAAATGATGAGTTCTATCTAGAAGCAGATAATTTAGTGGGGCCAAAGCTTTCAGTTGTTAAACCTACCAAGATGAATGGACATGCTCAGGATGGCAACCTCGAGCTCCTGAACCACCATATCAACCCCTGAGCCTTGGCAACCTCAAGCTCCTGAACCACCACCATATCAACCCCCTAGCCTCACTGTCGCCCCATCCTTTATGATGCCAAGTTCTGTTCCTTTAACCTTTGAATCCGTTTTTCCTTTCCCTCCTCTACCACCCAAACCTTTAGTTCAAGGCTTCACAATTTCTTCCTGGCGTTAGTGCTCCAGTATTAACCTGCTTTGTGACCCCATGCAAGTTACTAAATCTCTCTAATCCTTAGTCTTCCTCCTAGCGAATGGGGCATGATAATAAAACCTTTCTCGCAGGCTAGTGTGTGCATTAAGTGAGACAATCCATGTAAAGTCCATACCTCAGTGCCTGGAAAATAGTATGGAATGATAGGAGAAGAAAAACTTTTTTTCCTCTACCCTCTTAGGTTCAGTTACTGGTGGCTGGCAAATTAAACTGATGAAAGACTTATTAACAAGAGGGGAAAAAATATTTAGTTCCATACATATTTATGTTCTTAGAGCCTTTCCTGTGTCTGCTATTCTTCAGTTGCTGCAAAATGAGTGCTCAAAATGATCCTTATGCCAAAGTGACATATTTTGGGGGTAGAATATTTTAGTCCCCTTCAAACTCAATAAATACTAGCTTTGCCATATTTTTATCTTGTCTCTTTATGATCTGTCTCCCTATTATCCATCTCTTAAACTCTGGTTCGAGTTATCTTTCCAAAAATACGTCTATAATCATCTCAGTCTGCTGCTTTAAAATTTACCAATGATTTTTAATTGCCTCTAAGATCAAACCCAAACTGTTTGGTCTGATATTAGCTTTGTGACCATTTGTCTATTGGTAGATTCACTTAATTCAAAACAAATAAGTAAGCCCCTTTAGGAACTATCCCAGATACACAACAACAATCAATAATGACAACAATAAACTTGGTAATTCAAAAGCTAGTGCTCAAGGTGAAGTTCTGGACTAGAAATTGAGATTTGGACTCATCATCATGTGAACGCAATTTCAAGTTCAGAAATGACTATTATATTGTCATTTCTATTAGAATATTCAGGAGTATCAGCATGTGAGTGATCCGTGGGCATGGCTGAGATTACTGATGGAGAACATGTAGCATAAGACAAAAAAAGGGTCTAGAATAAAACTTTTGGAACCCCAACATTTAAGGGACAGACAAAGGCAGGAGAGTCCATGAAGGAAACTGATAAGGAACAATTTAGAGAAATTGAATGGGAACCAGATGAAGCTGCCATTAAAGTCAAGGGAGGAGGAAGCAAAGAAGAGAGTGATCAACCCCACAGGTCAATAGATTCTGTAACTAGAAAGCCATCTGTGAAGTGTGCCACGGCAGGGGTGGAAACAACTGCAGTCACTTGAAAGAGAATGGTAAGTGAGAAAATGAAAGCAGGGATTATAGGTTATTTTTCTAGGTGCTTCTCAGTGAAGTGAAAGACATACATATCCCACCCCCACCCCTGCATCTCCAAAAGTCACAGTCAAAAATTTAGTTTTCTTTAAAGGAATGTCTTTATTTGCTAGTAGCTTTCGACACTGGCTGCCCATTAGAATCACTTCAAGATGCTTTAAGAAAGAGACACCCTAGCCAAATGCCAGAAATTCTGATCTAATGAATTTTTAAGTCTACCTGGCATCTTTACATTTTTCAAAAACTTCAAAAGTGATTCAAATTTGCAGCCGGGTTTGAGGATTATTGCCACAGGCTGCAGGGAAGGACTCCACCACCAAGCCTCCTGGCCATCTCACCAAGGAAACATGGGGGTTTCTGTTGTATGTATAGAGGAGGAAAAAGATCTTTCATTCAACCCTGCTAAGTTCTCAGCTGGGGCCCCGGTAACAAAGAGAGATTCACAAGAGAACAACAAAGAGATGCTTATTAACATGTATATCTCATATATGTGTGGGAGAAACTCTGGGAATGAGCAAAGATGTGGCTTGGAACAGTGGCTTATGCAGCATCTTCAACAAAGAACAGTAAGTTTGTAGACAAATGAAAAGACAAAGGAAAGTGGTTTTAGGCTTCCAATGGCAGCACATGTGGGCTGGTAAACGTATGAGAAACTAATGGTAGATAAGGACTAGTTAGTAGAGTTTATTACATAGATTCCTCTGGTGTCAACTTCCGGCAGATAAGTTGTCACTGGTGATTAACTCTTGTCCTTCCTAGTAGAAAGGAGAGAAAAGACAACTTTGAAAATTTATGTCCTGCTTTTAGGCAAATAAGAGGAGAGAAAGAAGCTCTTATATCTGCCTTTTCTGGATTGCCTTCAGCTCAAAATAATCCTTATGTCCAAGTGGCATGTTTTGGAGTGATTATTCTGGTTTCCTTCACGTGAGAGGAATTTTCAGTCACAATAATTAATGTGTTTTATGTACCTCTGCTGCACTATGCCCAGGGATTGTTGTATATCATTTCAGTGTATCCTCACAGTCAACCTGTAAGGTATGTATTGTAATTATCCCCTCTATCCCAGCTACGGAAACTGAGGCCTGGGAAGATTCATACTTTAGCTGAATTTAGCCAGCTAAACTTAGAGCCAGGATTCACAAGAAGCCAAGCTGTGGACTACAGCTGACTGTGTGCCTAAATGTGCTGTCTCCCACCTTTAAATTATCAATCCCACCACAAAAGCACTATGGCTGGCAATACAGAATAACCAAATAATCTAGCCCTCTGGTTATTCAAACGAAAGAAAATGCCAGACATAAAGATTTAATACTAAATAACAACACAAAACTAACTACATTGTCATTTTTACTAGAATATTCAGGAGTATCTTGTTGTAAATTTCCAAAATTATTCTTGGCTAACATCATTTACTTGGCTAACTGTATACTCCTGAAATTTAATTAGCAATCCAGCATAATCCAGATAAACCACTAGACAGAAAATTAATTTTGCTTAAACTAACCCTGAACCTGAATGGCACTTCTATCCTACCTTCTTAAGTGACCCCAAACTGAATGGACACAATGACATAAACCTAAATAATGATTTACTAGAGCAATTACCAACAGTTTAACATTTTCTCATAAATTAGCTGCATAATAAAGCACCCTAAGTTCACATATAAATGAAAGTTCGTAAATTATTGAAGACAGGTGAGCAGAAGAGTATCACCAGTTGCCCTGGATTGTAACTTATTGTAACCAAAATTCATGTCCTTGGGCATGCACTTGGGAGCATGCATACATACAAACAGTGCCTGTCCTCAAGGAGTAGACATAAATATGTTAGCATATATGTGCATGTATTAGTTCATTTTCACATTGCTATAAAGATATACTCAAGACTGGGCAATTTATAGAGAAAAAAAGGTTTATTTGACTCACAGTTCCTCATGGCTGGGGAGGCCTCAGGAAACTTACAATCATGGTGGAAGGCGAAGAGGAAGCAAGGACCTTAAGTGCAAGCAGGAGAAATTCCAGACTCTTATAAAACGATCAGATCTCATGAGAACTCACTCACTGCCACCAGAACAGCACGACGGAAACCCACTCCCATGATCCAATCGCCTCCCTCCCTCCACAAGTGGGGATTACAATTCGAGATGCAATTTGGCTGGGGACACAGAGCCAATTCGTATCAGTGCATGTGTGCAACAAATGTTCACATGCTCCTTAACATTGAAGAGCTTAGATCAATCACCACACCTGTGGTTGCACCGATAGCCATGGCATTATAGGAAGGAATAAACAATGGATACTTTTTTAATTTGTAAGTGACAGGATGAAGAATATTGTGGATTTTCCCCACCAGACTGTAACAATATTAAGGTAAATCAAATTTTGCACCTCATTTATTTAACAATGTTGTTTTTCAGTTGCTACAGGGTTTTTTTTTTAGCCTCTCAGAATACAAGGCTGCACAAATTTCCTAGTACTTATTTTTGAAAACAGAAAATAATTGTTAGCTCTTGAACACTTAATTATAATTGGCTATGCTTCTTTTCTTTTATTAAGTGATAATTTATGAAAGACTACTTCAAGATCATCTGAAACACTGCCTTTGGAAAGACTGAAGCAAGGGAATATGTAATCACAATGTAACGTAATCAGAATATTTAATTAACATGTCATCATCAAAGAAGAAAATAGCCTCCTAGCATTTGCGCCCAAAAGTCAACAACAGGGCCCTATTTAAAAGGCTATATATGCTTTTAAAATATATTTAATGGAGACGACATGTCCATTTATAAAGTGTTTGCTCAATCATCCTTACATTTCAAGTAAAAAATAAAACCTGGCCTAGAACTTCGTACTAAAGGGCTACTGCCTCTGGTCTTCAAATCAATTCACACACCCCTCTACCTCCCCAGCTCCCAACAGCTTCGCATTACTCTCCAGCTCAATACTTCTCCATTCACATCCTCCTCCATCTACTCCATACATTTCTCCTTTCAGCTGAGTCTTGGACTCCTATTTAGGGCTGTCCCCCAAAATCACATCTTTGTTATTTTTAATTTCTGATTAATTTTTTCCTTTTTAAGGATCCATAAGAACATATAGAAATACAATCACAGAAATTCACTGGGAAAATGGGGAGAACATTATTTTATACACAAAATCAACAGCAAAACCCAGGTTAAGAGATTAATTTGAAAATTAGCCTGGCGTGATACCATATGCCTGTAATCCAAGCTACTCAGAAGGCTGAGACACGAGAATCACTTGAACCTCAGAGGCGAGGTTGCAGTGAGCTGAGATCACACCACTTTACTTCAACCTGGGTGACAGAGTGAGCCCCTGTCTCAAGAAGAAGAAAAAAGAGATGAATTTGACTAAGAATCATGAAGATAACATTAAGAATTCTAATAGAAAACAGAATTAAGTACCTTTTATACATACTCCTATTCATGGACATGAAGTGCTTTAAAATTTATTACTGTTTTTAAAAGCTGCAATATACTTTTTGTGTGTATCTCCTTGGATACATGTGTGAGTTTCATTAAAGCAGGTGACTAGCAGAACTGCTAGGTGGTAGGGTTCACAAATATCCCAATCAACTGCATACTACTAAATGGCTCTCCAAAGTGGTTATAGCAACTCTCCCACCAGCAGATAATAAGAGTTTTTTTTTTTTCCTTTCTGCCTGACAACTCAGTATAGTCTGGCATTTTAATTTTCACCAAATTAGTAAGAAAAGGTGGTACTCTGTTCTTCAGCTTTATTTCTCTGATTATTAATAAAGTTAAATTTCCTTTTACATGTGTTGACCAATTTGATTTTCTCTTCTCTAAGTTGCCCAGTTTTATTTTTCTAGTTTTCTAGAAGGTTCTTTGTATCTTTCTTATAGATTTCTAGAATTTCTTTATATCTCCTTTATATTAAAGATACTAATCCCATGCCAGTTAAATATGTTAAATTTTTTTCTTTCAATTTTCACATTATTTTAACTACATATGGTATTTATTAGTGTATATATTAGAACTTTAATTTCCATATGGTCAAATTTATGTATCTTATCTATATTATAAATCTTCTTTAGAGTTGTGCTTTTTGTATCTTGCTTAAGACATCTTTTTCTATTTTCAGACAAATCTATCTTCTGTATTTTAATCCAATAATTTCAAAATTTTGGTTTTTAACTTAAGACATTTAATCCCACAGAATTGATTTGTACATGGTGTGAGGAAGGGACCTAAGGATATTTTTTCCCATAATGAAAGTCATTTATTTTTTAATGTGGGTTGAACAGTCCCTTTTCTGCCCTCTGTGCTGCAATCTCTCATATAATTTCTTACATACAATGAATCTGCTTCTAGACGTTATATTCTGTACTATTCCGCAATTTATTTGTGTCCCAAAACCACATAGTTTTATATTATATATGTGTATTTTTTATATAAAGCTTTATATCAAGTCTTGGTACCTGATCCAACAATTATTCCTTCTTTGCTTTTGTCTGTTCTCCTGTTTAATTTTGTTTTTGGAATTGTCGCAGATATTTTTGGACTTTTACCTTTTCATACTCATTTTTTAATCTGTTTCTGAAATTTCAAAAACATAGTGATGGGATTTTGATTGCAATTGTATTGAATCTAAAGATTGATTTGGGGAAAATTGGTTTTTATGGTTGTTAGTCTTCCCATTCATAAAAATGGTTTATCTCTTGATTACTTTAATTCTACCTCGATGTTCTTCAACAAAATTTTCCATGAGTCTAACACATCTTTTTTTTGTTTTGTTTTGATTTTTTAGAGACAGGGTCTCACTATGTTGCCTAGGTCTGTGTCCAACTCTTGGCCTCAAGCAATCCTTCTGCCTCAGCCTTTCAAAGGTATTGGTACTATGGGGGTGAGTCACCATGCCTGGCCTCATCTTTTAATTTTGTTCCTGGGTACCTCAGAAATTTTATTGCCATTGTAAATGGGAAATACTAATTGAATATATTTTAGAAATAGAAAACCTATTAATTTGTCTACATTAGTCTTTTATGTAGTAACTGTCCTAAAATTTTGTAGTAGTTATAATATTTTGTCAGTTGATTCTCTTAGATTATATATTTCGATAATCATCTGCAGTCTATCTTTTTCTTTACAATTCTATACATTGAGGTTTTATTTCTTGTCTCATCTTGCTGGTCAGGTTCATGAGAACAAGGTTGAATGATTACAGTGAACATCCATGCCTTATGCAGTGCTTTAATGGGAATGTTTTTAAATTTTATCATCAAGTATAAGGTTTAATATACGTTTTATTAGATGATTTTCTTTAGTTTAAGGGCTTGACTCTATTCCTACTTTATTAAGAATTTTTATCATAAATAAGTATTGGTTTTATACAATGATTTTTCTCCATCTATTGAGATAAACGTATGGATTTTGATCTGAATTTACTAATGTAGTGCATAATATTAGAGAGTTTTCTTTCTCGCTGTTCACTTTTTAAAAAAATGTTAACTTCCATGGTATGCGCGCAGGATGTGCAGGTTTTTTACATAGGTAAACGTGTGCCATGGTGGTTTGCTACACCTATCAATCCATCACCTAGGTATTAAGCCCGGCGTGCTTTAGCTATTTTTCCGAATGCTCTCCCCACCACCCCCCTACCATCCCCCGACAGGCCCCAGTGTGTGTTGTTCCCCTCCCTGTGTCTATGTCTTCTCATTCTTCAGCTCCCACTTATAAGTGAGAACATGCAGTGTTTGGTTTTCTGTTCCTGTGTTAGTTTGCTGAGGGTAACAGCTTCCAGCTCCATCCATGTCCCTACAGAGGACATGACCTTGTTCCTTTTTATGGCTGCAAAAATCCTTGCATTCCTCAAATAAACACTGGTTGGCCCTAACAGATTTTGCTACGTACCCTTATATTCAGTTTGTTAATATCTTAATTAGGAATTTTACATCGTTTCAAAATGAAATTGTCTATGATTTCCTTTTTTGTATTTCCTTTATCTAGTTTGATTATCAAGATTATACTAGCATGGAATTACTTTTATGAGGGAGACCTCTTCTAAAGGTTCCATAAACCTCTTTTAAAACTACCTGGACCTGTTGTCTGATCACTGAATTAAGAAAGAACAGGGTAGACTTTTGATTATCAATGCATGTCTTTATTCATTACTATTCTACTCACATCTTCTATTTCTCCTTGAATACACTGCACTAATCCCTATTTTTTTGGAAAATAATATATTTTATCTAGCGCTCTAAATTTTATAGAGTTGTTTATAGTATACTCTGACGCTTTAAAAATATCTATGTTTTTGGGTTAGTTGCTTTTGTTTTATCTTTATTATTTTGTCTTACTTATCTTTCATTATTTCATGCTCTTATTTAATGACCATCTTCCTCTTATAACTCTATTTTAAACATGTTTATCTTAAAGTCTCTTTCATATCTCTCTATTATTTGTTTTTCTAGAGTTTTTTATTGTGGAAAATATTAGAGAGGATAATATTATGAATCCCTATGCGCCTGTCCCAGATTCAAAAGTAATTAAATTCTGCACCAATCTGTGTTCATTTGTTACCCCTACCTATTTCCTCTTACCCCTTGATTATTTTGAAATAAATCTCAGACATTGTGTCATTGCATCTCTGCATATTTCCATACATATCTCTAAAAGATAAGGACTCTTTCTAAAATATAACCTCAGTAACATTGCCATCCCTGAAGATATTTTTTAAATTATTTAATGTTAGCAGATTCACTCAGTGTCCAATTTTCTTTACTCTTTCATAATTTTTTATGATTTTATTTTCCAGTTAGATTTTTCTTAAATCCATACACTGAAACTATTAATGTCTCTTCTTTCTTCTAATCTAGAGATTTCCTCCAACTTTTGAATTGTGATTTGTTGTTTGAAGAAATTAAGTAGGCTGTCCTATAAAGCATTTCATCGACTAGACTTTTCTAAGTGCATCTGGATATTATTTTAAAAATCCTTTATACCCAATATTTTCTGCAAATTTATGGTTAGATATAGAAGCCCAATCAAATGAAGGTTTAATATTTTATTTAGCAAAATACTTCAAAATATTATACACAATGAAAAATTCATAATGTCTGATTGAATTTCTGTTTATGGCGTTAGCAGCCAATGATGATAAATTTCCTAGGTCCGCTGAAGTTGGGATTAGTGTTAGGGTTAGAGTGAGGGGTTGCAAAGTGATCATTCTTAATTATTTCCTTTGAGATCATAAGCTTGACTACAGTACACCTAAAAAGAGAATTCTCTTTGCCAATTATCTGCTTACACCAGGTACAGTTCAAACAGCAAGATAACACAAAAATGTTAAAATATTTGATTTTTTCCTTTTATTTATCAGTTTCCAAAATAAGTTGGTGCCCCAACAGCTTCCAAAAGTGACAAATGAAGTGCTTGTTTTTTACTATCTTTATGAACTCGTGCATTTTAACTTATTTGATATGTTATTATTTTTATTGGTCCTCAAATTATCCTATATCTGGCCAGTGGTAACTATTTCAATTTGATCTTCAGGATCCTTGACATGTTACTTGGGGTCTTTGCCAGCTTCCTTGCTTTCTGATGTGACTAAATATTCTAGGCTCTTACAAACTTCCTGCCGCAATCTTAAACTCAGCCATTTCTCTGTGGATTTGTGGTTTCTTTTACCGATAAATGGCATTTAGAAACCACAACGTGAGCCAAGGGATACTCGTTGCTCTTCAGCACTTGGTTGTTCTTATTTTTTCTGAACATTTTCAGTGAACATAGATAGAAAATAATCTTTGGGGGGAGGGAGAGCTTCAGGATAATAGCTAATGCATGTGGGGCTTAATGCCTGGGTGATGGGTTGATAGATGCAGCAAACTTTTTTTTTTCCCCTTTTTTTTACTGATACTTCTCATTTAAACCCATAATTATAGAATTTCTACTTGACCTCATTGATCTCACTTCTGCATCTTTTTTCCCCCCAAGCAGAAAACCTTAGTTCTCAAGGACACCAGTGTAAACATTCATTTGTCTTTATCCTTCAATACACACAACCATTTTGAAAAAAAAACATTTCCACTAAAATTATATTTCACTTCTTTTATTCTTATAGCATATGCCTCAAAATGTAGGCAAATTACTTTTTAAAAAATAACTTGCAATAATTCCTCTCTGTGTAGCTATTGCTCTATTATTCCTGATCATTTAGACAATACCCTATGTATTGTCTATGGACTATCTTGCTTTGTACTGACCTGTATGTATTAAAATTTCTATATGAAAGGTCATTTCTGTCTTAAGGGAAACTCAACAGTAGAGCTCTACATTGCATAATATATTTACCAGTGCTTCTGCCAAGCCCCTAGAGGTTTCGCTACTTAGGAACCACTTTTACATAAATTTGTGACTCTACGTTTCATCACCTTTTAGATAAGTTTAGGGTTACCATTCTCAAGATAATTCTGTTTCCTCCCACAATAAAGAATGAAACATTCTCTCCCAGGCTTACGAGCAAAGACATTTTTGTTCCTATTAATAGAAAGGGCAGTGATTTCACAGCTTCTTCCAATAGGCTGGAAACCCGGTACCATGTCGTGGGTATGCCTGGGGCGTGTTCTGTAACCCGTGGTTCCTAAGGTGGATTTCCATCCTGGAACCCCAAAGCATCCCTACTGCTTTGTGTACACTCTGCATTTGGGAACCTAGAGTTTTCCATTCTCGTCATAAACCTGGTTATGTGTTTCTTAATGTTTAGAAATATTATAGCTGGCATTTCTATGTATTTTAAGCAGTAGTGGAGCTCCTTGCACCCATGAAGGTCACAGCCATGACCAGAAGTCTCAAAAAGTAAACTTCCACAGATAGGTTCACACAGTTCAGAAAATCCAGGTAACATCTGGAAGCTTTCTTCATCCAGATATTTTGGTATTTGCAGATATCTGAATATTTGCCTCAATTTTTCACCTACAAACTGGAGTTCGTGTAGATGTATATCCGGTTTAATTTTTGGTCATTATTTCAAATGATTTTTAAACATTTAATGTATGTTCTGTAATATTTCTACCTTTAACATGATAGTTAAATTATCAGTGACTCAATGAGAATGCTTTATTGCATTCTAGGTAATGTGACTTCACCTAATGCATAATATACCCTTTAAAGCCTACTAGAAGCTACAGGCCTGAAAGCTTTTTCTCTAGGTGTGCATCAAGCACTTCTTAGGGGCACTGTCTTGCCGGATCATTATTTAGTAAACTGTTCTGAAGGAGACTTTGAGTCTCTTCAAGTGCCTTTTCATTTAAGTTACCAGATTCCTCAAATTTAACCCCCATCCAATTTTTAAAGTTCACTTTTTTAAAAGAGAAAGAATTGTGTTTTTTTCAACATTGCCTTCCATGTCTTGTTTAAAGACGTATGTTATAACTTAACATGATTTAAAGAAGATATTTTAAAATTAAATTTATCACTTGGCAATTTGATTTGTAGGCTAAGGAGAGCAAAGTTTTACAAATGAAATACTTTTAAATAATCATAATTAATTAACTATGCAAACGTATCAAATAAATTTGGATACATAGTTAGATGACTAATTACAGTTCAGAAAGATTAGAAATTGTAATACTATTTTTTAGCTTGGTTAATATAATATTATAATTGGGGTTGCTTTGATTATTGGGAATGTCAGAGACAATAATTTTTCAAGCTTAGATGATTTTGAAATCATATGGTTATGAGTATTAGCAGCTTAATATAAAATGTGGTGCTGTCCACAAAGTTAAAAGAAATTATTTTTGTCATAATAAGCTATATTAATTTAATTATTTGTGTATATGGTTAATTTTTTATTTGAAAATGAAAGCAGAGTGATAGTTGATAAATGTAGTTCCTGAAAGAGAAAAAGGAGCTCTTTGATATTTGAAATAATCTACAGGAAAAAAACTTCTGCCTCCGTAGATTTTATTATTTCATATAGTAGATTTTTTAAGCCTCCCTTAATTCATGCTTTCATTCTGTAAGCCTTCATATGGGGCTCAATAATGTGTTAGGGGCTACCATTTCCTTCGTTAACTTTCACACACTGATATGGTTTGACTGTGTCTCCACCCAAATCTCATCTTGAATTGTAGCCCCCATAATCCCCATCTGTCATGGGAGGGACCCAGTGGGAGGTAATTTAATCACGGAGGCAGGTTTTCTCATGTTGTTCTTGTGACAGTGAATAAGTCTCATGAGATCTCATGGTTTTATAAAGGGCAGTTCCCTTGCACATACTCGCTTGCCTCCTGCCATGTAAGATGTGCCTTTGCTCCTCCTTCACCTTCCACCATGATTGTGAGGCCTCCCCAGCCATGTGGAACTGTGAGTCCATTAAATCTCTTATTGTTTATAAATTACTCAGTCTCAGGTATTTCTTCACGGCAGTATGAAAATGGACTAATCCACACGCCCTCCCCGATCTACTGCGAGGGCTTCCTTCTTTGCCTTCCAGCTCCCAGGCTCACTCTCTTCAGTCTATCCTCCACCCTGACACCCAGGGCACCCTCTGATACAGCAGTCTGGGGCCAGTACCCCTGTGTTTCATGCTCTTTCAGGGCTTATCATCCCCTACAGTGGAAGTCCCAAACGGGGGAGGGGGGCAGTTGTGGGAGGGGGCTCCATGAGCCATTTCCAGCCAATAGATGTGTTTCTTGGGTTCATATTGTGATTTTAGTCTTATTTTTGTTTTAATTTGAGGTTGTTTCCAAATTAAAGAGTTTCATGTAAAATTCTAGAAATCTGACTTTCCTTTAAAAATTGAAAAGATATAATAAGGTTGGCCCACATTCCTTCCAGAGCCAAGCAGAGGCTGCTCCCTTTAGATGAAGTCACCACTCTGGTCAGCTGGGGGGCTTCAGGCACCTCTGGCCCTCTTGACTCATTAACAGAGGCTGCCTGGAATCTGGATCTGTGGTCCCTGAATGCAGGCTCAGATCCAAATTTATTATTTTTCCTAGAAGGCTGTGGTGGGTTGATTCATGACACCCAAAAGATATGCCCACCAGGAACCTCAGAACATGCCTTTATTTGGAATAAGAGTTTTTGTAGCTATAATTAAAGGAAATATCTTGAAGAAAGAGCTTCCTGCATTAGGGCAGGACTCCAATATGATGGCAAGTGTCCTTATCAGAAACAGAAAAGGAAATTCAGAGACACACAGAGAAAAGCAATGCATGTGAAGACAGAGCATGGAGGCAGAGACTGGAATAAGGAGAAGCCCCAAGCCAATGAATGCCAGGGGTTGCCAGCAGCAATCAGAAGCTGCCAGCAGCCATCAGAAGCTACCAGACAGGAACAGAGGGGATTCTCACTCAGAGTCTCCCAAAGGAACCAGCCCTGCACATACCTCGATTTTGGACTTCTGACCTCCAGAACTGTGAGAGAATAAAATCTGTTGTTTCCAGCTCCAACTTTGGGAACTTTGTGATGGCAGCATGAGGAAACAAATAGGACCCTGGGTAACCTGGCCTGGGCTACCATTCCCATCTCCTCTTGTCTGCCCTGTCTTCACCATTGACCTCTGTTTCCATCCTGGCAGTTCCCTCACACTCATCTGGTTTTGTGACTCTGTTTTTGCAACTGCTTCTCCCCCTGCCTAGAAGGCTTTTCACATCTCTTTCTTCCTGGTGAAATTCCAAATTGTGAAGACTCCTATCCTCCTTATCCCCAGGCTGAGCACACTGCTGCCCTAGGTGCATTGCTGTTCCTTGAGATACCACACAGCTTTTTAGCACTTTCCACACAAGGCTGAGGAAGAAACCGTGCAAAGGAGGTCATATTTGACCCAGCTCTTGAAGGGGGTTACGTTTATGAGGCATAGGATTGTTAATTTTATGTGTCAACTTGGCTAAGCTACGCTGCCCAGTTCTTTGGTCAACCCACAGTCTGGATGCTGCCATGAAGGTATTTTTAGATGTGATTGAAATTTAACTCAGCCAATTTTGAGTAAAGTATATTACCCTTTGATATGGTTTGGCTGTGTCCCCACCCAAATCTCAACTTGAATTGTGTCTCCCAGAATTTCCGCGTGTTGTGGAAGGGACCCAGAAGGAGGCAATGGAATCATGCGGGCCAGTCTTTTCTGTGCTATTCTCATGGTAGTGAATAGGTGTCACGAGATCTGGTGGGTTTATCAGGGGTTTCTGCTTTTGCTTCTCTCTCATTTTCTCTTGCCACTGCCATGTAAGAAGTGCCTTTTGCCTTCTGCCATGATTCTGAAGTCTCCCCAGACATGTGGAACTGTAAGTCCAATTAAATCTCTTTTTCGTCCCCATCTCAGCTAGGTCTTCATCAGCAGCATGAAAACAGACTAATACAGTACATTGGTACCAAAAGAGTGGGGCATTGCTGAAAAAATACCCAAAAATATGGAAGCAACTTTGGAACTGGGTAACAGGTGGAGGCTGGAACACTTTGGAGGGCTCAGAAGAAGACAGGAAAATGTGGAAAAGTTTGAAACTCCCTAGAGACTTGTTGAATGGCTTTGCCCAAAATGCTGATAATGATACGGACAATAAAATCCAAGCTGAGGTGGTCTCAGTTGGAGATAAGGAACTTGTTGGGAAGTGGAGTAAAGGTGACTCTTGTTGTTTTAGCAAAGAGGTTTGGCAGCATTTTTCCCCTGCCCTAGAGATTTGTGGAACTTTGAACTTGAGAAAAATGATTTAGGGTAATTGGCAGAAGAAATGTCTAAGCAGCAAAACATTCAAGATGTGACTTGGGTGCTGTTAAAGGCTTTCAGTTTTATAAGGGAAGCAGAGCATAAAAGTTTGGAAAATCCACAACCTGACTATGTGATAGAAAAGAAAAACCCAATTTCTGGGGAGAAATTCAAGCTGGCTGCAGAAATTTGCATAAGTAGCAAGGAGCCCACTGTTAATTGTCAAGACCATGGAGAAAATGTCTCCAGGCCATGTCAGAGACCTTCACATCAGTCCCTCCCATCACATGCCTGGAGGCCCAGGAGGAAAATGTGGTTTCATGAGCCAGGCCCAGGGACCCTGTGCGGTGTGCAGCCTAGAGACTTGGTGCCCTGTGTCCCAGCCACCCCAGCCTTGGCTGAAAGGGGCAAACTTACAACTTGGGCTGTGGTTTCAGAGGGTGGAAGCTCCAAGGTTTGGCAGCTTCCACACAGTGTTGAGCCTCAACCGCATGGTGTTGAGACTTTCCACAAAAGTCAAGAATTGAGGTTTGAGAGCCTCCGCCTAAATTTCAGAAGATGTGTGGAAACGCCTGGATGCCCAGGCAAAATTTGCTGCAGGGGCAGGGCCCTCATGGACAACCTCTGCTAAGGCAGTGCAGAAGGGAAATGTGGGGCTGGAGCCCCCACACAGAGTCCCTACTGGGGCACTGCGTAGTAGAGCTGCGAGAAAAGGGCCACTCTCCTCCAGACCCCAGAATGGTAGATCCACCTACAGCTTGCACCATGCACCTGAAAAAGCCACGGACACTCAATGCCAGCCTGTGAAAGCAGCCAGGAGGGAAGCTGTACCCTGCAAAGCCACAGAGGCACAGCTGCCCAAGACCACGGGAACCCACCTCTTGTATCCGTGTGACCTGGATGTGAGACCTGGAGGCAAAGGAGATCATTTTGGAGCTTTAAAATTTGACTGCCCCTCTGGATTTCAGATTGCATGGGCCTTGTAACCCCTTTGTTTTGGCCAATTATTTCTCCCATTTGGAATAGCTGTCTTTACTCAATTCCTGTACCCTCATTGTATCTAGGAAGTAACTAGCTTGCTTTTGATTTACAGGCTCATAGGCAGAAGGGACTTGCCTTGTCTCAGATGAGACTTTGGACTGTGGACTTTGGGGTTAATGCTGAAATGAGTTAAGAGTTTAGGGAACTGTTGAGAAGGTATGATTGGTTTTCAAATGTGAGGACATGAAATTTGGAGGGACCAGTGGTGGAATGATATGGTTTGGCTGTGTCCCCACCCAAATCTCAACTTGTCCCCAACCAAATCTTGTCCTCAACAAAATCAACTTGTCCCCCAACAAAATCTCACCCAGAATTTCCAAGTGTTGTGGGAGGGACCCAGGGGGAGGCAATTGAATCACAGGGGCCAGTCTTTCCCGTGTTATTCTCATGATAATGAAGAAGTCTCACAAGGTCTGATGGGTTTATCAGGGGCTTCCACTTTTGCTTCTCTCTCATTTTCTCTTGCTGCCACCATGTAAGAAGTGCCTTTCACCTCCCACCATGATTCTGAGGCCTCCACAGCCATGTGGAGTTGTAAGTCCAATTAAATCTCTTTTTCTTCCCTGTCTCAGGTATGACTTTATCAGCAGCATGAAAACAGACTTATACAACCTCCATAATGTGAGTGATTCTCACAATCAGGTGAAGGCCTTAAGAGCAAAGACTGAGATCTCTCCAAGAATACGGATTCTCCTCAAGACTGCAATGCAGAAACCCTGTCCATGCTTGCATCCTGCTGCCCAGCGGAATTTAGATTCAAGATGACAGTATCCACCCACCTGACTTTCCAGCCTGCTGGCCTGCCCTGCAAATTTCAAACTTGCCAGATTTCATACAGTCATGTGTGGCAATTAGTTATGATAAGCAAACAAAGGTGTGTGTGTGTGTTTGTGTGTGTGTGTGTGTGTGTGTGTGTGTGTGTGTGTGTTCTATTAGTTCTGTTTCACTGGAGAACTCTAATACATGGCAGAAAAATGAAAGAGGAGCATTTCAGAAAGAAGGAACAAAACACAAAATACAGACCTCCTGGTTGGCTCTGGAGCAGCTGGCTTGTAGGATGTGCTGGGACACAGAAAAACAAAGCTGGAGTGGGAGCTCAGAACCAGTCTCTCGTGGGAGTATTTCAGACATATAAGCAGAGTTACAGCATGATTCATTCTGTGCTTTGGAGTAACTACTCCAATGGCAGAGGTGGGATCAAAGTAAAATAACTGCAGGCAGATATGTCAATTAGGGGTAAATGAAAAAAATGCAAGTCAAATGTAATAAGGGCACATAGCGGGGCACCTGGAATGGATGGGAGGGGATCTGTTGAGATACAGGACAGAATCAAGCAACATGATATGGTGGCTGGCTTGCTGCACTGTGGGTGCTGAGCCTATACCTCATGCATCTGGCACCCAAGGTCCTAGCATGCCTGGGACATGGCACTCAATGTTTGTTAAATTAAGGAATAAATGGAAGACTACCCAGGAGGAGAAAGAGAAAGGATCAAAGATAACCTTGATGCTTGTATATCAGAATGGCCATTTTTTTTCCTTTCTATAGCTTTTTAAAGTTCTACATCTCCTTGCCCATCCATAAATTTGGATAGTCTAGGAAGAATCTGGAACCAGGTGAGTGTAGCTGCCCAGAAAACTTATTCTCCCTTGGCCTGATTTCCAATTTTGTAGTGCATCCAATCTCATCCTTTTTTCTTTCTTCACTTCTCCTTTGTATCGTTTTGAGCCAGGAATGTATGAGATATGATCAATGAATGCAAGGACAGGTTGTCTCGGCAAGGAGATCAAGTTTAATGAGGGGGGGAAGAAATCAAAGTTGGTCAGAAAAATAAAATATTAAGTTTTCAAACTTAGGAAAAAAGACCTACCTAAACAGTGTGGAGAAGCAGAGAAATAGAAAACAGCAAGAGCACTGTTGAGTATTTTGCAATCACATGATTGCAAGGACGAAGCCATAGTTTGACCAAATGCTTTTGCCAAAAGCCAGATTGTACATTGCACCACCTCAATCACCTTGTGAAGAAATCTTCTCCCTTTTGACAATAATATCATACCAAGACAAAAAGCCCTTGCGAATTAAGTACTAATTATAGGCAGAGTAGTATAGTAGTTTATGGCCAGGCTAGCTCCATCTAGGGAAACATGCAGGAAGGTATCTGACAGAATGTCATACCACTAATACAGTATGAGGTAAGAGGTAAAATTGAAGTTAAGTATAAAACCCTGAAGTGCCAAGTACAAATTAGTTTATTCACAACCAGTACCAATTAATCAAATGATGGGTAGCCATGATGCCTCACCTATTGGGTCCAATGGCCTTACCTCCTCAAAGAGAGTTTGAACTAAAACATGACAGAGCTACAGTTAGGGACTGCAGCACCTGGAGCTTCAAATGACACAAATTGGCTGGAAGGGTTGAGACCACATAAAGAGGAATGTAGAACTAGACATCAAAAGCAACTATATGATGATTTTCAACATACGTACAGGACTTCATTGCTCTTGTTGAAGATCTGTCTTCTAAAAAGCACTCTATAAACAGACAAAATAGAATGGGAGAATATATTTGCAAACTATGCATCTGACAAAGTTCTAATATTTGGCGTGTACAAGGAACTTAAATTTACAAGCAAAAAACAAACAATCCCATTAAAAATGGGCAAAGTACATGAACAGACACTTCTCAAAGGAAGACATATACACGGCCAACAAGCATATGAAAAAATGCTGAACATCACTAACCATTAGAGAAACACAAATTAAACCAGAGGTCCCCCCATCCAGGCCACAGGCCAGTACCCATCCATAGCCTGTAAGGAAGCAGGCCATGCAGCAGGAGGTGAACAAGCATTACCACCTGAGCTCCACCTCCTATCAGCTGAGTGGCAGCATTAGATCCTCATGGGAGCATGAACCCTATTGTGAACTGTGTGTGTGAGGGGTCTGGGTTGTGTGCTCCCTATAAGAATCTAATGCCTGATGATCTGAAGTGGAACAGCTTCATCCCAAAACCATCCCCTACCTTCAGTCTGTGGAAAAACTGTCTTCCACAATAACAGTTCCTGATGCCAAAAAGGTTGGGGACCACTAAATTAAACCACAATGAGATACCATCTCATACCAGTCCAAATGGCTATTATTAAAAAGTCAAAAAATAACAGATGCTGGCAATGTTGCAGAGAAAAGGGAATGTTTATATGCTGTTGGTGGAGATATAAATTAGTTCAGCCACTGTGAAAGCAGTTTGAAGATTTCTCAAAGAACTTAAAATGAAGCTACTATTCAACCCAGCAATCCTATTACTGGGTATGTACCCAAAAGAAAATAAATCATTCTACCAAAAAGACACACACACTCATATGTTCATTGCTGTGCTATTCACAATAATAAAGACATGGAATCAACCTAAATGCCTGTCAACAGTGGACTGGATAATTGTACATATGCACCATGGATTACTACGAAGCCATAAAAAAGAATGAAATCATGCACTTTGCAGCAACATGGATGGCACTGGAGGCCACTGTTCTAAGCAAATTAATGCAGGAACAGAAAACCAAATACCACATGTTCTCACTTAAGTGGGAGCTGAACATTCAGTACACATGGACACAAAGAAGGGACCAATAAACACCCGAGGCATACTTGAGGGTGGAAGGTGGAAGAGGATGAGGATCAAGAAACTACCTATCAAGTACTAAGCTTATTATCTGAGTGACCAAATAATTCATCCAATAAACCCCTACGACATGCAATTTACCCACGTAACAAACCTGCACATGTACCCCCAAAACTAAAATAAAAGTTGGGGGAAAAAAGAATCTTCTTCCAATAAATTTTTCTCAATATAGGCTTAAAAATTCCTTTTTGTGTTCAATTCTTCCATTCACTGAAAGAAAACAGTTAATATTAAGTCATACTAAAAGCAAGTTTCTATTTACTTTTAGGATTTGATTTCTCTATGGGCATGTGTGGCAGAAAGAAACTTCTTCCATTACCACCTTCTCAATGGGTGCTAACAAATTCTTTGTTTTGTTAAACTCTTCCATTTTATGAATAAAAACAATTAATGATGAGCCATTCATTAAAAATAAACATAAATTTAAAAATAAAAATAAAAAGCACTCTAATATAGGTTCTGAGCAATTAATTTGTTTCCTCCTGTCGGCCAAAAGAATTGCTAAAAATAGGGCAATGGGAAAAATTAATTTCAATTTTAAATTATCTACCAGTAATAAGGCATTTCTTCAGGACCACTGTCCTATTAAATTTTATTCTTCCACTGGGAAAATTCACACTTTAAGTATAAACTTTTAAACATTTGACATAAAACCTACTCTCACTCAAGAGTTACATCCTCAGTAAAGGTGGGCAGAGTAGCACCACATGACTGATCCTCTCTTTTCTTGGAACTGCAACACAGCCTCATGGCCCCAGTCATTCTGAATAACACTTTTTCTTTATTGGTTCAAGTCAATCAGCCAGGCCACAATAAAATGTCTCTAGCTCTGGATGCCAATCAAAACAGAAGCATTCATGCAGATAAAGGAAGTTGCCATCCGTAGTTGTCATCATATATCTGTGCATCTGTCTTAAAAGTAACATGGTCAAGCAAGAAGACCGCAGGACTGGGGCATCACACACAATGGGCTTGCAACTCAGCCTGGCCTTCACTAACTAGGTGATCTTAGGAGAGTACTTAGCCTGTTTGCATCTCCACATCCTTCTCATCTATAAAACAGGCTTTATCATACCATCCTAATAAGTCTGCAAGAATTATATTTAATAACATAAAATGCCTGGCATCTGGGTGGCCCTCTAGAAATAGCCATACTCCAGACTTTCGGAGAGTGGTTACATTTTTCCAATTAGCATTTTTCAGGCAACATTTTCTAGGACTCGGGCTCCCAGAGTGAGTGCTCAGGATATGCTTTTTGTTAATTCTTTCATCCCTGTCCACTGTAGACTGCAAAGTCGTGAAAATAGAAGTGGAGTGAGTGATAAAATGAAATAGCCAGTGGATCTGAACACCAGCTCTAGTCTCGTTTCTCCACTAACCAGCAATCGGACCTAAGCCTAGTCCCTTATCTTCTTGGTCTCTATTTTCTCCTTTGTAACATGAGAACATTGGTCTACAGGATCCCCACGATCTCCTTCCATTCTTGAGGGTCATGATTCTAGGGGAAATTTTCATTCAAAATATGGGACTCTGAAAACCATATCTAAAAAAATATTACTGAGTCTTTTTGTGTGTATGTGTTCTGGGTTATTGGGTGACGGTTATAATGATGGCAGTGGACAGGTTTGCTTTACTCCATTTTGCCAGTTTCTTGTGAAGTGCTTATGGAAAATTCATAGAAATCTCATTATAGTACTAAGCAAACGTAATTCTTTTACGTGCTTACATTCTTTCTTCTATTTTCCATGTTTTAAATTTCCATATTGCTTCGGTCCAACTTCCCAATGGCCCTTTGACAATAAAATGAATCTTTAAGACTGTAATAATGCAAACATTGACATCTGAGTAGAATAATAAAAAATTGTGCATAAGATGACAAATGAACTGCAAGTCATATCATCCTGGAAGAGAGATATTACCAAACCTGCTGACTGACATTGGCATCCTTCAGAACAAATGTACAGTGCTTTCTCCAGCTGCTATTTTCATATCTGATGGCATTAAACAAAAAATACTAAACCTTTGTCAGATGTCCCTGTTCCTTTCTGAACTCTGATCAAATAGTCCCAAGTTTGGCAAACTGGCTTATAAGGTACTAGGAGGATAAAAAGTAAACTTTCCAGCTTGTCTAAATGGATCGTGAAAATGGAATATTTCAATAGCTGTTTATTTGCTTTCTTGTTTGCTACTGGAAAATTCATGGCTGTTAAAAGAAATATGTATTTGGAGGAGGCTTGTTTTATGTGATTTCGCCTATCCCCTGTCTATTAAATCAACTGGATGTAATTCATTGTGTGAGTGCTGGGAGCCTTCCCCTGAGGCATGCAGTGATGGGGCGCTGGGGAGGGGGTGAGCACGCAGCCTGAAAGAGCAACAGGAAAAGATGGTTGGAAGTGCGCTCCTCATCACAAATATGTGTCTTCAATATTTAGTTGTTGTGGCAGGAAAACGCCAACAAATACATGAACTGTAAACCATCTGGCTTGAAATATGTTCAAATATGACTGTTCATCTTGAAAAATGAAATCTATGGAATTCTGGCATCCACTTTGACTTTTGAGAGATGAACAGCTTGGATATGCAAAGAAGGGATTTCTAGACTAGCCTTCTTAAACTTTAAATTTTCCTGAACTCAGAAGTTAAATGATTCACTGCCTAGAAAGGAAAACTTCCCTTTCACTTTTACGCTTTCATGAAAACCACTGACTCCTTGAAAATCCCTGGGTCTGTATCTGTGTCTTGTGTGTCAAAAAGCAGAGAAGTAAATGTGTTTCTATATGGATTATTAAATGTTTATTAAGTTCTAATATGTGCTAGATGCAATATAAAACACTTAAAGAGCATGATAATCCTGGCTTTCACCAAATTTCAAAATTGAACATTTAAAACCTGCAGAA